>NC_133335.1:213338135-213938135 GCF_042186555.1 Aquarana catesbeiana
ACACCGACTTTTTCCAGCGTTGACTTCCTCTTTATTTTATTTTGACCATGAATAAATGGATCATTTTTTGAGTTTAGCAAAAGACTTTATGTTTTTTCTTTGAAATCATTGATTTTACACACAATGTTAAATTAACAAGGGACAACAATCTCATTGAGTTTGAAAAAAAACACACCAAAAATACATTACTAATGTTAATAATGTTCAAGTGGTAAGTCTTGAAAATCCAAAAATTTACGTAACCAAAAACGGTGCTTTGGGTTAACTTTATCTAAAAACTAAAAAATAATCACTATAAAAAAAAAAAATAATAATGGGTTCTTTGTGTTAACTTTACAAACCTAAAAAAAAAAAAGGGGAAAAAGTATTATTAGTATGGAAACATTGTTTTTAAAATGCATACTATATCATTCATGAGATCAAAGAGAAAAAGAATCCAGAAATCAGTTTGGGAGAACTCTGATTATGAACAGCAAAACACCTTCGTTCTTTATAGAGCCTTCGTAAAGAAGAAATAAAATGCGCTGCATTCAACGATCACAGATTTTGCAGCGTGATGAATGTGCTACCTACAATACGAACACTAGTTTTACTAGACCGAGTGCTTCCGTTTAGTTTTTGCTTATGAGCATGCGTCGTTTTTTTGTCCGTCGGACTAGCATACAGACGAGCGGACTTCGGGGTCCGTCGTAGTTACGACGTAAAGATTTGAAGCATGCTTCAAATCTAAAGTCCGTCGGATTTGAGGCTAAAAAAGTCCGTTGAAAGTCCGGAGAAGCCCACACACGATCGGATTACCAGCCAGCTTTAGTCCGTCAGCGTCCGTTGGACTTTTGTAGACGAAAAGTCCGACCGTGTGTACGCGGCATAAGAGTTCTCTATCTAAAGCTGTCAATAGTTGGACTGCACGTAGTGCCTTCCGAAACCCCTCATGGACTTTCAAGGCAGACTCAAATGTACATTAGTGTAAAAATTGTATACATTTTATTTAGAAACTTTCGTAAAAACAACATACGCCCTAGTGAAATAACATAGCAACAACAAAGCATACATAGTAAACATCCCATATAAACCATCTCCACAGGTGTCTCTCCAGCTGTTGCAGAACTACAAGTCCAATGATGCATAGCAAGGCTGACAGTTACAGGCATGACTCCCACAGGCAGAGGCATTATGGGGCTTGTAGTTTTGCACCAGCTGGAGAGCTGTCAGTTTGTCTCCCCTAGAGCTGCCTATATTGAACTTCAGGTCAGCCCAGGTGACTTGAAGTGATGAAACCTAACATGTTTCGGACTTATAGTCCTTCCTCAGGGAATGGGGTATATTTGCTTTTAGGAGTAGACATATAACATTTAATTAGTTACATAGAAAATTATTATATTCACAGACATTTATACATCAATAAAAAACGTAAACCTGATGATATGGTATCAATTATATTATATTTACATAAATAGCGGTTGTTGTAGATACTTATAACAGAGTTGTGAAAACATACAGTAGAGACACATGCATTCCTAGTCCGGAGGAGCAACTGCGCAATGCATACAGAAGGACCCCAAAAAGGGGCTGAAATGAGCCCTACAGCAACCAGCCAGCATATATCAAAGTCTATAAATTTACTTAATATACTTCCATATATCCATACAGTACTTTAGCACACCAGTGCTTCTTTTTTACCTATAACCTCTTCCACCTCTCTATGGATATAATATGGATTATCATATTCCCTTACTGTTTTTTTTATTTATAGACTTTGATACATGCTGGCTGGTGTCTGTAGGGCTCATTTCAGCCCCCTTTTGGGGTCCCTTTGTATGCAGTAGCAGTCGTTGGAGGGTTTCCACCTGCCCTCTTTGGGTCCCATCACGCAGTTGCTCCTCTGGGCTAGGAATGCATGTGTCTCTACTGTACGTTTACACATCTGTTTGTTATAAGTATCTACAACAACCGCTATTTATGTAAATTGATACCATATCACCAGGTTTACGTTTTGTATTGATGTATATATGTCTGTGATCATAATAATTTTCTATGCAACTAAATAAATGTTATATGTCTACTCCTAGAAGCAAATATACCCCACTCCTGAGGAAGGTTTCACCACTTCAATTCACCTGGGCTGACCTGAAGTTCAATATAGGGGGCTCTATGGATGGATTAGATGGTTCATATGAGTATCTTCTAACATGACGTTATAAGATGTTTACAATGTATGCTTTGTTGTTTCTATGTTATTTCACTAGGGCGTATGTCCCTTGTTTTAACTAAAGTTTCTAAACAAAATGTAATACATTTTTACACTAAATGTACACTTGAGTCTGTATTGAAAGTCCATGAGGGGTTTCGGAAAGCACTACGTGCAGTCCAACTATTGATGTCTATTGTTGGGATGCTGGCAGACCACATTGCACAATCCACCCTTGGACTTTAATGCAGGTCTGTCTAAAGCTGGATTTGCTTCCCTCTTGGCCATATGACTGAAAGGAAAATGGAAACCTGTTAGAAAAGTGCATTAAGCAGCACTTAAAGAAGGTGACAGTGGCTGAAAGTGGAGTTAAAGTATAACTAAAGGCAAAGCTTTTTTTTTAGTTTTGGATAGAGTGTAGAGGGATTAGAACACCTGTTTTTATTGGTTGCCTATGCCCCCCGCTGGCACTGAAAGTGAAAGAAAATCAAAACATTTTGAGTTGTCCTCATACAGCAATAGAGGGTAAATCTTCCAAAGGGGACACTAGTTCTGGTGACAACCAGGGATTCCCTTACTTTGGTGGGATTTCCTCCAACTTCCTGTTTTGCCTTTGGGACAGAACGTGAAGGGAGAACTCCCCAATGGTACACAAATGGCGACAAAAACAACATGGAAGGATCATTTTCAGTCACGAAAGACACACCTTCAAAATTTACTTCTACCTTGGCCTGCTGGCTCTACTTTCGATCTACAGATGATTATGTTCGAGAACCTGGTGTACCCTCTTAAAATCGTTCTCAAAAAGACTTCTGCCCCTGCATTCTCTGCCCCCAGACCAACATATACTCTATAGCACTATTACCCTTATCGTTTATGCAAGAGTTTGCTTCCCAACAATAGACCCATCTGAAACATATTGCATGTATTTTCCCCTTCTAGGGTGTCACCCACACGTTAACTAAATAACCCCCCCACCTCCCTCTTTTTTTTTTCTTCCTTGCCCCTCCCTCTACAACAGGGGTCTCCTAACTTTCTAAACAAAAGGCCAGTGTACTGTCCTTCAGACTTGAGGGGTGCCGGACTGTGGCCACTGGGAGTAGAAATAGTCATGGTGACAGTGGGAGTAAACAGTGCATCTTTGGCATTAGGGGAGAAATAGGGCACCATTGCTGGTGTCAGTGGAATAGTGCTTCATTGTAGGTGTTGGTGGGAAGAATAGTGCTTCATTGTTGCTGTCAGTGGGAGAAATAGTGCCCCATTATTGGTATCAGTGGGAAGAATAGTGCCTCATTATTGGTGTAAGTGTAAGAATAGTGCTTTGTTGTTGGTGTCGGTAGGAGGAATAGTGTCCCCTCGTTAATGTCAGTGGGAGGAATAGTGCCCCATCATTGATGTCAGTCGGAGGAATAGTGCCTCATCATCAGTGTCAGTGGGAGGAATAGTTCCCCAGTGTTGGCCTCAGTGTGGGAAATAGTGCCCCGTCATTGGTGTCAGTGGGGGTAATAGTGGCCCATCGTTGGCATTAATGTGGAAAATAGTGCCCTGTTGATGTCAGTAACAGGAATTATACACCATTGTTGGTGTCAGTGGGAGAATAGTGTCTTGCATCAGTGGAAGGAAAAGTGCTCCAAGGGCTGGAAAAGGGCAAGCAAAAGGCCGCATCTGGGCCCCGGGCCACAGTTTGCTCTACACCCTCTTCAATCGTTCTTTCCCTTTTAACTACCTTTAGTATTTCTCACTCTCTTTCTTCTCTCCCTACTAAACCCAGCATGCGCTCAAGTCTGAACTGACATAGTTCAATCCCTAAATCCACCAGTAAATATGAGGAGTTCATTGGCCTATGTGAACATCTCTTTACCCAACGCACATTGTATCTAAAACCCTCACATGCCATACAGAGTTAGCCCTTTATCTCCCTGGAAACGATTTCAGGTCAGTCTGACGATGCACCCAATTGGCAATTGCTCCTTCAGTTAACTTAATCCAAATACAGAAAGTTGACACAATTCCCCTTAATAGTCTGGTGTAAGCTACTCTTGGGCAATTTTGTGTTGACGAAAGAAGCACGTTGTTCACATTACCTTACTGTATGTTTTTGCTTTGATTATATTTACTTACATATTCAATGCCTTTTACACATTGGCATAACTGTTAAATCACTTGTTATACTCAAATATCCTGACTTTGTTCCTTTTGACTACTGTAAGTCATTATTATTATACAGGGTTTATATAGTGCCAACAGTTTGCTCAGCGCTTTACAATGTAGAGGAGGGACAATACAATTACAATACAGAATAAATGGGAGGGCCCTGCTTGTGGAGCTTACAATCCAAAGGGAGGGGAAGGTGGTACAAAAGGTAGTAGCCGCGGGGGTTGATCTGATGGAGCTAGCTCAGGTACAATTCTTAGGTGGAGGTTGGGTAGGCTTCCCTGAATAAGTGAGTTCTCAGGGATTGCCTAAAGGTGGACAGGTTAAAGGCTGGCCAGACATATTGGGGCAGGGAGTTCCAGAGAATGGGAGGGGCTCTGGAGAAATCCCAGGGCTGAGCATGGGAGGAGGTAACAAGGGAGCCCGAGAGCAGGAAGTTTTGGGAGGTGCTGAGAGGATGATTTGGGCAATATCTGCAGATGAGGTTGGTGATGTAATTGGGGGCGATGTTGTGGATAGCCTTGTATGTTGTGGTTAGTATTTTAAAATTATATACGGTGGAGTACGGGAAGCCAATGAAAGGATTGGCAGAGAGGAGCAGCAGTCATAGTTTTGTCCAACTATTGGAACGTTGTAATCCACTCCCTTTCTTTTTCAATAAAATTGGTTTGAAAATAGAAAACAAAAACAGCGGCTAGAATAGGCAGTTTTTAAGAAATGTTTTTTGATGGATTGTTAAATCAGGTTAAAAGGAAGTGGATGGGGGGGAGCTTAAGTCTAACAATCTGCTCTAAGGAAATCTGCTATTTAAGCATGAGGTGGTTAAAAGTAAGGCGTACATTAGTAGGTCAGTGACAGAGCAGAAAGGACTGGAATGAGTTGTGGAATAATTTGAAGGTAAAGCATAATAACCAGATTTTATTCTCAGGTTAACTGCAAGATTGTCAGAAAGGGGCTGATAGTATAAATTTGGTGGTCCCACAAATTAGGAGGAGTTATGTGAAATTGCTTCAGAAGTTTAAGTTACAAGACCTAAACGGAATGAAGAACTGCCTGTGTATACCCAACGTTAATCAGCAGATTTCAAGGAAACCGTAAAATTTACTAAATTGTAAACACATTGTGCACTTGGACCTCAGTACTGTACTGGCCATAGTGCTAGTGCATACACTTTATTGTTCAACTAAGTCCAAAATACTTTGGTTGCAAAAAATATGAGTTATGCTTCATATGCCAGGGCCACTTTCAAATTGGCAAATCAGTATTTGGCTTGTTTTAGAACAATATAAATTAACTCTTGGCACTGTCGACTTCAAAACCAACACAAGATTCTCCTAACTAAAACACATCAAAAGCTGACTGAAAAAAGAAAATACAGAGATGAGATTCATTATTTAAAGGAAAACATCCACTTTTCCCGATCTCTCTGCAGAGTTCTGTTGTTACCGTCTCAGTCAGAGCTTGAATTATCCAGTCAGCTGGGAGAATGATCTTTGCTGCTTGCAGAGCTATTGGTGCTATGCATGAATCTAACCATTGCATATAGCGGGGTGGCGTGGAGAGAGGAGACGGTGCCCCTAATGAACGGGCCGTCACTGACCCTAGGAACTAATAACTAATCTTAATTCTTCATAACACTCATTAACAGATTTAAGAGGGTGAGGAAGAAGTAGATGCAGCTATTTGTTCCTTTTGTCATGTTGTTATTTTACCAACATCAAAAGGTAATTAGAATAAATCCCTTTATCAGGAGTAACCACCGTACTAGAGGAACGTACCTAATAGAAGATAATCAAAATCAGCCAACCTAATTCTTACAGAGGTATGAGACAATTCCTGGGAAGTCGCTGCGGTTATCTAATGTATGTGCTTTTTGAAACGTTTCTTTGAATGTTTAAAATTAGGTCATTAAAATGAGCTAGGAGTATGCCTTCGGACGACTGTATGTACAAAGCAAATATTAAATTGCAAGTTCTGTTCTGCCAAAGGCAAACACAACCTTTGTACCGTATCCGGTCAAAAAAAAGAAACACCTTTCTGGAGACATCAAAGGAATACCTCAAATTTATCTCACTGGATTATTTTCTTTTTTGAAGCGGACCTTGCAGTAAAATACTGTCTGGGGCTCCCACCCTAATCACCTAATGTTATTAGTTCAAAAAAATGTTTTTGCTAATTGATTTTTCTCTTTCAATGATTTTTATTGAAAAATATATAGAATAACATGTACAAGTTGCACAACACATACAGTTCAAAATTATATGGGAATAAAGAAAAGGGGGGGGGAAAGAATGGGGGGGTTACATATTTCGACCTATATGGTCTACAGGACTCCTATGAACATTCCATATTATGCATTATTTCTTTTTACCACAGGAATAACTATTCGTCTGTACCCACTCAGTCAGATGTTTCCAACTTACATGTGTATCCTGGCTAAATACCTACCATAATACATTTGGGTATATGTTTTACTTATTATATTTATTCATCAGTTCAAGCATTTATCTCCCACTTTATTGCATTATGTGGAGGGGAAGTGCGCCGCCGGGACCCGACCACCCACCCCAATTGGGGTCTTTACTGTGGGCCGGGGGTCCCCGCCCCACACCACCCCCCCCCCCCCTTGTCACTCATATGTCAGATTTTTCATATCTGTTCCCATGGTAACGTTTTAGGTAGGAGATCCTGCATAGATTATTAAAGAAGTAGAGCAGTAAAAGAAAAAGGATAGGAGTAATAGAGAGAGAAGTGGAAGAGAGAGAGAAGAGTGAGGGAGAAGTTCGGGTGGAGTGCACCCCAAGGGATCCCTCTCAGGATCCTTTAGTTTTCAAAACCTGTTGATAAATAGGACAACCATGGTTCCCAAATCCTGTCGAAAGCCCTCTGTTTATCTAAAAGAATTGCCGATAGGCGTTCATTAATCATGATCCATGTCAGTTTTGCTTTAACCATTTCAAAAGGAATCAGAGGCCTTCTCCAGGCTCCCGCCACCGCTATTCTAGATGCTGTAAATATAAAAGATATGAGTTTCCTGGTATGACTAGGTATTCCTTCTACTTGATCTCCCAATAAAGCTTGTGGGGATTTGGTAAGGTTAACCTGGGTCAGTGAATATATGAAGTTATAAATCCGTATCCAGAATCGTTTGACCTTGGGACAGATCCAGCAAGTGTGGTACATTGTACCTTCTTTGCCGCATCCTCTGAAACACAAAGGAGAGGCGTCAGCAATATATGTCGCGATTCTCGCCGGGACCATGTACCACCTTAATATAACTTTGTAGTTCGCTTCTATCAGGGATGTATTAATATATCCTTTTGAAGCCATCTGTGCCATTTTATACCATTTGTCAGTTTCCATCGTTATCTCCAAATCTTGTTCCCACCTTAGCATGTAGGGTAATTTCCCCGTTTTGGAAGTCAGAATGCTATAGATTAGTGATATGTGGCCTTTGTGTTTATCATAAGACTTGCATAGGTATTCCATTGGGGTAGAAGATAGAATGTCAGTCTTACGCTGTAGGGTATGCAGGAAATGAACTATCTGGAGATAACGATAAGACTCTGTGTTAGGTAATTGATACTTTTCTATTAGTGCTTGTTTCGGTAATATACCTTTATGGTCACACATATCGGCTATGCGTATCAGGCCTTTATTGGTCCACCATGATAGGCTTTGGGGATTAAGACCTGGGGTGAAATCTGGGTTCCCCGCCAAGGGGGCCATGGGAGAATGTATGGAGCGGAAAGCAAAAGGTTTTTGTAATCTATCCCACAGACTCATTGAGAAGGATAGTGTGGGGCACATAAAGGTTGGTCTGTCTTTCATGTTAAGCCACATCATGTGGCTGATGGGTTTTGTGGGGAAAGGGGCTGATTCCATTTTCATCCAAGACGGTACAGGTGCTCCCGAGTGAGAGCGAATTAATTGAGCCAATTGGGCTGCTTCAAAGTATTTTATCAAATTAGGGGCTCCCAAGCCTCCTTTAATTTTGGGGGCATTGAGAGTTAGTTTGTTCACCCTAGGTCTTGTGTTCCCCCAAATGAACTTCATTATTTTTTTCTGAAACCCCTCTAGATCAGATCTGTTGATAGCAATCGGGAGGGTCCTAAACAAATACAACAATCTTGGTAAAAGATTCATTTTTATGGTGTACAGTCTGCCGAACCATGATGGAGGGCTGACAGCCCATCTTGATAAGTCTGTTGTTAACTTTCCATACAGAGGAGGGTAGTTGGCTTTATAGAGGGTCTGTAAGGTGGGGGTTAGAAATATACCTAGGTATGGGAGTTTATCTTTCTGCCATTTGAATTGGAATGACGTTTGTAGTTGTTGGACTGTCTGCTGTTCTAACGTGAGATTCAAGGCCTCAGTGCTAATTGATTTTTATTAATGTTTTGCATAGTACAAAAAATAAAGTAAACAACCTAGCCACGCAGGGCAGGAATCATGGAAAAGACCTAAACACCCCCCCCCCAAATGCAGGTTCACCACCCTGTGGGCAAATTCACCCACTCGGATGCAAATCCCCTAGAACAAAAAGGGTAAGTATTCCAACATCATAATATAGAGATTAATATAATGACTTCACAGATCTTCTAATAGTAAGGCCAGCAATCATCTCCATATACATCTATCAAAGCAGTAGGCAATCCCCGAATACCCCCAATGGTAGTGCAAGAATGAGAGACCCCATTAGGCCCATATCCATCACCATGCAGATAATCTCCCCCTTCCACAATGGAATCTATACAGTCATTAGGCTATCGAAAGATAATCGTCTAACTAAATCTTCCAGACTTTGTCAAATTTCTTAGGACACCCTCTGCTCAGGTATGTTGCTTTATAGAACGGAATCACTCTATTAACAAGCCCCTTCCAGTATTATGATGAGGGCGTCATGGGTTTCTTCAAGTAGAGAATTGGTGCCTTGCACACATAAAACAATAATAAGCTAAGCAAGGTACGCTGGGCCCCAATAGGTGCCGAGCCCTCCACCAAGCCAAGTAAGCTTGTTGCCACCGTCAAGGGCACAGGTATAGATGCAATTTCTGTTCTGCAGCGCCCAACATCAGACCAGAAATCATTCACCACCTGGCAATGCCAAAACACATGGCTAAAGTTGGCTGGAGACTGTGAGTAATGCCAGCATTAAGCCGACACACCCGGGTAAATTTTAGATAACTTTGCTGGGGTGTAGTAGATCCTGTGCAGGAATTTAAATTTAATTAAGCGATATCTAGCAGATACTGAGTGAGTGAAGGGAACGCTCCACATATCGTCTCACACCTCTCCACCCAACTCTGGGACCTCCTCCACCCACTGCTCCCTACATTTGGCCACCGAAGGAGGCAATATAGGAAACAAATCCCTATATAATTCAAATACCGTTTTTTTCATGGAGTAATCCAATAGAATATTTTCCAGAGCTGAAGACCTAAGATCCAGCTTAGTGGAGCCAAATTGTGACATGAAAGCGTGGCGCAATTGGAGGGAACGAAAAAGATAGGGATTTGGAAGCTCCATCTTCTGTTTTAGATCTGAAAACCATGACAGCTCGCCTCCCCTGGTAACATCACCCTCTTGACACCCAGACAATCGGATCCGGTATAGTGAGCAGATGGGGAAAACGGGGGTTTCTCCACAATGGTGAGGCTGGTGATATGGTAGTAGAGGCAGGGGCCACAAACCTCTGAACACAGCCCAAGCAACAGTGGCTCGCATTGTGCCCATCAGAGGGAGCAGAGCCCCAGGGCCCCTGAAAACAAGGAGACACAAGCTCTCATAAGAACCCAGCATAACTGCCTCTAAGATTGTGGCAGAATCCCCGTCATCCCCAAGAAGCCATCTCCGTGCAAAAACTCCCTGGCCAGCTAAAAAATAATTCAAAAACATCAGGGAGCACCAAACCTCCCTGTCCCCAGGGCTTCTGAAGTGCTGTGAGGCCTATTCTGGGAGGAGAGTTTCCCCATATGAATAAACCAAAAATGCAGTGTACCTGACGAAAAATGGAGCGTGGAATCCAAACAGGTGAGTTATGCAAAAGATACAGGAAAACAGGAAGTATCTTCATTTTGAGAAGGTTTATCCGCCGCATCACAGACAGGGGAAGGTTCCGCCATATCTCCATTTTCCTATTCAAAAGATCCACCAAGGGCTGCAAATTCAGACTAAAATAGTCCGCAACTTTAGCAGAGATGCAAACCCCCAGGTAGGTAAACGTAGACAAACGCACTGCAGTGGCAACCCCGAATCCGCCGCACCCCGGTACCAAAATCTAGGGGAAGAATATTAGATTTCTCCCAATTAAATTTGAGGCCTGAAAATGTTGCAAAGTTATCCAAAATACCAAGGACCGCACAAAAAGATACACCTGGATCCTTCATAGCAGTCTTCAACAGGAACGCAGGAGAAAGTCTCTGTGATGTTGACAAAGGCGAAGGCAGAGATCAAGTGAGCTGGACGAATTTAAGTAGACAGGACTGACAAGCAGAATCAACAGCTGGGTAACTGTGGCGAGAGATGGGAGCTGGCAATTAGCCGACAGCTGAGCGGCAAGCTCAGAGAAGGAAGGGCTGAGCCCAGCCCTGACACAGCTTTTTTCTTTCAGTGCACAGAAGCTGCTCAGCTGTCAGTTAATTAACAGCCATTTATTGTTTCCACAGTGACTCACCTGGTCACCATTACCTGTCTCATTAGTCCAGTCTACAGCCATCCCCTTTTGGCTATTTTAACAGCTTAGCTCATTTCCTCCTTGCCCTTGCATGGTCTATGATCTCCAGTGTGTTCCTGTCTGTGTTCCTGTATTTGATTTGGCTTGGCTGACTTCTCTTCCATTACCTGTTCCTATTTTTGCTTCTTACTACGCTGACCTCTGGTTCCCTGACCTCAGCTTGTCTGATTATCCACTTTGACATCAAAACCCTGGCTTCAGTTTTTGTCTATGTTCCCGAACTGTTATTTTTTGCTATTTCAATAAAGGTGTGATTGTAACTGCATTTTCTGTCTCCGTCTGGTTTATGATTCTTGACATGTACATTCCAACAAAAGTAGAACGTGTTGTATTTTTTCTGTATGGAATGCGGCAAAACGCATCTAAAAACGCACTGGAATGCAAATGTCCTCAACTGAGATGAAGAAAAAAGTAGAGGGGAGAGGGAAATTACACCGGAAAGCATCAAAAGAGCATCAAAAACATGCATGCAGAAATAGATCTTTGGTTTGAACTAGCCCTAAATACTCCCACATTTACAGATATACCTGCTGCGATAAAATTGTATATCCTATAATTTAATATGAAGCTATCTTTGCATTTTTGAAAAAACGTAATCAACAGAACATGTTGAACCATATATAGCAGTAAGCTTCCTGCTATAACATTTCTAAAAGCACGCCAGAATGTCAAACAAAGAGTATGCCTGGTTGTTAAAGGCAACAAAAATATTATGAGGTCTATAGGTGAGGAAGGAACCCATATTTCTAAGCAAACATGCTGTCAATGGCTGTATTATCAAAAGAAGTAGTACTATGTCCTGTCCAATAGCCAAAGATGGAAATGACCCTATTCTGGAGCAACTGCACTTGCAAAGTGCACAGTCTATTTGCCTTTAGTAGATCAACCCCTTTGGATCATATGTGCACTTTTCATGTAATGTGGAAAACCCTTTGAAGAAGCATAAAAGAAAAATGTTGTGAAAGGGACTCTGACACAAAACAAAACTTCTGTATGATCATTAGGCTGTGGTGGTGGTAGCTGCTGCTTCATGACTAAATCAAAGGTACAAATATTCACCAAGTCCCTCTGTGTACCAATCTGTAGGTAATAATAAAAACACTTAGGGGCACAAGTTAAGATGTAGCTCAGTAGAAATTATAGGCTTCCCAGTCACCATCCTGGTGCTTTGTACATATTGTGTACACAAGAAGAACAGGGTCATGAGCGTACCACTTTTAGAAGAGACGGTGGGATTGATTTATTAATAGCAAATAGAAACAGAAAGAAGTCCAAGTGGTCCATCGATTCTACCTTTTAACCAAATACACTGTGTACTTTGCAAGTGCGGTTGCTCCAGAGCTTAGTAAATGAGCAAAAGTTCTGCTGACTTCAATTACCCAATCATGTGCAAACAAAAATTTTTAAATTTTAGTCTCATCTGACCACCTTAAACGCACCTTGAATATTCTGAGGCCACATGGAAAAAAAGTGTTCTGGTCAGATGAGATTAAAATTGAATTATTTGGCCTCAACACCAAACCATATGTCTGGCAGAAATCCAATACAGCTCACCATCCAAATACCACCATTCCTACAGTAAATCTTGGGGGGGGGGGGGATAATATCCTGTTATGGGGTGTTTCTCTGCAGCAGGGACTGAAGCACTTGTCAGGATAGAAGGAACATGGATGGGGAAAAGTACCATCAAATTCTTGAGGAAAATCTTCTGCCCTCTGCCTCTGAAAAAAATTTACCTCTCAACATGACAATGACTCAAAGCACACAGCAAAAATGATCACACTGTGGTTGAAGGAGAAAAAGGTGAATGTCCTTGCATAGCCTAGTCAGAGCCCAGACTTAAACCCCATTGAAAATCTGTGGAATGACTTAAAGACTGCAGTCCACAAACGGTCACCATCAATTGAACTGAACTTGAGCAGTTCTGCAAAGAAAGCGGGCAAATATTGCAAAGTCTAGATGTGCAAAGTTAGTAGAGACATATCCCAACAGACAAAAGGCTGTAAATAAAGCAAAAGCAGGTTCAACAAAATACTGACATAAAGGGATGATCCTTTTCCAACTCAGTGATTCTGTTTTATCTTTTTTTTCTGACATGTCGGTGTTATATCTTTCACTTGGATTTTATAAGTTGCACTAGTAAATACAGCTGGATAAAACAAAAACTGTATACCGTATTTTTCGCTCCATAAGATGCGCCAAGGTTTTAGAGGAGGAAAACAAGAAAAAAAAAAAATGATGAACCAAATGGTGTACTAAAATATTTACCAGTGCCTATGTAAGGCATCCTCACCAGTGCCAATAAAATGCAGCCTGACCTGTGCCATGAAATGCAGCCTTACCTGTGCCACCTCCACCTCGCACAGACTGACATTCCCTATGCATCCGCCTGCCACTCAGAACACAGAGCAGTCCGAGCGGCCGTACTCCATTCGGCTGCTCTGTCTTCGATCTTCTGTGAGTGACAGGCCCAGCGAGAGATTGCCCACCACCCAAGGGAGAAGACCGCGCTGCCACCGGCCCAGTGTTGTAACATTGTGGCGGCTGCGGCGATGGGGGGGGGGCTAGTTAGTATTCACGCCATAAGATGCAGAGACATTTCCCCCCCATTTTTTGGGGGGAAAAAGTGCATCTTATGGAGCGAAAAATACAGTATTAAAAAAATGAATAAAAACCAAGCGCTGATGTGGATAGATATGTGTGATATAAATAAATTTTGCTTAAAAATATATATATACCAATATAGTTAGTGCTATGATAAAATCAGTAAATTAAAGCTGCTATCAATATAGGGTGATCAGATAACCAAACAAATAGTACTAAGTATAAAATTGATGCGCTTTAAATAAATAGTGCACAATATGCTGCTGCGACTAAGCTTAAATCCAGGAATAAAAAATGCATACATGTGAATAAAATAGATAAATAATTATGGTGCTAATACATGTGTTAAAATTGCCAAAATAAATCTTCAAATTGGTGATGTGACGGTGAATATAAATAAAATAATAATGACACTCTGAGTACAATGTCCAGGCAGAGATAAATAGTGGGGGAAAGTAAAAATAATTAAACAGTTCCTTCCCTTAATCCAGATTGATTGACTCACTGGGTTAGATCGTTTGTATCAGGATATTTAGTTTTTCTTGCATCCTACTTTAGCCATAATACTGCTGGTGATACGGCTCTCAGGATAAAGGTTTTATGCAAAGCAAGCAAAGAAAAAATAGATCATTGTGCAGTGAACTTACTAGATAGTACATAAGGAAAACAGACAAGAGATACACTCACAAACTCCCGGTCTATTAGAAGCATTCAAATATGCAGATTGCAGTCAGCCGCTGTGGACGAAGTTTCCCATAGAGAAACAGCTGCTGTTAACCTTCAGGTGTATTGCAGCACTGAACGTCCTAAGCTCCTCCCATGTGTTGCATCACTGACACGTGACTTTTTCCTTGTCATTTTATTCACATGTATGCATTTTTTATTCGTGGATTTAAGCTTAGTCGCAGCAGCATATTGTGCACTATTTATTTAAAGCGCATCAATTTTATACTTAGAAAAATATAGTATGTCTTCATTTCAGGATAAGCAGCCTGAATATGTAAAGCGCTCTATATGTAAAGCGCTGCGTACATTTACACAGTGCCTGTAATAGATAAATATTGGAGAGGCTGACATGTTTTTAGATTCTGTTGCCCTTCTGGGCTTGTAACAAACACATTACATAATAAATTAGGCACAAAAAGGATTTAAAATTTGCTGTACCAACAAGAAAATAGATGTAAAACATTATATGCTGTAGAGTGTTTACAATACATTAGCAAAATTTACAGCGGCCAAATGGTTAGCACTTCCACCTAGCAGCATGAGGGTCATCAGTTCGAATCCCAACCACAGCCCCTGCCTGGAGTTTGCATGTCCTCCCTGTACCTGTGTGGATTTCCTCCGGGTACTCTGGTTTCCTCCCATGCTCAAAAGACATGCTGGTAGGTTAATTTTCTCCTGTCTAAATTGGCCCTAGTATGTGTATGTATGAATGTGAGTTAGGGACCTTAGATTGTAAGCTCCTTGAGGGCGGGGACTGATGTGAATGTACAATACATATGTAAAGCGCTGTGTAAATTGACAACGCTATATAATTAACCACTTGACAACCGCCTCACGTGATACATACGACCGCTTCACATATACGTGATTAGCCTTCCGCGGGTGGGGGGTCCGATCGAACCCCCCCCGGTGCCCGAGGCGGTCGCCATTTCTTCCCGGGCGATGAGAGGTCAGGGGGAGGCCATCCATTGTTGGCCACCCCCTCCCGATCGCTCCCGGCGAATGAAAATGCTTCCTTTCCCTCTGTAATGTAAACAGAGGGAAAGGAAGAAATGTCAACCCTCCTCGAGCCGGTCTTTTCATCCCGGCGCCGAGGAGAGAAGACATCAAGTAAGTCTGCACAACACTACACTAACAGTAGAACACGCCAGGCACACTTGTCACCCCCCATCACCCCCCCCATCACCCCCCTGTACCCCCTGTCACTCTGACACCAATAGCATTTTTTTTTTTTTTTGCATTGGTGTCAGTTTGTGTCAGTTACAAGTGTTAGGGCAGTTAGGTTAGCCCCCTTTAGGTCTAGGGTACCCCCCCTTAGGTCCAGGGTACCCCCCTAACCCCCCCTAATAAAGGTTAACCCCTTGATTACCCCCCGTCACCAGTGTCGCTAAGCGATCGTTTTTCTGATCACTGTATTAGTGACACAGGTGACGCTAGTTAGGGAGGTAAGTATATAGGTTCGCTGTCAGTGTTTTATAGCGACAGGGACCCCCATATACTACCTGCTAAAGGTTTTAACCCCCTGATTGCCCCCCAGTTAACCCTTTCACCAGCGATCACCGTTTAAGTGTTACGGGTGACGCTGGTTAGCTAGTTTGTTTTTTGTAGTTTATTATAGTTTATTATAGTTTTAGGGCACCCGCCGTTTATCACCTTATAAAGGTTTAACCCCCTAATTGCCCGGCAGTGATATAAATTACATTTTTAGGGTCAGCTAAGGTCTGCGTCGCCCCAGGCAGCGTCAGGTTAGCGCCAGTACCGCTAAAACCCACGCACGCAGCATACTCCTCCCTTAGTGCTATAGTATCTGAGCGGATCGATATCTGATCCGATCAGATCTATACTCCCCAGCAGTTTAGGGTTCCCATAAACACAGTGTTAGCGGGATCAGCCCAGATACCTGCTAGCACCTGCGTTTTGCCCCTCGGCCCAGCCCTGCCCAGCCCACCCAAGTGCAGTATCGATCGATAACTGACACTTACAAAACACTAAGCACACATAACTGCAGCGTTCGCAGAGTCAGGCCTGATCCCTGCGATCGCTAACAGTTTTTTGGTAGCGTTTTGATACAGTCGCTGACAGTCAGGAGCTTTTTTGCCTGTGAGTCTCACTAGTGTACCCCTAAATTTAGAGCCCAAAATGGCAAATCGAAGGTACACTAGTGAAGAGGCCTACACGTTTCTGAGCATGACAGATAGTGAAGAGGAAGTCACTCATCTGTCAAGTTCAGGCTCAGAATACGATCCTGTAGAGGACAGCGGCTCCATGACAGATAGCTCTGACGATGGAGTTGTGGTCCCTGCTAAGGTCAGGCGTTCTGTCCTTGAAGTGCAAGAACCTCAGGTCCCTCGTATGGAGCAGAGAAGTACTAGCGCCGCTATTCCTTCTGATGAACTGGCAAGCACCAGCGGCCTAGTACACCCTGGTCGTACATCCAGCACTGCAGTATCACGTGGTGACGTGGCGAGTCCCATAAGTGCAGTTCAAGCTGGTGAGGTGGCAAGCACTAGTAGTGTCCCGCTGCCACCAAGACAAAGACAGGCCCGTCGTGGCCATAGTGCCCTTCCTGCTGCATTCGCCAATCCGAATTGGGAACCCACCACTTCTGCAGCACCCGTACTTCCCCCTTTCACTGGCCAACCCGGAATTCAGGTGGAAACAGTTGACTTTACG
Source organism: Aquarana catesbeiana (assembly GCF_042186555.1). Taxonomy (NCBI): domain Eukaryota; kingdom Metazoa; phylum Chordata; class Amphibia; order Anura; family Ranidae; genus Aquarana; species Aquarana catesbeiana. Next base: position 213,355,217 of record NC_133335.1, read on the forward strand.
CCACTGGATTTTTACTCACTGTTTTTCACCGAAGATCTCTATAGATCTATTGTGGACCAAAGCAATTTATATGCTGGTCAACACATCGCCGCTAATCCCCAGTCCTCCCTTGCCAGAGATTGGAGACCAATTACGGTCTCCGAATTTAAGATCTTTCTGGGCCTTTCCCTCCTCATGGGGTTGAATAAAAAGAGTAAGTTGCGGTCATATTGGTCCACTGACCCAATTTACCATTCGCCCTTGTTCTCTGCTTCCATGGCCAGGGCACGATACGAGCAGATTTTGCGGTTCATGCACTTCAACGACAATGAACTCTGTCGTCCTCGTGGAGACCCTGCATACGATCGGCTCTACAAAATTCGGCCCCTCGTAAACCACTTCAACCAACGTTTTGCAGACTTGTTTACCCCCCATCAAGTTGTCTGCATTGATGAGTCCCTGATTAAATTTTCTGCCCGCTTGTCATTCAAACAGTACCTTCCCAGCAAGCGTGCCAGATACGGGGTCAAGATGTATAAGCTCTGTGACAGGGCCACAGGCTATACATATAGTTTTATGGTCAAAGATAGTCACGTAGAGCCGACAAACTGCCCTGACTACATAGGAAGCGCTGGCAAGATAGTGTGGGACTTGGTGTCACCCTTATTCGGAAAGGGGTACCACTTGTACGTGGACAATTATTATACGAGCGTGCCACTTTTTAGTCACTTGTTTGATCATCAGATTGGAGCATGTGGCACCGTGCGACCTAATCGCCGGGGCTTTCCCCAGCGGCTTGTAGATTCCCGTCTTAGGCTGGGGGAGAGAGCCTGCTTGAAGTATAATAATTTGCTCGCTATGAAGTGGAGGGATAAGAAGAATGTTTTCGTTCTCACCTCCCTTCATGCAGACACGACGACCCAAATTCCTACGGCGACTGGTGTTGTGGAGAAACCCCCCTGTGTCCACGAATACAACCTTAATATGGGAGGGGTGGACCTCAACGACCAGTTGTTGGCGCCGTACCTAGTTGCCCGTAAGGCCAGACGCTGGTACAAAAAAGTGTCTGTTTATTTATTTCAATTGGCTTTGCTGAACGCTCATGTGCTATACAGAGCTTCAGGACGGACTGGATCCTTCCTTAAATTCCAGGAAGAGATCGTCAGAGCCCTTCTGTTTGCAGACGGTGCTCTACCTCACCTTCCCCAACCAAATGCAGTAAGCCGGCTGCATGAGAGGCATTTTCTTTATGCCATCCCTAGTACCCCTACCCAACGAGCCCCCCAAAAAAGATGTCGTGTCTGCAGCAAGCGCGGATTTAGGCCTGACACCCGGTCTTATTGTCCCTCCTGTCCTGGCAATCCTGGTCTTTGCATGGGTGAATGCTTTGAACGCTACCATACACTAGTTGAGTATTAGCGTAGGGTTCAGCACTGCACAGACTAGGCACACTAACACAGGGTCTCCCAAGATGCCATTGCATTTTGAGAGACCCAAACCTGGAACCAGTTACAAAAGTTAAAAGTTACTAAAAAAAAGTGTAAAAAAAATAAAAAAAAATAAAAACACAAAAAAAATATAAAATAAAAAAACCAAAAATAGTTGTTGTTTTATTGTTCTCTCTCTCTCTATTCTCTCTCTATTGTTCTGCTCTTTTTTACTCTATTCTATTCTGCAATGTTTTATTGTTATTATGTTTTACCATGTTTGCTTTTCAGATTTTTTATACTTTACTGTTTACTGTGTTTTGTTGGTAACCATTTTATTGTTTTCAGGTACGCCATTCAGTTGCAGCGCGGATTTATTTATCTTGACAGCAACAGCGTTTGCTCCCACGATATATAAAGCCTTGACTCCAGCGCTGTCGGAGGTGATTTCACCACCACAGTTACATACTTCAGCATATATGCCGAAGCGTGGGGGCAGCAGTGGGTGGAGGAGCAATTTGCTCCTGCCTTTTGCGGGAGGATGCCCCCATGCTTCGGCATATATATATTTTAGGCACAGGTTGCGTTAAATGTTTTATTTTTTACTATGTTTTTTTTTTGTATTTGCTTTGCAGGTATGGTAAGTCTTACTGTTATACTGTAATGTTACTTTGTTTTATTGTTAACCATCATTTGCTTAGCAGGTACGCCATTCAGCTGCAGCGCGGATTTATTTATCTTGACAGCAACAGCGTTTGCTCCCACGATATATAAAGCCGTGACTCCAGCGCTGTCGGAGGTGATTTCACCACCACAGTTACATACTTCAGCATATATGCCGAAGCGTGGGGGCAGCAGTGGGTGGAGGAGCGATTTGCTCCTGCCTTTTGCGGGAGGATGCCCCCATGCTTCGGCATATATAAACGGTGCATGTATGCCCATCATTAGAAGTGGGTGGATGAAGGGAGGTATTCTAATGGTGGGCATACCCACCGATCAATATCTTTTTTTCATTCAGCCCACAGGCTGCATGAAAAAAAAGTTTACAATATATGCCCAACAAGGACCAGCAACGTACTGGTATGTTGCTGGACTTTGAGTGGTTATACCAGAATGATGCCTGCAGGTTTAGGTATCATCTTGGTATCATTCTTTTCAGCCAGCGGTCGGCTTTCATGTAAAAGCAATCCTAGTGGCTAATTAGCCTCTAGACTGCTTTTGAATGCCCCCCCCCCACCGTCTTCCATGTTTTTCTCTGGCTCTCCTGTCCCAACAGGGAACCTGAAAATGCAGCCGGTGATTCAGCCAGCTGACCATAGAGCTGATCAGAGACCAGAATGGCTCCATCTCTATGGCCTAAGAAACCGGAAGCTACGAGCATTTCATGACTTAGATTTCGCCGAATGTAAACAGCGCCATTGGGAAATTGGGAAAGCATTTTATCACACCGATCTTGGTGTGGTCAGATGCTTTGAGGGCAGAGGAGAGATCTAGGGTCTAATAGAGCCCAATTTTTAAAAAAAAGAGTACCTGTCACTACCTATTGCTATCATAGGGGATATTTACATTCCCTGAGATAACGATAAAATTAATAAAAAAAAAATAAAAACGAAAGGAACCGTTTAAAAATAAGATAAAAAAGCAAAAAAATAATAAAGAAAAAAAAAAAAAAAAAAAAAAAAAAGCACCCCTGTCCCCCCCTGCTCTCGCGCAAAGGCGAACGCAAGCGTCGGTCTGGCGTCAAATGTAAACAGCAATTGCACCATGCATGTGAGGTATCACCGCGAAGGTCAGATCAAGGGCAGTAATTTTAGCAGTAGACCTCCTCTGTAAATCTAAAGTGGTAACCTGTAAAGGCTTTTAAAGGCTTTTAAAAATGTATTCATTTTGTCGCCGCTGCACGTTTGTGCGCAATTTTAAAGCATGTCATGTTTGAATCCATGTACTCGGCCTAAGATCATCTTTTTTATTTCATCAAACATTTGGGCAATACAGTGTGTTTTAGTGCATTAAAATTTTAAAAAGTGTGTTTTTTCCCCAAAAAATGCATTTGAAAAATCGCTGCGCAAATACTGTGTGAAAAAAAAATATGAAACACCCACCATTTCAATCTGTAGGGCATTTGCTTTAAAAAAATATATAATGTTTGGGGGTTCAAAGTAATTTTCTTGCAAAAAAAAATAATTTTTTCATGTAATCAAAAAGTGTCAGAAAGGGCTTTGTCTTCAAGTGGTTAGAAGAGTGGGTGATGTGTGACATAAGCTTCTAAATGTTGTGCATAAAATGCCAGGACAGTTCAAACCCCCCCCCCCCCAAATGACCCCATTTTGGAAAGTAGACACCCCAAGCTATTTGCTGAGAGGCATGTCGAGTCCATGGAATATTTTATATTGTGACACAAGTTACGGGAAAAGACGTGGTATCCCCATACTTAGGAGAAGCAGCTAAATGTATTTTGGGGTGCAATTCCACATATACCCATGGCCTGTGTGAGAAATATATCATTTAGTGACAACTTTGTGCAAAAAAAAAAAAAATTGTCACTTTCCCGCAACTTGTGTCAAAATATAAAATATTCAATGGACTCAACATGCCTCTCAGCAAATAGCTTGGGGTGTCTACTTTCCAAAATGGGGTCATTTGGGGGGGGGGGGGGGTTTGTGCCATCTTGGCATTTTATGGCCTTCAAAACTGTGATAGGTAGTGAGGAGTAAAATCACAATATTACGCCCTTAGAAATCCTGAAGGCGGTGCTTGGTTTTCGGGGCCCCGTATGCGGCTAGGCTCCCAAAAAGTCCCACACATGTGGTATCCCCGTACTCAGGAGAAGCAGCTAAATGTATTTTGCGGTGCAATTCCACATATGCCCATGGCCTGTGTGAGAAATATATCATTTAGTGACAACTTTGTGCAAAAAAAAAAAAAAATTGTCACTTTCCCGCAACTTGTATCAAAAAATAAAGTATTCCATGGACTCAACATGCCTCTCAGCAAATAGCTTGGGGTGTCTACTTTCCAAAATGGGGTCATTTGGGGGGGTTTTGTGCCATCTGGGCATTTTATGGCCTTCAAAACTGTGATAGGCAGTGAGGAGTGAAATCAAAAATGTATGCCCTTAGAAATCCTGAAGGCGGTGATTGGATTTCGGGGCCCCGTACGCGGCTAGGCTCCCAAAAAGTCCCACACATGTGGTATCCCCATACTCAGGAGAAGCAGCTGAATGTATTTTGGGGTGCAATTCCACATAGGCCCATGGCCTGTGTGAGCAATATATCATTTAGTGACAACTTTTTGTAAATATTTTTTTTTTTTTTGTCATTATTCAATCACTTGGGACAAAAAAAATAAATATTCAATGGGTTCAACATGCCTCTCAATTTCCTTGGGGTGTCTACTTTCCAAAATGGGGTCATTTGGGGGGGTTTTGTACTGCCCTGCCATTTTAGCACCTCAAGAAATGACATAGGCAGTCATAAACTAAAAGCTGTGTAAATTCCAGAAAATGTACCCTAGTTTGTAGACGCTATAACTTTTGCGCAAACCAATAAATATATGCTTATTGACATTTTTTTTTACCAAAGACATGTGGCCGAATAAATTTTGGCCTAAATGTATGACTAAAATTGAGTTTATTGGATTTTTTTTATAACAAAAAGTAGAAAATATCATTTTTTTTCAAAATTTTCGGTCTTTTTCCGTTTATAGCGTAAAAAATAAAAACCGCAGAGGTGATCAAATACCATCAAAAGAAAGCTCTATTTGTGGGAAGAAAAGGACGCAAATTTCGTTTGGGTACAGCATTGCATGACCGCGCAATTAGCAGTTAAAGCAACGCAGTGCCAAATTGGAAAAAGACCTCTGGTCCTTAGGCAGCATAATGGTCCGGGGCTCAAGTGGTTAAACATAATTTGTTGTTGTACAATAAATTAGAACTATTTCCTGAACCACCTTGTGGCACTCAAAATACAGAACAGCTGCTTCCATTTTGACAGTCTTTAAAGGACATTGATTTAAAGTTTTACTTTCATGATAATGAACCAGCGAGGGGATTAAGATAAGAAATAAATAAGCTCTTCCATATTTCACAATTCCTAAAACAAATGTAAATGAGTTCTCTTAGAAATATATTGAAATAGGCACAAAATCCTACGCTTGTTATTATTGTTGAGAACATATATCCATATTGTAAATTTGAAATCAATTGCATCAATAAAACAAATAAACAACTACGCTTTTTCTTGGAGCAAATTCACACCACAGAACAATGCACTTGTGTCTTTTAATGCTTTGACTCAAATTACGGTCTCCTGCATTAAGTAGCCTGTTTAAAATAAATGAGATTCTTATTTGTCCATTTTGTACTCTATTGTTTCTCTATAGTCTCAACTGGGATCCTGCAATTGACTTTGCTATTCAGATACCTACATTGGGTGTAAAAGGCTAAGTTTACCTTTCAGGAAAAAAATAATAAAACGCACGTATTTTTGCAGAAAAAAAAATGTGCGTTTATTATTTTATTTCCCCAAGCAGCCTGCAAAGCATCGCACCCGTGATCAATGTATCGTGGGTGCAATGTCAGGCTTCTGCAGGCAAATTGTGCAGCTTTCTGCATGTTCCTCCATACAGGCTTTCTGGTAGAAAGCTGCATGGCTTGTGAATGAACTAGGAGGGTGCTCACTGGTGCCCTTGCAGTTCATTGAAACCCACAAGCTGTCTGCTGCGGTGGTAGAAGGGACTGGTAATTCATGTATTCAAAGATTCCTATAAATAAATGACATGGCTGTGCAAACGGAGCCCAGCATAGCCATGCCGATTTTGAAATGTGACAGTGGGTGCGGGGAAAAGATCCCCCACTTGCTGTCACAGTGGAAGGGGCGAGGTTTAGTAGGTGAGCGGGGCACCACCTGGAACACGTTACACCATAAACATGGGTCCAACATGTTCAAAAGGTGAACCTAAGGTTGCTTCCAGGTGCTATTGAGTGGAGCACAGTTAGTAACTTGTAATGGGTAACTGGTTATACCTGTGTTTTTACTCTTCTGTACTTTAACCACTTGCCTACTGGACACTTTTACCCCCTTCCTGCCCAGACCAATTTACAGCACTGTCACACTTTGAATGACAATTGCGCGGTCATGCAACACTGTACCCAAAAAAATTTTCATAATTTTTATACACATGTAGAGCTTTTATTTGGTGGTATTTAATCACCACTGTTTTTTTTATTTTTTGCTAAATAAACGAATAAAGACCGAAATGTTTGAAAAAAAACAAAAAAAACAGTTTTCATAGTTTGTTATAAAATTTTGCAAACAGGTAATTTTTCTCCTTCACTGATGTGCGATGATGAGGCTGTACTGATGGGCATTAATGGTCAAAGATAGGCTGCATTGATGGGCACTGATGAGGCGGCACTGATAGGTGACACTGATTGGCAGCACTGGTGGGCACTTGTTGGGACTGCACTGATAATCAGGACACTGATAATCAGTGTCCTGATCAGTGTAGATGTCCCTTTAACAAAAGCCGGTTATCGTCTCTCTTCTCCTCTCCTCATGCTGTCAGCGTGAGGAAAGGAGTTGCGATAACTGGCTTCTGTTTACATCCGTGATCAGCTGTGATTGGACACAGCTGATCACGTGGTAAAGAACCACTGATTGGCTCTTTACCTCAATCTTTGATATGCAGTGTCCAGTGGACACTGATCACAGAGCGTGCCGCCCCCCGCCACACGTGATCATGGGAGGCCCGTCATATGACAGCCTTCTAGAACTAGCCACCTGCACTGTAGCCGTCGATCGGCTATAGCACGGTCGGCAAGTAGTTTAATGCAAGACGCAATAAAAAGAAATGATAATAAATAAATGGGTTTCTATGCAGAGAATAGGTGCTGGCTGCATTTTAACACAGCATAACACACACAAGGCACTGCACATTACAATACAAAGCACATGCATTTTGGAGGTGAATTGTTGTGCCATTCACAATGAATAGCATGGCAGTGCACCACCACATGTGACCTGCATTACCACAAAGCAAGTGGTGTGAATGGGCCCCAAGACTGAACCAAGAATGAATCCTTTTAAATTTAAAATCATGCTTCAGATATATTTGATATTAACTCTAAAATCTACATACAGCTGTGGGAATAAATTTTGAGAATGACAAAAGTATTAGTTTTCACAAAGTCTGCTGTTTCAGTGTTTTTAGATGTTTTTGTCGGATGTTACTATGGTATACTCAGGGCCGGTGCTACCACTAGGCAAGCTAGGCAGCCGCCTAGGGCGCACTGCTGCCTAGGGTGCCCGGCCACAGGTGTTGCTACTATCTTCTCTCTGCAGCAAGCAACTAAGTCTCAGCATCAGCAGGCAGCCGCCGCTCCATTCACACAGTGTCAGAAGCACAGCGGCGGCGGAGGACTGTGTCTGTGTTCTGACTCCCGAATGAATGGAAGCAAGCAAACATTCTTTAATGGGCACTGGTAGGCTGCATTTGATGGGCGCTTCATTAAAAAAGTGGGGTATACATGGGCAGGGCAAAGGGGGTGGAGCCAAGGGGGGCGCGACAAAATGAGGTTTCGCCTAGGGTGTCAAAAATCCTTGCACCAGCCCTGGGTATACTGAAGTAAAATTACAAGCATTTCATAAATATCAAAGGCTTTTATTGACAAATACATTAAGTTTATGCAAAGAGTCAATATTTGCAGTGTTGACTCTTCTTTTTCAAGACCTCTGCAATTCCGTGGTGCGCCACTCATTTGTCCCAGCCTCTCACCTCATAAAAAGACCCTTACAGGTCATATCAAGCCTTGGTATGGATATACACTGAATCCTCAGCAATCGATCGACTCCCACAGATATCCACAGCAATGCCGGTACCAGGGTGACTTCCAGGCTCATCAGATGCAGTATATAGTCATGCAACAAAGAAGAGGGGCTCCACAGTGTAGAAATTCAATCCCAATTATTATAAAAATAAGTAGTAACTTGCAGTTCAAAATCATAGGTACAGCTATGCAAGGTACTTCCGGCCTCAGCCGCAATCGGAAGTGATGACACCTGGCTCCTCCATGACGCGTTGCGTCACTGAACACGTGACTTCATCAAAGGGTGATCAGCATGAACCTGGAAGTCACCCTGGTGCTGTGGATATCTGTGGGAGTCGATCGATTGCTGAGGATTCAGTGTATATCCATACCAAGGCTTGATTTTTTTTTTTTATGAGGTTAAGGGGTGGGGAAAATGAGTGTCGCACCACGGATGGTGATATCAATTGAATGAAGTGGACTTTGTTCAGTTGCTCTGCACATGCACTTTTTTCTATATGAACTGTCATTTTGGAGTTTTTTCTTCTTTTTGTACTGGACTTTTATAGCACTTTTGGAGGATTTGTTTACACCTTATTTCCATGTTTGGAATTTTATAGACCTCTTTGTAATATGAATGTTTATTACTGCTTATCATGTTGAAGATTGTTTGCACTTGATTATCTAACATTAGCTTTAGTACGGTCTTGGAAGTGCTATCTATTTAGTGTGTTTATTGTACACATTTATATTATTATTTGTATTTCTTAGAGTCAGCACCACATACCTTTTTATACATTTGCTACTTTGTGTGGGAACACTTTTTCTATGTTGGCAGCTTCTCTTTATAGTCATTAGTGCCAGTCCAGGTTGTGCATTAGTTCTTTTTTCTTAAAACGTTAAAAATATTGCTTTTTTTTCAAAATTGTCTCTCTTTTTTTGTTTATAGCGCAAAAAAATCAAAAATCGCAAGGGTGATCAAATACAATCAAAAGAAAGCTCTATTTGTGGGAAAAAAAGACGTCAATTTTGTTTGGGTGCAGCATCGCACGACCAAGCAATTGTCAGTTAAAGTGATGCAGTGCCGAATTGCAAAAAATATTCTGGTCGGGAAGGGGGTAAATCCTTCCGGGGCTGAAGTGGATAATCTGAATTTCCTTATTAATTCCAGGTTTAACAAATCTGCAAATAAGGAAGGTATTATGAATCCTAGGTTGCCTGTATGCTTTAACTTAAGAGCTTTACCCATTAAATTTTGTTGTTTACTATTTTGAATTTATACAACCTTTCATGATTCTACCCTTAGGCCCCTTTCACAGAGGGCGGAAGCTGTCCAAGCAGGTCCGCCTGCTCAGTGGGAGATCTGTCCACTGATCCCCGCTGAGCAGGCAGATGAGAGGTCTGTGTCTGCTCCGCTATGCAGAGCGGACACGGACACAGCCCACTGTTCTCTATGGGGCGTTCAATTAGAAACAGACTACATGTCTGTTTCCATACAATTGTCATGCGATCCCCCCGACGGATGGCGAACATATCCCCATAGTCTGTTTTTAGTTGATGCTGGTGGGTGACAGCGGGCACATGTCCGCTGACATCCACCGCCCCATAGAGAACAATGGGTGATCCGATCAAACAGACGAACCCTCCACTGGTGTGAAGGGGGCCGAACTCCTTCCCGTCCACAACCTGCATTCGGTGTCTCAGCACTATGCCCCATGCTGGAGATGGAGCATTTATAAATGCCTTCACTTTGATAGCTACCAGCTAACACTTTGCAAGCTAATGGCTTCAAAGAAAAAATAGGATTTTTTGTACTCACCATAGAGTCCTTTTTGAGGATTCCATTGAGGGACACAGCCTGACACTAAGAAACCTAAGGCTATACCTCCACCTACAGGACAAAAAACAATAGGCACATGGAAAACTGAAGGCCACCCCACTTGAGGCCATAACCCCTCTCACTGCTCCGCCCGCATGTGACATCATCCAGGAGATTCCCTGCAACACACTGTGCCTGTGTACAGAGCTCTGGTCTGTCCTTCAGCTGCAGCTATTCCTCCATCTGACAGCTCTGCTATCCAGGACTACAAGTGTGAACACAGAGCGGCATCCATGCTGGGAGTGTTGAGTACATGCTTTTTATATTTTAATTTTGTGAGTGGCCAATTTGCATTTGATTTAAACATTAAAGCTTTTAACTCTACTGCACTTGGTGTGCGCTCTTCTTTTGTATGTCATTTGTAGATTTCCCCAATCATATGAGGAGCAGCAGCAAAGGCAGCAAGAGATGTTTTATTACTCTTGATGGTTCCAATGCCTGCCCTGGACTAAGGATTTGTGGTGTAATCAACTTCTGGACATGAACTGGTCTTTCTGATGAACTTTAACTTCGTCTACATTCCACATGTTCTCTCATTTCCATGTTTATATTATAGTTATTAATTAGTCATTTAAATTGCGTTAAAAAAGTTTTTATGTTTTAATGACCCCTTTTCATAGCACACTTGCTAAGTTGTATTGTGGAGCGGGAGAGTGAATTTACTCTGTAACCCAATGTTGTTCCACAGGGCGAATTGTATTCCCTTCTCAGCATATAGTCATTGTCACAGGGGCTCCCCTAGAGTACTTGTTTACTGAGTGGCACATTGTCACCTCACCCCCTCCAGCACACCCTGTGGAGATACTTGGTCAGACCTAACATATTCTCTTGCCTCCTGGTATTTAACACACGCTCTAGGCTCTCGGCTAGACATGTGCAATTCGATTCGGTCCAAATATAAATTTTTATATATTAGTTTTCTAACGAATTCCAAATTTTCGGAACGATTCAAATTCAGATCGGTCGAAAAATGATCGACTGGTTAAAAACTCTGTGTAAAGAATAACTGGTTGTTGAGGAGCGGACCAGGAAGCCGTCCGCCACGTCCTTAACAACCGACGACTCGTCAGCTGTCATCAGGCTTTCCCACTGACAGCTGAATTGTAAAAAGAATGCCGGTGATTAAAAATTATGAAAAAAAAAAAAACAGCGTGTGTTCCCCCCAACCCATACCAGACCCTTCGGGGTAGGGGTTTTATGTACCCATACTCACATACTCATTCACATGAAGGGGGTTTCCAGATTCTGTTAAGCCCCCCAACCGCAGACCCCCACAACCACTGGCCAGGGTTGTGGGGAAGAGGTCCTTGTCCCCATCAACATTTGGAACAAAGTGCTTTGGGGAGGGAGAGCATGTGACCTGGTATGGTTCAGGAGCACTTACTCACGCCCCCCCCCCCTTTTCTGGCCTGCCAGGCTGCATGCTTGGATAAGGGTCTAGTATAGATTTTGGGAGGGACCCCATGCCTCTTTTTTTTTTTAAATGTTGGTGTGTGGTTCCTTTTAAAATCCATACCAGTCCCGAAGGGGTTGGTATGAACTGGGGGGGCCCACGCTGTTTTTTTCCCTGAAATTCTCATTGCCACCATTCTTTTGTTTACATTTCATCTCTCAGCGGGGAAGCCCGCTGACAGCTGATGAGTCATCGGTTGTTAAGGACGCGGCGGCAAACTTCCCGGCCCACTCCTTAACAACTAGCTATTCTTCACACAGAATTCAAGTCACTGTTTACAGTACAGTGGGAAAGCACAACACTGCTACTAGGAAGAGCCCCACATTCCTGATCCGGATACCGGAATGTTTCCTGAAGGCAGGTGTTCTATTGGCCCTACTAACCATGAACTTTGCACTGCACTATTTACTATCCCTAACAAGCAGGGACTCTGTCCCAGAACTACCACTCACTCCAGGTGCAACCAAATGATGTGGGTACCCTAGTTTTTTGGGGCCCCCGCCAAGGTCACCAGAAGTTGCAATGTACAATCAGACAATGATACCTCTGAGACACCGTCGGAGTTGATCGACGGACATTTCCCTTAACAAACGATAGTCCACCTGTATAATGGCACAGTGCCACCTACTGGATGGAGGGAAGCCTGCACCTGCCTACACTCAACACTACGAGATAGCGACACCTTGTGGGAGCCAGGGAAACTGCATTTACAATACTTTTGCACTTCCTTACACTTGTAGCAAGCAGTCCAAAAGAAAATGATAGCAGATGAGGGGAGCTGTATTGCTCATTGGAATCTAAGAAAATAATTTTCTGGCGATGACAAAAATGCTTCTCTATCATCCATTGTGGGGCACTGCTTGATATTAAGAAACCTAAAAACTCCCAAAAGCAGTCCAAAATGAGGAAGGAGAACAAAGGCATTGAAAGAATTTAAGTCAAAGCTGGGTTGAATGCCTCCGTTTAATTTTGGAACTCTAAACAGGCCTTCTAAAGGAACTGGTGGAGTGAACTTTCATGCAGTTGTGGAATCTCCAGGCTTGCATCCCTTTGTTTAGAACCCGCTGGTCTGAAAAATGTCTTATGGGCTCAAGGACTGGAACCTGACTTGGAGGAATGAAAGGAATGTTTTGATGCAGGAAGGTGTCAACCTGTACCAATGATCCCCAACTTTACATTGCTGGGGTGAGTACCCTTACCCACCATTGTATCTTCAATGATTTTGTCCAGCGAGAAGTTAAAAAGACAGTCTCCCAAGACCAGCACTTAGGTCAGAGAGCCCTGCATATCTGGACAGAAGAAAGGGTTGCCCGAAACATAACTCGGCAAGCATCCAGCACTGCATCACACAAAGTTAAATGCAACAATTATCTGCTCAATGCACAAAGTCTGGGAAACAAATGCACTGGGTTAAAAAGTAGAGGCCACCATGGAGTACATGGATCAAGAAATTGCTTTTAACTTTTAGTCAGTAAGGCTACATTTGTAAGGGCAACTATTCCTCCAGCTGTTTCAGCCACAAGTGAGCAGCTATCTGTAGCAGCCAAGCCCTGTACATTTCAATGACAGGTCGGCGGTGACCACAGCAATCTGTGGCTGTATGCAGAGCCAGTGATAACCTGTGGTGATTGCTGCTGGAGACATTAGTCACCCGTGCAAATGTAGCCTTAGGTCCTTAAAGGAAGGCGAATCTATGGGGATAGTCAAAGCCTTATCAAGGCGATACACAGGTGGGTCAGCTATAGAAGCAGTAGACCAAAAATTGACAAAATCCTTCACAAAAAGATAGAGTGCCAAGAACTGATTTGGGGCAAAGAATTGTTTGTCTGGATGTTTTCAATCTTTGTAATAAAATACTAAAATAAGGGATGTTGAGAGCACACATTGTTAGAGTGTTTGGGTCTATAAGAATCAAGCCAAGATGCCTTGTTAGGGAAGGGTACCTCAATTAGAATGATACAATTGATTTCTGATTTGGGGAAACAGCCAAGTCAAATTTAGCTGACGTGGTCTCCGTTTTTAGCAAGAGGAGGGACTCAGCATCCTGAGGAGGATCCCCAACTGAATCAGAGATGTTAGTCTCTTTGTCAGACTTTGAGAAGGGGATGGTGAGGGTTTTAAGCCCCTGCAATCTGGGGGACCCATAAGTCGTAAAACTTTGCATAACCGTAGAAAAAAAACTCTGCTGTTAGACAGGAAGAGAAATGAGTCTTTGGATATATAAGGGGGTTAGGACTCTTTTAGCCACAGGGCAACTGTCCATCCATTTGGTTCCAGACATGTTGCAAACATTAATAGTAGCTGTACCTTTAAAAAAAAAACTAGCAGACTCTTCCAGAACACTCATAGACCGGAGCGTCAAGGTATACCAGGGGTTAAATGAAGGCTATGGCCTGCCACCAGTTGCCACTGCTAGCAGATACACTAGGATGACCAAAAACTTTGAGCACAGGTAACAAAAAGCTGTGTCCCTATGTATTGAATAGAGGCTTTTAAGACTGTTGTCCTGTGTGAGGAGTAACTGATGCACAGTGAAGAAAATGCAGGTAGGAAGGAACGGGTGTGCATACTCCTTCACTGAACCTACGTCAGCAAATCCAGGTCAGCAAAATGGAAAATGGTGGGAGACTTGCCCAAGCAAAAATATTTCCTATGGCCAAGACGTTTGATAGCCACTCATAGCAGCGAGTCTTCAGAGGAAGACAGAAATAATGCTGCAGCTATGGTTCCAAAAACTTAGCAAGGAATACACAGACGCTCTGGCCTTTCCCTGAAAAGTGGAATAGTGTACCACTGCCAACTGCAGAACCGTTGCAGAGAGAACACCATCATACTTAATAAACTGGGAAAAACATATATATACCAGTGGCGGCTGGTGAAGTTTTAAGATGGTGGGGCACCAGACCCCACCCTCCCTTTTTTACCCCTCCCACATCTCAGAAGCCCCACTAGACTCCACCCGTTCCATTCCAACCTTCTTTTTTGTATCATCTAGTTATATATCTAAATAGATATATACACACGCACACACACACACTTACTGGAGACAGCATACATTGCAACAGGCTGCTATGGCCTCCCTTCACTCTGTTATACAAAGGACACTCAGTGATTTTTTTATTGGCTAGCTCCCTGCTGTGGGTGGGTGCCCCCCGCATCCTCTGTGACTGGCTCCTGTGGGTGGGTAGCTGGCTCCCTGCTGTGGGTGGCTAGGTCTTGCATCAACAGAACAGGGGACTATGGCATCCTGGTGAGTGACCAAAAATCCACCTGCCATTCACTCCAAATACACACAATATAAAAGGAAATTTCACTGTGACATGGTTTCACCCTACATACAACAGCATACATCTAATATACAGGGGACTGTAGAAGCTTACTTGGTTAGTGACGTAGGGTTGCCCAATATTCACCTGATATACACCCAACTCACAAGGCACTGTAGGAGCTTTACCTGGTGACTGGCACGATGACACCCAACATACAATGTACACCCAGTATACACCCAACATACACCAGAGATACAGGGGACTGTAGGAGCTTACTTGGTGAGTGACAATGGTCATCCAAAAAATATGCACCCAATAAATGGGGGGGCCGTTCATCCAGATTATTCTCCTGGAGTTCCTGCAGCAAAGGCATATGACATAATTGGTCACGATTAATAAAGAAACCAATTTTTGGTCCAAGAAATCCTCCTCCTTCTGTTCCTGGACTGGACTTGGGTCAAAGTAATAAATCCAAGGCCAATAATAAATAACACATTATCTCCCCCGATTCTACAACATGGCTGGTTGTCGAACAACCGATCAGAAACGAACTGAAAAGTGCAAAATGAAAAGTGCAAAATGAAAAGCGCGAAATGAAAACCGCGAATCAACACTCACCAAACTTCTACTAACACGAAATTAGCAGGAGGAGCCCAAAGGGTGGCGCTAAAGAGCTGAAAAACCATGTAGTACGTCACTACGTTCATGTTTGTTGGCCGACAATTCCTTGACGTTTGTATGCAAGACAAATTCCTGGCCAATGCCCTTTGGACAAAAGTCTGAGGTTTTGTCTGCGGAAAATCCGATCGTGTGTATGAGGCTTAAGGCACAATCCAGGAGATACAAATCTCACAACAGTTTGCAATACAGCAATGGCAAGAGCGGGGGGGCTGTAAATGGGGGAGGGGGCAGACATATATTTTAAATGGAGATCATTCGTGTGTAGCCAGGGTGTTTCAAGTGATTGCAGTATAATTACACCTGCATCTGCAAAGTCCAACTTCTGTTATGTCAGTATATGGCATAAACCAACCTTTTTCAACCAAAGTGGTGTCTTGGCAAAATGCCTAAAAATTGCCCAAAAAATTGTCAACAAGCCAACGAGGGGTTCAAGCCTGCTTTTTTGCTACCGAAAGCCATGGGTTTTTATTGTGCAGCATTACAACTGTGAGCACTGTGCTGGCCAGCCACTGGAATCTTAACAACCAATTATGTCATTAGTTGATAAGGAGGACATCAGGATCCTGCACATCATTCTTGTTTGCACCTCTCTGTCAGCACTGGGGCCACATTAGCAGAGAGAGGGAGAGAAACTGTTGGAGAAGAGGAACACTAGAATACTAGTCCGTATCAGTGTGCAAAAGTGTTGGAATAAATCACCTCTAATGTTGGGTTTCCCACTTGTGTGGATGCTGCCGCAATATGTAAAAACCATTACTTTCGTTTTTCACATTTTAGAATGGGGTGCCTTGAGGCTATACATAATTTTGAAGAGTGCCTTGACTTAAAAAAAGTTTGCGAAACGCTGGCATAAACGACACCATTAAGACAGAAAAAAAATGTAATTCATGAAAAATAGCCGATCTGACACATCATATCACCAGATCAAACAATATTGACTAAACGCAAATAAGGTTGGAATATTTTGGGGCACTGAAAAAAAAAATTGCTGAACACCAACAAAATGAGAAATAGCGACAAAAATGCTAATCATTCTTTGCAGACCTTTGTTTTCAAGAGACGTTCTCAGTACAAATCATCCTTTAGACTAGAGCACAGGGTGAGTACAGTCCAAATGATTTCTGCTACATTCAAAGCACAATGAATAAGAAAGAATGGCCAATTATCCTAAAATGTGTGAGCTGCAATGCGTTCCTTTCATTTCTACAATTATGACCACCAATGTTTAGTTTATTCCTTATGTAATGTGTTTCCCCGATTCTAGTGTTGCAATATTTCTCTTATTCCATTATCCAACAGTCCATGTTCTCTATAGGTTTCCCTGTAGTTTGCCTAAGAATAGGTGAAAAGAGGTGTCACCGAACTCACAGAAAGCTAAATTACCTATTTACCCAACTCTCCTGAAAGTGAGTGCAATTCTATTTAAAAACACCGTCAGCTCCATCACTCAATTAGCAAATCATCAGTGCTGTGTTATCTTACAGACTCATGCTGTGATATGCCACTGATAGGACCTGTTCAGTTTATATATTCCTCAGTATTCTCAAGCAGATCAAAGGTAAGAGATTTGTTAAAACAAAGAGCAATTTCCTGCTGGGCTCAAAGACTTGGTAAGAACAAACATAAAAAATGGGAGTAAGCCAAAGACCTAATAAGCCCACTTCCCCTCCGATTACACAGCATAGGTAAACTATTGGAATCCCTTTATTTAGATCTTTGAAGATAAATAATTGTTCATCAAATAATGATTTTTCATAATCACTAAACTTATGAATGATATAAAAGTATACCAGGCAAGGCCACTCAACAACAAATTAGTGAACTTTCTCATTCAGTCCCTTCCCATAGTTTCCCTTAACCACTTAAGGACCGAGCCTCTTTCTGAGATTTGTTGTTTACAAGTTAAAAACAGTTTTTTTGCTAGAAAATTACTTAGAACCCCCAAACATTATACATTTTTTTTCAAAACCCCAGAGAATAAAATGGCGGTCGTTGCAATACTTTGTCACACCGTATTTGCGCAGCGGTCTTACAAGCACACTTTTTTTGGAAAAAAAAACTTTTTTGAATTAAAAAATAAGACAACAGTAAAGTTAGCCCAATTTTTTTTTTTATTGTGAAAGATAATGTTACGCCGAGTAAAACTCAACATGTCACACTTCAAAATTGCACCCGCTTGTGGAATGGCGACAAACTTTTACCCTTAAAAATCTCCATAGGCGACGTTTAAAAAATTCTGCAGGTTGCATGTTTTGAGTTACAGAGGAGGTCTAGGGCTAGAATTATTGCTCCTGCTCTAACGATCACGGCGATACCTCATAAGCGTAGTTTGAACACCGTTTACATATGCGGGCGTTACTCATGTATGCGTTCGCTTCTGCACGCGAGCTCGTCGGGGCGGGGCGCGTTTAAATTTTTTTTTTTCTTATTAATTTTACCTTTTATTTTTTATTTTTACACTTTTTTTTAAAAAAAAGGTCACTTCTATTCCTATTACAAGGAATGTAAACATCCTTGTTTACATCCCTTGTAATAAAAGAAAAGCATGACAGGACCTCCTAAATATGAGATCTGGAGTCAAAAAGACCTCAGATCTCATATTTACACTAAAATGCAAAAAAAAATAATTTGAAAAAAGTAAATTAAAAAAAAGGGCCCTTTAAGAGCTGTGGGCGGAAGTCACGTTTTGACGTCGCTTCAGCCCTGCATTGTTATGGAGACGGGCGGGGGCCCATCTTCCCCTCACTCGTCTCCATGCTTAACAGGAGACTGGACGCGATTGCCTCCACCACTGCCCACGGCTCTAGTAAGCGGCAGAGGGCACTGGATGGCGGCGAGAGGGGGGGCCTTCTCCTGCCGCCGATAAAAGAATCCGCCGCAGAGACCACTTTTATCTTGTAGCGGACCGCTCGCTGAAGAAGAAGATACCGGGGTTATGGCAGCTAGCTGCTGCCATAACAGCGATATCCTCCTTCAAACAGCCAACGTAAAACTGCGGCGGGCGGTCTGTAAGTGGTCACAATACATAAACTTTAAAAGGAAAAGTCCAGGCTGGGCTTCTCCTATAGGTCACATGAGTGCAATTAGTTTTGCACTCCTGTGACCCGTTTTCAGTGGAGAGTGGTCTGAAGTCCACTCTCCACTGACGTCACTGCAATCAGTCCAGACAGCGCGTCATCCCGGCTTCGCAAGTCTGGATCTTCCAGCTGCCTAGACTGATGGCAGTCTCAGCCTCTCAGCGGGTCACTGAGAGGCTGAGACGGCCACTTCCCACCCCTCCACAGCTCAGCGCTCCAGTGAGTGTGAAGGAGCAGAGAGGAGAGCTGTTGACTGACAGTCAGCAGCTCTCCTCTCTGGGAGCCGTGAGAACTGAGCCATCGGTGGTATTAGGTGGCTCGGTTCTCAGTGCAGAGGCGGCAGGGGACAGATACATGATCGGTCTGATGCTGCATCCACCTAGGTAAGTATGAATCTATAAAAAAAAATAAAAATAACATACTTCTATTTTAAATAGGAGATGTACCTGTAAAGAAGAGAGCAAATGCTTTCCTTGCCTGTTGCTTGTTCTGCCAATCATCGATTTGAGGAGGAGAAATTCTTTGCTGAAATTTTTTTCTGTTTCAATAGTTTTTATTTGGATTTATCAAATAGTGAACACGCAAAAGTGACGCCCACGCAGGGGCTTTTGCTGAAATTTTTTTTAGATGCAGTAAAATTTGGGATTGCGAGCATAATTCGTTCTGGAAACATGCTTGTAATCCAAAGCACTCGTATAGCAAAGCAAATTTTCACAATAAAAAATAATGGAAACTCAGATGATTTGTTCCACAACCATTTATTTATAAGACCTTCTTTTTATATGGACTATAAACCGATTCTAGCAATGTGAGGTTGTGTAACCATAAAATGTCCAGCCACAAATGGAAGCTTCCACAAGGGGAGTAGAAGCAAAATCCAGCAGGAGCTACAGAGTATAAAATAGAAGAGAGGCGCCTCTAAGTGTAGCAATATGGTTACATTTAATGAAGGTACAAGATTTAGCAACTCACATGGTTGATGATTAAAAGAGGCACATCTAAGTATGCAGGCATCTGGGGGAAATCTGCCCACATAGACCATCCTCCGCACCACCGGCTCTCACCGCTGTCAGTCTGCAATCGTTACCAGGAAGACTACCCTGCACTAATGGAGTGTAGCGTGGAAGGGATGACGTTGATGGCGGTGCGGAGGACGGTCTATGTGGACAGCTTTACCCCCGGATGCCTGCATACTTAGATGTGTCTGTTTTAATCATCAGCCATGTGAGTTGCTGAATGTTGTACCTTCATTAAATGTAACCATATTGCTACACTTAGAGGCGCCTCTCTTTTCTTTTATACTCAGTTGTGACCTGACGCTTCTTGCATATCAAGACATCGCTCGTTTATCAAATAAAATTTTATAAAAAAAAAATTTAGCTTGTCCTGCAAAACACTCTCAATCCAAGGTTTTTTACTGTACTTCGAATTCCAGTGTGGATCTCCTTTGTAGCCCACTGCACTTAGTGGTTCCTACTGCGGACCCCTGAGTCACTATAGGACACAGTAGTGACACTGGGGTCGGCAGAAGGAATCAAAGAGAATGTTACATTTTCTGAAGAAACTTCATGGGGCAAGTCTTCATCAAATCAGTTATTGGTATAAATTACAGCAGGCCACAAGGATCAATGCACCAAATCCCTAAATACGACTACATATAAATATTAGCTAAATTTGCTAAATCTTCGTTTTCACCAGCAAACAACAAAAAAATATATACCTTATATAGCTGCAGCACTCAAAGTTATCAAACCTTGTACAATAAATATATTTAGCAAACGTGCCACACTAAAACAACAAAATGTGTGAAAAATCATGATAAAGAATCAATAAGGTGCAATATGAATGTCCAATAAATATTAAAAAGCGAAGGAAATTCATGCAAACAAAAGTCTGTGATGAAAAACAATTATTATAAAAACCTCATTAAAAAAATCATACAATAAAAAGTCTGTGATAAAGTCGGTAAGATAATGCCAAATGAGTTTCCATTCCAACGTGCGTTTTGCAAATTTGATGAATATACATAGAAATATTTATTACAGATTGGGACTTTGCAGGTGTTGGTCAGATTTATCACACTTGCACAGTTCTTTTTCTATTAGTTAAAAAAAGTTAAACATTTTTTTTTTTAAAAAAATAGAACTTTATTGAAAGAACAATAAATGAGAAGCAGTACAGTATACAAGATCTTGTACATATTAGGCATAAGCCCTCAACCTTTGGTATGTAGCACTAAATCACATAAACTGAGTACATTCGCATACGACTCAGATCAAACAATAAACAATCAAACAATAGACTTCTGTGAAGAATGGAGACCCCGGGTGAAATACTCATTCCAGTGACTATCATATCCCTTTTACAATAGTAGACGGCCCATAATTAGATCAGCCGGAGCTAGACCAGGAACGTCCTGCCAAGGCGCCCAAATTTTGTTGAATACACTACCCCTGTGCTGATGTATTTAAAAAATGTATTTTTCCAGCCCGATAGTATCGACCATTTGATTCAGCCACTCCTTCACTGGGGGGGGGGGGGGGGGGGGTTAATTTCCAGTGCCTCAAAATGTATTTCCTAGCCTCGAAAATAGCCCTAGACATTGCTAGTCTAGAGGCTTCCTCCTCAGGGATTTAATTTCCAACAAGCACAGTATAGGGTGTCCAGTGAGATGGACCAGAAATACTTGGTTAATAGTTCCCAACAAATCCTTCCAATAAATATGCAATTTTGGACACCTCCATAAAATATGGATCAGGTCACCGTGGTCCCTCATGCATCTTGTACAAGAAGGATCATCACACACACCCATTCTCACCAGTCTAGCTGGCGTGTAATGGACACGCAGGAGCAAATATATCTGGGACAGCCTTTGGGCCACACTTAAGGAGCACTGGGGAATGGCAAAAAGCACCTCCTCCCATTGGTCCTCCTCAAAAGCTCCAATATCCTTTTCCCAATTGGATATGGCCCTGCTGTCAGGAAGGAACTTGTTGAGCAGCATAGAATAGCTGCACGAGATAAAACCTTTATATGAGGATACTTCCCTCATATAATTGAAAATGGGTGTGAGTCCACGCATCAATTTCCAGTTGGGCCTTGACCGCATGTTGGATGTGGAAATAATAAAACAGCATGGAGGCAGGGAGTTTAGATTCCATCTGTAAAGCATGGAATGGGCGTAGTTTGCCACCCCTAAATATTTAGAAAAAGAGAGAAACTTCCACCATATCAGGAAAAGTGTGGTGGTCCCATCCCCGATTAGACAAACCAAGAAAAATATTTGGGTCATATGAGTAATCCCGTACTGTCGCCATCTCGTGCCATATTGTAATCTCTCCAGCTCCTCTTGTAGCTCTTGTTTCCCCATATGGGGCTAAACCTGGTGAATCCCTCAATTTGTTGGAAAGCTCTAGCTTTGTTCCATACTTTCTGCATCAAGTTGTAAGTTGGATACAGCTTGGTGCGCCATAGGGTCCTCCAAGTTCAACACGGGAGCACTAGCAGGGCACAGAACCCTGGCTATGTGCTGGGGTTGGGAGGCCAGATAGTACAACCATGGGTTTGGAATAAGCATTTTTTAATTCAATATAGTCAACTGTAAAAAAAACCTGGCTAAACAAGTAAGATACCTTTACCTAAAGAGACTCTTAGGACCTCAGTATAGCCAATTTTCTTTTTTTAGGTTTACATATTGTAGGGAATGGTTCATACATGACATTTATTTTTTTCCAATTGTGCAGATTTAGTTTTTCCTGTCTTTATACTACAGGCTTATATTGCTGTCTGTGTCCTCACTAGGGAGACCCACACTCTCTATTTGTCCTGGTGTCACCAGAACTGAAAGTGGAAAATTTGGCGTTGTTGTTGAACATGAATAGAGGGGAAATCTTCAAATGGGGACACTTGTTCTGGTGAGAACTGTCTAAGAGGGGATTATCTGTCATTTTGGAGAGACACTGGGGTTGATTTACTAAGGGCAAATAGGCTGTGCACTTTGCAAAGTGCAATTACACTCTGCAACTGCATTTACTCCAGAACTTAGTAAATGAGGTAAAGTTTCACTTTGCAAAGAATACCCAATCACATTCAAGGAAAATAAAAAAAAAACTGCATTTTTTGCTTGCACATGATTGGATGATGGCAGTCAGCAGAGCTTTTGCTAATTTACTCAGCTCTGGAGCAACTGCTCTTGCAGAGGGCGCAGTCTATTTCCCTTTAGTAAATCAACCCCATTACCTCGCTTTTCTTTTGTGTTTACAGGGCAGAAGTGAAGACAAATCTCCCAAAAGGGACATAGGGGTTGATTTAAGGCAAATACACTGTGCACTTTGCAAAGTGCAGTTGCTCCAAAGCTTAGTAAATGAGGGAGAGCTCTGCTGACTTCCATCATCCAATCATGTGCAAGGAAAAATATTGTTTTTGTTTTTATTTTCCTTGCATGTGATTGGGTATTCTTTGCAAAGTGAAGCTTTACCTCATTATCTAAGCTCTGGAGCAAGTGCACTTTGCAAAGTGCACAGTGTATTTGTCTTTAGTAAATCAACTCCATAGATGGCAAAAAAGCAACAGGAGTTTTACCATATCCCCATCCCATACAAAATTCAAAAAAGTTTTCAAATAAATACTCATTAACCCAACTCCTAACTTATTCATCGCTTTCGTATAGTTGTTGGCAAGTTGAATCACATGCTAACTTGTCACCTCTTGGGGCCTTCAAATTTAAAATGGCTCTTCATTAATTTTTTTTAACTTTCCACCTATTAAATCTTTTGTCATTGTTGTTGTTTTAACGTTAGATAATAAAACCTTTTTTTTCTGCCAGTAAATACCTTATACAGCCCACTTCCTGTTTCTTGTCTGGTAATAAGCCTAGGCTTATGACATCATGCACAGCTCTCTCTCTCGTGAGAGTTTCCCAGCAAGGGAGGGGGGATGAGTCATAGGAGGGCCAATGAGAGCTGCAGGGCTGGATGAGGGCGGAGATAACAGGAGACTGCAGAGATCCATGTGTATTCATCCAGAGAAGAGAAATGTGCAGGCAAGCAGAGGTGTGAGTGTGTCTGTCTCTATATATGTGTCTGTGTAAATCCAGGAAGTGAACAGGCAGCAGCTTCAGCCGCCCACAGTTAACATGACTGCAGCCAAACTCAGTGGAGGGAGATTTCTGCAGCATATTTGGCAAGTACATAATCACAGTATATATAATAAAATATGCAAAGTGGTTGGAGGGAAGCTTCAGAATGGCAAAGATGTTTTTACTATTAATGACCAGATGGTCACCAGTCATCTCTATGACCGTCGGAGGCCTGGGCGTGACGTTTTGACGTCACGTCCGGGCCGCGGATGTAAACAAAGCCGCTATCGTGGCTGGTAAGCATGAGATAGTGGATTTTTTTTCCGGCTTGGGATTTTCCAGCCTGGAGGAGAAATGTGGGGTCTCCATAAAGAGGACCTGTCACGAATGATTCCTATTACAAGGGATGTTTACATTCCTTGTAATAGGAATAAAAGTGATCAAAAAAAAAAATGTAAAAGAAAGTGTAAAAAAAAAAAAAAATGAAAACGCCCCTGTCCCCGGTAGCTTGCGCTCAGAAGCGAACGCACACGTAAGTCCCACCCACATATGTAAACACTGTTCAAACCACACATGTGAGGTATCACCATGTGTGTTAGAGCGCGAGCAACAATTATACCACTAGACCTCCTCTGTAACTCTAAACATGTAACCTGTAAAAAAAGTTAAAGCGTTGCCTATGGAGATTTTTAATTACAGAAGTTTGGCGTCATTCCACGAGCGTGCGCAATTTTAAAGTGTAACATGTTGGTTATCTATTTACTCAGCGTAACATCATCTTTCACATTATACAAAAAAATTGGGCTAACTTTACTGTTTTGTTATTTTTTAAATCATGAAACTTTTTTTTCCCCAAAAAAAGAGTTTGAAAAATTGTTGCGCAAATACCGTGCGAGATAAAAAGTTGCAACAATCGCCATTTTATTCCCTAGGGTGTCTGCTAAAAAAAATATATAAAATATCTGGGGGTTCTGAGTAATTACTTAGCAAAAAACAACGATTTTTACATGTAGAAGAGGAGTGCCAGAATAGGCCCGGTATGGAAGTGGTTAAAGCTTCCTTTTTTTTTTTCTTTCATTAAAATAACAAACATGTCATACTTAAGTGCTCTGTGCAATGGTTTTGCACAGAGCAGCCCCGATCCTCCTATTCTAGGGGTCCTCAGCCGGCGCTCCTGGCTCCTCTTCTTCAGCAGGTGCCCTCATGGAAAGGGTCTTTCCACTCATGTGTGCTCACTCCCGAGCCACCCTGCCTGCATCTATTGACACAGAGCGGCCTCAGCCCTGCCCCCCTTTGCTCGGCACAGCATTTGATTGACAGTCTGCCCAGGGGGATGGAGACAGCGTCGAGAGCCTCTGCTCTCATGCACATCGCTGGATTGGATCGGGCTCAGGTAAGTATAAGGGGGGGGGCTTGGGGGAGTTTTGCAGCACAGAATGTTTCTCACCTTAAGGCTCGGTTCACACTGATGCAACATAGGATCTGACATGTGAGACCCCAAGTCAGATGACATGTGAAATTCAATGTTTCCCTATGAGAGAGGTCCTAACTGATACTACACAAGTGTGTCCGACTGTAGAAAAGGTTCCTGCACTACTTTGGTCCGACTTTGATATGACTTCAATGCCACAGAGTGTAAAAAGTCGGATTCCAAAGTTGCACTGCAAGTCGCGCGACTTTGGAGTCGGTCTAGTGTGAACCGTGCCTTATGCATAGACTGCATTATGGTGAAAAACCTTAAAGTGATTGTAAATTTTCTATTAAAATAATAAACATGGTATACTTACATGCTCTGTGCAGTGGATTTGCACAGAGCAGCCCAGATCCTCCTTTTCGCAGGTACCTCTTCGCTGCTCCTGGCCCCTCCCTCCTGTCGAGTGCCCCCACAGCAAGTCAGCTTGCTATGGGGACACCCGAGCCAAGCTGCAGCTCGGTGTGTCCATTAAGACAAGGAGCTGCCATTTGGCCCTGCCCTTTATCTCTCCTGATTGGCTAACTGGCTCTGATTGACAGCTGCAGAAGCCAATGGCACCTCTACTGTGTCTCAGCCAAACAGGAGTGAGAGTCTCGGATGGCCGAGGGACTCGTGGACTTTGCTGGATAGAGAGGGGGCTCAGGTAAGTATTAGGGAGTGCTGGGGAGGCTTCTGCATACAGAAGGCTTTTTATCGTAGCCTCCCTGGCAGTATGATTATGTCAGATTTTTGCGTCTCAAAGTGGTACAATTGTTTTGCATAGAAATTTGTTGTTTTATATTGTAGGCCTGTAATTCTTAGTAATAACACACTTAAATCTGTCCAAACAAGAGTCTAGTAGATATCCCGGGTATGATAAAGTTTGAGACACAAAATCATAAATTATAATATAATAAATAACTTTAAATAATTATCAAAAATAATAATATAATAATAATAATAATAAAATGAATTTCCCCACGATTCACTATTGCTCAATTCTGCAAGTGTTCTAATTTATTATCGCTGTTTTCTAGCTGGTCTAAAACCACTTTTGATGTAAAGGGACACTTTTTGGTTGCTATAGACATTGTCAAGTTTCCAGGCAGAAAGAACAGTATATATCATATAAAACTGCATGCAGGGCACTGGACAAAGCACTGGGGACAAAAGGGATGTGAAATGATTTCATACAGTACTGTAATCTGTAAGATTACAGTGTACTGTATGTGTTATAAATTTTAAATTTTTTAAATTTGCTGCCAGGCTCCGCCCCCATGCGTTGCGATGCTACAGGGAATGGAGCCCGGCCTACAGAGGCATTGGGTGGAGGACAGAGCCCGCAGACACAGCGGGGGGACATCACAGGATCCTGGGGACAAGGTAAGTATACCGCACCAGGATCCTGCAATGCAATCCCGAGTGTGGCTCGGGGTTACCGCTGATGGTACTGAAATTTAACCCCGAGCCACACTTGGGAAAACCGCCAGGGAGGTTAATGCATAGAATTCATTAAGATAAAAAAAACGTCTGCCTTTACAACTCATTTAAGGCTTTGGAACCACTTTAAGGCCAGCTGAAAGGGAAGCCAATTAATCTACTCTACAAATCTCATGTAGTGTCCTTGGTGGAAATCTAACCCTAAAAAAGAGCTTCAAGGCTAGAATGTAATCACATATAACACAGCCTAAAAAAGAACTTTCGAAATAGTTTCATGAATATACATATGGTCTAAATAGAGTGTTGTTTTACGATTGCTCTATTAAGAAGTTGGCGGTATAAATGATGAAGGATAAACTAGTCGTTAAGCAGCATTTCAAGAAAAGAAAGGATTGCAAACATGGTGTTCATTTCACCCAAACAGTCTCAGTGCATTGCACTGTTATCAACAAACATACACTTCACACCTCTAGATAAAGATCTTTCTCAATACATTAAACTTCCACTTGGAAAGATTGGCAATTGCATAATTGAAGGTCCTTGATACAGCCCTGGGTAGGGAGGCAATAGGACCCCTGCGGGAGCTGATAATTTGTGGCATGCTTACAACAAACATTAAGTTATGTTAATGGCTTAGCAGAGCAGTGCTGATTAATGGCAATCAAACTGTTTTTTGTTCTTTAATTACTCTTACACATAAAAAGTGTTAACAGATTAAGATAGGGAGCTCAGAATTCACTCTTTCAAACCCTTGAAAAGGTGTCCAGAGATGTTTGATGCACCTTTATCAGATGGCACAGTCAGAAAGGTATCAGTAGTCAGAGCTGACTCTCCCACCGCTGTTCATTATGTAACTATTTACTTGGAGTTGTGCTAAGCATGGCTTTCCGGGAACCTTGGTTTGAAAACCAGGTTGAATGTTTTTTAAACCGGAAACTATAATGTTTTTCAGACACATTTTTGTTCAGTGTTTTCAAATTTATAAAGTTATCTGCTATAAAAAAAAAAAAAAAAATTGTTCCACAATTTTTTATCTACAATTATTTGTCAAATAATAAAATCTATATAGCCACAAAAAAGTGCAGCACTCTCCTTCAATAAAGTGCATTCAAATTATAGTGCATAAATAAAATATCTGAAAACCGTGTACAAATCGTCTATATATAATAATTCTACATGAGTCCATCTTTTCTTTTAACCACTTCCCGGCCGCCATATAACAGAATGATGTGCGCAAAGTGGTTCAGTTATCCTGACAGGGCGTCATATGATGTCCAGCAGGATAAGCTGCGGGGGGCGCGCAGCGTGTCGATCGGTGGTGTGGTGTGTCAGTTTGACACACCGCAACTCCGATCATGGTAAAGAGCCTATGACGTAGGCTCTTTACCACGTGATCAGCTGTAACCAGTTACAGCTGATCACAGCGTGTAACCAGGAAGTGCCGGTAAACGACTTTCCTCGGTTCGCGCTGACAGGAGAGCCGATCGGCAGCTCTCCTGTCAGAGGGGGGGTCTGCGCTGATAATCAGTGCATTGGATTATCAGCTCAGCCCCTATCAAAGGTGCCCACCACAGCTGCCAATCAGTGCCCATCAGCTGCCAGTGCCCAAAGTGCCAGCCAGTGCCCAAAGTGCCAATAAGTGCCCATCAGTAACGCCTGTCAGTGCCCTTCACAGACGCCAATCAGTGCCCATCAATAATGACTGTCAGTACCTTATCAACAGTGTTGCCCATCAGTGCCATCTATTAGTGCCCATCAGTGCCGCCTGTCAGTGCCCATCAGTGCTGCATATCAGGGCCGCATATCAGTGCCACCTATCAGTGCCCTTAAATTCTACATATTAGTGCCTCCTCATCAGTGCCCATCAGGACCACCTTATCAGTGCCAACTCATCAGTGCCCATCAGTGCCAGTCATTGAAGGAGAAAACAAAATTTTATAATTTAAAAAAATTTTTTTTAGTTTGTTTAGCAAAAAATTAAAACCCCAGTGGTGATCAAATACTACCAAAAGAAAGCTCTGTTTGTGGGAAGAAAATGATAAAAATTTAGTTTGGGTACAGTGTAGCATGACCGCACAATTGTCACTGAAACTGCGACAGCGCTGAAAGCTGAAAATTGTCCTGGGCAGGAAGGGGGCAAAGTGCCCGGTATTGAAATGGTTTATATATATATATATATATATATATATATATATATATATATATATATACACACATACATATACAGTCCATCAATAAATGATTCAATGTCCATTAAAAAAGTGCAGTCCCATACACCAAAAGCTCTTAAGTAATGGCCTCTGATCACCATAGTGTCCTTCACCCCACCTATGGGCATCTTGTCATGTGCTTGAATGGACCTCACTAATTAAAGGAGGTCTATATGCGCTTTGCAGTGTTAAAAGTGGCACAGCTCCCACTGGCTGTACACTTCAAATCCGTAGCTCTCAGCAGCTCTCAGCGTGGTGTCAATCATATAGGAGGCAAGAGGAAAGAATCATAGTGCAAATCACTAATAAAAAGTATTTATTTCCATACAAAAGTTCACACACATTTCAGAAGTAAAAAATGGGCATTTCACAATACAATCCTCAGCATACACAGTTCCACCTAGTCCCATCGCGACTACGTCATCGCCCACCTCACGCGTAGTGCCCAGTGGGCTTTCTTAAAGTTTCAGGCTCCTTTAATTTGTGAGGTCCATTAAAGCAGGTGAGAAGACACCCATAGGTGGGGTGAAGGGCACTGTGATGATCACAGGCAAGAGCTGAAGAGCTTTTGGTGTATGGGACTGCACTTTTTTTCATGGACATTGAGTCATTTATTGATGGAGTATATATATATATTTAAAAGAAAAGATAGACTCATGTAAATTTATTATTTACTGTACTGTAGAGATGATTTTTACATGGTTTGAAGTTTTCCTTGGTGGTCTGGTCCGTATGCCAAGAAAATGGGTCAAAAGACTCAGAAAGGGGAATAACTCTTTATCGATTCTTGTGGTTATTGAGCCAGCTTGGTGAAGGCTTGTGCCATTTCTTCCTGAGGATTTGGAAAAACAAGCGTCTGCATCGGCCTAGTTTCTTGATTACATGGTCTGGTACTCCATGCTAGGAAGCAGCTGAGGCTGCTCCAATCTGGAAGGAATGCCCAGAGAACTGACTGGGGTTGAAGCCCAAGTTGCTTAATAGGATCCTGACATGTTTGATAAAATGGCTGCCACTCAAGGGGCTGGTTAGAAAGGGTAGCAACAAACTACCATCAGATTGGCTGCGTAGATGGGACAGTAGTTGGTCGAGCACCGTCACTGGGCACCAGGCGTTGTTAGTCTAAAACAGGTTGATGTCAACCCCGGGGCCAGTTTGTTGCATTTTGCAGACTGTGAGACAAAGGGTGTAATGATTTGGAAAGGGAGTCAGGTGGCGTCAGAGCAGTATCTGACTGCCGGAGCTGCTGAATGTAAATCCACTAGGTCGTAGGAAACCGTAGAAGACCTGGTAGATGGCCACTTGGATGACTAGGCCGGGCAAAGCCCCAAACGGAAAACGAGTAAGGATTTCAGACATGTCCCTGAAGAGGGCACTCGTGATAGGTAGGCGTTTGCCACTGACTACGGGTTGGTGCTTCAGTATGCCCCATAGGAGGGTATAAATACATAAATACTGATGGTTTACTGGGGTCCTGTAAAGACAGGAAATGCTGGACGCTGACTAGGTATAGCCTGATAGTATTGTGAGAAAGGGCCAGCTGCATGTGGCAATATGATATAAAGGCTAGGACGTGTCTAACGTCACCTATCGCTGCTCCGGGGCAAGAGGCCAAAAACTTGCTGTAAGTGTTCCAAGCAGTGCATTAGGCCTTCAGTGTGTTGTGTGCCAAAGAGTGCTTAATGAGCTGGGTTGCGTTGGCGAGATGTGACTTCAGTCCATCGCCAGCAATGACCAGGGTGGGACAGGAATAGTTGTTGGGTCGGCTCCAGGCTCCTGCTGGAAAAACAAAGTAAGGTTGAAACGGGACAGCACATCAGCTGCGATTTTGCATTTGCCTGGAATATGTCTACAGAAGATATTAAAATGGAGACAGAGTGACAGCTGCGCGAGCCTGCGCAGGAAGGACATGATGGAGAGTGACTTGGATCTACCTTTATTGATGTCGGCTGTGGCCTGATTGTCCGTGATGAAGAGCACTGCCTGTCCTGTCCAAGTGTGGATCCAGACCTGGGCAGCTGCCACAATGGGATACAGCTCGAAGACCGTCCTCGAGGAATAACCCTCATTGCGAAGTTCAGCATCGCTTGTAAGGATTGCAACTGCCTCATGGTGCACCCTTGCGACCGGGTGAAGTCGTGGATAAGTGTCCTGGTATGGGCTAGTTTGTTGGGAGGCAGGCAAGCTTGTATGGCACGCGTGTCCAGAGTGACACCTAGGAAGGTGATAGAGTGCGCTGGGCATACTTGCACTTTATGCTCGGCTATGGGCACGATGAGGTTGCTGAACACTATTCTCAACCTGTCTAAATCTGCCGGTGGTGTGCCTGGTTGTTTGATGAGCAGGAAATCATCAAGGTGGTGGATAACCATCTGACAGTGGGCCTGGTGTGACTTTTATCTGAAATGAACTGGCCAACCCCAGTCATGCGACTGACCTTGGTGAAGATGCGAACTGTACGTTCTTCCCCTCCTATTTATTTTTATTTATTTATTTTAATTTCATTTTTTTTCTTACCTGGGGGGATAAAGTCCAACCTGGTGCCGGATGGAAACCTGAACTAACGTCAGGGAGAAAGACAGAGAAAAGATAAGTGGCCCGCATGCCACTGGAGATGAATGGCCAACTGGGTGCCGCTGCGTCTTTATGTGGCTGATTGTGTGCCACTAAAGTGTGTTTGCA
Source organism: Aquarana catesbeiana (assembly GCF_042186555.1). Classification (NCBI taxonomy): domain Eukaryota; kingdom Metazoa; phylum Chordata; class Amphibia; order Anura; family Ranidae; genus Aquarana; species Aquarana catesbeiana. The sequence continues at coordinate 213,386,646 of NC_133335.1, forward strand.
AGTTAGTTTGTAAGCGGGTTTGCACATAGGTGCGTGCTGTGAAGTGTTGTATAGTACTGGAGACGATATTGCTTGGTTGCAAGAGTCTCAGTGAGTGTCAGGTTGTTGAGACGAAATTGCGTGGTTGCAAGGGTCTCAACGAGTTTCAGGTAGCTGGGACGATATTTGATGGGCACAGTGGCAACGTTTGATAAGTACAGTGGCAGAGCTTGATGGGCACAGTGGATGTGTTTGATGGGGTTTTTTTCAGAATTTTTCAGTCTGTTTGCGCCCCCCAAAAATTTTGAGCACCAGTCGCCACTGGTACAGACCACAGAGTCCTTTAAAGCGGAGTTCCGCCGGACAAAAAAGGACGCAAGGGCAGCTATTGGCTACTGGCTATGAACTTCCTTATTCTAGTCCGGTCGTACGTCATCACTTTCAAAACGATCAGACTTTGGAGTGATCATGTGTAGGCAAGTCCGTTTCATTGGAACTCTGTCAAAAAGTCCTTCGGAGTTCAGTCCGACGAAAAGTCCGGTCATGTGTACATGGCATAAGAGGCACTGACTGAATATCTACTACCTAGAAAAATACCTGGAAGGAAAACATCAGCCCAATGGGATTGAGAGTACACATTTTTCCTAATTTGAAAATCTTTACCAATGAATTTAGGACCAGATGGGAAAATAACCTCTTAAAGTGTTCCCAGGGCATGATGCAACTCCTAATAGAGGAACACAATAAGGATATTAGGCAGATTGATATTGAAATAAATGAATTATATGCTGCTAACAAAGAGATCATCTCCCACAGTGCTTTTTCTGGCAAGGAATGTGAATTAAAAAATCATCTAGAAAGGTTTAATGTTAACAGCATACAAGAGAAGAAAAATAAACTTTTTAAAGATAGAATGGCATTCCAGAGTTACCGAGCATTTTGATGGTCCACACAGGGGAATCGAACTAAAAGTAGAACCAATACTCGTGAATCAATTGTAGCTGATGATGATGATGATGATACAGTCCCTGATATATCCTCACATGTTTCTGTTTCTTCTTGACAGCAATCACATGGTGGTGGGTCTAGAATGACACAACCATACTGGTACAAATGCATATATGGTGATGGGTACTCTGTACCTATTGGTCGTAGGTCTAAAGTAGGTAAGCAACAGTACCCCAACACGGGGGATATGTCACTTAAAACTTCTCACTCCTCCAAAATTCAACACTATCAAGTTTCACCACACAATCCTATTGGCATACTCAAATCCAACACCAACCAAGTTCCTTCACATAATCCCAATAGCAACCTCAAATTCAACACTATAAATAATCAAGTTTCTTCACACAATCTTATTGGCACACTGAAAGAGGTTGTAAAAGTTTTTCTTTTTTAAATAACAAACCTGTCATACTTACCTCCTCTGTGCAAGGGTTTTGCACAGAGTGGCCCCGATCCTCCTTTTCTGAGGTCCCCCAGTAGTTCTCCTGGCTCCTTTTCTTCTCGAGTGCCCCCACGGAGAGCCACTTTCCATGGGGGCACTCGTGCGGGCACACTCCCTGCGGGCACACTGCTGCGTCCATTGACACAGACAGCAGGATTCGGCCCCGCCCCCTGGCTCCCGTGTCACTGGAGAATGGCTCCTGCTGCTATCAAGCTATCCACGATCGGGTTCAGGTAAGTAAAAGGGGGGTCTGGGGGAGCTGCTGCACTACAGAAGGTTTTTCACCTTAATGCATATAATGCATTAAGGTGAAAAATCTTAAGGGTTTACAACCCCTTTAATAATACTCTAGTTAGGGTTGCCACCTCATCCCTTTAAACCTGAACACATATTAATTACACAGGTTGTGTGGCTGATTGGGGTGGTAACTAAATTCACCTAGTGCCTTATCTGCAATAAATCAGCCTCAGAACCTGTGTAATTAATACGTGTTCGTGTTTAAAGGGATGAGGTGGCAACCCTAACTCCAGCACAAATAGTACATATTATTCCGTTTCATGCCAGCACCTCTGGTAATGCAAGTCCTTCACATAACACTCAATCAATATAACTTGGTGTGATCCCTTGGACATACCCACAGAGGAGATAGAAACCTCAAAATCTCAAAGGACTTTCCTTTCTTTATTGAACCAGACCTCAGAGCACAACAAGACGATACAAAATTACATGACAAAGGCCCTAACAGACCAATTGCCCTGGTACGAATACATGGGGTGATACAAGTACCAGGCCTCAATGATGCGGTGAGCTTTAAACCTTTCTCTAGAAACACACATAGAAGGTGGTAAAAGGGCGGTAATATATCTTATAGGTTCATGTTTCAGGATGTACAAATGTTTGTCCTTTAGTGTTTTTTGTTTGAGTGGTTTGCGTGTTGTTCCTAATGTTTGGTATATGTACCAATGTTGCTGGAATGTGTAATTTATTTATAGTTAACCTTGTGATATACTTTGTAAATGACTGGCTGTTCCCCCCTTCCCTCTGTGATGGCAAGGTTCACAACTTGGTATTACCAGAGCATGTGCCTATCAGATTTTTAAGCACATTGTCAGCCGTGGAGTTGAATTTACAAACATTTTTTGCCTGGTTTTTGGTCTTTGAGATCATCTGATGGGATGGCACACGCAGGCGGAGTTCATTGGTGGTAATTAGTTTCTCTCAACCTGTTTTCCTCCCCATCTTGCCTATTTATAGTTGAGAGGGATCCCTCAAGGCTAGGAGCTACATTTTTACATTGAAGGATGATGGCGAGGTAAATTGGGTCTACTCCCCAATCCACAAGCTTACTTTCCACCCGTAGACCATATTCATTGCAGGCATCCATTTTTGACTGTTGGAACCAGGTTTGAAGGTAAATGGGACACCGAATGGATTGCCTTACCTTTTATTATATACCAGCAGCAGCGGCTTGTCAATAGGGGGCACAGGGGCTCCGCCCCCCCTTAGCTACTCATCACAAAAAATAATAATAATAATAATAATGGCCCTTTAAGTGTGTGTGGGATGCCGGATACAGGTGTATGGGAAGCGTGACGTGTCTGCAAACACGTGATTGCAAACAAGAAGCTATATTGGCGCTTCCTTAGAGCGTCCTGGGGGGGCGCAGAGCTCTGCACCCCAACACTCCCACTCTATCATTGTTCCCTGCTGTGGTATGTGATTGGTGGGTCCCGCGCCGTCACTTCCAATTTTTGGCTGGTCCAAAGGTGGATGCTGTGAGAGCTGTGAGGACTCTGATGATGGGGGTGCCTGATATAAAGGAGGACTCTGATGATGGGGACGCCTCATGTCAAGGGGGACTCTGATGATGGGGACGCCTCATGTATAGGGGGACTCTGATGATGGGGACGCCTCATGTATAGGGGGACTCTGATGATGGGGACGCCTCATGTATAGAGGGACTCTGATGATGGGAACGCCTCATGTATAGGGGGGCTCTGATGATGGGGATGCCTCATGTATAGGGGGACTCTGATGATGGGGATGCCTCATGTATAGGGGGACTCTGATGATGGGGATGCCTCATGTATAGGGGGACTCTGATGATGGGGACGCCTCATGTATAGGGGGATGATGGGGACGCCTCATGTATAGGGGGACTCTGATGATGGGGACGCCTCATGTATAGGGGGACTCTGATGATGGGGATGCCTCATGTATAGGGGGACTCTGATGATGAGGATGCCTCATGTATAGGGGGACTCTGATGATGGGGATGCCTCATGTATAGGGGGACTCTGATGATGGGGATGCCTCATGTATAGGGGGACTCTGATGATGGGGACGCCTCATGTATAGGGGGACTCTGATGATGGGGACGCCTCATGTATAGGGGGACTCTGATGATGGGGACGCCTCATGTATAGGGGGACTCTGATGATGGGGACGCCTCATGTATAGGGGGACTCTGATGATGGGGACGCCTCATGTATAGGGGGACTCTGATGATGGGGACGCATCATGTACAGTGGGACTCTGATGATGGGGACGCCTCATGTATAGGGGGACTCTGATGGGGGCACCTGCTGTAAAGGGTGACTCTGATGAGGACACCTTATGTTAAGTGGTTTTATTTTATTTTACTTGAAATGTGGATGTGATTGGCCTACTGTGATGGGCACATTGAGGCTGCAATTGATGGGCACAGTTTTATCTAGCAGTAATGATACATCATCACTTGATAAATTGCCATTTACATTCTGCCTTACTAACAGGCTGATTTTTCAGTTTGTTTGCGCCCCACCAAAAATTTTGAGCACCAGCCACCACTGTATACCAGGGATGATTATGTTTATCTATACTTAGAGTAGACTTGTTAGTATTTTTACCTAGGGTGGGTGGCGAAGTGCGAGAGGGGGATTATATATAAAACTATGTTGATATAGATTCAATAAAATATATCATTGGTTATAAACAACATACTTGGTTAGCCCTTTTAACTACATTGTCTCATTATGGGAAGCAGGGGTGAAGTTGGAAACATTTTTGGGCTTTTTACCTGATTTAAGATGTAACCCCCCCCCCATATAGCACTTTCTAGCTATATATACATAGAGGGTACGACTTGCTCACTGGTATAATACATTGCAACTAATTGCAATAGCCACTTGAGTCAAATTTTGATGACTAATGGATGAGGCACACTTGGATTACCACATCGGTGGAGGGAGGTGGCAACAGATGGTCGTACGAGAAATAAAGTTTTGACTCTAATTGAGGTTATTTATACTGAGGTATGTAGAGAGCTCTGAGTTGGAGCTAAAGACTCTAATCTATAGTACATACATTGAAACCATTAACGGTATACTTTTATTTTAGAGCTTGATTGTTACTTATTTTCCTGAAGAAGTGGGCCAAGTCCTGTGAAACGCAACTGCTTCGGAAATAGCAGCAAGCAAAACATCACTCAATCTTGCAAGGGATGATGATTCAATTTCTTACTGTGTAGTATACAGATATTTCTTCACATATGTGATTTTGTGTTATGTCCTCATTGTATGTCTTTTATGGTTTTAACAAGTTGTTATACAATAAATTTTTGATAATTTTTCAACAAAACGTATTGGTACCTTTAAAGCCCTTTGTTAGTTTATAGGGTTTTTTCGTGCAAGAGTCAGCCACCTGGCTGATCAGAAAAAACTGTAATTCCCTTATTCACGCATTGAAGGTAGATGAAGGAAGCCTCCCCACTGCGCTACTGTTTTCTGACAGTGGGGCTCCTCTGCTGTAAGAATACTCTAATCAGCACTGCAGCTGATTGGCTGCAGGTGCTGATCGAACACAAATTTTCCAACAATCCCATTTGAGAGGATTCAATGACTAGGTTGGTTCCTGCTGAACCATGGTCCTGCTGAGCTGTGGACAGCTTAAGTTTCATTGCTCTGCATCTATGAGGCACTCCTCAAGATATGCCAGGTCTCTACAATCAAGATCTTCCACTCTCGGCCAACAACTTATTAAAGCCTGTGCTGATTCCAAAGCCTCTATAACTCAGGTAACCTTTGTCCAAAAGAAAGCAGAGATGGATCCAGAAGCCACAGAAGCTATGCACAAGAAAGAGAAGAGATTGAAGCTTTGGAGAAACAATGTGAGCATGCCACAGCCATGGCAAGGTTAAAGGTTTTAGAGTAAGCTGCTAGCAAAAGTGCAGGACATAAGAGCAGAAGATATTCAGTTACAGGATATGCATCATATTTCTCACACGTTATCCCAAAACTTCAGCTCCCGGTATATGGTTTTGATAAATCTAAAAGGAAAATTGTATAATGTATGGCCAGCCTAAGTTTGATGAACTAGAAGAACTAGATCTGCTTATCAGGTGGCTAGGTCCCCAATCTGCTGAAGGTTTCAAAAGACTCAAAGCTGTTCACATTGAAAATACTGCGCAGCTCTTAATGCAGCTTGGGACAGACTTGAACATAGCTTTGTCAGCCCAAAAACCATTGAGGATGCTTTCATATTTGGCAAAAAAAAAATGTAAAAAGGTTTAAAGAGCTCAGTGACCTTCTCTTGAAGCTCCAACTCACCAAAGCCGATACCCACCTACCCAGCATCAATTATCTAGATACCGCTCGTTGGGTCAATCCAACAGTCTCCAAGTTACCTTATGAAAAAACAAATAAAAAGTACCTGCACAGCTCTTATACACTCTCGATATGTCTACAAGCTGCTAAGACACCTGTGATTCACTGCACGTATCTAAAAACAAAATGAATATAAATCTGTGCAATGCCCTAACTGCACCCTCACCCTAAGTTACCTTATAACATGCAGGAAAAATCTGTGAGTTCATTGGGAGAATTGTTAATACTAAGAATGATCCAAGTTTCTACTACTGGGAATCTAATGGGGCGTACACACGGTCGGACTTTTCAGCTACAAAAGTCCGACAGCCTGTCCGACAGACTTTCGACGGACTTGCGGCGGACTTTCTAACGAACAGGCTTGCCTACACACGATCACACAAAAGTCCGTCGAATTCTTACGTGATGACGTACACCGAACTAAAATAAGGAAGTTGATAGCCAGTAGCCAATAGCTGCCCTAGCGTGGGTTTTTGTCCGTCAGACTAGCATACAGACGAGCGGATTTTTCGACCGGACTCGAGTCCGTCGGAAAGATTTGAAGCATGTTTCAAATCTAAAGTCCGTCGGATTTGAGGCTGAAAAAGTCCGTTGAAAGTCCGGAGAAGCCCACACACGATCGGATTACCAGCCAGCTTTAGTCCGTCAGCGTCCGTTGGACTTTTGTAGACGAAAAGTCCGACCGTGTGTACGCGGCATCACTCTCTTGGTCCACCTTATTCAAGGGCTGCAAACTCATGTATTTCAAATAGAGACCGCAGAAGTCTGGTGTCGAGAATTCAGAATCCAAAATCGCCCATAGATAACAAACCACACATGGTTAGGAAATGTATTTGCTTCAGAAAGAAAGAAAGATATTTAAGGGTTTGCTTCAAATGCTGTGCTTTCACAGAAAACTGTGTCAAAGACTGTGAGACTACTATTAAGTGCATAGAGTGCGACAGTGATGATCAGTTGCCAGCGCTTCATCCATTTAGAGCCAGTCCCACTTTGTAACAGGTAATCCTGCAAAGGCAAAGCATGACAGGGAGAGAACAGACCAAACAATGCCTCATACTCCAGTTTTTTTCTTTATGTACAGAAGTCTGTGGAGAAAGTCCCTGTGACAAATCCTGTGCCAAAATATGCTTAGCTTGTGTATACCCCAAGGTTGAATCTGAAAAGGCTGTAGGACTGTATACTATTCTAGATGATTGGAGTATCCAATTTCTTGCAAGATCCAAGCTTTTTGACCTGTTAAACGTAACAGCAGAACCCTTACCATATACCCTGGACAGATGTGCTGGCATTACAGAAGTTTCAGGAAGGGGAGCTGGTAGTAGCTCCTTTGAATGGCAGTGTAGAAATACCATTGCCCATCCTCATTGAGTGCAACTAGATTCTAACCAACAGAGAGGAGATTCCCACTCCTGCAGCTGCCTCTCACCAGTCTCACTTGTTAGGCATTGTTGACCATATACCACTTTTTGGTACAAATGCTGACATTCTCAGCAGAGATCATCCAAGGGTACACAAGGCTCACCAACATATATTGACAGGCCACATGATGCACCATATGCCCAAAACTTAGACCTAGGCTGGGTTACCATTATCAACATCTGTCTGGGTAATGTCAGGGAGTCTTTCACATTTAATTCTTTCAGGACACACGGCCTGCCAAACAGTCACATTACCCGCTTCAAACAGTGTCCACATCACTACAATATCAAAGACAGACTTTTCAGTAAAGGCATGCAACAGTTTTTCACACAAGGTAATAATTAGGCCCATCTTTTCTGCGATGATAATGTCAGCATCAATGTTCAATGTAACAACTAAAGACGATAAGCTGGCAGCCACCATGGAGTTCCTCAAAACTATGAGAAAGGAATTCGATCAGGAGAATTCCCACAGCTGGGTAGAACCACTACCACTTTGTGCCTCAAGAAAGAAACTACCACATTCAAAATGGTCAGCATGCAGAAGCACAATTTACTGTATTTATCGGCGTATAACATGCACCTTAATTTTAAGAGAGAGGTTTCAGGAAAAAAAGCTTAAATTTTAAATAAAGAACTTTGAAAAACTTTGAAGCAAAATAAGGAGATATAGGAAAAACACCACTGTCCATCAATGCAGCCTGCTCAGTGCCCATCTGCAGCCTCTCCATTGCCCATCAATGCAGCCTGCTCAGTGCCCACCAATAAAGCCTGCTCAGTGCCCATCTGCAGCCTCTCAATTGCCCATCAATGCAGCCTGATCAGTGCCCATTTGCAGCCTCTCCATTGCCCATAAATGCAGCCTGCTCAGTGCCCATCTGCAGCCTTTCAATTGCCCATCAATGCAGCCTGATCAGTGCCCATTTGCAGCCTCTCCATTGCCCATAAATGGTGCCTGCTCTGTGCCCACCTGCAGTCTCTCCATTGTCCATCATTACACAGAGCCACGATCTCCTGTGTACCCGGCGCCCGCAGTCACTTACAGTATCGCCTCCTGGCCCGGCTCATATGATAGACAGAACAGTGGTCCAATGCCAGGCCAGGAGGCGGGACTGTGTGTGACTGAGCCCTGGGTACACAGGAGATTACAGCTCTGTGTAGTCCGGAGGTGCTCGCCCCCTCCTTCCCCTTCGAGGCAGCCTGGAACGCATGATTGGCCCTGATTTCTTTACAACGCACCCTGAATAGAAAACCTAAAATGAAAAAACACTTTATTGATTTTATGCAGAAAGTGCTTGCGAAAGATCGTGCTGAGAACCACCTGTCAAGGAAGGAAAGGAATGTTGGTACCTCCCATGCTTTGGCGTGTGTCATCCTCCTCGCAAGCAAGATCAGATCAGGGTGATCTTCGAGATGCTTGATTTGAAGGTGTTTCCCTCAATGACGTTCTTCTCACTGGGCCTAATCTGAACAACCTTATTAGAGTTTAACTCCACTTCAGACAAGAACCAGCTGGCTGTCATGACTGACAATCAGCAAATGCTCCATTGTTCATTGTTCGAGAAGACAAAAGAAACTCGCAGTTTCCGATGATATCGCAACAACGATGTCAGCAATGAAGTCATAGACTACCAAATGAAAGTACATATTTTCAGTAACAGCCCTTTGCCTGCTGTAGCAATTTATAGGCTGAGAAGGACAGCTCAAGAAGGTGGAAAATAATTCAGATCTGATGCACGTGAATTTGTGGAAAATAACTTCTATGTAGATAGCTGGCTCAAATCTCTGCCTACAGCAGAAGAAGCAATTGATCTTCTCAAGAGAACACAGGGTATGCTTGCCACGGCCAACCTCACATTTCACAAAGATGTCTCTAACAGTGACAAGGCAATAAACGCCTTTCCCTCTGATGACAATGCTGTTAGTGTAAAGGGATCTGGAGCTAGCAATAGATCTTACCCTAACACAACATAGCCTTCGATTGCTTTGGGATGTCAAACAAAACATGTTCATGGTCCTCTGATTCCTCCTGTATGGAGGAATCAGAGGATTGTATTGTATTGTAACTGTACTGTCTGCCCTAACGATGTAAAGCACTGCGCAAACTGTTGGTACTATATAAATCCTCTATAATAATAATGTTTCACGTATTAACTTGTGATAAGCCCTTCATTAACCACCTCAATACAGGGCACTTATACCCCCTTCCTGCCCAGGCCATTTTTCAGCTTTCAGCACTGTCACACTTTGAATGACAATTGCACGGTCATGCTACACTGTAATCATGTGAAATTTTATCATTTTCTTCACACAAAGAGAGCTTTGTTTTGGTGGTATTTAATCATTCCTGGGTTTATTTTTTCCTAGAAAAAAAAAAAAGAAGAAACCAAAAATTTTGAAAAAAAAAAAAAAGTTTTTCTTATTTTTTCAGTAAATTTTGTAAATAAGTAATTTTTCTCCTTAACTGATGGGTGCTGATGAGGCAGCACTGACGGGCACTGATAGGCTGCACTGATGGGCACTGATGAGGTGGCACTTATGGGCATTGATGAGGCTGCACTTATGGGCACTGATATTAGGTGGCACTGATGAGGAGGCACGAATATGCCACACTTATGGGCACTGATAGGTGGCACTGATATGTGGCACTGATGAGCACTGATACGCGGCACTGGGCACAGATAGGCAGCACTGATAGGTGGCACTGATGGGCATTGATGGGCAGCAGTGATGAGCATTGATGGGCAGCAGTGTTGCACATTGATGGGCAGCACTGATAGCCAGCACTGACTGGCATCTCTAATGGCCACTGATTGCTGGCATTTGTGGGCACTGATTGCTGGCACTTGTGGGCCCAGATTGGTGACAATTGTGGGCACTGGTTGGCAATCATTGCTGGCACTAGTGGGCACTTAATTGTAATTAGGGCACTGATGATCAGTGCCCTGATTACATACCTAGCTGTCTCCTGTGAGGAGATACCACTGATCAGCTCTTTTCTCCTCACACTCTGTCAGTGTGAGGCGAGGAGCACCGATTATTACCGGCATCTACGTGTTTACATGTGACCGGCTGTGATTGGACACAGCCAATCACATGGTTAAAGAGCCGCAGCTCTTTACACAGATCGGGGTTGCCTCCTAGCAACACGGCACGGCCTCGATCACCGTGGGGGGGGGGGGGGGGGGGCGCGTGCGGTCGTTCTGGGAGGCTGTCATGAGGTCCACCCAGAACGAGAGCCGCACCGGCTAGCCGTCATTTAACAGTGGGCGGGCTGCAAGTGGTTAAAAACAAGGGGTTTTGTCTGCTGTAAACAGCATTTAGTGTCCTCTGGGTTTCATAGCACTGTTTACCGTTCAGGGCAAGATACTTACCGTATTTAAGGGTAAGATACCTCTGAAAACACAGCTGGGGATACCCCATTACCCAGAGAGAAACAATGATGGGAATCATGGAAACAGTTCCTGAAGGCACTAGAACAACTTCAGATACCACACTCTTACATCCCTAATGTATGTCACCAGAATAGAATAGAGATTCATGTTTTATTTGAGCTTTCCATTAAAACAATATCTGCTGTAACCTTCCTCATAGTTACAGATCCAAGAGAAAAAGTTAATATGGGTTTTATACTTGGTAAGGCCAAGCTGACCCTAAAACCAGCACATACCCTCCAAGGCTTGAACTCAGCCACGTTAGCTGATAAAATTGCTGAGCTTATAAAATGTGAAATTTTCATTTTTACACATACAGCAAGATAGTGTTGGTATATATACACACAACCAAATAATAAAGTTTCTATGTGTATGTCAGTAACAGAGTAGAATGCAAAAAGTTATCCAATCCCGATCAATGGCACTATGGGGTTGATTTACTAAAGGCAAATAGACTTTGCAATTTGCAAAGTGCAGTTGCACTCTGCAAGTGCAGTGCAGTAGTAAATGAGGTAAAAAGCTTCACTTTTCAAAGACTACCCAATCACATGCAAGGAAAATACAAAACAGCATTTTTGCTTGCACATGATTGGATGATGGGAGTCAACAGAGCTTCTGCTCATTTACTAAGCTCTGGAGCAACTGCTCTTGCAGAGTCCATTTGCCTTTAGTAAATCAACTCCTTTGTGTCTACAGACCTCAACCCCACTGATTGTGGCACTCATGCAGTACCAGCCGCTGCATTTCTAGACATTTCATGATTGTCCCCACCTTACTTCTTGAATAATGCCACCATCACAATTAATACTGATTCTACATTTTAACGGGTTAATCCTGAGTTTGACAAGGAAGGATTAGCGTGACTCTACTCCAGGCCTATCAATGAACTGTACTTCATTGTTAAAGAAAGAGGATTCATCTTTTATACTAACAACTTGATTGGAGTGTACATAAGAAGGAATGGTGCATATTGTTGCCTTCCTCTCTGAAGACTCAAAGGGGTTGATTTACTAAAACTGTAGAGTGCAAAATCTGGTGCAGCTGTGCATGATAGCCAATCAGCTTCTAACTTCAGCTTGTTCAGTTAAGTTATGGCATAAAAACCTGGAAGCTGATTGGTTTCCTTGCAGAGCTGCACCAGACTTTGAACTTTCCAGGTTTCAGTAAATCAACCCCAAACTGTCTTCTGTGCAGTCTTCCAGCTACACCTAATGGCCTTACAAGTTTTATGTTACTGTTTGCATTATTCTTCTGTATTCTCCCTTTTCTTCTTTTTAAGGTTTTCCAGGAGTTCTCACTTGTAAATGTTTCTTAATTTGTTTATTGTTTGAAATCATGTATTTCAATGAGGAATACCAGGTTACAGATGGATTGTGTGTTTCTTTGCCTTTAAATAGTTTTGTCCCTACCTCACTCTGTAGTTAGAGAGTGCTCTGTATGGTAATGTCCATTATCTGTTCAATTGTTAAGATCTGCACAAGTTTGGATTAAACTTCTCTATGATCTGAAAGATATCATTTGAATCGAGTGACTGTCTGCCAAATCTACTGAGATTGTGAGTTATAGCTATCTCACCACAACTGAATAAGTTATGCAGATCACACTTGCACTACTTGAAGGCAGAACACAGTTCCAGCTCATCAAGCGAAAAACCAGAGCAACCAGGGAGGCTTTGTAAACTTTTGCTGAACCTACAGATGAGCATCAGCCAGCGGTGTTGGCTAGTGCTCCACATACATTATATTGCATCCAAATCCACAACAGTATGCATTAAGAGTGAATGAAGACACATTTTCATCTAACATGTATGAAGTCATAAGCGTCACATGACAAACAGTCTGTATACAGGTCCAAAAAGTGTCCATTGTATCACATAGCAGGCTCCTCATACTGCTTGAGTCTTTTTACCAAGCACTTACTATATAATTTGTAGCAAACCAGCATATACAGCCTTTAAAGGAATCCTTGGTATTGAAATAGGGCAGCTACCATTACCAACTTGTTTAAAGGCACAGGCTAGGAGGCTGTCATCCTGATCCTTCATTCAATACTCAGTGAGTCTCTAACTTAAAACCCAAAGTGCATATTAGTTATGGTCAAACCTCAGCTACTACATGGTTGTTCCTGGCTCCTAACTAAGAAGCATATTTATAAAGCAGTGAATATGACAATCACCAAACATTGACTGGTGGAAAATCAGTCACTCTATATTAAAATACATTCATTAGGACAATTCATCAGCAGTGAATGATTGGTGAATGTATCATTCACAACTTTCATTATGCCCCTTAAAGGAGAAGTACAGCCAAAGCTCGTTTAGCTATAATTCTGTCAGAAACCATGAACCAGACTGAGACAGAAGTACAGAAAAATCACACTTGTTTATTAATAAAAATAAAAAGGTAAATAGAGTAAGCATAGTCAAAGCATAGCCAGAATCCAGTAACCAGATCGGATAATCAGCCAAGCCAGAGTTCAGGGATCCAAGTAGAGGAACAGCAAGCAGAATAAGGAGCCAGAAGGGATGTCAGCAAAGCTAGTCTTTAAACAGGAACGCAGGAGATGGTTTTTTGTGATGTGACCAAGGCGAAGGCAGGAATGAAGTGAGCTGGAGATCTTGAAGTAGGCGGGACTGACGAGCAGATCCACAACAGCTGGTTAACTGTAGAGAGAGATGAAAGCTGGCAATTAGCCGACTGCTGAGCGGCCAGCTCAGAGAAGGAAGGGCTGAGCCAGCCCTGACAGTACCCCCCTCAAGGACCCCTCCCCCTCGGAGGACCACCGGGCTTGAGGGGAAAACGTCTATGAAAATCACAGAGGCGGGCAGGAGCATGTACGTCCGAGGATGAGACCCAGGAGCGTTCCTCCGGACCGTACCCCCTCCAATGCACCAGGTACTGTATACGCCCAGGGAACCTATGGGAGTCAACAATGGATTGTACCTCATACTCCTCATGGTTCTCAACCTGTATAGGGTGAGGACATGGCACCGTGGTGGTAAAGCAGTTGCAGACCAACGGTTTCAATAAGGAGACATGAAACACATTTGAGATGCGCATACTAGGAAGGAAGGTCCAATGCGTAAGCCACTGGGTTAATCCTGCGAAGGATATGGAAAGGCCCAATAAACCGAGGTGCGAACTTCAGTGAGGGAACAAGAAGTCAGGGGTTGCGAGATGACAGCCAGACCCTGTCCCCAACCTGGTAGGAAGGCGCAGGCAGGCGTCTGCGGTCAGCATGGAGCCTGTACCTATCATTAGCATGACGCAAAGCCTCCTGGACTTGTGCCCAAGTAGAACGAAGATCATGGAGATGCTCCTCTAGTGCAGGAATACTCCTCGGAACCAACGAGCCAGGCAACATGGAAGGTTGGAAACCATAGTTCGCCATAAACGGAGACAATCGGGAAGCAGAATTCAAGGCACTGTTGTGAGCAAACTCTGGCCATGGTAATAGGTCTGACCAGTTGTTGTGAAGGTCGGAAATATAGTAATATAGGAATTGCTCCAAGGACTGATTGGCTCGTTCTGCTGCCCCATTAGACTGCAGGTGATATGCAGAAGAGAAAGCAAGCTGAATTCCCAGCTGTGCGCAAAAGGCTCACCAGAACCGGGACACAAACTGACTACCCCTGCCCGAGACAATCACCTTGGGTAGCCCATGTAAGCGAAAGATCTCCTGAGCAAAAATGGAAGCCAGTTCCTTAGAAGTGGGCAACTTCTTAAGTGGAATACAATGACACATCTTAGAGAACCGGTCAACCACCATAAGGATAACTGTGTTGCCTTGGGAGTTGGGCAACTCCACAATGAAATCCATAGACAGGTGGGTCCAGGGCCTCTCTCCATTGGGTATGGGTTGTAGGAGGCCCAGTGGGAGGTGTCGTGGAGTCTTACTCTGAGCACACACGGAACAGGCAGCTACGAAGGCAGTTACATCAGTACATAGACTAGGCCACCAGAATTGTTCGGAAATGGCCTAAACGAGTTGATTCTTGCCAGGGTGGCCAGCTGCCTTGAGAGAATGGCAAGTCTGGAACACGGCAGTACGGAGACACTCTGGGACAAAGCAGCAGTCACAAGGTTTCTCAGGAGGAGCATCAACTTGAGCAGCAAGAATGCTGTCACCCAAAGGAGAAGTAAGACTGGTGCGAACCGTAGCCAGAATACCATCAGGAGGAATCAGAGGAACTGGAACCGACTCCAACTTGGAAGTGGAGGAAAATTGTCGTGACAAGGCGTCAGCCCTTACGTTCTTAGTACCGGGTAAGAATGAGACAATGTAATTGAAACTTGACAAGAAAAGAGCCCATCGTGCCCTTCTGGGAGAGAGGCGCTTAGCCTCAGACAAGAATGTGAGATTCTTATGGTCAGTAAGAATGAGAACCGGCACGGTGGTACCCTTGAGGAGATGTCTCTATTCTTTCAGGGCTAAAATGATTGCCAACAGCTCTCTGTCACCAATCTCATAATTGCACTTGGCAGGTGACAATTTCTTGGAAAAGTAGCCACAAGGATGCATAGCACTCTCAGAGGTAGGACGTTGAGACAGAAGGGCACCAAAACCAGTCTCAGAAGCATCAACATCAAGGATAAAAGGTAACGTAGGATCAGGATGTGCCAACACAGGAGCAGAAACAAAGGCAGCCTTGAGACTTTCAAAGGCCTTAATGGACTCCGGAGACCAACTCTGTGGGTTACCACTCTTTCTGGTCATATCGGTCAGGGGCTTGACCAGAGACGAGAAGTTACGAATAAACTTCTGATAATAGTTGGCAAACCCAGGAAACACTGCAGAGGGCCTAACCCCACTGGTCGAGGCCACTGTAGGACTGCCAAAAGTTTCTCTGGGTCCATCGAAAAACCAGCAGTGGAAATGACATAGCCCAGGAATTTAACCTGTTCCCGATGGAACTCACACTTCTCCAGTTTACAATAGAGATGGTTCTCTCTTAATTTCTGAAGCACACGACAGACATCTGTGTGGTGGCTGCCCAGGGACTTGAAAAATATGAGGATATCATCGAGATAAACCACCACACATAACTGCAACAAATCTCGGAGGATATCGCTAATAAATTCCTGGAAAACTGCCGGGGCGTTACAAAGGCCAAAAGTCATTACGAGATACTCATAATGGCCAGTTCTGGTATTAAATGCAGTTTTCCACTCATCACCCTCCTTAATACTCATGAGATTGTAAGCCCCTCTCAGATCAAGCTTAATGAAAACCGTTGCTCCCTTGAGGCGGTCAAATAACTCTGTAATCAACGGGATCGGGTAGGCATTCTTAATCGTGAAACGATTGAGACCCCCCTATGAATCAATACAAGGTCTCAGTTCACCTCTCCTCTTCTTCACAAAGAAGAAACAAGCACCAGCAGGAGACGAGGATTTGCTGATGAAACCCCGAGAAAGTGCGTCTGCAACATACTCCTCCATGTCTTTATCCTCCAAGACCGACAAAGGGTAAACCCGGCCACGAGGGGGAGTGACACCAGGTTGAAGGTCAATTGCGCAATCATACAGCCGGTGTGGAGGCAAACTACCGACTTGACCTTTGTCAAAGACATCGCTAAAATCACGGTACTCCTCAGGCAGGGAGGAGAGTGAAGAGGTACACAGGAACTTAGCTACCTACCGGAAGCATGTTTCACTGCATTGTGGTGACCAGAAGAGAACCTCAGCACGGAGCCAATCAAAAGAGGGGTTGTGCCTCTGTAACCAAGGATAACCGATAACCAGCTGAAACTTAGGAGAGGAAATGACTTGGAATTGGATTATCTCATGGTGAAGAGCCCCTACGGCCATGGACAATGGAACCGTCTCATGAGTCACATAGGCAGGCTGTAGAGGTCTCCCGTCAAGAGACTCAATGGCAGGTAGAGTGGAATCGAGTGCTTTGATACAAAGGCAGCATAAATGAACAGGCCTGCAGCCCCAGAGTCGATTAGAGCCTGTATCTCGACAGGCGACTTAGCCCAAGAAAAGGTGACTGAAAGCAGGGGCTTATCCTTCTGGATAACTGGGGACGACACAACACCACCTAAAGTCTGTCCATGATAGGACCTCAAGGCTCGGGTGTTCCCAGGACGGGTAGGACAAGACTTCAAAAAGTGACCTGCCTCGCCACAATAAAAAGGCACAATCTCTTCCTCCTCCTAAAGGCTCTCTCATCCGCAGAGAGACGCGTGAAGCCCAAGTGCATGTGTTTGTCTTCACTGACCGACTCGGTACCAGGAGGCATGGGAGGTGAGGGAGGCACGGGTGGGACTGCAAAGCTCGGAGGCAAATGTACAGGAGGCTTCCGCAAGGGCTCCTTAAAAGAAAGTCTTTCTTTGAGTCTCGAGTCAATGAGGATGGCAAACGAGATCAAGCTCTCCAGCTCAGTGGGTATATCTCGGGCTGCTATCTCATCCTTGATGGAATCCGAGAGACCATGAGAAAAAGCAGCCACAAGGGCCTCATTGTTCCAAGCAACCTCTGCTGCCAGAGTACGGAACTCAATGGTGTAGTCAGCAACAGATCTCGTACTCTGTTTGATGGACATGAGGCACTTGGCAGCAGAAGTGTAGCGTGCAAGACCATCAAATACCTTTTTAAAGGAGGCCCCAAACTCGAGGTAGCTCAAGACAACAGGTTTTTGCGTCTCCCATAGAGGGTTAGCCCAGGCCTAGGCTCTCTCAGAAAGCAAAGATATCATGAACCCTACTTTGCTTCTGTCCGTGGGAAACGTCTGGGGCAGCATCTCAAAATATATTTCAACTTGGTTTAGAAACCCTCTGCATTGAACTTGATCGCCCCCAAATCGCTGGGGAAGCGGGGCGGAACCAGACATACCTCTTATAGAGGTAATACTCAAGGCGGGTGCCTGCACAGAGACTGGCGCAGCAGCAGGGACGGCCTGAAACTCAGGTTGTACCAGAGCAGCCATAGTGGGGGATTCCAGGTGAGCCGTGCGACTCAGAAGCGTTTGTAACACCATGGCAAACTTATCCATGCGGTGATCTTGCTCATCCAATCTGAAAAAAATATTACCAACAAGTGGATTGACTGTATCTTCTGAATTCATGGCCTTCGCCTACTGTCAGAAACCATGAACCAGACCGAGACAGAAGTACAGTAAAATCACACTTGTTTATTAATAAAAATAAAAAGGTAAATAGAGTAAGTGTAGTCAAAGCATAGCCAGAATCCAGTAACTGGATCGGGTAGTGAGCCAAGCCAGAGTTCAGTAACCAGATCGGGTAATCAGCCAAGCCAGAGTTCAGAGATCCAAGTAGAGGAACAGCAAGCAGGATAAGGAGCCAGAAGTGATGTTAGCAAAACCAGTCTTTAAACAGGAATGCAGGAGATGGTTTCTTGTGATGTGACCAAGGCGAAGGCAGGAATGAAGTGAGCTGGAGATCTTTAGGTAGGCAGGACTGACGAGCATATCCACAACAGCTGGTTAACTTTAGAGAGAGATGAGAGCTGGCAATTAGCCAACAGCTGAGCGACCAGCTCAGAGAAGGAAGCCCTGACAAATTATCCTGTGGATTACAGGAGTGCAGTTCATTTTGCACTCCTGTGATTGGTTTTCAGCAGACAGCGAGCTGAAGACCGCTGTTGGCTGATGTCACAGAGCCAGTCTAGGCTCAGGAAAGATTGTGGCCATATGGTCGGGATCCAACTACATGCCTGGACCGGCACTCAGCTCAGCCTCTCAGTGAGCCGCTGAGAGCCTGAGCCAGCTGCTCCCACCCCCTTCACAACCTTGTTCTCCAGTGAGTGTGGGGGGATTCAGAGTAGAGAGCAGGTGACTGACAGGCTTAGACCTGGCAGGGGACAGATGCAACATCGGACCGATGCTGCATCCACCTAGGTAAGTATGATTAAAAAATTAAAACAATTCCCATACTTCTGTTTTAGTAGTAAAGTGAGGAATAGAATGACAGCCTTATGCCCTGTACACATGGCCGGATTTTCCAACGGAAAAAGTGCGATCGGATTGTGTTGTCGGAAATTCCGATCGTGTGTGGGCTCCATCGGACTTTTTCCGTTGGAATTTCCGACACACAAAGTTTGAGAGCAGGATATAAAATTTTCCGACAACAAAATCTGATTGTTTAAATTCCGATCGTGTGTACACAAATCCAATGCACAAAGTGCCACGCATGCTCAGAATAAATTAAGAGACGAAAGCTATTGGCTACTGCCCTGTTTATAGTCCCGACGTACGTGTTTTACGGCACCACGTTCAGAACAATCGGATTTTCCGACAACTCTGTGCGACCGTGTGTATGCAAGACAAGTTTGAGCCAACATCCGTCGGAAAAAATCCATGGATTTTGTTGTCGGAATGTCCAAACAATGTCCGATTGTGTGTACAGGGCATTAGAGTTTGAATGTTCAAAAACAAGTCAGCAATGGCAGTGCCTTTTATGCATCAAGGATATGCAGGCACAATCCAACCATCTCACTGTGTCTGAAGGCAGGGCCGGTACAAGGCAGGGGCCGAAGGGGCGGATGCCCTGGGCGGTACAATTTGCTAGTGGGGGGGGCGCAGGTGAAGTGCAGCAGTGTGCTTCACAACTGTGTGTGTGACTGTATACAATAACCGCCAGTGCAAATCAGGGCCGATCCATCACCCTAGGCAGGTGCCACAAGCAAAGGCAGAGGGGGAGGGGCGCCGAAGCCCAGTTGCTGCGGACCCCCCTCCCGCATGCTCTCCCTGCCAGGAAATTATAGCGGCCTATTGGGCAGAAGAAAAAAAAAAGAAGAAGCACAAAGGAGGATCATGGGACAGGTAGTCCCGAAGACTGGCCCATTGCAATCCTAAGAGGGAAACTGCGGCCTTGCATGCCCAACTGAAGGGGAGGGAGAGAGGTAGGCTATGGACTAAGTGACTAAGGCTAAGTGACATGTGGCATCTGACAGGAGGTGACGGTGGCAAGTGACCCATGGCATCTGGCAGCAGGTGATGGTGGCAAGTGACATATTGCATCTGGCAGCAGGTGACAGTGGCAAGCGACACATGGCATCTGGCAGGAGGTGACGGTGGCAAGTGACACGTGGCATCTGGCAGCAGGTGATGGTGGCAAGTGACATATTGCATCTGGCAGCAGGTGACAGTGGCAAGCGACACATGGCATCTGGCAGGAGGTGACGGTGGCAAGTGACACGTGGCATCTGGCGGGTGACGGGGCAAGTGGAACGTGGCATCTGGCAGCAGGTGACAGTGGCAAGTGGTATCTGGCAGCAGGTGACAGTGGCATCTGGCAGCAGGTGACGGTGGCAAGTGACACATGGCATCTGGCAGGAGGTGACAGTGGCAAGTGACACGTGGCATCTGGCAGGAGGTGACAAGGGCAAGTTACACTTGGCATCTGGCAGCAGGTGATGGTGATAAGTGACATGTGGCATCAGGCAGCAGGTGAAGTTGGCAAGTGACTTGTGGCATCTGGCAGCAGGTGACGGGGGCAAGTGACATGTGGCGTCTGGCAGCAGGTGAAGGTGGCAAGTGACATGTTGCATCTGGCAGCAGGTGACGGTGGCAGCAGGTGATGGTGACCAGTACAATACAGGGCTCTTCACAGAGGGAATTATCGCTTTTTCACAAGAAACATAGTTGATTCTCACTGACTTTTTCTTTACACCGGGGGGGGGGCGAAGTTTGCCATCTTCGCCCTGGGCGCCAAATGACCTTGTCCCAGCACTGCCTGAAGGCAGCTGCTTGGGGGCAGGGGGACAATCAAACCTGTGTAAGTTCTAAATTGAATTCCAACTTCAGCTTACATAGGGCTCTCTTGTCTCACTCCCATAGAGGCCAGGGTGGTGTGGAAGTGAAAAAGCATGGACTAGGAACAGTTTCTGTTTAAGCAGACAATGGAAACCACATTCTTCGACATGCAGATGAACACTAAAAGGGGGCATTCACATCTTTGTATGTGTAATATAAATACCAAAACATGGAAGAGAAAGCACACTAAAAATAAAGTGGGTGATATTAAAACCCAAAAAGTAAATATTTGCTGTCTTATAGGGAACATCTGGAAAGGTTAATGGTGCCTAAGCAGTGCCCTACCTTGTCTTGAGTTCTTCCTGAAAGATAGCAGTGCACTTTCTATGCCGACAGCCTTATAGCTGTACATCTGCAATGTGAGATCATCTAGGGCATGGGTGCTCAACCTGTGGCCCTCCAGCTGTCCCGGAACTACAAGTCCCATGAGGCATTACAAGCCGCTGACAGTTACAAGCTTTACTCCCAAAGGCAGAGGCATGATGGGAATTGTAGTTTCGCAACAGCTGGAGGGCCACAGGTTGAGCACCCATTAACTAGGGCATTGCTAGTCTTTTAATAATTAGTGATATCAAGAACGTGCTGCTGCTCAGTGCTCTCTTTGCTGGAGTGGTACCTGTAAACAACCACATCCCTGCCTCGTCAACAATAATGCTGTAGACCTGTGCTTTCTGAACCTTTTCTGCAGTTTCCTAAGTACTACCTCACCAGTTATCACATCACCAGTTACAGACATGACATGAGGAAGCAAAGCCATGCCTCTGCCAAGATGGCCACCTCCACAGGGCAAGTCAGTAATGGGAAAAAGATCAGCTGCAGGGAGACCACAGACTTTAATGGTGACAAGTGCTTTGTCCTCTGCTTGCCTTTTTGGGAACGGTTTCCAAAATCAGGTTCTCTTTAAACGGTATAAATACTACTAAAAACTGTACTGGCTGCAAATACACCATGGTTTGCCTTTAAAATGTACACAGATATGAATATTACAATTTAATAAATGTAAGCTCATCTCTAAAAATGTATAAAAAGAGAAAAATGAATTTCCATTAAAGCTTAACAAAATATTTCATTGTAAGTTAATGCAACAAATTTAGAATTTAGTGCAAGGTTTAAACTGTACCCTAATAACACATATTTTCTATTCACTGCATGATCAGGCACTCAAGTAAAGTTGACTATTCAGCCCTATTTTGATTCTCTTAAGAAGATTCTTAAAATATGTCAAAACGCTGTTATCTTGTCCCATTGCATCTGAAGTGGCTGACTGTTAAACCACTTAGAAAGTCAAGAGTCCTGGAGACAACAGTCATACCATCTAGTCACTCTAGTCTCAATGGCTTCAACGTGCTGGAAAAACCTATTACTTCAAGTGCTGTGGATTATATGTTACAAGGTATACCCATGTCTGCAAAGTAGATTGTTACCTTAAAGTAGACTTATCACTTCAAGGAGGTAATCAGATAAGATGCCAGATTTCATTATCAATGGAGTACAACTGCAGATAGAAAATAGTTGCTTTCTAGCCTGTGTTAAGACATATTGTGGTGTTTACTATGGGTTTTTTCCTCTGCTACAGAAGCCCAGGAGACCCACAGTGGATGGGACAGTTCTCCTGGTGCTATCAAGAAGGTATTGTGCACACAAGAGGAGGACCATCTTTGGTTAAGCATTCAGCAGGCCACATTTTCTGTAACAGATGGAGGAGGTGGGGGTAACCAAAAAGAAATCCATTGTGTCTAAATCAAAAATGTGTCCTTCTCCATTGCCTTTTGCATTCCTCAACTAGACAAGCAGTGATGTCTAAAGTGCAGCAACCCAACCAGAATCAAAGTGTGTCCAATCAACAGTACCCTGAAACAGTGTGTCCAAATAGCAGAAACTGAAGTTCGATTGGCTACCATGGTTTACTGCATTTTGCCGTCATTGCCCTGTCTTATTACTTAAAGCAAAAATCTCTTGTAAAAAAAAAATTAAATTAGGTGCCCTAGGTACGTATTTAAAAAAAAACAAACAACAAAAAAAACGCACCTTTTGTTGCAATCCTGACCTCCTTTCTATTGCTGTCCCTTGCAGACCCATCACTCAGTACTGCCCACCCAGCATCATTTAACCCACTTTCTGTGAGCTCAGACCATCATCGTGTATTATTGGGCCTGAGTTGAAGCTGAGTTCACAGTGGATTGATGCAAGTAACATTGGCCATGTCATAATATGAGTCTGTTATCTACATCAGGGGTCTCCAAATTTTCTAAACGGTGGGCCAGTTTACGGTCTTTCAGGATTTAGGGGGGCCAGACTGTGGCCAGTGGGAGTAGAAAATGCCCCATCATTGGTTTTAGTGGGAGGAATAGTGCCTCATCAATGGTGTCAGTTGTAGGAATTGTGTCTCTAGGGCCGAATAAAGGCAAACAAAGGGCCGTATCTGTCCCCAGGGCCCCAGTTTGGAGACCACTGATCTACATCATTCATGATCATCCACTGCTAGAGAAGAAAAATGTGTGCATTGGGCAAAAGGGGTTATAGAAGGAAACTCCCACTCCACGCGACATTGATTGAAGCCTCGTGATGGGTCACTCAGGCATTGTCTACAGCAGTGTAGGATTTTGGAGGAGAGTGCACGAAAGTGTGTGACAGTGTCCAAATCTGGTCATCTGATTGGATGCAGGCGCTGTTTCAGCTGCATCCAATCATATGGCCAGCAATAATTGGATGAAATTTGACCCATAAATTGCTAGCTTAAGATACAGCATAAGAATTATATTGTTTTCTACCAGCACGTAAGCTGGCCATAGATGGACTGAATTTCAAATGAAAATTCTTAGGAAAATTCATATGAAATATCTCAGAACATTCGTTTGTCGTTCAAAAGATTTCATTTGCTTTTAACATTTGATTTTAGAATGAATGGACTGAATATAAACCACACTTACTGTTAGAAATGTTTCGTTCGAGAAACATTTTTCATCCTGCTCCTTCAAATTTTGAATATTTGACCCCCCAAATGAACTTTCTTAGAACATTCTTTTCCCATTAGTTTTCCTTTGAAATTCTACCCATCTATGGCCATCTTAATAGTTTGCTTAAAATCCATAAGAGTTAACTTTTATTTTAAAGCACCTTCAGTACTAAATTTCCTTTAATACCCTCTTCTGAATGAAGCCATGTTCAGATTACAATCTTTCATTAAATATTAATTTCCTGATTTGCAATTAACTGTCGTTATGTCACTCGTGAAGTCTATTCACTAGACTGTTATTACTATTGTGAGCCTAAAATTACATCATTATTTGTCTCGTATACATGATAGGTTTTTAATTATCAAAAAAACCCCCAAAAAGGTCTTACATAATTACTAATAAAATTGGCTCCTTGTAAACCAATACTTATAATCAGTTTGACATAAAAATACACTGATGCTAAACAGGGCCATGAAACATGGCCTCATATACAGGGGTGTTGATTTAAAGTGATCTGGATAACCACTGAAACCCTATGACGGCATGCGATACGGTATACCTTGTCTATTTGTGGAGCAGTGCACATGGGCATCTTCAGGTTGAGTTCAACACTGATGTTTTGATGCCTTTCGTTAATGGCGCCAGAGACAATCTATGGGAGCATTTTCTTTCTTCTTCTTTTTTTCTGATTAGTGTATATAGCGTGCAAAGCAATCATTGTTTTAATAGTCAGATCCAACATTTTTTACAGTACAGTTGAACTTCCTGAGCTACTACCTTTAATGTGAAGCTACACATACGACCAAACGTATGTTGATGCCACCATTATTATTGAATTCAGTTTTTTTCAGTTTTTTTCAGCAGAAGGTTCTGTTAATACTACAGCATACAAAATACCTTTTAGACAATTGCACGCTTCCAACCTTGTGGCAACAGCTTAGGGAAGGCCCTTTTCTGTTCCAGCATGACTGTGCCCTTGGTCACAAAGCCAGCTCCATAAAGACATGGTTTGATGAGTTTTGTGCAAAGAACCTCCAGTGAACAGCGCAGAGCCCCAACCTCAACCCTACTGAGCTCTTCTGGGATGAATTTGAGCATGAACCATGAGCCAGGTCTCCTCATTCAACATTAGTATAAAAAGAGTAGTATAGTGTTATAACTGCAAAGGTGTGCCAACTTTATATTAATACCAACTTTTTTTGAATGGGATGTACAATAAGTGCCTGCAAGTGTGATGGTCAAGTGTCCACACACTTTTGCCCATACAGTCTACAATTAAAATATACTTCCTTGGACTTAGTAAAGCTCTTAAACATCAAAGACGTGAACATTACAATACCAACAGTAAGGGTACATATGCTACAGAGATAAATATTAACGTAATAGTGCACAGTCCTAGAGAACTGAGGACAGCTTTTAAGAAGAAGTAAAGTACATCTGAACCCACAAACAAAAGTTTAATACATTGCTGCTTAGCAGTCCCTACATGTGGTGGTTGCATTTTTTAAAATTTTCAGGCTAAGTACATTTTCAGCAAGGAAATATCTGTTAATCTGCCTGAACCTTGTAGCTTTAATTGTACAGAACTGACATACCAAACGATATTATCACAGCTTTCCCAGCTATTTTCTGTATGTTACAAAATACTTATGTAATGAAGATGAGGAGAATGTAAGCCATTAATAGTCCAAAATTATGAAAGCAGTCTAGGGTGACAATGCTAAAACTCCATCACCATAGATAGAGTGAGTGGGTGGTATCACCCTAGCATAGAAAAAGTTTTACTGGCAGGATCACCTTGTAAAAATAAGTAAAACAATGCCTGAAAATGTAAAAATAAGCTGGGAACGCATGAATCAAAATTCGGCCTGTTCAGCAGGAACCAGTCGAATTTTGATCCATATGTAGCTCCCTCTGTTCAAACGGTCCTGCTGGAAAACCAACATTTGATAAACCACTGCAGCCATGCAAATCAATGTATTCTGAGGAGGGAAGATCCTGCTGTCAGAATACAATACCCCAACAGGGGAGATTCCTGCATCCACATTGCTTGTGTGGATGCATGAATCTCTGAGTTATTTTTCATTCAGTTCACTGGTTGAAGGAAAAAAAAAAAAACTTAGCACGTATCCAACTTAAAGCGGTGTTCCACTCATTTAAAAGTCAGCAGCTACAAAAAGTGTAGCTGCTGACTTTTAATAATCAGACACTCACCTATCCCACAGTCCAGCGATGCGGGCGAACGAAGCCCCGCTCCTCTCCCCCACCTCTCTGCGGCGCCAGCATTATGACTGTAGGTGCGAGCCGCGCTGCATGCTGTAAATGGCCGGGCTATCTTCTGAGACCTGTGACGTGTCCCAGAAAATTGCAGGGAGTGAGGGGGGAGAGGTGGACTTCATTCCGGCGCCGCCGAGCCTTGGGAGGAAGTGGGTGCCTCTAAAAAGTGTCGGGGGGTCACCATCACTTAAAGCAGAAGCTCTATTTTTGGGTGGAACTCTGCTTTAATGCAGCCATCACAGCTAAAGACTTGTAGGCACCAATACATTGCATTTTTGTTATTGTCTTTAGATACACTTCAAGAATCGTTATTTTTTAAGATTGAAACTTTTTGAAAAGTATTTGAATGTTATGATTTTTCTGTTCCGTATTTATTTGCCCCCCACTCACTAAATCCTTAGGTCTCCAGCATCCTTTATTTCGAAAGGACCCTAAATCCAATCCTGTAAAACAAGAAGGTCAGGCATTCCCCAGTTTGGCACAGCAGCCTCTGTAGTCCTTATTTAAGCCTACACATCATCAGTCCTCTACTAACAATCACTTACAGGCATTTAAAGAGGAATTATAAAGGTTTTGAGGCATAAACAGAGGCTCACACACAGCCACTGACAGCTGTCAAATTTAGAGAATGATTGTAAACTTGAAGATCATAGATCTTCCAACCATATAAGGCCACCTTAAAGGAGCCAAGAAACATTTTCGGAATTATTCCCTAACAAATTTATGTAAGGAAGTGCAGACTTTATGAGCTATAGGAAAGCCTGGAGCCTCATTCAATTAAAATTCCTAAACTGGTTAAGGGTCACAAAATAGGAGCGAGAGGGATACAGGCAGCCCCAAAACACTGATTTGACACGCCAGTTTTAAAGCATTTACTTTACA
This sequence comes from Aquarana catesbeiana, assembly GCF_042186555.1. Lineage (NCBI taxonomy): Eukaryota > Metazoa > Chordata > Amphibia > Anura > Ranidae > Aquarana > Aquarana catesbeiana. The sequence continues at coordinate 213,413,466 of NC_133335.1, forward strand.
GTAGAGTACATTTCACATACATTTATGTCATTTTCACTTTATATACTTAACTTGCAATATATGCTTGTTATACTGAAACTTCCTTTTGTCAAATAAATTAAGTTTTCTTAAAGAACGTCATAGATTTAAAATAACAATTCCAAGCAGCCTTGCAAGAACTGAGACTAGCTCCTCCATGTTATAAGCCTTCTTTTTGTGTCTCCTCTGTCAACAGTTGTCTATGAACACAAAGCCGGCCTGAAAAATGGTCACGACGTCAGCTAAGAATTTGTTAAATGTAGCTAAATGATTCTGAATCGTTCACCATTATGTAGCTGGCTCCTTGGTGTTGAAGGAAGACTCCAGGCAAAGTAACCAACTGACACATACACACACACACACACACACACACACACACACACACACACACACTTATATACAGTACCATATATCAGATTTATGTACACTTGTTTCTGTTTTTGCTTGTGCACTGAAGTGGCACCTAACATGGCAATTTACATTTTCGACTACACACGGATGAAGCAAGATTTCTGCCTGTGTATGGTGGAAGATTTACTGCTGGAGGGAACTGCATCTTCATCTGTGGTCAGCTAGTTTGTGGTCAGGAGTTTGCAGAAACAAGACAAACTGCAGTCAATTCACTAAGCTATTACTTTACCTTAAAAAATTATGTTTTTTAGCCACATGACTGTAATCTTTAGCTGCCATTGCAGAAACTAACTAGACACTTATTATAAGTGCTATACAGCAATGGTGATTTTTTTGGCGATGAATAAAAAACCTGTTCAAGGCCTGGTGCCTCATTGGGCTAAGGCCCATCCTAGCATCATCCTGTAAGGGATGGTTATGAGGCCTCTTTTTTACCTTGTGTACTAGGTGGCGCTTACCTGAGGCATGCAGCCCACTTGCTCATGAACACTTCTCTGATGCCTACTTGTCACTTTGTTATTTATTTGCTGTTTATGCTGATACACCTATGTAACATCCAAAGTGTCAATATTTTGTACTTTTGAATGTTTTAAGATAAAACAAGCCTCAACTTTCTGTGTCCGTCAACTCTATCTATACCACAGAAAGTAAGCCCACTAGGGTCCCTTCCGTGGAATAGTCTGAAATGGTTGGACAAACTGTGATGTTTGAATCCCTTTTTGAACCTATTAACATGTTCCCTTAATCTTACTCCCAAAGCTCTGGTGGTCCTACCCACGTACTGTAGCCCACATGGGCAGGACAAAAGGTATGTGACGTGGGTGGTACCACATGTGATGAACTTGTTAATTTTAAAGGACTCACCAGAGAACCGGGCTGTGAATTCAGTGGTTTTCCTCACCCTATGTTTGGATGTTCTGCACATAACACATGTCTTTTTTGGAGGATCAACAACATTCGGTGCCAATTTCAACCGTAAGGTGGGGGGTTTGGTATAAATGAACTGAGGTTTCTGGGTAGAATTTTAGATAGATCGTTGTCTTTTAACAGAAGATGCCAATATTTGGAAATTATTTTTTCCACCAGTCTATGTTGGCGGGTATAGCCAGTCATAAAAGCGATACCAAAATCTCAGTGACCGTCATTTTCTTAAACAGATTGTCTCGATTCATACTTCTTACAGCTGATAAAGTTTTGTTTAACTGCCATGGGGTATAGCCCTTTTCCACAAATCTGTCAAACAAAACTTTAGCCTGTGTGTCAAAATCCTCTATACTGGCGCAATTGCGCCTGACTCTCGCAAATTGGCTCTTGGGAATAGCACTGAGCCATCGAGGATGATGACAGCTCCCCAAAAGGATGTAGCCATTTCTGTCAACCTCCTTGAAATAAGTTTTGGTGGACAGTTGATAGTTGTTTTTGAAGACTACTAAATCTAAGAAGTAGAACATGTGCATTCGTTTTCGCCCGAATGCATTTTCGTCCGAATTTCAGGTATTTTCGTTATCATTTTAGCAAACGATAACGAAAGTGCAGTATCCGAAAAACGAAAGATCCGACATAAACAAATGCTTTATTTTAGTTTTCGTTGCTACAACAGTTCGATATAGATAGGAGATTCGACATGATGATGACAATAACAATCTGTGTCCATCAAACCTGTGGTCGAATGTGCCTAACCTTAACTCTATTAGTCCAAGATTATTCTACACAGAGAGAAAAAATTTGACGTAGGGGAGAAAAGATTCGACGTAGGGGAGAAAAGATTCGACGTAGGGGAGAAAAGATAAATAAAAATAATGATGATAATGAATGTTATTGGCTGATTGTAACCAAAGAGGAGGAGCAGTAAAATAGCTAGAACTAAGTACACACGTACTTTGGCTTATGGTGTCTGTTGAAAGTTCTAAGAAGATTCGACAGAGCAGGTAACCTATACGGCGTCGTACAGTTTAGCTGCTCCGTCGAATCTTCTTTGAACATTCGACAGACACCATAAGCCTTCAATGACAGATTCAACCTTAATTTGGATTTTTGGACAAATGCAATTTTTAACGAAAAACGAAATAAATAAAAACGAATTTCGGGAGTAACTAAATACATTTATTTTTCAGACGAAAACGAAATTCCGAAACTAAATATTTCAGTGTGCACAGGTCTACTAAGAAGTTGATACTGTGATGATCAGAAACTGCTGAGAAGGAAATTCCATAATTATTCTCACCAATTTTTGACAAAAACTGTAAAAACGACTCATTTGATCCTGCCCAAATGACGATAATGTCATCGATATACCACTTATAGAACTTGATCTGAGGTATATTGGCTCCAAAAATGGCATCTTTTTCCCAGTAACTCATGAACAAGTTAGCCACTGAAGGGGCATACTTAGCCCCCATGGCTACCCCTTTTTTTTGCCTGAAGTACTGTTTATCGTGCCAGAAAAAATTGGGACTCATAGCCAAATCCAGGGCATGAACAAGAAAATCCTTTTGTTTATTTTTCATTTTTGTATTGTTCAAAGCCCATACCACAGCTTCAACAGCATGTCTTTGCTGGATGTTGGTGTACAAATAGTTGACATCAATGCTGGCCAGTAAATGGCCATCATCCACCTCAATCTGCTGTAATAGTTCCATAAGGTTTTTACTGTCCTCGAGATAGGCTGGATAACTCTGTGCCAGCGGCTGGAGGAAATGGTCCAGATATTCACCAATTCTGGCAGAGAGTCTACCCCACTCACAATGGGTCTCCCCAGCGGTTTGGCCGGATTTTTGTGAATTTTGGGTTCTTGGTAAATAACTGGCACCCTCGGGGCATCGGGTACCAGGAATCTAGCCTCTTTTTTGGTGACAATGCCTTCATGCTGGGCACTTTTAACCAGACGTCTCAGCTTGGCTTTGAACTTATTGGTGGGGTTACCCCCCAATTTTTCATAGGTTTCAGCATCATAGACCAATCTGTTCTGCTAAATAGTTGGATTTATTGTGGATAACAAGACCTCCCCCTTTGTCTGCACTCCTAATGACAATCTGTTTGTTTTTTTCTAGGGATTTAAAACCCTTTCAATGTCTGCCTTCCGCCTACTGGGTTTAATAGATAAACCCTCTAGGTCTTGTTGGACTAGAGATCTAAATACATCTAAAAAATAGCTATTGGGATTTCTAGGGTTAAAAACCGAATTATTCCTCAAACTGGTGTGACTGTAATCCGATGCTTCCTGTCCTGTATGAGGTGTAACTCTACTATAATGTTTCTTAATATTAACTATCCTCATAAATTTCTGAAAATCAAAAAAATGTCAAACTTATTAAGATCCTGATCAGGGATCATTTTATTTTATTTCTATTTTCTTTTTTCTCCTTTTTTACGTTCGAAGTCTTTAGAAAAAGTTTTTTGTTTATCGTTCCACTATCTAGCCTGAATTGACGTCTGTTAACTTTCTGGAAGTACTTGTTTGATTTTATCAAACCAACTAAATGGCATTTTTGTCTCTCCTATGGATTGTACTCTATCCCTAGGAGCGACTCTTTTGTCCCACCAACAAAATGGCCGCTATGCCAATTTTGATTGATTTCTTGGAGGGGCGTTTCTTCTCCGCCCTCTATTTAAGATGGCTCAGCTAGCCGGAAATTAGGTCCTTGATGACACCCTGTGGGACGGTGAAACGTTGACGCTATTTCCAGTATCACTGACGTCACTTCCGGTCCTGTGGAACGCATGTCAGGAATGGCATTTTTACACCCACAGCTCCATTTTGAGGCTTGTTTTATCTTACTTGTTGTAAGTACCCACTCCCTTCTTTAATAAAAACCTTTTTAATGGTACTTCACTATCAGTTTCCTTTTTTTTTTACTTCTGGGTACCTGCTGTGTTCTGGCTGAGAAACTCTTTAAAGGATTTCCGGACCTGAAGGCATATCACCTTATCCGCCATCCCAGGATTCTTTATCAAACTTTAAATGACCCACCAGACTGAAAAGCTGGGGGTCATTTTGATTTGGTGAGTGGGGATACATGAGGGGGTGTTGCACACCTGAATTTCTCTGAAGCACCTTATATTTCCTTCACTTTGGATTGGAGCACCTTTAGTCACTTCATTTGGACTTTATTTTCACCTATTGTATTTTGGACTTTCTTTTTGGTCAACAAATTTTCACTTAATGTGTTTGCGAGCGCTATATTTATTTTTATATATTTCTTTTTTGGAGACCTTTGCCCATTTAAGGCCATGGTAAAAAGAAGGCATAGAAAAAGCAGTTACCATTATAAAACACTGTAATGACACACGTTAGTCAAGTAAACAATTGTTATGAGTATATGAGTTATACGAGTACAACTATAATTTAAAGAAAACTGTAGGTTGTCATTGTTAACTTGAAAATGTTAGTTGATTGGATGTCTGGTCTAAACACTCAGAGTAAAGTCAGAGCTCCGAACTGACTTTCTGGTTTCTGGTAAGTGATACGAAATATACCATTGCCATTGGGTCACCATAATAGCTGAGAAACCAGTATTTTCTGAAGGGGAGGTCCACAATGGCAGTCTCAATACAGCTTCCATACAGTTTTATCCTAAGTACATGTTTTGGGTTTTTTTATTATAAAGAAATGTTGATTACAGGTTGGGACTTTACAGGTGCTAGTCAAATTCATCACACATATGCAATTTTTTTCATTTGTTACAAATCTTTTCATTTATAATAATAAACTGTTAAAAAAATATTCCTAAAAAATAAAATACTGTTCCCTAGAGAGCCTCCCAGGGCCTCAATATGAACACACTTCTTAGTATTATGTTCTAATACATAGTTACATAGTAGGTGAGGTTGAAAAAAGACACAAGTCCATCAAGTCCAACCTATGTGTGTGATTATGTGTTAGTATTGCATTGTATATCCCTGTATGTTGTGGTCATTCAGGTGCTTATCTAATAGTTTCTTGAAGCTATCAATGCTCCCCGCTGAGACCACCGCCTGTGGAAGGGAATTCCACATCCTTGCCGCTCTTACAGTAAAGAACCCTCTACATAGTTTAAGGTTAAACCTCTTTTCTTCTAATTTTAATGAGTGGCCACGAGTCTTGGTAAACTCTCTATACACTAGACCCTTTTACATAATACCCTAGTTATGATCACACATCAACATAATGTATATGTCCACAAAATATGGCAGTTTGATCTTAAACATTGATCATAATGGTGGTGTCTAGGTTGAAGTTAACATGTTTCTCAAGTCAGTTGACCAGGTTCATAAGGAACTGTGAAAACTGTTAAGAAACTGGTAAGTGTTACAATAGAAAAACGTAAAGTAACATCACTACCAAAGCATCAATCAAGTATTTGGGGCTTCCACCTTTCCACACCTGGAGGCCCAAAATAATTGATTAAAGGTTCAACTCATCTGTTAGTGCTATGTAAGAAATGATGGTAAAAGAAAAATGTATGTTATGTAAAGTGCTGCTATTGTGGCATTTATGTTCCTCTATTGCGCTGTACTATAATCGTTGGAGGAGCAGAGTTTTCTCCCTTGAAAAGTAGTGTGTTAGGATTATAGAAAACCTCTGCCTCTCCTCATCTCCATAGCATAGGGCAGTGATGATGAATCTTGGCACCCCAGATGTTTTGGAACTACATTTCACATGATGCTCATGCACTCTGCAGTGTAGTTGAGCATCATGTAAATTATAAACAAATATATACCGCGCTGTAAAAAAACAAAAAAAAAAACAAAAACTAAAGCAGCCAGCACAGCAGTGGATAAAGTTGCAAAAATGACAAATTGGGTGAAATGTGCAGCGCTTATGTGATCATATAAACCATAACAAATAATATGAATACAAAAAACGTGAATAATAAATGATGTGCTCAAAAATACTCCAGGCAGTCCTCTATTATGACATGTGATGTCTATAAACAGAGGAACTTGGACGTGTGATGTCCAAAAAAAGATGATGACTTCTAAGTCAAAACGTGTCGGGAGGATATGCTGAGACCACTTTCTTCTTTTATACAAGCGCTTGATTTTACTGCTAAACACGTGAGTGTATTTCCTTTGCTTTTTATGTATTAAAATTTCCATACGGAGTTACACTATATGCCTTCCTCTTTCTTTTAATGATGGGGCTGACTGCCTATATCTACTGAGTCCATCCATACCTTACACCTGTTCGGAGGTCCATCTGGAGGTCATATCTGGATCCCCTTGGTATATTATACCACAAAGCTTGATTGACTCACTAGGTGTACACCTATTTGAGTTCAATCCCTCTGGTAAGCAGCTTCTGGTGTCTTTGGTGGTGGACCTACTATTAACTGTTATTACATCATACATATTTGAAATTAAAGACTGTCACTATATTATATCCACATGTGGTTGAGGATTATCATCACACATGATTGAAGCTTGTCACTGACTTTTTTCTTTTTTTGGACATCACACGTCCAAGTTCCTCTGTTTATAGACATCACATGTCATAATAGAGGACTGCTTGGAGTATTTTTTAGCACATCATTTATTATTCACGTTTTTTGTATTCATATTATTTGTTATGGTTTATATGATCACATAAGCGCTGCACATTTCACCCAATGGGAAAAGTAGTTCTAAAACATCTGGGGTGCCAAGTTTCACCATCCCTGGCATAGGGTGTAGACATTCTGTAGTATACAGAGGTGCATTAGATAGCACTGGATTTTTGCCAGGATCAACAGTTTTTTTAACTTATTGAAAAGATATAACCAAATGTATTCATTAGTAAATGTAACAGACCAAAAAGGGAGCATTGATTGGTTACACACACACTTTAACCCCTTGGCGCCAGCGCCTACCAGCCGTTTAACGGGTTTCAGATGCTGGGAGGTGGGGTTTATGATCATGTGACCACCGTGATTGGCTGTCACAGCGGTGACATAATCGGAAAGCTTTCCACTATCTGCCAGTAACTGTGCCGGGAGCGCACAGGGCACATGCTCTCAGCACAGCTGTATTTACATTCTGGTACGCAAATAATGCTACAGTTTGGTGTCAAGGCCCACCCGCCGAGAGGCTGCATATTTGCGTACTGTCCGCGTACAAGGGTTAAGGAGAAACTACACCCTCCAAATAGATAAAAACACGATCTTTCGATATATGAGGGGTTGTTTTACAGGATATAGCTAATATCACTTTATGAAGGTGTGTGGTTAATGAGCATGTTAACAAAACGGAGAAGAAAACTCATTAAATGTGTACAAAAAAAAGGATACTCAGCTATATACAGGTTTAAGGGGGCAAATTCCTGTAAATATGAGACATTGAGGCCCGCTGTTTACATTGCTGTAATCTCTCAAAACCAGTGAGAACTTTATGAATACAACTCACAGGAGAGGAGCCGCAGTTGACATCTTCCACAAAGGATTTCCTCCTCGTTTAATCTTCAAAGACTTTGCAGCAGAAAAGAAAACAGCTTGCTCGGATCTTCATCCAGGTAGGTCTGCGATGTGCACACAATGGGCAGACTTTGGTTGTTGATTCAACTTTTGGTTTGAAGTCGTTGTTGCAGGTTTTGTTGAAGTGTGATGAACCAGAAAGGATCTTTTCTGTATTGAACAAGTTAAAAAATGAAACTGAAGCCCAAGATATTTCCCACATTATGTAACTGTTTTAGTTAAACAGAAGTCAGCAGAAACAAATTAAGTAATGGCTTTAAATCAGGCCAAGCCCAACCAAAATGTCTAATTTTCCTTCTACTTGGATGCTGCCAATCAACTGAGATTCCCGCTAATAATTCCCAAGCTCCTCCCACCTACCCATCAGCTAATAAACAGTCCAAACCTTCTCAACAGATACAAGACTTCAGTGGGTGCCTCATCCTTCAGTATCCAGAAGGTAGACTGACCCTTTTGTACAAGGGCATGGATGGACAATCTGGCTACAACAATAGATGGCAGTTGTCCTTAAAACTATATAGAGCATTCCATATCCTAGAGAGCTACAGAGTGATTCTTGGGTTCCTTTACATTTTCTGAAGCACAAGTTTATTAAACAATTTAGGAGAGCAGTGGTCAGGTCAGAAAGCACAGCACTGGGGTGTTTTTAAAGCAAAGTTGAACTTGAGGTTGACAAAGAGCATACCATTTTGGCATGTTACATTCATTTTCAAAAGGGTTTTTGACGTATATATGCCTTTTTAAATTTTGGAGAAAAAAATTGGCCTGGATGGAGTTTATAGAACTTTAATTACTAAATATTGTTAAGAGGGTATTGTAAGACAAGAATAACCTATTTAGCTTTGGGTTTCATTCCACACAGCTGTGGCTCTTGAGCATTTATTAAAGCAAATTAAAAATTACATTACCATGAACCATTGTGGCAAATATCGGCATTACCAAAAAAAAAAAAAAATATATTATTTTGAGTATGAATTTAACTATTGCTATTCACTTGCCACGAATAACAAAACTGCTGCTCCCAAGCTCCTTCATGTGATCTAAGGTCTAGATCATATGGTCCCTGGAGCCTTGTGGGTCATGTGCTAGTTTTAAGTGTAATGCTGATCCAATAGATTCAGCAGTTTGTGAGCCACTGGAGTTGATTTACTAAAAGGCAAACAAGTCTGTACACTTAGGAAAGTGATTTTTTTCCTTGGCTTAGTGAATGGGGCAACTTTTATCATTCAATCATGTGCAAGCAAAAATACTGTTTTTGTTTAAAATTTTAGTAAATTAACCACTTGACCTCAGGAAGGTTTTACCCTCTTCGTGACCAGTGCATTTTATGCTATTTAGCAAAAACAAAAAACGATTCATACATTTAGGCCAAAGTGTATTCTGCTACATCTCTTTGGTAAAATAAAATCCCAATAAGTGTATATAAATTTGTTTGTGTGAAAGTTATAGCATCTACAATTTCTTTATCTTTTTCAATAAAAACTTTATTGAGTAAAAAAAAAAAAAATAAAAAAAATAAAAAAAAAGAGGTTATAAACGTCTACAAACTATGGTATTTATACTGAAATTTACACAGCTATAGACGCTATACAGTTATGGCGATGATCGGCGACTTATAATGTGACTGTAATAGGTTGGCAGGCAATCTGGCGCTAACAGACACTGGCTGGGAAACTAATACAGTGATCAGTGATAATACTATACACTGACACTGTACTAAGGACACTGGCTGGGAAGGGGTTATCATCTAGGGGCACTTAAGGAGTTAACTATGTCCATAACAAGTGTAATGTGTGTAATATGTGCTTTTTCTTATTAATCTGGCTTTTTCTTAGTTCTGCGTGTTTGTAAACACAGAACTCTGTGTGTGATTGGACACAGTCAATCAGCAAGTTTCAGCTGAAATCATTGGCTGAAATCTGCTGCCAAATTCGCGGTGTGCCCAATCACAGCACACGAGCGCCCCAAACCCGGAAGAGGGCCGGTGACATACATGTACATGACTGTGCCTGTACCTGCTGCCCACTCGCAGTATATTTACTGTGAGTGGTTGGCAGGTGGTTAAGGAAGTGAAATATTCACCCCTCAATACAGTACTACAATACCTGTATCAACATCACAAAAGTAGATAATATCTGAAGGAGGAGGATCAAAAACGTTTGTTTAAATTTTGCTTGCTTGTAATAGGGTATTCTCTTTGCAATAGTTTGAATTAAAACTGAGGCAGGCGGATGATGTCACGCTTTCTGACTCAGCCAATCAGAAGCATTGTATTCATTGATAGTATACAAAGCTTGCTGTGAATGGCTGAGCAGTGCTTAGACCAACTCAATTGTGTTCCTGGAGCAGGACAAGGAGTTCTCCTCTTAACAAAAAAAAAAATACTTTTGGTGGTACAGTGCCTTGAAAAAGTATTCATACCCCTTGAAATTTTCCACATTTTGTCATGTTATGACCAAAAACGTAAATGTATTTTATGTGATAGACCAACACAAAGTGGCACATAATTGTGAAGTGGAAGGAAAATAAATGGTTTTCAAAATTTTTTACAAATAAATATGTGAAAAGTGTGGGGTACATTCGTATTCAGCCCCTCTGAGTCAATACTTTGTAGAACCACCTTTCACTGAAATTACAGCAGCAAGTCTTTTTGGGGATGTCTCTACCAGCTTTGCACATCTGCAGAATCTTGCAAAATAGCTCAAGCTCTGTCAGATTGGATGGAGAGCGTCTGAGCAGCAATTTTCACGCCTTGCCACAGATTCTCAATTGAATTTAGGTCTGGACTTTGACTGGGCCATTTTAACACATGAATAGGATTTGATCTAAACCATTCCATTGTAGCTCTGGCTGTATGTTTAGGGTCGTTGTCCTGCTGGAAGGTGAACCTCCGCCCCAGTCTCAAGTCTTTTGCAGACTCTAACAGGTTTTCTTCTAAGAATGCGCCATATTTGGCTCCATCCATCTTCCCATCAACACTGACTAGCTTTCCTGTCCCTGCAGAAGAAAAGCATCCCACAACATGATGCTGCCACCACCATGTTTCACGATGGGGATGATGTGTTCAGGGTGATGTGCAGTGTTAGTTTTCCGCCACTCATAGCGTTTTGCTTTTAGACCAAAAAGTTCAATTTTGGTCTCATCTAACCAGAGCACCTTCTTCCACATGTTTGCTGTGTTCCCCACATGGCTTCTTGCAAACTGCAAACAGGACTTCTTATGGCTTTCTTTCAACAATGTCTTTCTTCTTGCCACTCTCCCATAAAGGTCAGATTTGTGGAGTGCACGACTAATAGTTGTCCTGTGGACAGATTCTCCCACCTGAGCTGTGGATCTCTGCAGCTCCTCCAGAGTTACCATGGGCCTCTTGGCTGCTTCTCTGATTAATGCTCTCCTTGCCCGGCCTGTCAGTTTAGGTGGACGGACATGTCTTGGTAAGTTTGCAGTTGTGCCATACTCTTTCCGTTTTCAGATGATGGATTGAACAGTGCTCTGTGAGATGTTCAAAGCTTGGGATATTTTTTTTTATAAACCGCTTTAACCACTTCAATACAGGGCACTTATACACCTTCCTGCCCAGACCAATTTTCAGCTTTCAGCGCTGTCACAGCTGGAATGACAATTGCGCGGTCATCCAACACTGTATCCAAACTAAATTTTTATCATTTTGTTCCCACAAATAGAGCTTTCTTTTGGTGGTATTTGATCACCTCTGCGGTTTTTATTTTTTGCTAAACAAATAAAAAAAAGACCGAAAATTTTGAAAAAAAAAAAGTTTTGCTTTTGTTTCTGTTAAAAATTTTTGTAAATAAGTAAGTTTTCTCTTTCAATGATGGGCACTGATAAGGCGGCACTGACAGGCACTGATAAGGCGGCACAGATGAGGTGGCACCAATGAGCGGGCACTGACAATGGGCACTGATATGTGGCACTGATGGGCACTGGTAGGCGGCACTGATGGGTGGCACTGATATGCAGCACTGATGGGCATTGATAGGCGGCACTGATGGGCACTCATGGGTGGCACTGAGTGACACTGATGGGCACTGAAAGGCTGCAAAGATGGGTTCTTATGGGTGGCACTGATAGGCGGCACTGCTGGGCACTGAAAGGCGGCACTGATGGGCACTGATACGTGGCACTGATGGGCACTGACACGTGGCACTGATACGCCGCAGTAATATGCGGCACTGATAGGCATCCCTGGTGGCACTGGCAGTGGTAGGCACTGTGAGTGGGCACTGATTGGCAGCTGCAAGGGCATTGATTGGCAGCTGCCTGGGCACAGATTAGTATTTCCCTGGGGGTCTAGGGGGCATACCTGGTGGTCCAGTGTGGATGGCTTCCCTGGTGGTCCTGGGCGGCTTCCCTGGTGGTCCTGGGTGGGATCCGAGGGGGGGCTGTGCTGATAAACAATCAGCACAGACCCCCCCCAGTCAGGAGAGCAGCCGATCGGCTCTCCTCTACTCGCGTCTGTCAGACGCGAGTGAGGAAAAGCCGATCACGGCTTTTCATATTTACATTGTGATCAGCCATGATTGGACACGGCTGATCACGTGGTAAAGAGTCTCCATCAGAGACTCTTTACCTGGATCGGTGTTGCGGGGTGTCAGACTGACACCCCGCAACAACAATCGCCGCGATGCGCGCCCCCGCTCAATATCCTGCGGACGCCCAGTCAGGATATTGGAATCACTTTGCCACTGTCATTCTGCTATATGGCGGGCGGCAAGTGGTTAAACTTCTCCACAACTTTATCCCTGACCTGTCTGGTGTGTTCCTTGGCCTTCATGATGTGGTTTGTTCACCAAGGTTCTCTAACAAACCTCTGAGGTCTTCACAGAACAGTTGTATTTATACTGAGCTAAAATTACACACAGGGGGACTCTATTTACTAAATAGGGGACTTCTGAAGGCAATTGGTCCCAGTAGATTTTAGTTAGAGGTGTCAGAGTAAAGGGGGCTAAATACAAATGCACGCCACACTTTTCAGACATTTGTAAAAAATTTTGAAAACCATTTATCATTTTCCTTCCACTTCACAATTATGTGCCACTTTGTGTTGGTCTATCACATAAAATCCAAATAAAATACATTTACGTTTTTAGTTGTAAAATGACAAAATGTGGTAAAGGGGTATGAATACTTTTTCAAGGCACTGTGTTTAATCACCACTGGGTATTTAATTTTTTGCTATATAAATGACAAAATAACAAAAATTTTTACTAAAAAACGCGCTTTTCTTAGTGTTGGTTATAAATATTTACAAACAAATAATCTTTCTTCATAAATTTAGGCCAAAATGTAGTCTTCTACATCTCTTTGGTAAAAATAACCCAAATCAGTGTATAATATTTTGTCTGTGTGAAAGTTAGAGTCTACAAACTATGGTACTGTATATTTGAAAATGGATCAATCCCGATGTACTGATGTCATTTCTCGAGGCCCTAAAATGCCAGGACAGTACAAATACCTCCCAAATGACCCCTTTTTGGAACGTAGACATTCCAAGGTATGGAGTAAGAGGCATGGCTAGTTTTTTCAAGTTGTAATTTTTTGAAAAATGAAAAAAAAAAAAAAAAATTTCACAATAATTATTATTTTTTTTTACATACTGTCACCAGTGCAGTACAGCGTCATCATATGACTAGTGTGGCGATGATCAGTCAGGATTTTTTTTATTCAATGTTTTTATTACTTCTTTTTTTTGAACATTCATTTTCCAAGGAGTTATTCATATGTCCACTTGAGTTGACAGCATGTATTTGAGGTTTTAACTGAAGAAACAATTTTGATGGCGTTTCATCCATTATCTTTTTGGCCTTTCTATCATGCTCTGTGCAGGAGCTCTACAAAATATAAAGACATTAACTATTAGGCCTCATTCACATTTGGGTGTTCTTAATGTTGCTTCTCCATGCGTCTGGTGATTTTTTGCTTCTAAACACTCCCCTACATGTTAGCCTATGCATCCATGCACACAAGTATTTAGAGACAGGGGCGTTTAGAGGCAGAAAAAAGCCCACTGCCAGAACATCCAGGAGCAGACATGTTTTGGCACAAAAAAAAAATAAAAAACAAAAATAAAACGATTGACCTGCGTACATGCAAGTCAATTAATTTCAATGGCCAGAATAAATGATTATTCCGACCAATTAAACGAATTAACACCCAAACACTTGATGGCGCATCAAGTGTTTGGGCGTTAATTAACCTGTTCCTGTCCACACTATAGCCGAATGAAGCCGGACCTACATTGCTGGGAGGTTGTCAATAGACGGCCTCCCCTTTGCATGTTCCCCTGCTCCTGGCCCCTTACCACGTGATCAGCTGTCAGCCAATGACAGCTGATCAAGTGATGTAAACAGAAGATTAGTAATCGTTTTTTTTTTCTCCTCATGCTGACAGCGTGAGGAGAAAAAAAAGCCAATCACCGGCTTCTGTGTACGGGACATCGGTCCCGAAAAGGAAGGGGCACAGCCGTCTCGTCTGTGCCCACCAGTGCCGCCTGCGAGTGCCACCTGCCAGTGCCCACACAGTGCATATCGGTGCCCACCAGTGTATATCAGTGCCACCAATCAGTGGCAACTATCAATGCCCACAACTGCCACCTATCAATGCCCACCAGTGGTACCAATCAATGCCTCATCAGTGCTACCTAGCAGTGCTGCCTATCAGTGTCAACTACCAGTGCCCATCACTGTCCATCACTGCCACCCATCAATGCTCCTCACTGCCACCTATCAGTGCCTAGTGCCAGCTATCAATGCCACCTATCAATGCCACCTATTAGTGCCCTTCAGTGCCACCCATCAGTGACCACCAGTGACGCCTCATCAGTGACCACCAGTGACGCCTCATCAGTGCCCGTCAATGCAGCCTATCGGTGCTCATCAGTGCAGCCTATCAGTGCCCATCAGTGCAGCCTCATCAGTGTACATCAAGGAGAAAAATGACCTGTTTGGAAAATTTTATAACAAAATATAAAACTGTTTTGTATTTTTTTTTTCAAAATTTTCGGTCTTTTTTCTTTTAAAAAAAAAAAAAACCCAGGAGGTGTTCAAATACCACCAGAAGAAAGCTCTATTTGTGGGGAAAAAATGATAAAAATGTTATTTGGGTACAGTGTAACATGACCGTGCAATTGTCATTCAAAGAGTGACAGCGCTGAAAGCTGAAAATTGGTCTGGGCAGGAGGAGGGTTTAAGTGCCCAGTAAGTAAGTGGTTAATCAAGCATTTTTTAAGCCAAAATGCTGCTGCTGCTGGAAAGGCGTCTACAAGAGGTAGAAAAACAGCCGGTGTACATGAGGCCTTACTCACATAATGGAACTTATCTGCACAGAATAATGTTTTTGTTACAAAAACTGCAAATTACAGTATGATAGCATAAATATATTGATTTACAGCCAAAGAAAGTTACTGCAGTTATATTATTTTCAATAAAAACAAAGTTCCAGTAATAGTATGAATTGTAGCTGAAATATAACCAGTGATGCATTATGTCCAATTTAGTGGACAGATGATTAACTGTAATTTCCACCCAAGATAAAATCGATACTAGTATAATGCAATTACAATGAGGTTGATCTACTAAAACTGAAGAGTGCAAAATCTGGCGGAGCTGTGCATGGTAGCCAAATAAGCTTCTAACTTCAGCTTGTTCAGTTAGGCTTTGACAGAAAAAAAAAACCTGGAAGCTGAATGGTTTTTATGCAGAGCTGCACCAGATTTTGCACCCTCCAGTTTTAGTAAATCAACCCCAATATGTTTCTTTAGGTGTTACTTGATGTTACCATATTCATTTTACCTCCAAGAGTCTCCTCCAATTAACCATTGACAAGATATCCCTAAACTTCTCAGCCTTTCTGGATTTCTGTCAGCCATCTTGGCTTTGAGATTTTTTTTAATTTCCTTACAATGGCTTTCCAGTAGGTGGCAGAGTAAGGGGTGACACACTAGCATCCACTGTAATGGGTGATATGCAACCAGGGCTTTTTTTCAGGGGGAACTTGGTGGAACTCAGTTCCACCACCTCTGGCTCAGACCCTTGGGGGGGGGGGCTGCTCACCACAATCACTTGTAAACACAGAAGTCCCGTTTCTGTGTTTACAAGTGACAGCTCTGCTTGCACTCTGTGTGTAACCCCCCTGAACTCTGCACTCTGTATGTAATGCAATCTTGGTATTTAATGCCCCTTTAAGACCCTCCTACTGTTTGTGAAATTTGACTGACCACACCCACTATTTGATGTGATTTGGAGGGTGTGTGTGGGTGGAGGGGTTTTGGGGGTTCGTAGTTGAGTTCCAGCACCTATTGTTTGAGAAAAAAAGCCCTGTATGCAACTATAGAAATCAGAACCCATGCATATACAAGAAAACAGCTTTTAAATAGCTGTCCACTGTAGTGACCACTATGCGTAGGTGTGCGCAGCCTATCGCATTAGGGTGTGCACCACATGTGGGTGGGTGTGCGTGCACGCGTGTGCATATACACACACACACACACACTCTTATGGTAGAGCCGGTCAATGGGAGATCTTTCTCATCTCCCCGCTGGCACAGTGAAAAAGAAGTCCGGAAGCATTTCTTTGTGGCAGAACTTGTCAGAAGACGATCTTTCCTGCCGGCAAACAAATCAATAATGCTAATGGGTACGGAGTGATTAAAGTGTGCACAGGCAGACCCGGCACACCCCCTGCGCATGCCTATGCCACTATGCATGAAAGGATTAACATTGTAGCTTCATTACATTCACTAATTGGAAAACTCACTTTGCAAAGTGAACATGCTCTACTCATTTAGTACAACAACCCCACTGACTCAGAACAAGTATATAGAGTTTTTATTGTGAATTTCCTGATTTGCATGCTTGTTTCCAATCAGTAACTCAGAAATTTTTAAAGTGGTTATTAAGGTGAAAAAACACCTGGCAGTCACCAGCCAACCCAGCCCCCCCCCCCCCACGTTTTACTTCCCTGAGCCCCGTATTTCTGTCGGTGGAGACGAGCTCTCCTTCTCTCCACGGGGTCCCGGCTCTTAATTTGATAGATTGATAGCAGCGCAGCCATTCGCTGATGTCAATCAAATCCAATGACGTGGGCGCCGGGGGCAGGGCCGAGCCTGGCATTCGTGTCTATGGATGCCGAATGCTGGACTTGGGAGCGTGCTCGCAAGGTAACCCCCTCCGGAGAACGCTTCTCCTAGGGAGTTATCTGATACGGGGAGGAGCCGTGAGAGCCACCGGGGGACCCCAGAAGACGAGCTTCGGGGCCACTCTGTGCAAAACGAGCTGCACAGTGGAAGTATGACATGTTTGTTATTTAAAAAAAATAAAAAAGGATCCTTTACAATCACTTTAAACTGGAGACAGCCAGTTAATTAGCATTTTCAAAAGGAGGGGAGCAATGGCAGCCTTCATATGTTATCCATAAGAAGTTTCCTGTACCAGCTGTAGCAATTTTTCAGTGAAACTAAATTTTGACTGTATTTCTTTACATCTGCATGGAATATTACTTTAAAATCTAAAGAAAGGAGGTTATTTTAGAGCAATTTCTTGACTTGGCATACACACATATACTTTAACTCAAGATATAAGTGTAGAAAATGTATGTATACCCACGTACACACTCCAGGGAGCGAGAATAAAATGAATTGGTCTTTATGAACATGGCAATCTGGACGCTCTCCTCGGATGCCCCATCTTGTAAGCTGTGCCAAGTCCTACATACATTTCCTCCCTTATCTCACCCCCCTTTTTTTTTTTTTTTAATTTAGTTTCAGAGATGTTTTACAGAATGCCTAAAATGTAATTGTTGCTTCTTTCACTGGCCTGCTCTGCCCCTGCTAAGAATTCTGAGTACGGGAAGGTGGCCTTTTTTTGCTAAAGCAATTTTTATTTTTAAAAAGAGCCACAAAACTAGGGAGCCGGGAAATACATAGTGCCCATAAAAAGTATCCCCCCCCCTTTGGTTTTTGTGGATTATTGTTATATTAAATTAAATACACAGTGGATATAGTTTTGCTTTTCGTTTCACTGATCAAGAGAAAAGAGTACCAAGTCAATGAAAAAAAACAAAAAGTATAGTTATGCAACATTCACCACAGGTGAATTAAAAAGAAACTTTATTCCCTTTATTAATTTTTTCCCCCATACCCCTTACCTTTTTTTTTTTTTTTTTTTTTTTTTTTTTTTTTTTGCTGGATTGCCTTTCATTATCATACTCACAAACCCAGCCAATCCAGCGTTGCTTTGCAGTATTCCCATTTTACTGTTGCTCACCCAGTTCTGCCCCACCATTTTTCTCACTTATGTCATCTGGGGATCAGCAAAAAGGCCGGGATAAGGGGCGGGGGGGGGGGGGCTGCCCTGGGCGCAGTAGTATCATGTGCGTGGGGTGGGGGGACACCGCATGGAGAGTTCCTACCTACAGTGCCTTCAAAATGTATTCACATTTTGTCATGTTTCAACCAAAAAAGGTAAACGTATTTTATTGGGATTTTATGTGATAGAACAACACAAAGTGGCACATAATTGTATTGTGAAGTGGAGGGAAAGTTATAAATGGTTTTCAACATTTTATACAAATAAATATCTGAAAAGTGTGGTGTGCATTTGTATTCAGCCCCTTTACTATGATACCAATAACTAAAATCTAGTGGAACCAATTGCCTTCATAAGTCATTTAATTAGTAAATAGAGTCCACCTGTGTGTTTAATCTCAGTATAAATGCAGCTGTTCTGCGAAGCCCTCAGAGGTTTGTTATAAAACCTTAATGAACAAACAGCATCATGAAGTCCAAGGAGCACACCAGACAGGTCAGGAATGAAGACGTGGAGAAGTTTAAAGCAGGGTTAGGTTATAAAAAAAATATCCCAAGCTTTGAACATCTCACGGAGCACTGTTCAATCCATCATCCGAAAATGGAAAGAGTATGACTGCTAACCTACCAAGAAATGGCCGTCCACCTAAACTGACAGGCCGGGCAAGGAGAGCATTCAGAGAAGCAGCCAAGAGGCCCATAGTAGCACTGGAGGAGCTGCAGAGATCCACAGCTCAGGTGGGAGAATCTAGCCACAGGACAACTATTAGTCATGCACTTCACGATTCTGGCCTTTATGGAGGAATGGCAAGATGAAAGACATTGTTGAAGGAAAGCCATAAGAAGTCCCATTTGGAGTTTGCGAGAAGCCATGTGGAGGACACAGCAAACATGTGGAAGAAGGTGCTCTGGTCAAATGAGATCAAAATTTAACTTTTTGACCTAAAAGCAAAAAGCAATGTGTGCTGGAAAACGAACACTGCGCATTACACTGAACACACCATCCCCACTGTGAAACATGGTGGTGGCAGCGTCATGTTGTGGGGATGCTTTTCTTCAGCATGGACAGGGAAGCTGGTCAGAGTTTATGGGAAGATGGATAGAGCCAAATACAGGGCATTTTTTTGAAGAAAACCTGTTAGAGTCTGCAAAAGACTCTGAGACTGGGGTGGAGGTTCACCTTCCAGCAGAACAATGACCTCAAACATACAGCCAGAGCTACAATAGAATGGTTTAGATCAAAGCATATTCATGTATTAGAAGGGCGCAGTCAAAGTCCAGACCTAAATCCAAATGAAAATTGCTGTTCACAGACGCTTTCCATGCAATCTGACAGAGTTTGAGCTATTTTGCAAAGAAGAATGGGCAAAAATGTGACTCTCCGGATGTGCAGGGCTGGTGGAGACATCCCCAAAAAGACTTGCAGCTGTAATTGCAGAGAAAGGTGGTTCTACAAAGTATTGACTCAGGGGGGCTGAATACAAATGCACCCCACACTTTTAAGATATTTATTTATAAAAAAAATGTTGAAAACCATTTATCATTTTCCTTCCACTTCACAATTATGTGCCACTTTGTGTGGGTTTAGCACACAAAATCCCAATAAAATACATTTACGTTTGTGGTTGTAACATGACAAAATGTGGAAAAATTCAAAAGGGGTATGAATACTTTTTCAAGGCACTGTACAAGCTAACAGGAGTAGTGACACCAGCTTCACTACTCCTGTCAGCTTAGCGCTGGAGAAGACAAGCCAGATCTGGAGAGGATGAAAGAGCCGGGAGGAGGGACGGGTTGTGCTCTATCACCTCCAGCTCCATTTCCTGCCACTGCAGCTCCCTGAGATCGGAACTGGCAGATCACCACTGTGCAGTGTTTGTTTATCTTCCTCCATCTCCTTCCAGCAAAGAACATGGGTAGAGGGTGGGTAAGTAAACACCACACAGGGGCACTCTGACAGCCTGTGGCATCTCTAGTGTGGGGTCCCAATGCCGTGATCTTATAGCCCTCTATAGCCCTACTATAGTGCTTGAATTTTTTTTTGAGGGGGGGATTTTTGCTGACACATAATGGTCATACATTTTGGGGGGGCACCATATGGCGCTAGATGACCTTGTCCCGCCACTGATCAGCAGTCACTTCTTGGTTTTGCAGATGGCCCCCTGATGATGTGCATATGCTTTGGGGTGTCATCAGGGGGTTGCCTGCAAGAACCAAGACAGAGCCAGCCCTACAATGCTACTCTGTCTTGTAAGCACTTGAAAATTGCCCCAAAAGCCTCTTGGGATGTGTGGTATGGTATCTGAGGGGGCTATGGTAAGGTGCACTCATTCTCATCTTGAAAGTTCGAGTTGCTGGGGCAGGTCCCACATAAAATGTATTTCTTAAAAATAAATGTCCGAATGTGTAATAGGAGGGAAGGTGGAGAAGGAATATTATGTAAAGTGACTGAAAAAAAGAGGGAAGTTCCATGTTAATCACTGTAACATTCACCTGTACTAAATGTTTGGTGAATGGCACATTCAATGTTTTCAAAAAATGCACCTAAATAATGTGAGTTGATGTTCCATTATAAAAAAAAAAAAAAAAAAAAACTTTTAATAGGCACTGTAAATCCAGTCAGAAGGCAAGAAAGCTCAACCCCATGCACGCTCTTCAATAGAAGAGTAGCTACAGATGTAGGGACACAAGCAGAAAGTTTGGGTGCAGCTCCTCCCTTCCGCTCACCTTCACCCCCTAACGCAATAAAACTTAAGCAGGGGTTTTCAGTGAAAATAGGAGCGCTGCAGCCTAAAGGCCAATCTGTTTCAGAGGGAAGTTACAATGGTGCAGCGCAGCGGAACCTTGTAGAGAACATGCCAAAAAAAGGAGATGCATAGGGAAGTATCCCTACATTCTGTGCCAGCCCCGTAACTTTCCAGCACAGCTCACAAGAGAAGACATCAGTAAGTGTTACACATCAAAACATGGCGCCGCATGTCCGGGCAAACGCCTGTCACTAAAGCTGGCACCAAACGGGCTATTTAAACAGGACTGCTGCACTGGCTCATTGCCGTTTGATCCACAGCGTTCCGTGTACTTTGTTGTCTGTTCCTGTGCTTGACTTCCATCCACCCTGACCTCGGGTTGTACTTGGGCTCTGCTCTTGTCCTCTTTCTTTGCCTGATCCACCTCACCATTGCTGACCTCGGCCTGTGCCCTGATTCTTTCTGGCGATTATGCTTGATCTGTCTGTCACCAACCTGGTGTGTCTGATCCTGCATCCTGCTCATTCAGTCTGCTACTATGCCTCCTGACCAGTATGTTCTCATCTGGTCCTTGCCGCCTGCTGGAGCACCTGCATCCAGTTTCCAACCAGCCTAGCACCCGCCAGTTCGCTTACCAGCCAGCTCTGGTCCAGCTGCATCTGTCCATTGTCCGCTGCCTCGGTCTTCTGGTTCTTCCCAATGGAGCATTGGCTACCTACCTACACAGAACTACGGGACTTACTCAAGCACTCATACCTCACTGGGCTCCTGCAGCCACTGTTTCCCTCCCAGTGGTTCCTGAGCCAGAGCTGTAAGAAAGGCCTTCCTCTTCACACCAGGCGGTATAACCAGGTATGTGACAGTTACACATCAAAACATGGTGGCGCCATGTTTTGATGCCTTCTCAATACGGCACCATGTTTTGATGTGTAACTGTCACATACCTGGTTATACCGCCTGGTGTGAAAAGGAAGGCATTTCTTACAGCTCTGGCTCAGGAACCACTGGGAGGGAAACAGTGGCTGCGGGAGCCCAGTGAGGTATGAGTGCCTGAGTAAGTTCGGTAGTTCTGTGTAGGTAGGTAGCCAATGCTCCATTGGGAAGAACCAGAAGACCGAGGCAGCTGATGTCACAGGTCAGCTCCACCCAACTGCGGTCCTCTGAAGATGTGTATTCACATAAAACGCTTTGGGCAAAGCTTACCTGTGACGTCACTGCGCACAACGGGAGTCGAGTGGTAGTGTCATGTTTTGATGTTTAACGGTTACTGATGTCTTCTCTTTTGAGTATATTTGCATAATAAAGCTGATGTTGTTTTCAATATTGGGCATATTTTGTCTGTTTTCTCTGAGCAATACAGTACATCCATAAAGAATTCACAGCGCTTCACTTTTTCAACATTTTGGTATGTTACAGCCTTATACCAAAATGGTTTAAATTCATTATTTCCCTCAAAATTCTACAGACAATACCCCATAATGACAATGTGAAAGAAGACGTTTATTTGAAATCTTTGCAAATGTATTAAAAATAATAATAAGTACATAAGTATTCACAACCTTTGCTCAATACTTTGTTGAAGCATCTTTGGCACCAATTACAGCCTCAAGTCTTTTGAGTATGATGCTACAAGCTTGGCACACCTATTTTTGGGCAGTTTCTCCCATTCTTCTTTGCAGGACCTCTCAAGCTCCATCAGGTTGGATGGGGAGCGTCGGTGCACAGCCATTTTCGGATCTCTCCAGAGATGTTCAATCGGGTTCAAGTCTGGGCTTTGGCTGGGCCACTCAAGGACATTCACAGAGTTGTCCAATAGCCACTCCTTTGTTATCTTGGCTGTGTGCTTCCGGATGCACTGTATATATATATATACAATATTCATTGTAACTCTTTGAGAAGGTGTTTAGAGACATTTTGTTGTAAGACTGACTGGGCTGCTGCTGCTACTGACCCTTGATCCAACTGTCCCCTATAATTTAGAGGTTGGATTGTTTTGGTAAGGATTTTGCCATCACACGATCTTGGGGCAGTTTAGGAATTTGGGAATATTTACTTACTTATTTTGTGACTGCATGTAGCACTTTATTCACTATACATAGGATAAAAGAATTTTGAATAGGATTGTAGTTCATGATGACAAAATTTGATGAATTGTCACATAATTTATCATTTGTTTTAATGTATGATACATTTAATTTCGTTATTGATTGATCTTGTGATGAATTAGTTGCTTGCACTCAGCACATTAATATTTGAAAGAGACAGTGCATACATTTCTAGTTGAAGTCTTGCGTATGTTGTATAGTCCAATATTTGGTTGCTGCAGTTTCTTTGGATCAACTGACAGTAAGCTTTGAACAATGGGTCAGAAAAGTGGAAAGGAACTTTTTTGATGTTTTTGTTGCTCTTTGTGACTAACGCTTTGATAAATCTGGTCTGCTGTGTTCCCTGATTGCTGATGTTATGGAGCAGTATGCTCATGAAGCAGCTATTTTTAGCTCTACTCTTGGAATGGTTTTTACCTTGGGGTTTGGGCCATAACTGATAACTAATGAGCCAAGCTCTACAGTGTTGTGATTGTATGTTTTACTATAGCAAATTTCCAGACAGTGATCGTTTTTATGGAGCGAAAATGCAAATCATCCACAGATGTTGTAAACAGACTTTCAAAGATTTCTCTTTAGACGCTGCCTCTTACACGGTTATACAACATCGAGATTTACATGGGCTGGAAAGCAGATTTACTGCCGTGTCGGTGTATATTTTTATTTCAGCCCAATAAAAGTGGTGAAGGACTCACACTGATTTGGATGCAGTCTTGACTATTTTCTCATTTTTTATTTTCCTCTTCATAACGATCCATCTACGTGGACTGTTTAAAGTAATGGATTTTATGTCAGGTTACAGGCACACTCCTTAGCTTTTACTACAGGTGGGCATCAGAGGGGCAAATGCCACTCTGACCCTTGAGTTCAGGAGGCCAAAACACAACCACTAGGCTGCCCTTTTGATTTATCAGCTTTGTCCTCACATGATATTTGTACAGAAAAAGAACTGGAGAAAAGGGCAAACACAGAGAAAAGGAAGAACCAGGCATAGAAACGTGATGATAGTCACCTAATCTGAAGGATCAACAGTCAATGTTATAGCCATGGGTCCAAACAATTGCCTGTGGAATGATTAAGCTATGAGGGACTCTGAGGAAGTCGGATTTTGCCTACAGATTTGACTGCCCTTTTGAAAGGAAAGCATGGTATTGTGCATATATTGTTTAACCCGTTCCCGACCACCCGTCGCAGTTATACTGGGGCGGGCTGGCTCCCCTGGGCACACCGTCGTAGCTATACGGCGGCTCACCTTTTGACCTTCAGGGCTAGACGCCGGAGCCGATGCGCATGCCCGACAGTCGGGATGACCACCGGGCACCTGCAATCGCTCCACACAGAGAGAGAATAGAGATCTGTCAATGTAAACAGACAGATCTCTGTGCTGTCAGGGGTGTGAAGAGCGATCTGTTGTTCATACTTAGTATGAACAACGATCGCTCTCCTCACCCAGGCAGTCCCATCCCCCCACAGTTAGAATCACTTCCTAGGTAACACAGTTAACCCCTTGATCGCCCCCTACTGTTAACCCCTTACCTTCCAGTGACATTTACACAGTAATCAGTGCATTTTTATAGCACTGATCGCTGTATAAATGCCAATGGTCCCAAAAACGTATCAAAAGTGTCCGATCTGTCCGCCATAATGTTGTAGTCCTGATAAAAATCGCTGATCACCGCCATTACTAGTAAAAAATAAATATTATATATATTATATATATTATATAAATAATATATAAATAATATAAATGCCATAAATCTTTCCCCCATTTTGTAAATGCTATAACTTTTCAAACTTTTCAAACCAATCAATATAAGCTTATTACAATTTTTATTACCAAACATATGTAGAAGAATACATATCGACCTAAACTGAGGGAAAAAATAGCTTTTTTTAAAAAAAACATTGGGGATATTTATTATAGCAAAAAGTACAAAATATGGTGTTTTTTTCAAAATTGTCGCTCTTTTTTTTGTTTATAGTAAAATAAAAATCGCAGAGATGATCAAATACCACCAAAAAAAAAGCTATTTGTGGGGAAAAAAGGACGTCAGTTTTGTTTGGGAACAATGTAGCATGACCGCGCAATTGTCAGTTAAAGGGACGCAGTGCCGCATCGCATAAAATGGCCTGGTCATTGAGCAGCCAAATCTTCCAGGGCTGTGGTTAAAAGGCCAGGATTAAAATAAATAAATATATATAATATATCTTTTTGAGGACCTGTGAATATGAAATATTGCATTGGCACTCTAGGTTCATGTTCAAGTTTACAAGGCTAAACTAAACCACTGGCTGAAAACAAAAATAACTTAATGGAGTTCAATGGCTCAAGCTTAAAGTAGGATTAAACATCCATCACAAAATAAGCCTTTTCCTGAGATTGGCGGAGGTCCTCAAATTCCTAGCCTCCACCCACTATGAGTGGAATATTCTTCAATGTTCCAGAAGACAGGAGGAGGCACCAGAAAGGCTGCTAAAATGAGTTATGCAGCCCTGAGTCCCTGAACCTGACCCAGATTCCAAGCTCAGGCTTGCTTGGCTCTGAGCCAAACTTATGTTTTCCTACACTAATAGCTATACTAACAACCTAGAGGGTGCTACACTCACACCCATGGCTGGGGAAAAAGGAAAAAAAAAACAAACAAAAAAAAAAAAAAACATACTCCCGAACCCAGGAGAAAAAAAAACGGGTCATCCCATAAGAAAATAAGGGAGGGAAAAAGGAAACAACTTGGAAAGGGCTATGTACAAATAAATAGTAGTATCAAAAATAGCCATTTTTTTTTCAAAGAACAATATGTACTTTACACATATCCTAACTACAGGTCCCTGTAGCTGTCATAATAGGGACAGTAAAACAGACACTTCAGCTGGAGCACCACCGCCTAGAGGGAAGCCCTCCAAGCAAACTGTAGAAACTCAGAGTCCATCACGAAGCGGGGGGGGGGGGGGGACAGTTGCCCACAACAATACTTGCAGAACAGAACAAGAAAACACATTCCTAACGCTAACTTACTATCGATCTGTACATTCTGCCAGCAGGGGGTTATAAGCCTACAGGCAGAAACAAGCAGCAAAAAAAAAAGAAAACCTCCGATAGGAGGAGCCCTTCCTTGTTGCTAGTCTCTTTTTCAATAGCATACTAGGCTTCACTATAAGTTCTTCAGTGGGAAACAGGACATCCATCTGGAAAACAGGTCAAGATGTCAGGCCAGCCTAGTCCATAAACAAAGAATCAAACAGAGGCAGCAATCCTTTTCCTGCAGTCCATCTCTGTTACCTGTGAGCTGAATACTACACATCAGTCCCTGCACAGGTAATACTGCAGACTGGGCATTCATTTAAGGTTACCTCCTCTGACAGCAACAGAGCAACAGAGTGTCTCTTGATGTGCTATCCAGCTTTAACAACCACCACCCTGTCTTTGTGGATGGCTTCTTCCAGCTGCCATTCTTGTCGAATGTCCTAGAACGGGGTCCAAGCCTTCTCAATGCGAGGTCCCTGCAATAGTTTGGAGATGTGCATATATTCTAATACCATGTCATCATCCCACTGCACACGGGAGTCCTCAACAATATCCATGATATCATGGGAGACATAGGGGTAGCCCAGACCCCACTCCAGAGCTGTTCACTGCTGCACCTCCCGCTGGGATCTTGAAAACCTTGGCAGTTCCAGAGGCTTGCCTTTCCCAGGGAAAACACAGGCTTTGGGTGACCTCACTACCCATTGCCTGTAGTCAGCAGCTCAGGTCAGGGTAGTAGAGGCTGGTCCATTTAGGAATTTCTGCCTCACACTGACTGGGGCCTGCACGGATCCTTTAGTTCCCTCAGATGAGTCAGGTACATCCAACACCTTAGACAACACTTCCACATTCTCCTGGGAGTTTCCCCACTCCCACTCCTCCTCCAAGCTACTATGGGATGACCACTCTGCAAATTCTTCAACCAAGGGCCCGCATTCTGCCTGTAGTCTGGGCAACCCCCCAGTCTATGGCCCCACCACTGCCGCTCCCCACTGGCTCGCCTTCAGACGAACTGCCTTCCAGCACTGGCTCCTTCCAGGTGGGGTTGACAGGGTGTACGGCCACAGCCTTAATTTCAGGGACAGCATCTGGCTCCTGCTGGGCAATACTTACAGGTACCAGCTCCCTGACTGGGTTGTAGGCTGAGGCAGATTTCCAGCTTTCTTCCCCGATGTTGCTTGCTTTCACAGGTGAGTCACCAGCCTCAGACTCAACTCTGCCTTTAGCAGTCACCTCAAGGATTGCTTCAGCCTTCTAGGACCTCCATGGCTGTTCCTGGCAGAGACCTGATCACAGATACACGCTGTAGATGAGCGGCTCCTGCATGCTCTGCATCAGCTTGGTTAGAGGCTCATCGCACTGCCCGCACCGGATCCAGGCACTGACTACTTTCAAAGGCCTCCTGCAACCAGGACAGATCAAGCACAGCCTCCATGTCCCCTCGATCAATCCACGGGCAAATCCCTCTTGATGCTTCATCCGGACACTGGTGTCCACCAATGTCACCGTCTGCATATCAGGCAATCAGGTCAGTATTGGTTAAACAGGCATGTCATCTACCATCTTGCTCCTCCCACTCACTCCCTCTCTACAAGCAGAGCACGTTGGCTCTCCTCCGGGGTGTGCCACCGCCCCCAAGCTTCCAGGGTGGCTGGCGTCCGCAGCTCTGGGACAGACACTAGGCTCTCTTAACATCAGCTGGCTTACCCCGATCACCATGGGCAACAGCAGACATTTTGGTGCACTCTTTACTGTTCTCAGCAGGACATTGCAGCATGCAGTCACTTTTTCCAGCTTTATGCAGTTCGCTGGACATTTTGTAATCCTTTGCCCTCCGTGGTTGCCATGGGTGACAGCACATGGCACAGTTCTTACTGAGTAGTAGACTAACACAAGTGTCTGTCCCAGCCATGAATTGGGGCAACTGGGTATGCGGTGCAACACTGGCTCGGCAGCAACTCCCGCTGCTTGCTATGGACGGCAGTTGGTTTGCGCACACAGTCACAAATAGGCAGAGCACATAAGTCCGTCTCCACGGTTTTAACCCTCACAGTGGTCCTGAAGAAAAGCACAGTCCTTTGGCTCCATGAACTCCGGGTGCTAGGAGCAATTGTTGTGCAGGTTGTCATGGGCAATATCCCGGACAAAGCCCCCAAATGTAGCACAGCCCGTAAGGAGCTGAAACTGGGCTTCCCCACCCTGGACAGCCAGGCACGCCAAATTTTCACAGGCACTCTTGAGACAAGGAACCGTCCCTGACTTTGTTTTTGTTATTTATTGAGGGTAATAACTTGGATAGGGATGGGAGGTTATATGATGCCCATTTGATGAACAACAACTTCAAGGACAACTCTTCCTATATACAGCTCCACTTCTTCCTCCTGTACTCACTGTGAATATCTGACAGTCACTCAGTCAAATTAAAGCAATGACCTATTACAGGCAGGAACCTGAGGCCCCTTACTTATGTAGTAGAATTTTCAGTGTCTAGCTGGCATCACTCCTGTGGCTACTGATCCCAGCATGACCTCTTCAGGCACTGCCAACCTGCCTGGCTGCAGCTGCCCATTTCACTAGCCCTCCAGGCCAACTTCTCCCCACAGTCCTCCAGATTGACACTCACCAGCCCATCCGGCTGACTCTCAGGAGCTCTCCCAGACGTGCTGACCTGCTCCCGCTGCCCTTTCTCCTTGCTCCGGTGACTCCAGAAAGGGCTTCCACCATGTGTTTTGGTAGGATCCTTGCAGCACACAAGCCCACTGGCAGCCTCCTCAGTACTCCATCTCCCACCCGACTGATCCTCCTAGCAAAGCTCATGCCCATTTATGAGGTGGTCTGCCCCCTGTCAGCCCTTTACTGGGGATTGGCTGAGGTCCTCATAAATATTCCAAGCATATTCCTTAGCATCCACCCATTCTATAATGTCCCAGAAGGCAGAGGGAGGCACCAGAGAGGCTGCTAGGATGAATCTGCAAAGCCCTGAGTCACAGTAAAATTTGAATTTTCCTAAACTAATAGCTATACTAACAACCTGGCACACTAGAGAATGCTACACTAATGTCTTCATTTACCTCCAGTCTATCAGCCTTCATTTTCTCTGGGTGCAGATGCTGATTTTCCCTGCCCAGAGCCCTTAAAGTGATTGTAAATGTTGGATATTTTTTATAACAAATATGCTATAGTTACCTACTCTGTTGAATGGTTTTGCACAGAGCAGCCCTGATCCTCCTGCTTTTAGCGTGCCCCCATAGCAAGCTGTTTGCTATGGGAGAGAGAGAAAGAGAGAGAAAGAGAGAGAAAGAGAGAGAAAGAGAGAGACTCATAAATAGAGATAAAAACAAAAATCAGTTGAATCAGCAAAGCTCTATTCTATTTAAGGTATAGGATGAAGGCAGCCTTTAAAAGAAAAACAAAGAAAACAGTAAATAATAATGATAAAAGCATTCTACCATTAACCTCATTGGCCAGGGTCATAGTGGTGCTATTCATCTCCACTGCACATTACCTGTTTCATAAATTCATTGGCAATTAGCTAAAAGTATCCTGACCAATAACATTTTTCACATCATGTTAGATTTATGTGACATTCTAAGTATATGGTATGTACATAGTTCAATTAGTTCTCAGATCTTTTTCATTGATAAATTACACATAGAAGTGCCAGAAGTGCACAGAGATATATTTATTAACTACAATGTCTCATTTTGTTGATCTCTACTCTTAAGCTACACAAATATTCCAACTTGATGGTGTAATGAGTAGTGTTTGCCTTGTTGCATTGGGTCCATGGTTTGAGCTCCTTACAGGACACTGTATGGAGTTTGTATGTTTGTTTTATCTTGTCTGTATCTGAATATTTGTTGTGCACACTGAATACCTCTGGTCCTTCAATCTAGTTGTGTATTCATAAAAACATTGCAAATTTATTTTAAATCTGGCTTAGTATAAGAACCCGAAATCTAAATTTGTTCATCTTCCCAAAACACTGCATTCCCCCGATATTGGACTGCAAAGGAAGGGCCAGCATTATGAGCCAATGAGACCATAAGCTTTCACAAAGGGCGGAGAAAACCAGCTTCCAACCTTTTATCCAGAAATTGGAAACTTGTGTGTGTGATGGAATTGCATTTTGTGTTTTGACTTGCCCTCGTGGCAACACATGACATACCCTTGTGGCTAACAGAGGCCGGACTTAAGGGAAGACTTAATAAACTTAACAAATAAGTTGCCGGGACCAGATGGCTTGCACCTGAGAGTCCTCAGAGAACTCAGTCAAGTTGTAGCAAGGCCATTATTCCCGATCTTTGTGGACAGCATAATGACAGAATTGGTACCAGGTGATTGGAGAAAAGCCAATGTGGTACCAATATTCAAAAAAAGGGCAGAGACATATTCCTGGGATTTACAGGCCAGTCAGCCTAACATCAATAGTGGGTAAATTATTGGAGGGGATGATTAGGGACTATATCCAGAGATTTACTGAGGAAAAGAATATCGTTAGTGGTAATCAGCATGGGTTTACGAAAGAATCTTCTAACATTCTACGAGGTAGTGAGCTGCCATCTAGATAGGGGGAGGCCTGTGGATGTGGTGTAGCTGGATTTTGCGAAGGCATTTGATACAGTCCCCGATAAACGCTTAGTTTACAAGCTGAGATCTGCAGGCATGGACCATAGGGTTTGTGCTTGCGTAAAAAAACTGGTTACAGGGAAGGGTCCAAAAAAGGTGGTGAAAAATAACATGTACTCAGACTGGTCTGGAGTACCCCAGGGTTCTGTCTTGGGACCAATTCTATTCAATTTATTCATAAATGATATAGAGTATGGATAAATTGCTTAGTCTCAGTTTTTGCGGATGACACAAAGATAAGCAAAGTAATAAACTCAGACCAGGATAAAGAAATTTAGCAGAATGTCCTGAATAAAATTAAGGAGTGGGCGGACAAATGGCAAATGAGATTTAATGTGGAGAAATGTAAAGTAACGCTCTTTGTGGGCAAAAAACATAAATGCTAAATATTCGCTAGGTGGAGAACCTCTGGGAGAATCAAGGATGTAGAAGGATCTAGGGGTGCTAATAGATAACAGATTGAGCAATAGCATGCAGTGTCAAGCTGCAGCTACCAAAGGAGGCAGAAGATTAGCATGCATAAAAAAGGGATATACTCCAGGGATAAAACTATAATTCTGCCACTTTATAAAACCCTGGTTAGGCCACATCTGGAGTATTCTGTCCAGTTCTGGTCACCAGTCCTCTGAAGGGATGTGCTGGAGCTGGAGAGAGTCCAAAGAAGGGCAACAAAACTAATAAGGGGACTGGAGGACCTCAGTTACGAGGAACGACTGCAAACACTAAATGTATTCTCGCTGGAGAAGAGACGATTGAGAGGGGACATGATAGCGATCTACTGATACCTCAATGGGGATCGCAGCATAGGAAATAAACTATTTAGACCTAGGGAGCGTAAAGCCTCGTACACATGATCTGATTGTTGGCGAACAGAGCATCAGACTTTTGTCCGAAGGGCATGTGTCAGGAACTTGTCTTGCATACTAACGGCACACAATTGTCAGCCAACAAACACGAACGTAGTGACGTACTATGTGGAATTTCAGCTCTTGAGCACCACACTTTGGGCACCTTCTGCTAATGTCGTGTTTGGTGAGCATTGGTTCCTAGCATGCGTGTTTGTACTTTGGACATTTGTGTGACGGACTTGTGTACAGACGATAGGAAAAGCTGACAACAGACCGTTGTCCGCCGAAAATTTACTAGCCTGCTATCCAGCATTTGTTGGCCGAAAGTTGGACAACAATTGTCTGAAGGAACGTACTAACGGTCGGATTTTAGGCAAACAGTCTGTCATCACACAATTCCCTGCCGAAAATCCGATTGTGTGTACGAGGCTTTAGACCCCATACACACTATTAGATTTTCTGCAGATTTTTGTCTTCAGATTTACCAAAACCACGTAGTGCAAGGGCCTGCCTGATTGCATACAAATTGAAACTCTTATGCCGCGTACACACGGTCGGACTTTTCGTCTACAAAAGTCCAACGGACGCCGACGGACTAAAGCTGGCTGGTAATCCGATCGTGTGTGGGCTTCTCCGGACTTTCAGCAGACTTTTTCAGCCTCAAATCCGACGGACTTTAGATTTGAAACATGCTTCAAATCTTTACGTCGTAACTACGACGGACCCCGAAATCCGCTCGTCTGTGTGCTAGTCCGACGGACAAAAACCCATGCTAGGGCAGCTATTGGCTACTGGCTATGAACTTCCTTATTTTAGTCCGGTGTACGTCATCACGTACGAATCCGTCGGACTTTTGTGTGGTCGTGGGTAGGCAAGTCCGTTCGTTAGAAAGTCTGCTGCAAGTCCGCCGAAAGTCCGCCGGAAGTCTGTCGGACAGGCTGTCGGACTTTTGTAGACGAAAAGTCCGACCGTGTGTACGCGGCATTAAGGTTTGACCTCATATCACATGGTTTTGGTAAATCTGAAGACAAAAATCTGCAGAAAATCTAATAGTGTGTATGGGGTCTAAAGCCTTGTACACACGGTCAGATTATTGGCAAATTTTTTGTCAGTTTGTTGTTTGATGCTAGTCTCAAATCGAAAGTGAAGAGGGTACTCACCATCAGAAAATTTTCTGACGCCAGAATTCAATGTCGGAAGTGACGTAACGTGTTGAATTGTTTTGTATGTGTTCTTTAATTTCAGAGCATGCTTAGTCTTGATCTTCAGATTTTTTTTTTTTTTGTCAGAAAACCGTAGTAATGAAAAGAAAAATTGGACGTTGTGGTCACATCAGACAAAAATTTTCAAGCCTGCACATCCAGTTTTTGTCTGCCGAAAATTTGTAATAGGCTGTCAAAAGCAGCATACTAACGATCAGAAAATCGGCAGATCGTTCATCAGACGAAATTTACCTTTGGATTTTCTGGCCTTTAGAGGATATGGGGCCATACAATGAGACTGTATATACAAATTATTCTGCGCTGCCCTAGAAAGAAACAAGCAGCTAACACGACCAACAAGATGTATGCCAAAAAATAAACCACAATAAGTGTAGCGCTATTGAATTATTAAAACGTCCAATGTAAAAAACGTTAAAACCAACAGTTCCAAATATAAATGATGGGAAAAAGTCATCCTTATGTATAAGGGAATAGGGAATCTTCAGGAACTAAACACTTCAAGCAAAGATATGAGACATCTGAAGTGTAGACAGAGACACCATCACCGAAAATGAAGAGGCTTACCAGATTGGATGGACCCAAAGGGGCATACGCCGAGTTGGGTCGGATAAGGCTTAGGTGGTGAGTGGTTGTAGGTGGCCCGGAGGGGCGATGTTTATGAAATGACCCACAAGTTGCTGTGTCCCTCAAAGCGATGCCAGAAACCCGGAGGGGCGAAGTAAATTTACAGTATGGAGGTGGAGAACTGATCTGCTGATAAAGCAGACTTAAAGGGCTTAAGTGCTTCTGCTTTAAACTTTAAGGATAAATTGTTCTACAATTTCTTCAGCTACAGAGGACAGTGAAGGGCTAGCTTAAAGTCTCATGCTCACCCACCTCAATTTTATGCAATCTTTTTTTCACCATGTCATATTTTTTTTTTTTTTTTTTTAAAGGGATGCAATTGACCCTGTATAAAGAGTCCCAATGACCCAATGAAATCTAATTTCAAAATTGGGAACTTGAAGCTAAAAACCAAGTATCAAAATAAAGAAATGGAAAAAAAAAAAGTTTCCTTGCAAGTGGTTGGGAGGTAAAGGAGTAGGCAGGATTTTAAGAATTTCAGCTTAGGCTGCACCTATGTACAGAGAGACATGCCTTAATGAACTCTCCCAGCTCTGAATGACTACCCAGATTTATTAATTTTTTTAAACTGGCAAAAATGTATATACAGTATCTCACAAAAGTGGGTACACCCTTCATATTTTTGTAAATATTTTAATATATCTTTTCATGTGACAAAACTGAAGAAATTACACTTTGCTACAATGTAAAGTAGTGAGTGTACAGCTTGTATAACAGTGTAAATTTGCTGTCCCCTCAAAATAACTCAACACACAGCCATTAATGTCTAAACCGCTGGCAACAAAACTGAGTACATCCCTTAGTGAAAATGTCCAAATTGGACCCAAAGTGTCAATATTTTGTGTGGCCACCAATATTTTCCAGCACTGCCTTAACCCTCTTGGACATGGAGTTCACCAGACCTTCACAGGTTGTCACTGGAGTCCTCTTCCACTCCTCCATGACAACATCACGGAGCTGGTGGATGTTAGAGACCTTGCGCTCCTCCACCTTCCGTTTGAGGATGTCCCACAGATGCTCAATAGGGTTTAGGTCTGGAGACATGCTTGGCCAGTTCATCACATTTACCCTCAGCTTCTTTAGCAAGGCAGTGGTCATCTTGGAGGTGTGTTTGGGGTTATGTTGAAATACTGCCCTGCGGCCCAGGCTCCAATGGAAGGGGATCGTGCTCTGCTTCAGTATGTCACAGTACATGCCATGGCATGATACCATGACATTCATGGCTACCTCAATGAACTGTAGCTCTCCAGTGCTGGCAGCACTCATGTAGCCCCAGAACATGACATTCCCACCACCCTGCTTGACTGTAGGCAAAACACACTTTCTACTCCTTACTTGGTTGCTGTCACACACGCTTGACACCATCTGAACCAAATAAGTTTATCTTGGTCCCATGAGACCACAGGACATGGTTCCAGTAATCCATGTCCTTAGTCTGCTTGTCTTCAGCAAACTGTTTGCAGACTTTCTTGTGCATCATCTTTAGAAGAGGCTTCCTTCTGGGATGACAGCCATGCAGACCAGTTTGATGCAGTGTGTGGCGTATGGTCTGAGCACTGACAGGCTGAACCCCCTCCCCTTAAAACTCTTCAGTAATGCTGGCAGCACTCATATGTCTATTTCCCAAAGACAACCTCTGGATATGACGCTGAGCACGTGCACTCAGCTTCTTTGGTCGACCATGGTGAGGCCTGTTCTGAGTGGAACCTGTCCAGTTAAACCGCTGTATGGTCTTGGCCACCGTGCTGCAGCTCAGTTTCAGGGTCGTGACAATCTTCTTATAACCTAGGCCATCTTTATGTAGAGCAACAATTCTTTTTTTCAGATCATCAGAGAGTTCTTTACCATGAGGTGCCATGTTGAACTTCCAGTGATCAGTATGAGAGAGTGAGAGTGATAACACCAAATTTAACACACCTGCTCCCCATTCACACCTGAGACCTGTAACACTAACGAGTCACATGACACCGGGGAGGGAAAATGGCTAATTGGGCCCAATTGTTGCCAGCCGTTTAGACATTAATGGCTTTGTTTTGAGTTATTTTGAGGGGACAGCAAATTTACACTGTTATACAAGCTGTACACTCACTACTTTACATTGTAGCAAAGTGTAATTTCTTCAGTGTTGTCACAAGAAAAGATATAATAAAATATTTACTTTTGTGAGATACTGCATACACATTTCTCTGCCCTACAACAAATGGCAACATCTATACTTGTAGATGGCATTGCCCAGTATTTGTGACCCCCTTCAAATTGGGTTACTGTATTTCCCAAAAATTTGCACAGAGCATAAGGTGTTTTATAGGCATCCCCTGTAATTTGTCGAGATACCCATAACTAGTAAAACATTCATCAGAAATACATGTCAGAAGCAAAACGATAGATACCTATGCATACTGACCTCTATGTATTGTCCCATTAAAGTCGATATCCACACACAGCCACCTACTCCTTAATCACCCCTCCCTTCTCACCTGATGGGCCCACTGGCAGTATATTTTGCTTCATTTACTTTTTATACTTACCTTTCTCAGAAGATATCACATGATACGTTAGGTCTTCTTCCTCTTCAACCTTGTCCTGGTGGTGGGCGTTCTTTTGATGATGTAGATGGCAGCGCTTTCATATTGATGTAGCGCCGCTCACTATATCAATATACTGTGAATGAAAGAGGAGGTCCCATGATGCCTTGAATTCAAAGCATGTCCTCGGTCTTCTGGGCACTGAGGGCACCTTGACGAAAAAGATGTCCTGGAGGGTATGTAGCACTGGACTGAAGGTAAGTATTGCAGCCTGTGCTCCTTTTTTATTGTAAGCTTCTGCTAGGGAATCATTTTAAGCAAAAATGGGCTTTAACCCTTTCCCGACCACCCCACGCAGATATACTGCTACAGGGTGGCCGCTCTGTGATGGATCACATATCTGGTACATGATCAAAGCTTTTGGATAAGGCTTGCATGTGCACTGCCCCAGACGTGCTGTGATTTGCTACAGCACAAGCCAGTCAGCGGGTCCTGGCCAATGATTGATCGCTGGAACCCGTTGATCGGCTCAGTATTTCACGGAAGAGAGCTCTCTACACTCACAGGCGATCTTGCTGTTCTTTTATTCCCTGCAAAGCAGAGAAAAAAACAACAACAAGATCGCTTAGTAAAAACAGCACACATCACACATTGTTAGGCAAACAGTTAACCCCTTGATCGCCCTAGATGTTAACCCCTTCCCAGACAGTTTCATTAGTACAGTGACAGTGTATAATATTAGCACTGATCACTGTATTAGTGTCATTATTGATGTAAGTGTCAGTTAGTCTACCTCCAAGCCAGTGGCAGTTAGTGTCAGATTGGCAGCCATACTATCACAGTCCCACTATAAGTCTCTGATCACCGCCATTACTAGTATAAAAAATAAAAAAAAATGATAAAATACAAATTCCAGTATATATCCCATAGTTTGTAGATGCTATAACTCTCACGCAAACCAAATATACACTTATTGGGATTTTTTATGAATACATTTAAATTTGTTTATTGGATATGTTTTATAGCAGAAAAGAAAAAAAAATTTTTTTTTCAAAATTTTTGGTTGTTTTTTTTGTTTATACAATGAAAAATAAAAAACCCAGTGGTGACTAAATACCACCAAAAGAAAGCTCCATTTGTGGGAATAGTGCAGTGCCAAATAGCAAAAAATGGACTGTCATGAAGGGGGTATATTTTTCCAGAGGTCAAGTGGTTAAACTAATAAAAAGGGCCTATGTACTGAACAAAGCCCAGGCCCAAAGTACAATTAATTCTCCACTGTCTAGGGAGGATGGTTTTCTTTTTTCTACATAAAAATGTAACTTTGGAGGTTCTATACACTAATACTGCACAGCCTGTGGGTTAAGAATCCATATTTTTCTTGGACCCCCTAACTGGCACATTTCCGATGAATTGAACCAGGAAGAATTTAGTTTGCTTCAAAACATTTTTTTTTTTTTTTAAATGAGGGGAGTCTCTGTAACTACTAGAAAATAATTTTTTTAAATAGACCTAAACAGACCCTCACAGATCTCTTTTGGGGTTTTAGAAGCCAAACACTACAAGGTATTTCATATTTACAAGCCTATGGCTCAGGTAAAATTTTACCAACATCATAAATTTATCTGCAAGACATATTTCTTAAGCGCATTTTTGCTCTGCTAAGGTTATCGTCTTCTAGATTTGTGGTCTTTGCAAAGGTGGCATTTGATAGATTAATGGCTTGCACTAAAACCTTGCATTTTCTCTTCGCTCATTTTTGTTTATGTCTAAGATTTTGTTTTTCACGGCAAGAGCAATAAAACGTTTGCTGATACCATGAATCTGCCAATCAGCAAATATAACGGCGGGTAAATGACCAGTGTCTACATGCTTGGTCTGCAAAGGCGGCATTCTGCAGAAAATTTATATATAAAAAATGTTTATATGTTTTTCTATAATGTTATGAAAAAGAAAAAAAGTTTACAGAAATACAGGGAACATCAGCGAGTCGAAAGCATGACGCACAAATAGTGCCAATTTTGTTCTAGAATGAGTAATCCAAACAATCTCTCTCTACAGTTCAAATTTACAGCAGATATTTATGCTGAGTTTTAATGAGGTTTTCCCCATTTTGAAATAAAAAAAAGACTCCTCATTGGACACAAACTGATCAGCAACTTCAGCATTTTATTTGCAAATGCAGCTACAAGTTTGATGGAGCGGTTACAAACACTTGGTATAAGAGTGAAGGCATTGCCAAGACATCCCAAAGGCACTAGTCAGATCTTGAAGAAAGTGGCTCAACGTTTCCAAATGCCAAAGCAAATGCTCTTAGAGAGTCATGACACAGGTGATCAGTGGAGGAAGAAAGGTAACACTCACCACTGGTGGCCCCTCCATTAGGGGCCCAGGAGCGCTAATCCATGCTTCCGGCCCCTAATCTACATGCAGGGCGAATTTCAATGGGGTTTTTTTTTTGAAGCACATGATTAGAGCCTGAGGCTCTAATTAACTTTAAAAAAGCGCAAGCCCACCCAGTTGTGTGACAATAACGAATTAATATTTGCTATTGTCTTCCTGATTTTCCCAGCCAATAAGGAATCGGGTTTTAAGACCTAATAAGCCAAGAGGAGAAGCGATCGTATTGGCCGCCGAGGGAAGCCGCTGAGGAGGAAGCCGCTGTAAAGCCGGAGGCGCAGGGGGAGGCCGTCGAGGAGGAGATGCAGGAAGGAGCTGAAGCTGCTAGATGGGGGTTAATGCGGGGATGGTGGGGGAAGGAACGAGCAAGTAAGAGGTCAATGGACCGACCGGTCCATCGGCCAAAATATTCAGCACCAGCCGCCATTGACCCTCACCTTACTAAAAGGTGCCTGTACACTTTTTATTGCACAATTAAAAAAAAGTCCCCCATACAGGCCCCATCAAGTCAGCAGGGGGCTTTAGCCCGCATCACTGATCATTTGGAAAAAACCTTACAGGCTGGTTGTACACAAGTCAATAAATCAACATCAGTACAACCAGCAAGCTCATACATGGATTGAAATTCTGCTGGTCTCTGCTTAACTGGCTGAATTTCAATCCATATATAGCCAGCTTAATTTGAAACAGGAGAGGGGTTCAGGATAATCCAAAATGATCAATAGGGGGCACACTTCTAGCACAAATCTTTAAAGCTGCAGGTAAACATGAAAGTACCAAACACAGTTCCTACAATGTCTTAGGAGCTGTCTGCCACCCAGCTTCCACAGGTACAGTGGGGACAGAAAGTATTCAGACCCCCTTACATTTTTCACTCTTTGTTATATTGCAGCCATTTGCTAAAATCATTTAAGTTCATTTTTTTCCTCATTATTGAAATATCACATGGTCCTAAATATTCAGACCCTTTGCTGTGACACTCATATATTTAACTCAGGTGCTGCCCATTTCTTCTGATCATCTTTGAGATGGTTCTACACCTTCATTTGAGTACAACTGTGTTTGATTATACTGACTAGACTTGATTAGGAAAGCCACACACCTGTCTATATAAGACCTTACAGCTCACAGTGCTTGTCAGAGCAAATGAGAATCATGAGGTCAAAGGAACTGCCTGAAGAGCTCAGAGACAGAATTGTGGCAAGGTACAGATCTGGCCAAGGTTACAAAAACATTTCTGCTGCACTTAAGGTGCACTAAGAGCACAGTGGCCTCCATAATCCTTAAATGGAAGACGTTTGGGACGAAGGGAACCCTTCCTAAAGCTGGCCTTCCAGCCAAACTGAGCTATCGGGGGAGATGAACCTTGGTGAGAGAGGTAAAGAAGAACCCAAAGATCA
Organism: Aquarana catesbeiana; assembly: GCF_042186555.1. NCBI lineage: Eukaryota > Metazoa > Chordata > Amphibia > Anura > Ranidae > Aquarana > Aquarana catesbeiana. Next base: position 213,453,168 of record NC_133335.1, read on the forward strand.
CTATGGCTGAGCTCCAGAGATGCAGTCGGGAGATGGGAGAAAGTTGTAGAAAGTCAACCATCACTGCAGCCCTCCACCAGTCAGGGCCTTATGGCAGAGTGGCCCGACAGAAGTCTCTCCTCAGTGCAAGACACATGAAAGCCCGCATGGAGTTTGCTAAAAAACAACTGAAGGACTCCAAGATGGTGAGAAATAAGATTCTTTGGTCTGATGAGACTAAGATAGAACTTTTTGGCCTTAATTCGAAGCGGTATGTGTGGAGAAAACCAGGCACTGCTCATCACCTGTCCAATACAGTCCCAACAGTGAAGCATGGTGGGGGCAGCATCATGCTGTGGGGGTGTTTTTCAGCTGCAGGGACAGGACGACTGGTTGCAATCGAGGGAAAGATGAGTGCGGCCAAGTACAGGGATATCCTGGACGAAAACCTTCTCCAGAGTGCTCAGGACCTCGGACTGGGCCGAAGGTTTACCTTCCAACAAGATAATGACCCTAAGCACACAGCTAAAATAACGAAGGAGTGGCTTCACAACAACTCAGTGACTGTTCTTGAATGGCTCAGCCAGAGCCCTGACTTAAACCCAATTGAGCATCTCTGGAGAGACCTAAAAATGGCTGTCCACCAACGTTTACCATCTAACCTGACAGAACTGGAGAGGATCTGCAAGGAGGAATGGCAGAGGATCCCCAAATCCAGGTGTGAAAAACTTGTTGCATCTTTCCCAAAAAGACTCATGGCTGTATTAGATCAAAAGGGTGCTTCTACTAAATACTGAACAAAGGGTCTGAATACTTAGGACCATGTGATATTTCTGTTTTTCTGTCAATATGGGGTGCTATGTGTACATTAATGAGAAAAAAAAATGAACTTAAATGATTTTAGCAAATGGCTGCAATATAACAAAGAGTGAAAAATGTAAGGGGGTCTGAATACATTCTGTCCCCACTGTAGATCCTCAGCAAAGGAGATAAAAGATCCTTCTCCAAACCAGGACTTCAGGACAGTGCTCCATCAGTAATCTTCTCCAGACCCTCAGTTCAGCATCTGCTGAGGTCCAGACTGCAATCCACGACTCAGTAAAGCTGCCTACCTGGGCAGCAGCCCCAGGAGAACTGGAACCCTCCCTGAATAGGAAAGAACCCTCTGGAAAGGCCTCCCAAACATTTTTCACCTCCCCAGCCACGTTCTAGGTGCCCCAATTTTAGGGATTGGCTGGGGCATGATAAATATTAATACTGTACATTTGACACCCCCTTCCCCTATATTCAAGAAGCTTCTCCTAGAAGCAGGTGAGAGAAATCAGACACCCAGCTAGGAAACCCTGGCCATACAAAAACAATAGCATTATTGCTCCACTGACTGCACTGAAGCCAAAAACAAAATTTTTCCTAGCAGCCTACCTAGATAAGGGTGCTACAACAGTCAGTCTGACATGTTATAGAATGCCAAAGAAATATGCAGCACGGTAGAACAAATAATATTTGTCCCTTTTAATTGCCTGTGAAGGGCCTTTCTAGCAACACATAGTTACATAGTAGGTGAGATTGAAAAAAGACACAAGTCCAACCTATGTGTCCGATTTTATGTCAGTATTACATTGTATATCCCTTTATGTTGTGGTTGTTCAGGTGCTTATCTAATAGTTTCTTGAAACTACTGATGCTCCCCGCTGAAACCACCGCCTGTGGAAGGGAATTCCACATCCTTGCTGCTCTTACAGTAAAGAACCCTCTACGCAGTTTAAGGTTAAACCTTTTTTCTTCTAATTTTCATGAGTGGCCACATGTCTTAATAAACTCCCTTCTGCGGAAAAGTTGTATTCCTATTGTGGGGTCACCAGTATGGTATTTGTACATTGAAATCATATCCCCTCTCAAGCGTCTCTTCTACAGAGAGAATAAGTTCAGTGCTCGTAACTTTTCTTCATAACCAACATCCTCCAGACCCTTTATTAGCTTTGTTGCCCTTCTCTGTACTCGCTCCATTTCCAGCACATCCTTCCTGAGGACTGGTGCCCAGAACTGGACAGCATACTCCAGGTGCGGCTGGACCAGAGTCTTGTAAAGTGGGAGAATTACCGCTTTATCTCTTGAGTTAATCCCATTTTTAGCAGCAGCTTGGCATTGCATGCCATTGCTGAGCCTATCATCTACTAGGACCCCCAGGTCCTTTTCCATCCTTGATTCTCCCAGTGGTTCTCCCCCCAGTGAGTAGATTGCGTTCATATTTTTGCCACCCAAATGCATTATTTTACATTTTTCCACATTAAACCTCATTTGCCATGTAGTTGCCCACCCCATTAATTTGCTCAGATCTACTTCCAAGTTTTCCACATTCTGCAGAGAAGTTATTGCCCTGCTTAGCTTAGTATCGTCTGCAAATACAGAGATTGAACTGTTCACCCCATCCTCCAGGTCGTTTATGAATAAATTAAATAGGATTGGTTCCAGGACAGAATCCTGGGGGACCCCACTTTCCACTCCTGACCATTCTGAGTACTCCCCATTTATCACTACCCTCTGAAATCGCCCTTGTAGCCAGTTTTCAATCCATGTACTCACCCTATGGTCCATGCCTTCTGACCTTACTTTGTACAGTAAACTTTTATAGTATAACGTATAAATCCAGATACACCACGTCTACGGGACTTCCTTTATCTAGATGGCAGCTCATCTCCTCATAGAAGGTTAATAGATTGGCTTGGCAAGACCGATTCTTCATGAATCCGTGCTGATTATTGCTAATGATACCCTCCAAAAGCTTGCATACTATTGATGTTAGGCTAACTGGTCTGTAATGGTGATGTATTTGGGCCCTTTTTTAAATATTGGTGATACATTGGCTTTTCTCCAATCAGCTGGTACCATTCCAGTCAGTAGACTGTCAGTAAAAATTAGGAACAATGGTCTGACAATTACTTGACTGAGTTCCCCAAGGACCCTTGGGTGCAAGCCATCTGGTCCTGGTGACTTATTAATGTTATGTTTTTCAAGTCTATTTTTAATTCTGTCCCTTGTTAGACATGAGGGTGCTTCCGGTGACGTGTCATGAGGATAAACACTGCAGTTTTGGTTACTAAAGCCCCGATTCCCTCGTTAAGTCTGAGGAGAAGAATAAATGTAATACCTTCGCCATCTCACCATCCTTTGTAACCAGATTCCCTTCCTCATTCTTTATGGGGCCAATATGGTCTGTCCTCCCTCTTTTACTGTTTACATACTTAAAGAATTTCTTGGGGGTTTTTTTGCTCTCCTTCGCTATGTGTCTTTCATGTTCTATCTTAGCCGCTCTAATTGCACCCTAACATTTCTTATTGCATTCTTTGTACAGTCTTAATGCTGATGATGATCACTCAGCCTTGTAGTTTTTGAAGGCCTTCTCCTTTGCTTTAATATGCATTTTTATATTGGAGTTAAGCCATACAGTACTTCTGTTCACTCTTTTAAATTTATTTCCCAATGGGATGCACTGGCTAATGCCCTTTTTTTAATATGCTCTTAAAGCAAACCCATCTCTTCTGTTCTTTGTTCCTAAGATTTTATCCCAATTTATATCTTCTAGCAAGGTTCATGGTTTAAGGAAGTTGGCTCTTTTGAAATTCAGTGTCTTTGTATTCCCCTTATGTTTCCTATTTGTGTGATTTATACTGAAGTTAATTGACCTGTGATCGCTGTTTCCTAAATTGCCCCTTATTTCCACATCCATGATCAGGTCTGTATTGTTGGTAATCAGAAGGTCCAGTAACGCTTTGTTTCTAGTTGGTGCGTCTACCACTTGACCCATGAAATTGTCATGAAATAAAGGGAACAGCTCTATCAAGTGGCACAGCAGTGGCTGTAGGCCGGAAGTCACAACACACTTTGGGGCTCCTGTCTTACTGCACCTGTATCTAGTGTTCACTGGGGTCAACTGGAGCAGAACAGCAACACTTTCTGCAGTCTGGTTCTTTTTATAGCCCCGTACAGCTCTTTCTCTCTGTTCGGCACAGTGGCTGGGTCTTGGTTTCAGCAGCTCAGCCCACAGCAAAGTCACTCCAGGCTCTCCCTGCTCTGTCTACTGCATCCTGTGTCACTCTGTAGCTGGGCTCTCAGGTAGCACAGTCTCTTCTACTTGAATCAGGCTGCCATGGTCCCCCCGTGCAACCTTGTTGTCCTTAATCATTGCTACAGCATTTGCTCTCCTACTTAGACCAGTAGGAAGAATTAAAGTCTATGCTCAGGAAATAAGCCAATCCTAGTCTTGCTCCCTCCTCTGATCTCTACCAAAATGTCCACCGGTCCTCCTGTACTGAGGACACTTCCTGGGGCCGGTGGGCAGGGCTAAACTCACATGTAAGCAGATTCATCACCAGCAAAACCATGCTTGCCAAGGGCCCCTTTCACCGTCCTCCCAGACAGAGACAAGACACATGCCTGTAACATGGAGAAACTCACTTACTCTATACCCAAAGCCCATCTTCAGAAATAAGGATTATACACACAGTCTTTTACTGTAGCAGAAGCATAATGAACAGTTCATGTTTAACACATCCTTAATTTCCACATTTCTCTTTCTCAACTTCAATAGTTTTGTACAGCGCAGGTCCAACATAGGACAACCATCCAACTCTTCCACTGTCCTCACAGGTGGGCTCTACATCAGTGCTTGTTTTGGGCATATTTTCAAGTCAGACTCTTCTGGCTCAGATTATTTTAGACTACACTAGCCCAACCCACCATACCCACCCAGGGGGAGGGGCCTCCCTAAAATGGGCCCAACCCCTCCTTAGACACAGATGGAGTAATCAATGTCTCTGCAGTGTTATTTAAAGCTAAAGTATATATTTTTGGGGATGCAGCACCATACACATTACAGTACAGCATGTGTAATGGTGTGTATCCTATTATCTGCAGGTATCTGCTTCTGCTAAAAATCTTGCCCTCAGTGCCTCCTTGGAGTCCATGGTCATCCCCACGATGTTCCTCTTTTCGTCAGAAAGAAAGGCTGAAATGTAATACTTTCACACCAACTGTGCCCAAGAAGAGGGTAAGCCACAGACTTTAGTGACAAACCCTGTTCTGAAGAACGCTACACACTTTGAGACAGGATGCATATTCTGCTTTACATTATTTAAACTTCATTTTTACATTTTACCATAAAAATGTGTAGTGCTTGTAGTGCTCCCCCCCACCACAAACTTAGTGTATGGCCTGCAATGCAACATGTGCTAAAATAAATATATTCAAACTATATGTAGGACTTTTAAAAGTGCTGGTTGCTTATGAACTCTGTGCAAAGAAATGTAAGGGTTTCTAGCTTTTGTGCTTCTGACATCACGCAACTAATACATTTTTTTTTATGTGATCACCCCCTGTACCCACCTTGCTAGGTGTTTTGTACTTTTTATCTTTTGGTACTTTTTAAATAATTTTTTTTTTTAATTCGGATTCATGCACTATGTGGAGGCCTTTTCTTTCTTTTCCCATGATCTGATACGCTGCCATTTGGAGTCTGCATATCCCATCCAGCTGGTGATTAAGGCAGAGTTCCACCCAAAAGTGGAACCTCCGCTCATCGGATTCCTCCCCCCCTCCGCTGTTGCAATTGGCACCTTTCAGGGGGGAGGGGGTTGCAGATACCTGTATAATACAGGTATCTGCACCCACTTCCGGGAATAGACTCCCACGGGAGTCACGCCCCCTCCCGCACTCCCCCGCTGTCTCCTGGGAAAGACACAGGTCCCAGGAGATAGCGGGGACCATTGAGAACGCGCAGCTCGACTCGCACATGCCTAGTAAGGAACCGGGAAGTGAAGCCGCAACGCTTCACTTCCTGATTCCCCCATTGAGAATGGCGGCGGCAGCACCCGAGGATCGAGTGACGGTTCGGTCTCGGAGGTCGGAGATATGCTGACATCGCTGGACCCCGGGACAGGTGAGTGTCCTTATTTTAAAAGTCAGCAGCTGCAGTATTTGCAGCTGCTGACATCTAAAAAAAAATTTTTCGCCGGACTCCTGCTTTAAGTGTGAGTTCAGGCACGTCTGCCTGTTGGAGGTTCTAGTGTGCACCATCTACTCTTCGCTGTTCCGGATGTGGCCATCGAGGTGTATCATTATACCATCACAGTCTCCCACCAAGCATCTGCTGGACTGAATGATCCAAATGCCTGTCTGACCCACCGCCGTACGGCGAGTGGGTCCACCCTCTGCGGTAATCGTCCCCAATTCTTTCATCATCCTACATGCGTATCTGTGAATGATATATGGAGAAGCCTGCTCATTTTTACTTATCATTTGTTGAAAAGGCATCACCCCTATGTTCTCTTCACATGGGACTATACAGTAACTCATTGAGGAGTATTTAAGCTTTTGTTCATCACGGACTGTTTTTTTTTTCACAGAAACTTCATTTATTTGCTTTTTCTTGTTTATTGCACATTGATATTTCTTTTTGATTTGTATGATATATTCACTAGATGTTGGTTTCTCATTAATGAGCAGCCATCAGTTTCACACCCATCCCTGGGGGATGCGCTAGAGATTTTGATCTTTACACTAGCACTGCATTTTATACATCTTTTTCTAAAGAAATGTATGTATCTATAAATAAAGCACTGAGTACTTATAGATCCTTAAAGGCAGCCATAGATGGAGCAATTTTCTTTCCTGCAACTACGGGTTGCAGGTAAGAAATTCACTTGATTCCCATAGAGCTATTGTATTCTCCCAGCAGGGGGGGGTTCGGTGGGAGCCGTCCCAAATAGAAGAATACACAGTGATTATTGTTAGCGGCTATAGCCTCTGGTAATAATCACATGATAAATCCAACAGGCTGGTTGTACCCAAGTTGATCAGGCGACCTGGTGAATACACTGCTCCTATAGCGCTGCAAAGATGCGGCTTGCAGGACTTTTTTGACCGTCCTGAAAGCGCACCGCTCCAGTGTGAAAGTCCTCGGGGCTTTCACATTGGAGAGAATTGAGCAGCTCTTTCAGGGCGCTTTGCAGGCGCTATTTTTAGCACTTTAGCTCCTGCAAAGCGCCTCAGTTTGAAAGTAGCCTAAGTCTCATTCACATGGGTGGCCCTTGCTGCCCCTCTGAAAAGGGATCCCATTTCGGAGGGTGGTTGACACACGGCTGGGAGATGATATATCACAGCCTGTTTTAAACACTGAAATTACAGACCCACACATGCAGTTGCAGGGTGGTTGCAGCATGGCCCTATCACAAAGCAAGGTCCATAAAGACATGGATGAGTGAGTTTGGGGTGGAGGAACTTGACTGGCCTACACAGTCCTGACCTTAACCCAATAAAACACCTTTAGGATGAATTAGAGTGGAGACTGCGAGCCTGACCTTCTCATTCAACATCAGTGCCTGACCTCACAAATGCGCTTCTGGAAGAATGGTCAAACATTCCCATAGACACACTCCTAAACCTTGTGGGCAGCCTTCCCAGAAGAGTTGAAGCTGTTATAGCTCCAAAGGGTGGGCCAACTCAATATTGAATCCTATGGACTAAGACTGGGATGTCATTAAAGTTCACGTGTATGTAAAGGCAGACGTCCCAATATTTTTGACATTTCAAAACGCATGTGCATCCCAATGCGGATCGGTATGCTTGTGTGAATGAGGCCAAACAATAAAATAGCCTGTTCATTGCACCCAAAATACATGTTTTTACATTATTTTAATATTGTGAGTGCATTTATTACATTTTTGAAAAGGGTAGAAATTTATCAATTTTGTTGTACAGTAAGGCTGGATTCACACCTATGCAGTTTTAGTGCTTTTTGCATTTTGCAGATTTGCACTACAGTCCATTTAACATGGTTTCTTATGAAACACGTTCTGTAGTGCAAATCTGCAAAATGCAAAAAGCACTAAAAATGCATAGGTGTGAATCCAGCCTAAGGCAATGGTTTATCGCCCACTACTACAAATGTGCACTGAATGAATGGCACCACATTCATCCACTACCACAACACACTGACAAATTGACGTGTTACATTACCACATGACACAACTGCACATTACCTCAACACATAGATCTAACTGGGCCCTTTAATAATACTGCCACAGAAAAACTCTGACTTTTTTTGTATGTTCGGGTCGCATTTTTACTGCTTGCCCACAGCCTATCGATTGCACTCAAAACTGTTAAAATAGGGAGCGGATGGAGGTGTACACACTGCAGTGTTAGCATTGCCTTGCTGAAAGGCAAAAACAACGCCGCTTGCCAAGTTCGATAGACTTTGATCCAATCCCTTCTATTAAATTGCACCACAAGGGCACTGTAAATGCACATATGGTGTTTGCAGCATGTTTAACCACTTGCCGCCCACTCACATTAGTTATTGTGCAAGTGGGCAGCACAGTCAGGCACCGCAGGTACCTGTACATTGGGGTGTGCTTCCTGGTTTGGTGGCGTCATGTGCGTGTGCCCCTTGCTGACCCATTCTGTGATTGGACACAGAACAAGTTTGTCATCAGGGTACAGCCAACTATTGTGACTGTCAGTGGCATCGCTAGGGTGTGGCTATTGAGGCTATAGCCCCGAGTTTCTTGCCGCAGGGGTCCCTGCCTAACCAGCGGGCCGTGGCCTCTCTGCAGCCGGGCCGAGGGTGCGGTGGACTGGCTGCATGAGAGAGCCGGGCAGGTGGATGAGAGAAGCGAGCAGGCGGATGAGCAGAGATGACATCACCTCTCTCCGCCCACCCCGCATCACCGCTCTTCGGCCCTCACAGCGCGGGCCTCTTCAATGTTGGAGGTGCGGCGGGGAGCAGCGAGTTGACATAATCTCTCACTACCCGTCCCACATCACCTCTCTCCTGCCCTCACTCAGAACTAAATGGACCAGTGCCTCCAGCCTGCCACCAATGCAGCGACAATGCACATTTGGTGGCACACGCCGGCATGGCAAGTTACAATCTGCAAACAGTGGCAGGCGATCATACACATCTGGTGGCAGGTGATGTGGCAAGTGACAATCCACATCTGGTGGCAGGTGACGTACAAGTGACAATCCACATCTGGTGGCAGGTGACGTACAAGTGACAATCCACATCTGGTGGCAGGTGACGTACAAGTGACAATCCACATCTGGTGGCAGGTGACGTACAAGTGACAATCCACATCTGGTGGCAGGTGACGTACAAGTGACAATCTGCAAATGGTGGCAGGTGATGTAGCAAATGACAATCCACATCAGGTGGCAGGCGACGGTGGCAAGTGACAATCCACATCTGGCGGCAGGTGACAATCCATATCTGGTGGTAGGAGACGTGGCAAGTGACAATCCACATCTGGCGGCAGGTGACAATCCATATCTGGTGGTAGGTGATGTGGCAAGTGACAATCCACATCTGGTGCCAGGCGACAGTGGCAAGTAAGAGGCTGCACCTGGTGACAGGCGACAGTGGCAAGTGACACACTCGGGGCTCCCACTGATTCTGCATTATGGTGAGTTGAACCGCTTCATTATATATTATAATGTAATAATAGAAATAATGCGCTTCAATCACCCTGACACCATATCAACCATGGTGCCATGATGATTGAAGCGCCAACACCAGCCATTGCCCGCAAAAAATTGCTTACCACCCGTGTGCCTCCCCGGGCCTGCAAAAAGGTTGGTGACTGCTGCTATGGGCTCTAGCCCCAGATCTTTTGCAGACCTAGCAACGCCCCTGGTGGCTGTACACCTGATGATCGGCTGTGGCCAATCACAGCACAGAGTTCTGTGTTGCTGAACACACAGAACTCTGTTAACAGAGATCGATCTGGTTGTTTCTCAGAAGTGTAGAAGAGCTGTTTTCTCAGCACTCCGGAGGTGATTTCAGGATGAAAAAGCAGCACACATTACACTTGTTAGGCACACAGTTAACCCATTGATTGTCCCTTGATGTCAACCCCTTCCCATCCAGAGTCATTAGTACAGTGTACAATCACTGTATTAGTGTAACTTGCGATGTCAATGTCAGTTAGTGACCCTTCCAGCCAGTGTCTGTTAGCACCAGATTGCCCACCACAATATCACAGTCCAACTATAAAAGTCGCTGATCACTGCCATTACAGTATAAATTCTATTTCAGTATGTATACCATTGTTTGTAGACTCTTTGTCTTTCAAACAAACCAATTAATATACACTTATTGGGATTTCTTTTACCCATACATGTAGCAGAAAACTTTTTGGCCTAAAATTTAAGACGAAATTAAATTTTATTGGATATGTTTTATAAAAGAAAGTGGTGTGGTGTTTTTAAAAAAAAATTCTGGCCCTTTTTTGTTTATATATCAAAATATAAAAACCCAACAGTGGTCAAATACCACCAAAAGAAAGCTCTATTTGTGTGAAAAAAATATTATGATTTTCATTTGTGTACAGTACGGCATGACCGTGCATTTGCCAGTTAAAGTAGCACGGTGTTGAATAGTAAAAAATGGCCTGGTCATAAGGGGGGTAAAATCTTCCCGAGGTCAGGTGGATAAGACCTGGTTGCAAAGCATCAATTGTCATCATTTCTCATTTCAGTCTTGTAAAAAAATAAAAAATCTCACAGGGCATTTGAGGAGCGCTCGATGCAAGAGGCAGCTGGCTCCCGCAGCTAATCGCGCCCACTTGTAATTGCTCATGCACCGCATGTGATCGGCCCTGGACGCAGGCAGTCTGCATGAGTGATTACACTGCTTTCAATGGGGCTGCTAATCTTTTTTGCACGTAAACGGACTGCGAGTGCATTCACAAGTGTGATTGCACCCCAAGACCCCTTTCACACTGAGGCAGTTTTCAGGCATTTTAGCACTAGAAATAGCAGCTGTAAAGTGCCTGAAAACCGCCTCCCATTCATTTCAGTGTGTCTTTTCACACTGAGGCGGTGCGCTTGTGGGACGTTAGGAAAAGTCCTGCAAGCAGCACCTTTGGGGCGGTTTGAAAGCTCTGTATACAACGCTCCCAAAACTCCCCCTGCTCATTGAAATGAATGGCAATGGCCAGGGCGCTTCGGAAGCACAGCAAAATGGGCGCTTTTAACCCCTTCGGCCAGTAGCGGGGGTTAAAAGCATCCCACTAGCGTCCGAAGAGCGCAGCCTAAACAGCTCTAAAGCGCTGCTAAAATGAGCAGCGCTTTAGCGCTAACGCATGGGCGACCCCAGTGTGAAAGGGGTCTAATGCACGGTAAAGACAGATTTAGCCCAGGTTCACACTGATGCGGTTTAGGAATCATGCAAGTTTAGCTGAATTCGCACAATTTCAAACTTCAAACAAGCATCTGTGCGGGTTCATGAACAGATGTCTATTCAAAAATCACCCTCCGAAGTTGCCAAAATTGGGAATCGATTTGGTACCGCAGCGATTCAGGCGGTGCCATTGCCAGGGATAGCCGCCGATTTGGCATGCCAAATCGCATTCCAAATCGGCCCAATGTGAACGTGGGCTTAGAATTCAATACCTGAGTGAGCCTTGGTTCACACTGACAGCGGGAATGAAATTGTGGGAGTTCTGCTGAACTCGCACGATTTCATTCCCGCATGTCAGTCCTGAGTTCGGGGGGTGATTTCGGGTTTCTGCACAGATGTCAATGGAAATCGCACCCCGAATTTGCCAAAAGTAGTACAGAAACAAATCGCTGCGGCGCCGCAAATGTGGCGTCACACCGATTTGGACCCTGTAATTTCCGCCGATTTGGCATGTCAAATTGCATGCCAAATAGCATCAATGTGCACTAAGGCTTAAAGTGATTGTAAGGGGTTTTTTTTTGGTTTTTTTTACTTACCTCCACTGTGCAGCTCGTTATGCACAGAGTGGCCCCAAACCTGCTCTTCTGGGGTCCCCCGGCGGCTCTCATGGCTCCTCCCAACATCAGATAACCCCCTAGGAGAAGCGCTCTCCTGAGGGGGTTACCTTGCGGGCGTGCTCCCGAGTCCAGCATTCGGCGTCCATAGCCGCCAAATGTATGACTCTGCCCTGGCATCATTGAATATGATTGACAGCAGCGGGAGCCAATGGCTGCGCTGCTATCAACATTTCCAATTAAGAGCCAAGAACCCTGGGCAGAGAGACAGCGCGTCCCCGGAGGGTCAAGTTCCAGGGATCAGGTAAGTAAAACGGGGGCGGTCACTGCCATGTGTTTTTTCACCTTAATGCATGAAGGTGAAAAAAAACATGAAAGTTTACAACCCCTTTAAAGAGCCCTAGTAATTTCTGACATAAAGTGAATAATAAGAAATAAAAGCTTTCAATGGATATACAGTTATTCTCAAGTGTGTGAAAGTCAATTTTTCACGAAAAAAAAAAAAAGAAAAAAAAAAAAAAAGAAGAAGAAGAAGCAAGGAACGCAATTACAATAACTCATTTAACTCTATGATGTGAAAATAGGTGCACTTGTTCTGTATAAAAAACTAAATATCAGCACGGAAACGCGGAGCCTTAATTTTCTAGTTACCCACATCAACACAACTCTGTTCATGCTGCTGTATAACATAAGGAAAATTGTAAATGGTTACTACAAGTATAGTTATTATAGATGTTCATTTATACACCTGGATAAAAGATAGCTAATCTCCCCATCTCTTAGGTTTACACAAAAGAATATTTCCAGATTTCTGTACTCACCATTCCCTCTCTCATATACAGTACATGGCGCTTCTTGTTTCTACCATTCAGTGTAACACACCTCACCTGCCCCAATTCTGTCCTACAGAACCGACCAGCTGAGTCACATGACTGAGGACAGGTGTAGCTCATTACCTGACTGTCTGTGCCCAGGGTTTAACCAGGATGCAAGGACCTCACCTTGTCTGTGTTTTAATACTAGAGGGTTTCTTTTGTAATTTTATATTATAATTCTTTGTTCTATTTATAGATAGATTTTACTTGCACGCCCATTATGCATATTAACTACTTCCAGTTCCGGGCCTTTTTTGGCACTTTTTGTTCACATGTCACAATCAAAAATAAACAAAAATACTTAGAACCCCCAAACATTATTATTTTTTAACCACTTCAGCACTGGAAGGATTTGCCCCCTTCATGACCCGGCCATATTTTGCGATACGGCACTGCGTTGCTTTAACTGACAATTGCGCGGTCGTGCGACGCTGTACCCCAACAAAAATGATGTCCTTTTTATTCCCCGCAAATAGAGCTTTCTTTTGGTGGTATTTGATCACCTCTGCTGTTTTTATTTTTTGCGCTATAAACAAAGAGCGACAAATGTGAAAAAAAAAAACTTTTTTTTTTTTACTATAATACATATCCAAAAAAAATAAATATAAAAACACACATTTATTCATCAGTTTAGGCCGATCTATATTCTTCTTCATATTTTTGATAACAAAAAAAAATCGCAATAGGCGCATATTGATTGGTTTGTGCAAAAGTTACCGCGTCTACAAACTATGGGATAGATTTAGGGACTTTTATTTTTCTTTATTGTTTTTACTAGTAATGGAGGCGATCTGCGATTTTTAGCGGGACTGCAAAATTGCGCCAGACGAATCTGACCCCAAATTAGGGTTGCCACCTCATCCCTTTAAACCCGAACACACATTAATTACACAGGTTCTGTGGCTGATAAAGGTGGTAAATAAACTCATTTGACGCCTTATCTACATTAAACTAACCTCAGAACCTGTGTAATTCATATGTGTTCGGGTTTAAAGGGATGAGGTGGCAACTCTACCCTAAATGAGACTTTTTGGGGACCAGTGACATTATTACATTGATCAGTGATATAAAAATGCACTGATCAATGTAAAAATGACACTGACAGGGAAGGGGTTAACATTAGGGGGCGATCAAGGGGTTAACGGTGTTCCCTGGGTGTGTTCTAACTGTAGGGGGGATGGGCTACGAGGAACATGACAGAGATCACTGTTCCTGATCACTGGGAACCGTAGATCTCTGACATGTCCCCTGTCAGGACGGGAATTTGTTTACAAAGGCAGATCCCTGTTCTGCCTCTGTATTAAGCGATCACGGGTCACCAGCGGATATCGAGTCCGCCCGACCCACGGGCCGCCGTACATGTACAGCGATTTGCGCAGGAGAGCCGACCTGCCGCAGTATATCTGCGTGAGCTGGTCAACTGGTTAAAGCACAGGCCCTAGAGAATAAATTTATGGGTTTTGCAATTTTTTATGTCACATGGTATTTGCTCAGCGGTTTTTCAAATGCAGTTCTTTTGGAAAAAATCTGCTTTTTTGAATTTTAAATACGTAACACGTTTTTGGTAAAATATAAAAGATGAAGTTACCTTGAGTAAATGGATACCAAACATGTCACGCTTTAAAATTGCGCACACCCATGTAATGGCGACAAACAACGTAAATTTTACAATCCATAGGTGACTCTTTAAAAGCCTTTACACATTACCACTTTAGATTTACAGAGGAGGTCCAGTGCTAGAATTATTGCCCATGATCTGATGTTCACAGTGATACCTCACATGTGTGGGACGATCGCTGTTTGCGTGCGTGCGTGACCAAAGCGTGCGTTTGCTTTTGCGCACAAGCACGGGAGGATGGGGGGAACTTTTTTTTTTAATTATTCATTTTATTTATTTATTTATTTTTACACTGTTGCTTTAATTTTTTTTATTTTTTTTTAACACCTTTATTGCTGCTACAAGGAATGTAAACAGCCTTGTGCCAGCAATAGGCATGTGACAGGTACTCTTTATGGAGAAATCTGAGTTCTATAAGACCCCAAGTCCCTCCTCTGCACTTAAAAGCATTCAAAATACCAAGATCTGTGTTTATGAATGCTTTCCATTTTCACAATTTTTTACTTTTTTATCACCTTTTTTGCAATTACGAACAGCCAATCAAAGCCGATTCTGCATTTTTCTTGGCTGTCCGGCCAGCTGGCGGATGCGCTGGCTGGTCGCTCAGGTCTCCCGGTGGGACGGGAGAGCCCAAGAGAGCTGCAGAAGGCAGCGGGAGGGGGGGGAACTCCTACATCGAGCGGCTGAGTAACTGCTCCAATTGCTCCTACTCTAAAACAAGGATGCAGCTGCAGGCATCATCCCAGTATAACCATTGAAAGTCCAGCGACGTATGTGTACATCACTGGATGGGAAGTAGTTAAAGTGGTTGTAAAGGCAGAAGGTTTTTTTTATCTTAATGCATTCTATGATAAAAAGCCTTCTGTGTGCAGCAGCTTGTAGGTAGCCTCCTCACATACAGTTAACTGCGACAGGACAGTCTTGCTGGCTGAGAGAAGTGGGACTACAATTGTATCATACTTACTTTCTCATGCAGAAATGTCATATTATATTCAGAATGTGTTTGTGTTTTTCCTGATGTTTTATGAAATCCTGTTGAGGCTGTAACTGTTCTCTAATCTAACTCGTCTCCAGCAGCCATCTTGGAGAAGCCTCATGTTCTGATTGGTACCAAGATCTCTCAGGATTTTGTCCACCATTTTCTGTTAGCTTCCATAGAAAAGAGAGCCCAGCCACCATTTTGAGAGACATGTGTGTGGAATCGAGAGATAGGTATACTGGCTGTGAGGGAAAGCTAGGCCTTATGCCGTGTACACATGGGCGGGCTTTTCGACCGGACTGGTCCGACGGACTTTCGACGGACTTTTGACGGACTTCCACCGGACATTTGAACGAACGGACTTGCCTACACACGATCACACCAAAGTCCGACAGATTCGTACGTGATGACGTACGGTCGGACTAAAATAAGAAAGTTGATAGAAGGTAGCCAATAGCTGCCCTAGCATGGGTTTTCATCCATCGGACTAGCATACAGACGAGCGGATATTTTGACCGGACTCCAGTCCGTCGGACAAATTTGAAACATGTTCCAAATCTAAAGTCCGTCATATTTTTGACCGAAAAAGTCCACTGCAGGTCCGATGGAGCCCACACATGGTCAGATTGCCCGCCGGATTCGGTCCGTCGGACCAGTCCGGTCGAAAAGTCCGCCCGTGTGTACACGGCATTACTCAGGGAGAGTGTTCCAGCCTACAGGGACAGAACAGGGTTCCTCAGGACTCCTGCCTATCAGCACTGCTTCTGTGCTTGTGATAGAAGATCATCTAAGACAGGGTTTCTCAACCAGGATTCCGTGGAACCCTTGGGTTCCTCTAGAGGTTGCTCGGGGTTCCCTGAGCAATGGTCAATTTCTGCCTCTTAGGTAAGTTCTCAAGGACACCACTGATCTTTTTAGTTATCTGTAAGGGGGTAATTCTTCCCAATAACCACATGTGTAAGAAACATTCTTCTCATTGACCATCACACTAATGTATGATAAGTTGTAGATTTTTCAATTTTAGCAGGGGTTCAGCAAGACTGGAGAATTATTTCCAGGGTTCCTCTGTGTTGAAAAGGTTGAGAAAGGCTGATCTAAGACATGATTTAACAGAAAAATACACTCTCTGCCGCATCTGTGGAACCTGCTTATGGACACCAGCCTATGGCAAGTAATCAAAATGTGCCTTGTATACCACTGATCAGGGCTTTTTGTCTCGGAGAATATGTGCAGGAACTCCCCCCGTCTGAGTCACCCCTTGCCTCTGCCCCCTACCCACCTCTGACCACTGTCCCTTGATTCCACCCACTACCCACCTACCAGTACTGCCCCTTTTAGAGAATACAGAACCAAGTATCATATTGTGGTGCTAAATCATTTGTATGGAACATGTTAATGATAAAAAGAAAAGCAGTAAAATAGATCCCATGCAGTCAGCAACAATAGAATCCCAGAAATATGATCCCCACACAACATTGGACTCCACCCCAACAACAATAGATTCCCTACAGCAACAGTGAACCACCCACAACAAAATATCACACCCAGTAACAAAATATCCACCCAAGCAACATTAGACCCCCCAGCAGCAACAACAGATCTCCCAGCAGCCAGCATCAATATATCCTCCAGCAGCCAGTAAAAAATAGACCTTTCCCTCAACAGTAGATCCCTTCCAGCAACATAAGACCCCCACCCCATCAACAATAGATTCCCCATCAGCAACAATAGACCCTCACACAAAATCAGATCCCCACCAGTGACAATAGATCCCCCAGCAGCCAACATCAATAGACCCTCCAGCATACCCCACACCCCATGCTATTACATACATTCAGTGCTGGAGGTGCCGGAACTGCGTTCCCCCGCGTTCCCCCTGAAAAAAAGCCCTGCCACTGATGTACCCGAAGAGAGGAAAAATAACTACAGTGCCAGTTTACTGAGCTGCATTCTGTATCTTTGGTGAATGGACTGTGAATCTGTGCCTTATATGTTAACAAGAGAACTATTTACTCCACTTTTGTAAATATCGTTTTCCACTGTTGCTTATCTGGCAATTTAAGTTACCGTATTTATCGGCGTATAACACGCACCGGCGTATAACACGCACCCCAATTTAGGAGGGAATTTTAAGGAAAAAAAACTTTTAGGAGGGAAGAGGAAAGGGAAAAAAACTTACATTTAAATGCCCATCATTGCAGCCTTCTCAGTGCAGCCATGTCAGTGCAGCCTTGTCAGTGCAGCCTTCCCCAGTGCAGCCTTCCCCAGTGCAGCCTTGTCAGTGCAGCCTTGTCAGTGCAGCCTTCCCCAGTGCAGCCTTCCCCAGTGCAGCATTGTCAGTGCAGCATTGTCAGTGCAGCCTTCCCCAGTGCAGCCTTCCCCAGTGCAGCATTGTCAGTGCAGCCTTCCCCAGTGCAGCCTTGCCCCAGGGCAGCCTTGTTAGTGCAGCCTTGTCAGTGCAGCCTTCCCCAGTGATCCCCTGCCATCCTGGGCTTCAAAATCGCCGACTGCGATTTGAAAATGGCGCCGCCTGCGCCGAAATACACAGAGCCGGTCCTCGGCTCTTTTCGGCGGCTCTCGTTCATTTTCGGCTCCACTCATAGTCCCGCCCGGGATGGGCGTGACTGTGAGCGGAGCTATCCGAACCTAGCCGAGTACACTCGGCTAGGTTCGGGCGGCGTCGAGTGAAGCCGAAAGTGGCTGAGAAGAGCCGAGGACCGGCTCTGTGTATTTCGGCGCCGGCGGCGCCATTTTCAAATCGCGGTCAGCGATTTTTTAGATCTGTCAGCGGGGGATCGCAGGGGATCGGCGTATAACACGCACCCGCGATTTTCCCCTGATTTTAAGGGGGAAAAAGTGCGCGTTATACGCCGATAAATACGGTACTTCATTTACAATACCATGCAGTGTTTCCCTCTATAATACAGCCACGCTAATTCCCCTGCTTACAAGCCCCCCTAATACTTACCTGAGGTCCATCTAGATCCAGCAATACTGCAGGAGTGTCTCCGCTCCCCTCCTCATTGGCTGAGACAGCAGCTCTGCGCCGTTGGCTCCGCTGCTGTCTATCAAAGCAGGGGCGGATCCAGAGCCTAGTCTCGGGAGGGGCACTGGCAGAAAATATGTTTTTTTTACGGGAAAGTTATCGGGCAGTGGCTGGTGTTAGCGCTTTCATCATCACGGCACTATGGTTGTTATGGTGTCAGGATGATTGAAGCGCATTATTTCTACTATTACATTGTAATATGAAATTAAATGGTTCAACTCACCATAATGCAGAATCAGTGGGAGCCCTGAGCATGTCACTTGCCACGTCCCTGCCACCGGATGCTGATTGGCACTTGCCACATCACCTGCCACACATTGCAGATTGTCACTTGCCACACGTTGCGGATTGTCACTTGCCACACATTGCGGATTGTCACTTGCCACATCACCTGCCACATGTTGCAGATTGTCATTGGCCTGCTAAGATGCAGATTGTCACTTGCCAGAGAGAAGGCAGGCAGCAGAGAGATGATGTAATCTCTCTGCTGCCCGCGGCTACACAGTGAGGGCAGAGCTGCAGTGATGCAGGGCGGGTGGTGAGAGATGTTGTCTGACTGGCCAGCACCTCCACTCTCATGCCGACTGGCCTGCCCACTTACTCGATAATTGCCCTGCCCGCCCGCACACTCACTTACTAACCCCCCCTTACTCATCCGCCGACCTGCAGTGCCCGCTCAGGCGCTCACTCACCTGCCAACCCGGCAGACTGGCCAGCACCTCTGCTCACCTGCCAACCGGTCCACCCGCACACTCACCTGCCGACCTCCCCTCACTCATCTGCCGACCTGCCTGCTCAGGAGCAGTGGCGTAGCGTGGGTTGTCAGCACCCGGGGCAAGGCAAGTAATTTGCGCCCCCTAACCTGCAGACTTTTACCACTCCCCGAGTCCCTTAAAATACAATAGTACTGACCACTACACTAACCTACTTGATTTTAACACCGACCAAACCTGATTCCTTTACTGAGCATTACACACTACACTGACCACTATACTATACTGAGAACTACACTGACCACTATACTATACTGAGAACTACACTGACCACTATACTATACTGTCCACTACACTGAGAACTACACTGACCTCTACACTATCCACTACACTACACTGTCCACTACACTATACTGTCCACTACACTACACTGTCCATTACACTACACTGACCACTACACTATACTGTCCGCTACACTGACCACTATACTACACTGACCACTATACTATACTGTCCACTACACTGAGAACTACACTGACCACTATACTGTCCACTACACTGGCAACCATACTATACTGTCCACTACACTATACTGACCACTACACTGACCATCATACTATACTAACTGACCACCATACTACACTAACTGACCACCATACTACACTAACTGACCACCATACTACACTAACTGACCTCTATACTACACTAACTGACCACCATACTACACTAACTGACCACCATACTACACTAACTGACCCCTATACTACACTAATTGACCACCATACTACACTAACTGACCACCATACTACACTAACTGACTTTCTCACTCCCCCCCGGGGCCAGTAACACGACTGTCACAAGGGAGTCTCACTCACCTTCGTGTCTGGCTGGCCTGCATCAGTCCGGAGGAGGAGAAGACAGCGGTGGCTCACATTGCTTCTCTCCCCCGCGCTGTAGCTGCCATGTTCAGTGTCCGGCACAGCGCACTGTGATTGGGCGTATGGGGGTCATGTGCGGAAGCGGGACTTCAGGAGCAATCACGGACAGGCCAACTCTACGCCACACGTGACCCCCATAGCCCAATCACAGGGCGCCGGACACTGAACATGGCGGCCGGAGCCCGGGGACACAGGAAGTTAAAATTAGGAGGAGGCAGCCAGTGGCACATACTGGTGCCCCCCTAAATGTCCTACCCGGGGCCACGGCACCCCCCACGCTACGCCACTGCTCAGGAGCTCACTCACCTGCCAACTGCCGCTGACTGGCCCGCCCGCACACTCGTCCCTGGGCCCTGACTGGCTGTCTATCACTAATTTCTCGGAGGGGCAATTGCCCCGTTGCCCCCCCTGGATCCGCCCCTGAATCAAAGTCAGTCAGCCAATGAGGAAAAAAAGGTGGCAGGGCTGGGCAACGGGTCCATGTCTGAATGGACACACAGAGCTGTGGTTTGGCCCGGTTGCCCCCATAGCAAGCTGCTTCCTGTGGGGGGGTACTCAAAAAGGAGGGAGGGGCCAGGAGCACCAAAAAGGGACCCGAGAAGAGGAGGATCAGGGCTGCTCTGTGCAAATCCATTACATAGAGCAGATAAGTATAACATATTTGTTATTTTTAACTAAAAAAAACAGGAGACTTTACAATCACTTTAAACTGTAGACCCCAGAGCTAATTCACACTATATGCGGTGACAGACATTTTACCGCATTGTAAAACATCTGTCACCGGCAGGGACACACAGGAAATGATTGTTTCCTGTGTGTCCCATTCACACGGCAACGCAGCCTAGTGCTGTACCGCAACGTTTTGCACTAACATGTAGATGTGCTGCATTTCTTGGCAGCGCACCGTGACAAATCGACCGCAATATAACTGCCCTACATTGCAGTGAATGAAGTGTACGTTTTGTAAACTTAGTATAAAGTTTATTAAAAAAGATAAAGGGAGCGTGTGATGTGCTAAATTGTGCACCACACTGCCCCCAACTGCAGCCAGCGATGTAGATCATCTGGAAAGGTAATCGCTGTGCCTGCTCTGTGTTGTGGTGTGAATTCGCCCTTAACCACTTCAGCCCCGGACCATTTGGCTGGCCAAAGACCCGAGCACTTTTTGCGATTCAGCACTGCGTCACTTTAACTGACAACTGCGCGGTCATGCGACGTGGCTCCCAAACAAAATTGACGTCCTTTTTTCCCCACAAATAGAGCTTTCTTTTGTTGGTATTTGATCACCTATGTGGGTTTTATTTTTTGCGCTATAAACAAAAAAAGAGTGACAATTTTGAAAAAATAATTTTCTTGCTTTTTGCTATAATAAATATCCCCCAAAAATATCTAAAAAAAATATTTTTTCCTCGATATGTTTCGGCCGATATGTATTCTTCTACATATTTTTGGTTAAAAAAATAATAATAAGCGTATTTGATTGGTTTGAGCAAAAGTTATAGCATCTACAAAATAGGGGATAGTTTTATGGCATTTTTAATATTCTTTTTTTTTTTTACTAGTAATGGTGGCGATCTGCGATTCTTATCGGGACTGCGACATTATGGTGGACACATCGGACGATTTTGACACATTTTTGGGACCAGTGACACTTATACAGCGATCAGTGCTATAAAAATGCTTGATTACTGTAAAAATGTCACTGGCAGGGAAGGGGTTAACACTAGGGGGTGATCAAGCGGTTAATTGTATTCCCTAGTGTGTGTTCTAACTGAAGGGGGGATGGGACTGTGTAGGGGAGATGACAGATCGCTGTTCATACTCTGTATGAACAAACGATCTGTCTCTTCTCCCCTCAGAGAACCGGAAACTGTGTGTTCACACACACAGATCCCGGTTCTCCATGTGTCAACAGCGATTGCGGGAGCCCGGCGGTGATCGTGACCGCCGTGCACTCACATTGGCTGCATGAGCGAGCAGGGGCGCGCGCGCCCCTAGTGGCCACAGGCCGAAGCGAAGTTACATAACGTTGCTTTTCCCAGCCGTGCCATTCTGCCGCAGTACAACTGCGGCGGCTGGTCGGCAAGTGGTTAACCACTTGACCCCCGGAAGATTTACCCCCCTTAATGAACAGGCCATTTTTTGCCATCCGGCACTGCGTTACTTTAACTGACAATTGCATGGTCGTGCTGTACCCAAATACAATTTAGGCAGTGCCATCTTAAGAGCATTATAGGCCCCCGGGCAATACAGTGCACTGGGGCCCTGTCTACACAATCACGCACGACTGCCCATCAAATGCAGCTTTACTGTGCCCGTGAATGCAGCCTCACTGTGCCCATCAAATGCAGCCTCACTGTGCCCACCATTGCGGCCTCACTGTGCCCGTGAATGCAGCCACACTGTGCCCACCATTGCAGCCTCACTGTGCCCATGAATGCAGTCTCACTGTGCCCACCATTTCAACCTCACTGTGCCCGTGAATGCAGAATGCAGTCTCACTGTGCCCACCATTGCAGCCTCACGGTGGCCATGAATGCAGCCTCACTGTGCCCACCATTGCAGCTTCACTGTGTCCACCATTACAGCCTCACTGTGCCCATGAATGCAGTCTCACTGTGCCCACAATTGCACCCTCATTGTGCCCATGAAGGCAGCATTACTGTGCCAATTAATACAGACTCACCATCGCCTGGTAACACACACACAGCGGGCATCTCCTCCTGTGTATCACGGAGCTGGCTGGGTCTGTGTTCAGCGGCCATGCTGTAACAAGGTCCCACCCCCTTAGACCAGCTCGTGTGATAGGCAGAACACTGATTCAATCTACTATTACACAAGCTGGTCTAGGGGGGCGGGACCTTGTTACAGCGCGGCCACTGAACACAGACTCAGCCAGCTCCGTGAGACACAGGAGGAGGAGGAGAGAGGGAAAGAACGGAGCGCTGCAGCCGCAACTTAAAGCGGCCCCAGGGCAGGCGGCCTACCGGGAAATTTCCCGGTATCCTGGTAGGCCAGTCCAGCCCTGGCTGGGGTCGCTGGGCAGGTGGGCCCCCCCAGGTAAGTGGGGCCCCCGGGCAACTGCCCAGCGTGCCCATGCGAAAAGACGGCCCTGAATTTAGGTCCTTTTTTTGTCACAAATAGAGCTTTCTTTTGGTGGTATTGGATCACCACTGTGTTTTTTTTATTTTTTGCGCTATAAACTAAAATAGACTGACAATTTTGAACAAAATAAACAATATTTTTTACTTTCTGCTATAAAACATCCAATAAAAAAATCAAATTTCTTCATCAATTTAGGTCAATATGTATTCTGCTACATATTTTTGGTAAAAAAAATCCCTATAAGCGTATATTGATTGGTTTGTACAAAAGTTATCGCGTCTACAATTTAGATATTTTTCTAAATTTTTTTTTTTTTTTTTTACTAGTAATGGCGGTGATCATCGACTTATAGCAGGACTGCGATATTGCGGTGGACAAATCGGACACTAACTGACACTTTGTTTTGGGGGGGGGAACCAGTGACACTAATACAGTGATCAGTAATAAAAAAATATGCACAGTCACTGTACTGTCACTGGCTGGGAAGGGGTTAAACATCAGGGGCAATCAAAGGGTTAAATGTGTTCCTAGCCAGTGCTTTTGTACTGTGGGGGAGGTGCTTTTACTAAGAGAAGTCATAGATCCGTATCCCTGCCGGAACACAGGATCAATACCTTCCCCACTGACAGAGTGGCAATCTGCCTTGTTTACATAGGCAGACTGCCGTTCTGCCTGTGTGCTGAACAATCGTGGGTGCCGGTGGACATGAAGTCTGTGGTACCCTCTGCTGGGTTCATGCTGTGTGTGATCACAGCGGGAGCGGCCCGCAAGCAGTGCGCGTGGGCGCCCCAGATCCGGAAGTGTCATATCACGTACTATGTACGTGATCTGGCGCAGAGCGGCCACCCTGCCGCGGTATATGTATGGTGTGTGGTCTGCAAGTGGTTAAAGTAGAGTTCGACCCAAAAGTGGAGCTTCTGCTTATCTGCTTCCTCCCCTCCTCCGGTGCCACATTTGGCATCTTTCAAGGGGGAGGGGGGAACGGGTATCCTTCCCTACTTCTGGGAGACAGCGCCGTGGCGCTGTCCCTCTGGAATTCGGCCCCCCTCCTCCTTCCTTCGACGCCGGGCGCAGGTTTCCCTTAGTGGAGATGGCGGCAGCAGCACCCGACAGCCGATCCGAAAATCGGCTGGGGTGCCGACATCGTGACCTCCCTGGACAGGTATGGGGGAAGAGGATTTGTGCTAGGAGGGGGGATTTGGGAGGTATGCCGCGTACACACGAGCAGACTTTTCAACCGGACTGGTCCGCCGGACCTTGTCCCGCAGACAATCTGATCGTGTGTGGGCTTCATCGGACCTTCAGCGCACTTTTCCAGTCGAAAATCTGACGGACTTTAGATTTGAAACATGCTTCAAATCTTTACGTCGTAACTCCGCCGGACCCAGTTCCTATTGAGAAATCCGCTCATCTGTATGCTGGTCCGACGGACAAAAACCGACGCTAGGGCAGCTATCAACTTCCTTATTTTAGTCCGGTCGTACGTCATCACGTACAAATCCGTCAGACCTTGGTGTGATCGTGTGTAGGCAAGTCCGTTCGTTCAAAAGTCCGTCGAAAGTCCGTCAGAAAGTCTGTCGGACCAGTCCGGTTGAAAAGTCCGTCCGTGTGTATGCGGCATAACACTGCACATCACCCTGAACACACCATGCCCATCGTGAAACATGGTAGTGGCAGCATCATATTGTGGGGATGTTTTTCTTCAGCAGGGACAGGTAAGCTGGTCAGAGTTGATGGGAAGATGGATGGAGCCAAATACAGGGCAATCTTAGAAGAAGACCTGTTATGCCGCGTACACACGGTCAGACTTTTCGACCGGACTTGTCTGACAGACGCCGACGGACCAAATCCAGCGGACAATCCGATCGTGTGTGGGCTTCACCAGACCTTCAGCTGACTTTTCCAGTAGCAAATCTGATGGACTTTAGATTTGGAACATGCTTCAAATCTTTACGTCGTAACTCCGCCGGACCCAGAAATCCGCTCGTCTGTATGCTAGTCCGACGGACAAAAACCGATGCTAGGGCAGCTATTGGCTACTGGCTATCAACGTCCTTATTTTAGTCCGGTGTATGTCATCACGTACGAATCCGTCGGACTTTGGTGTGATCGTGTGTAGGCAAGTACGGTCGTTAGAAAGTCCGTTGAAAGTCCGCCAAAAGTCAGTCGAAAATCTGTCGAAAGTCTGTCAGACGGTCTGTAGGACTTTTGTAGTTGAAAAGTCCGACCGTGTGTACGCGGCATTAGAGTCTAAAAAGACTTGAGACTGGGGCGGAGGTTCACCTTCCAGCAGGACAATGACCCTAAACATACAGCCAGAGCTACAGTGGAATGGTTTAGATCAAAGCATATTCATGTGTTAGAATGGCCCAGTCAAAGTCCTGACCTAAAACCAATTGAGAATCTGTGGCAAGACTTGAAAATTGCTGTTCACAGACGCTCTCCATCCAATCTGACAGAGCTTGAGCTATTTTGCAAAGAAGAATAGACAAAAATGTCACTCTCTAGATGTGCAAAGCTGGTAGAGACATCACCAAAAGGACTTGCAGCTATAATTGCAGCGAAAGGCGGTTCTACAAAGTATTGCATCAGGGGGGCTGAATACAAATGCACATCACACTTTTCAGATATTTATTTGTAAAAAATGTTGAAAACCATTTATCATTTTCCTTCCACTTCACAATTATGTGCCACTTTGTGTTGGTCTATCACATAAAATCCCAATAAAATTATTTTACATTTGTGATTGTGACATGACAAAATGTGGAAAATTTAAAGGGGTATGAATACTTTTTCAAGGCACTGTATTAAATGTGGGTGTGTCCAAAAGCACATAGCAATATGAAAATAAAATATTTAAAAAAATGCATTTTCTTCATTTCCCTTTCTGTTTAAATAAAATTCTATGACTACTTGCAGCCCAGCTTAAATACAATATTCATAACAATTAAAATAATGATTGAGTTGACATGTTCATTTTGGTATGCCAAAGACTTCATAATGAAGTTGGGAACTACTACATTACTACATGCATATCCCAGACAGAGATTAAGCTGCTTTTATTGTTTTGTACTGATGAAGAATGGCGTGTGCCAGGACGATATTATTTGGAAGATCATCAAAGGGTATTTTGGCATGTTTCTCTGCAATGACATGATGTCCTTCTGTAGATCAAATTTCTAAAAGAAAGCAAATAAAAATATGTATAACAGGCCAAGACAGGAATATAAATAAGAAATAGTGCAATATTTTTCTGTGTTGTATTACAAATGTGTGTATCAGTGTTCAATTGATGCATGCAAGGCAGGACTTGAAGCAAAGCGCTTCTAACCAAAGTGGATGTAAAATATCGCCCCTTAATTGCCTCTACTCCCTGTACTAAGAAACACCAATGGAAGCCTTTGGGTAGGTTCAGCGTAATGCAGAATGCAGAAAACACACAGCGTCCAAGCGCAGCAACAAGAATGTATTGTAACAAAAGTCCAGCTGTACAGTCGGTGGGAAGGCAGCCCAACTGAGAACACTCATGAATTGTAACAGTAATGTGACAGCATACTGGAGATTATAGGTGCCAACAGCATCTGTCTCGAGGAGTGAAATGAGGCCTGGCCAGTCTGTACCCAAATAGGGAGGCTTCTAGGAAGGATAGGTGTCCCTGCACTTTCCTTACTCCTCCGGAACCTTTTGCTGACATTAAGCACTGTCCGGGTGACCTGTCCCTACTCTGACCACTTGCAGAATGTGTGCCAAACCCGGGCGTCAGGGTTTTAAGTGGACTCTGCCTGACCCAAAATGGCCATCACAGTCAGATGGGGTGCCATCATCCAATAGGTCAGTTGCCTCCCTGTGACCACTGAAACCATTGGGGAAGTGAATTCCTCTCGATTTCCTCCCCTAACTACATTGCCGCTGCAGACTAGCACCACCTCTCACCCCTGATTGGCTAACTCACTTTGACTGAGCCAATGGCGCCATTTCTGTGTCTCAGCAAATCAGGAGGTAGAGTCCCGGATGAGTGTGGACATCACTGGACAGAGAGGGGGGCTTAGGTAAGTATTAGAGGGTGCTGGTGCGGCTGCTACACAAGAAGGCTTTTTATCTTAATGCAGGGCATTTTAGCCCGACCGTATACAAATATGCGGCCTCGGCTTGAAGGGATTGTACTGGGGTGATGCCTGCAGTACCTTTTTTAGAGCTGGCGATTGGCTTTCTTGGGATAACAACCGACAGTGTTGCCAACCGTCAGTATTTTTACTGGCAGCCAGTAAAAAACAGGCAAATTTTCTCCTGCCAGTAAATGCCAGTAAAAAAGAAAAGGGTTCCAGTAAAAAATATGGCTGTGACGCTCGGCCCGGAGTCAGCAGAGACCATACAAGTACCTGCTACAGTGTGTTCGGGCAGCTCTGGTGGAGGTGGTGCCTGAGCATGCCCTGTGATGTCATGGTGCAAGGGAGCCAAGCAGAGCGGCCAGAGCCTTGTGTGTGGGTCTGTGGGATGGGAGCAAGGCAGGCCAGGAGTGGGACCATCAGTGCTGTTTGGACTGGAGGGACCACCTGCCTTGGAGAGAGACTGTCACTGTGACTCAGGAGGGGACGTGTCCTGTCGGTAATCTGTACTACTGCACACAGCTGTCAGTATCACTGTGAGAGTCAAAATAATGAAATTTGTACTTAAAGCGGGGTTCCACCCAAATTTTGAACAATATCTGTATGTATTCTCTTCCTTGCCTAGATGCTGACATGCTGTTTAAAAAAAATTTAAATCGCCGTAATTACCTTTTATTTTTCTATTCTTCTTTGCACTTCCTGGTTCTCCTCCCGTGGGAGTAGGTGTGTTTCTAGCCTCTCCCAGACTCCTGGGAGCTAGTCTCAGGCTTCCCAGGATGCCACTGAGCATGTGCGGGAACGAGCGGTGAATGCTGGGAGCACAGCATTCACCACATCCAGGAAATAAATGCTTGTGGGCTTCAAATGCCCACAATGAAGATGGAAACCGCCTGCAGTGAATAATATAAGTTATTCTTTCCGACGAAATCTGACACAGGTGGACATATTACACACAATATGTGAGTATGTAATGCTGAGAAGAAAAGTTTGTGAATGAACTAAAAAAAAAAAAAAAAAAACGATAGATAGGTGGACCCCCGCTTTAAAACTGTAATTTTGTAACTTTTGGAAATGTCGGCAAAACTTGGCTCTGCCAGTAAATTTTGGGTGTTGTGTCAGTAAATTTCAATCTGTTAGGTTGGCAACACTGACAACCGATGCGGCTAAGAAACCGCTCGGCTGTTATCCCAAGCAGCGGGAGGGGACTTCACCCCCTCCCGCTGCCTTC
This sequence comes from Aquarana catesbeiana, assembly GCF_042186555.1. Taxonomy (NCBI): domain Eukaryota; kingdom Metazoa; phylum Chordata; class Amphibia; order Anura; family Ranidae; genus Aquarana; species Aquarana catesbeiana. The sequence continues at coordinate 213,481,548 of NC_133335.1, forward strand.
TGCAGCTCGCCTGTTGAAACCATGGGCCAATCACCAAGCACCAAAGCTGTCAGATGAGAGGCAGGTATAATGTATAATGGAGGGGCATGTGATTCAAGTATTTTGTCCCCCCTGGCAGATGATGGGGTGGAGTAGTGAAGGAAGGTGAGCATGAACTGCTGGATGAGGAGGGGATTATTAAATCATACTGTGTTGCTTTTGTATTGGCAAAGTACAGCTTTGTAATTTCCACGTTCCTAAATAAAATCTAAAGAGTTAACATATTCTTTTTAACAATGCTAGAAAAAAAAGAATTGGGTAGAAAATTAAATGCTAAGGGTTTATTCACTGGGGCTAGAAGCATGGAAAATCTATGTTAAGAGATAGAGAATATTTTTCCTTTTACATCATTTTCTATCTTAAGATCTCAAAGGAACTTATTTGGATGTGATTAAAATTTTGCTGATTAGCCCAGCTAGATTTTCAAACCTTTGACAAAACCAGTTTTTTGGCAGTAACACATCTTAAAACGGCAATGGCAACGTCAGGCTGTTTTGTACAGATACTGTATGCAGTTTGGAAAGAGACAAATTTAAAAGGGGATCTCACACCAAGAAATGTACTTGCAGCAGCTTACTAAAAAGGTAAAGCAGCATATTTCTGCAGATTCTGTCAGTATCCAGATTAATGTGAACCTGCCATTCAATGTTTTTCTCCAAAAATGCTAGCTGCCTGACTGTTGTATTATTTTTGTGTCATCAATACACTTATGCCCCGTACACACGATCGGACTTTCCGCCAACAAAACTGTGGATTTTTGTTCGAAGGATGTTGGCTCAAACTTGGCCAAGAATTACGAACGTGGAAACGCGGTATGACGAGCCGAGAAAAAGGAAGTTCAATAGCCAGTGCAGCTCCTTCTGCTTGATTCCGAGCATGCATGAAATTTTGTGCGTCGGACTTGTGTACACACGATCGGAAATTCCGACGACAACGTTTTGTTGGCGGAAAATTTGAGAACCTGCTAGCCAACATTTGTTGGCAGAAAGTCTGACGGAGCATACACATGGTCGGACTTTCAGCCAACAAGCTCACATCCAACATTTGTTGTTGGAAAATCCAATCGTGTGTACGGGGCATTAGAGGCTAATTATCAATTTTTTCATCAATATTGACACAACTTTCAACCAAGATTCACTATTTTTTTCTAACGGAACTTTATGTAAAAAAACAAGTGAATCTTATAATAAAGTTAGATGAATTTTGTGTGAAAACGTTGATAAACAAACCCTTTAGAATTACTGACTTGAAACAAGAAGGCAGATCAGGAGCAACTGTACTGATTTTCGTAAGTCTTTCAGGTCGAATAACTTAGAAATCTGTGAAAACCAGACACAGCCATGGCTTACTGTGCCCAAGTGGAGTGGAGTGCAGAGAAAATGCTTGCTCTTGCCCCCAAAGGTGAGCTGAGACCGCCATTTAACGCAAGGCTGGCATTAAGGTAGCACTACCAACTTAAAACAATTCTTATCTTTACTTCGTCTTCCATGACCTGCAGACTAAATCCCTAGGGCACCCCATGCCTTGAGTCAGACCCAGTATTGGGGTACCAGTCGCTAGGGAAGGAGCCTAAGCACACAAGCTCCTTCAATACCAGGGAACTCCGTCTGCCAAGTCACACCACTTCCTGACTGGCTGGTTGCTTATGTACCCGACACTCGTACTGTAGCAACAGCAATATAGCCTCCTCCAAATAGCTTCACTGCACTTTAGACATTTGTACTGCATCTTCTCTAACTCATCTTGTCCCCTAATAAATCATGTTCTTGTGATACGCCTTTGGCAGCTGGAAGATCGTGATCACTATGTGATCACATGATCACAATATCAACGAAGCTGTTATTAATGAATTTCATTTATAAGAGCTGTGTTTCCTTTTTGAGTGATGCCGTGATTGGCCCACCGCTATCACATGGTACCTGGGCCAATCACAGCACCTTAATACCTTAAATAGGTGAGAAAGTTTTTAGAGTCCTTTGTTCAAGCATGGAGTCCATACCCCAGGAACCCCAACTTTGCTTCCACAAGGGGTGGTTTAAGTTCAAAATAGTGGATCACATCCTTAGCAGCATGTCCTTGGCTGGGGAGATCTGAAACCAAACTTTCAGCTGTCTTACTAACTACAGCACCCCCAAGAGGTGGTTTCCTCCTTTTTTATGTGTTTGCCCCAACAGAGAGTGGTATTTCCCCCAAAAAGCCTGGGAAAACCTGGCCAGCAGAGTTAACCCTTACCTCCCAGGAAGTACCACCTCAGCAGGACAAACACAATTAAACAGTGCAAAATGATTACTCTAAATTTAAAGCACATGCATTAAAGGGGTTGTAAACCCTTGTGTTTTTTCACCTTAATGCATCCTTTGCATTAAGGTGAAAAAACACCTGGCAGTAACCGGCCTCCTCGTTTTACTTACCTGAGCCCTGGAACTTCACCCGGCAGGGAAGCGCTGTCCCTCTGCCCGGGGTTCTCGGCTCTTGATTGGATAGATTGATAGCAGCGCAGCCATTGGCTCCCGCTGCTGGTAATCAAATCCAATGATGCGGGCGCTGGGTGGCAGGGTCATACATTCGGCATACATTCATACATTCGGCAGCTATGGACGTGCCTGCAAGGTAACCCCTCGGGATTGTGCTTTTCCTAGGGGGGTATCTGATGTGGGGAGGGGCCGCGAGAGCCGCCAAGGGACCCCAGAAGACGGTGTTCAGGGCCACTCTGTGCAAAATGAGCTGCACAGTGGAGGTAAGTATGACATGTTTGTTATTTTTCTTTAAATAATCGAAGCTTTACAATCACTTTAACTACAAAATGGTAAAACATTTTCAGTAAACAGAAGACATTTAACATCCACCTGCTTACTTCGATGTAGGCTTTTTCAGACACAAGGACCCCACTGACTATTGGGTGTTCATACTGACTGGAGATTGCACAGTATGTGTTGAAGTCTCTGGCTTGCCTTGCGGGCAGTCTGCCGTCTAGGAGGCTCTCTAGCTCTGCAGGAGGTTTTGTTACGGGAAAGCAAATCTCACTGTCCCCTGACCGGTTCACTTTTATTAACCACCTCCTGCACGCCATATAGACAAATGTAGGCGGAGCGGGGTGGCTCTTGATCGGGGATGATATCATATGACGGCGCCCAGTTTAGCCGCGGTCACTGCAAAGAGCCACGGCTGTGGCTCTTTACCCCTGTGATCAGCTGTGTCCAATCACAGCCAGTCACATGTAAAGGAGGAGATGCCGTTTATATCGACTCTCCTCACCTCACACTGACAGAGTGTGAGGTGAGGAGAGCCGATCAGCGGCATGAAAGGGGTGAAAGTGCCCTGTACTGAGATGGTTAAACTTAACCTGTCTTGTCTTACCAATGACTGCAAAACCACTGCTGCTGATGCTACAGGCTAAACTTTTATTTCTTCCCCTCTCTTAAAAAAAATTATACCTGCCACCATTACCAGCTTCTGCTTCCTCTACTGGCTTATTTCTTTTCTCCTGCACGGTAAAGTTTCTCACTTATTACCGCAGCTGGATCTCAGTTGCCTAATTTGTAATGTTTGCTGCAGGCTGGATCCTGTTTTGAGCTTTAAAGTTTGTGGCCTATTCTGGTGTTCCAGCACTGTAAAGGTACGTGCAACACAATATTTTCACAACTGAATATTAGCTGCCAAATTTCTAATGTTTGCTGAAGGGTAAATCCGACATTGTACATAGAGCTTTGTTGCTTATTCCAGTGCTCAAGCACTGAAAACATTTTGTGGCTATTGTCTTTCAGATAATACTCTCTAATATTTATTTCACAATAAAACCTTCCTTGTCTCTTCCTCCTATATTATGACCTAGCAAAGCTGCTTACATACTATCTACTGAACAATATTTGTGGCTTTTGTCTTTCAGATTATATACCTTAATTTTTATTACAAGATAAAACCTGCCTTGTATCTCCCTTTAAATTTGCAGCCTAACCAAGCTGCTAACACGCTTTCCAGCCACTGTACAAAATTTGTGGGCACTGCCTCTCAAATAATGCATTCTAATTTACATTTCAAGATTAAACTTGCCTCATCCCTCCATCTTACATTGCGGCCTTACTAAACTGCTTACATATTGTCCAGCCATTGTACAATATTTGTGGTTATTGTGTCTAAAAAAATGTTCTCTAAAGTTTATTTTTAAGATAAATTCTGCCTCGTCTCTTCCTCTTATATTGTAGCCTAAAGCCAACTGCTGGGTTGAACGAAAAAAAAAAATGACAGCTTCGTTTGGAGCCGCTGTACTCACTATGCGAAGATAGTACAGCTATCTCCCTCACTGGGCTGTTGTGTTCTGACAGGGATACGGCCTCCCCACCAGAACACTCTGATCAGTGCTCTCTCCCATTGGCTAAGACACTCATCGGGAGTCGGTCGGCTGCTGGTTTGTCCCCGATGACGTCTGGTATGACGAAACATGTTGGGTGGAGCCTGGATACGTGACGTCGTTGCATGCGTTGAACTGCGGACATCTTGCTGGTTGGAAACCACTGGAGTATTTTGTGTGAAATGCTCATTTTTTACTGCCAATGTGTGTGTATAACTGATACGTTTTTAATAAACACAAAGTGCTTTTGACAACTTACACTATGAAGTGGTCTCTGTTCTTGTTCTGGCACATTTAAAACTGAGGAGAGATGCTCTCAGAGGGGACAATAGAATTGGATTTGTGCTTGTGCAGTCCATGGTGAATTTGATCAAAAGCTGATGGGTGTTTGAGCGCTACAGACCACCCATACAGAGGCATTGCTAGGGGGGTGTGGGGTGACACCCGCTAGAGGAGTGACACCCTCCCGACGGTGAGGAAAGCCCTGGTATTTTTTTTTTTTTCAGCTGACCCGTTCACCCCACAGCCCGCTGGGCTGGAACAACACACCTCCAGCGCCGCGGCTGCGCCTGGTGTGTCACTGTGTGAGTGTGTCATCCTTCTTCTTCCTCTCTACCCTACTGAGCCAGCGAGCCTCACACTCACACTGCACTGCAGACATGATGATGACATCACTACACACACTACAATATCTCCGCCCAGATTCGGAACAGGTGCGGGGGGGGTCCTGGTGTCCACCGCTGGCCCGAGTCCAGGGTGAGGTGTGTGTGTGTGGGGGTGACCTAATGACCCCACTGCACCTATTATCTAGTGGTCCACTCCCGAGGGTAAGAGGCCTGGTTTGCTGTGGAGTGCTCCCCAGGAGTTGTAGACTTTTTCTGTTACTGGATTTTATATGAGCTGGATTTTTCTTTTTTTTTTGGTTTTCCAGCATGCTCGTCCGACAAGAGCCGGCCGGACACACTGACATACACACGGCCAAATGTCGGACTTTTTTTTTTTTTAAACTGCCCAATGTCTCCCGACATTTGGCCGGTGTGTACCAGGCTTAAAGCTGGACATACACTGATTGAAATTCGGCTTGGTTTTGTTCCAGCAGCAGACAGGAAGTTCCAGTACCTCTGCCACAACACAGCGCTGTATGCTGTATGTAGCTAATGTTACATACAGTTTAGGTCTTATGCACACTGGACGTTTTTTTTGTGCTGCTCCTAGGGGTGTTTGGCTTTTTTTTTTTCCTACCTCCAAACACCCCTGCATGTTAGCCTATGTGTCCATGTATACATAAGCATTTAGAGGAGTTTACAGGCAGAAAAACCCCAACAGCCAGTGCTACCAAGAGCAGCAGAATTTTGGCAGAACAAATGCTAAAATGCATGTAAACTCGCCTAAGTGCTAGGTGCATTTAGCGCTTCAGCATAAAATTATTTAATTGGCCAGAATATATTCTGCCCAATAAAAAGGAATTAATGCACAAGTGCTTAACGCACCAAACGTGTTACACAAGTTTACAAGCGTTTTTTCTGCCAAAACTCTGTTGTCAGGAGGAAAATATTCTACAAGAGTTAGCAAAGCATCCAGTGTGCATGGAGCCTAATACAGCGCTGAAAGTGACCGCAAATAGTTTGGCCCAAATTAAAGTAGAACTATAGACAAGCCTTTTTTTCATTTTGGATAGAGCAAGGGAGGGTTATAATCTTTGTCAGATTTTTTTTCGCCATCTGTGTCCCATAGCCAAACAGGTACTGAAAGGAAATCCCTGAAAAACAAGGGAATCCCTTGGGGACCCCCAGGTCACCAGAACTAGTGTGCCCATTGGAATACTTCCACTCTAATAATTAATGCGCTTCTTCTTGAGCTACTCCTTTGTTGCCTTGGCCGTATGTTTTGGGTCATTGTCATGCTGCAATACCCATCCACGACCCATTTTCAACGCCGTGGCTGAGGGAAGGAGGTCTCATCCAAGATATGACAGTACTTGGCCTCGTCCATCGTCCCTTTGATACGGTGAAATTGTCCTGTCCCCTTAGCAGTAAAACAAAACCAAAGCATAATTTTTCCACCTCCATGTTTGACAGTGGGGATGGTGTTCTTGGGGTCACAGGCAGCATTCCTCCTACTCCAATTAGGTTGAGTTGATACCAAAGAGCTTGATTTTGGTCTCATCTGACCGCAACACTTTCACCCAGTTCTCCTCTAAATCATTCAGATGTTCATTAGCAAACTTCAGACAGGCCTGTACATGTGCTTTCTTGAGCAGGGGGACCTTGCGGGTGCTGCAGGATTTCAGTCCTTCACGTTGTAGTGTGTTACCAATTGTTTTCTTGGTGACTATGGTCCCAGCTGCCTTGAGATCATTGACAAGATTCTCACATGGAGCCCCAGACCGAAGGAGATTGGCAGTTATTTCGTGTTTCTTCCTTTTGCAACTGTTGTCACCCTTTCACCAAACTGCCTGGTGATGGTGTTGTAGCCCATTCCAGCCTAGTGTAGGTCTACAATCTTGTCCCTGACATCCTTTGGCCTTGGTGGAGAGATTGGAATCTGATTGATTGATTGCTTCTGTGGACAGGTGTATTTTATACAGGTAACAAGCTGAGATTAGGAGCACTCCTTTTAAGAGAGCGTATTTAATCTCAGCTCATTACCTGTATAGAAGACATGTGGGAGCCAGAAATCTTGCTGGTTGAAAGGGGATCAAATACCGTATTTATCGGCGTATAACACGCACCCCAAGTTTAGGAGGGAAGTTTAAGGAAAAAACTTGCATTTTAAATGCCCATCAATGCAGCCTTATCAGTGTCCATCTGCAGCCTTGCCCATCATTGCAGAATGATCAGTGTCCATCTGCAGCCTTGCCCAGTGTCCATCTGCAGCCTTGCCCAGTGTCCATCTGCAGCCTTCCCCAGTGTCCATCTGCAGCCTTGCCCGAAATTGCAGCATGATCTTTTAAATTATTGTGCCGCCGAGATAGACAGAGCCGGATGTCCTGTGTATTCGGCTCCTCTCGGCTCGTCTTGCAGTCCCGCCCAGTCCCGCCCCTTGGCCCGCCTCCTAAGATGGTCACAACACCGGTCCAATGGCAGGACGTAAATGCTAGGAGGCGGGACACAGTACACAGTACACTCGGCTCTGTCTATTTCAGCAGCGCTGGTTCCCTCCTTACCCTCCGAGGCAGCAGTTCGGTGTATAACACGCACCCATGATTTTCCCCTGATTTTAAGGGGAAAAAAGTGCGTGTTATATGCCGATAAATACGGTACTTTTATTTTACTCATTAAAATGCAAATCAATTTTAAACTTTTTTGAAATGCGTTTTTCTGGATATTTTTGTTGTTATTCTGTCTCTCACTGTTAAAATAAACCTACCATTAAAATTATAAACTGGTCATTTCTTTTTCAGTGGGCAAACGTTCAAAATCAGCAGGGGATCAAGTACTTTTTTTCCCTCACTGTATACTTTAACTATTTAAAGTGAAAGTAAACATGGAGTAAGGCTTTAGGCTGGGTTCACAGTAGAACACTCAGCGGCTCACAGTAGGAGTCCGGTGCGTCTCCATTCACCGTTTCAGGTCCGATTTCAACTCGAATTTTGGGCTGAATTTGGAACTGAAATGGACCAAAAGACGCACAGGGCAATGCTGCGAAGATGTGTGAACTGGCTCCATATAGAGCCGGTCACAATCTCCTGCTATATGAATTGGATGCGGGGAAGCCAGCATCCAATTCGCAATAGTGTGAACACAGCCTTAATGTCCAAAAGAACAAACAACTCCCCTGGGCTTCAACACTTTTTAGTTGTGGCCATGAAAATCTGCTTCTTCTTTCTCGTCATATATGATGGTTACCTGGACAGAAGCAGATATTGTACTGGCCAAAAGAGGATCAGTGGGAGGAAAGGGGGGTGGAGGAATGGTGCGGACACAGCATTTTGGGGGATTATATATGTCACTGCTGCGGGTGCTAGCTCTAATTAAAAATAAATCTTTCTTATCACTGCCCAAGTAAAAAAAAAAAAGTTATTAATTTCTCCTTCAACCTAGTGCATGACGAATACCACCGAATACCACCTTAGTGAAAATAAATTAGCCAGAGTTGCAAAAAAAAAAAGATTGCTTCTTTTTTCCAAACTTTACTTTGGATAACATTAAGAATGTATTCTGTGTATTGCAGTAATGCACAATTGGCTGTTGGGTGTGTTGATGAGCCATTCATTTTAAATGGGACCTCAATGCACACATGCATTGTAGCTCACCAAATGTCAAAGATGGGAATTATGTACATTGATGTGCATATTGTAACGCAATGCAACGCAGTACACAAGTGAAAAAAGAAGCTAAAAGAGCTCTGATATTAAAGTAAATTAATACGTTTAGTAAAAGGAGATGACTGGGTGCCTTTTCGAGTATATTTTAAATTTAATGACACTTTAGTCAAAAATCTATCTTCCTCTTCATTTTACAAATTTTCCTCCTTACCCTTATGCCTCGTACACACGATCGGACTTTCCGACGGGAAATGTTCGATGTCAGGCTGTTGGCGGAAAATTCTCCAACAAATGTTGGCTAGCATGTCTTCAAATTTTCCGCCAACAAATGTGTGTTGTTGGATTTTCCGATCGTGTCCAAAGTACAAACACGCATGCTCGGAAGCAAAAGCAGTCGGTCTTGTAAACTAGCGTTTGTAATGGAGAATTAATATTCGAGACGTGGCAAATTATGAAATCTCGAAATGCAGCGCACAATTCTCTTCTTCTTTAATGGGATAATAATGAAGCTGCTTTGCTGGTGATACTGATGGAGTTATTGCAAACTAATTTTCAAAGGCTTTTTTTTTTCTAGTGATATCAAGAATAATATTATTATGCTTTTTTTTTTTTTATTTGGGCAAGTTACCACAACACCATTATCCCGTGGTTTTTAAGATCAAAGATACAACTATGTTGGTGTCCCTTGTTAATTTTACATTGTATTTTTTAAAATGTAACTGCCTACTCCCAAACTGTCATTTGAAGTAAAACACATAGCGAAGTATTATTCTACACAATTTTTTTTATTGTGCATTAAGAAAAGAAAATAAATAAAAATAGACATGCTATCTGCCAATAGAACTTAACCAAAAAAAGTGCATTCTATGCATCCAAAAATATAGAAAATATACCAAATCAAATCATTATTCAACCAAAAAAATAATGTCAAAGCAATAACTCCAAGGCCAATAATAAATAACACGTTATCTCCTCTGATTCCGCAACATGTCTGGTTGACGAACGGCCATTCAGAAACGAAATGAAAAGCATGAAATGAAAAGTGCGAACCGAAAAGTGCTAAATGAAAAACGTGAAAAGAAAAGCGCGAATCAACACTTACCAAACTTCTACTAACACTAAATTAGCAGAAGGAGTCCAAAGGGTGGCGCTAAAGAGCTGAAAAAACATGTAGTACGTCTAGTACGTCACTACATTTGTAATTGTTGGCGAACATTTGTGTGACCGTGTGTATGCAAGACAAGTTTGAGCCAACGCCCTTCGGACAAAATTCCAATTGTTGACCAACAATCCAATCGTGTGTACGAGGTATTACTGTTGCTCACGCTCTCTAACCACTTTACACAGCTTGCCTCACCACTCTGGGGGATGGTTCATCAGTGGGGATGTTGAGTAGCAATTTCTGTCAAAGTTATTTCCTATTCTGCAGGATAATAAAATACGTGCATAAGCCACACTCTCTAGATTAAAAAAAGCCAGAAGAGTTTTTACACGTGTGTACCCATACGCTCAAATATATGCAAATACGCACATGTGCTACATAGCCCAGCCTCAGGTTTTTTATGCCAGGAATATCCGATGCTCATGCATCAGTACTGTGTGCAACTACCCTTACTTATCTTTCTTCCTTGTATGGTTGCCCATTTTATGCTCATATACTAAATTGCCTGCCAATGTCCATAGTCAACCTAAACCTCTTATTTATTTTACTTTACACTTTATGTACAGTGAGGGAAAAAGGTATTTGATACCCTGCTGATTTTGTACATTAGCCCACTGACAAAGAAATGATCAGTCTATAATTTTAATGGTAGGTTTATTTTAACAGTGAGAGACAGAATAACAATAAACAAATCCAGAAAAATGCATGTCAAAAAAGTTATAAATTGATTTGCATTTTAATGAGTGAAATAAGTATTTGATCCCCTATCAATCAGCAAGATTTCTGGCTCCCAGGTGTCTTCTATACAGGTAATGAGCTGAGATTAGGAGCACTCTCTTAAAGGGAGTGCTCCTAATCTCAGCTTGTTACCTGTATAAAAGACACCTGTCCATAGAAGCAATCAATCAGATTCCAATCTCTCCGCCATAAAAAATGTAAAACCTCTGGTGTGTGAACACACTCCAAAAATTCCACCCGATGCAAAACAAAGTGCACACATAAATGTGAGACACAAAATGTGCACAGGGTATACACATAGTCCTCCAAAGGAGAAGGACCTTGACACTGATCCCCCGGGGTGTTAGGCTCCAGACGGGGACTGAGGTACTTCATTTGGTCCATCTGGCCAAAACCAGATGGATCCCATTCTTTGGAAGGTCTGCTGAGACAGACCGACCCAAGAACTAGGTGGGGCTCCCCTGAAGGGAGACCCCATGAGAGAGGGCAAATTAAGCCAGAAGGCCATGTCCACCCCCTCCCAAGACGTTCAGGGCAGGCCCGAGGACCTACCAGTCAAATGGGAAGACAAACGTGTACATCAAAATAAAGACAAAAGTGACACAACAAACAAGCAAATAAATAAATAAATACAGTGGGGGAAGGAAGTGAAGAGAGGGCGTGAAAGGTGCCGTTGTGCATTACAATGGCCGGCTCTTCGGCCAGGAATAAAAAATTCCTCTGGTCCTAGCCAAAAGGCTCGGCCTAAGAGGCAGGTGTAAAAAAAAGTGTGATAGTGCAGTGACTTTGGTGCTATAACTCAAAGCGACCCTCACTCACAGTGAGATTAAGGCACCCCTGGACTGCCACTCCAGGGGCACATACACCACAGGCTTTTTTTCAAAACCCGGCCTTCAGCCAGACCAGTGCAATCCCCATCCCTGCCAGATAGTGAGCCCTTCCGGTTTTCTCAGGGAAAACCTATTCCCGGCCTCCAAGTTCGTTAGGCCACTCCGGTTTTGGTTCCTGCCGATACTAACCTTCCAGTCTCACATCATATCAGTGGATTTGCATGACCACACGCCGACCCATGCTCAAAATCGGGATGACAGCACAGCGCCTCCACCGGACACTGACAGGAACAGGAATACACTTGATCTTAGCCAGAAGGCTGAGATGACCCGGCCTTCAGCCAGACCCAGTGCCTCTCCATCCTCACCAGGGGTACCATGCCGGCCTCCAAGGTCATTAGGACGCTCCGGGTTCTGTTCGCAACAATACTAACCTTCTAAGTACCATTACACCAGAGGATTTGCATAGCCGCCACCCCTACCTCCACCATAGTCGGGGCACTAGCACAGGACCTCCTCTTGGCAACCGATAAGAACAGATACTACACTTGATCTTAGCCAAAAGGCCGGGAAGCGAATCTCTCCGCCATAGCCAAGGCCAAAGATCCATCCAAGGATGTCAGGGACAAGATTGTAGACCTACACAAGGCTGGAATGGGCTACAACACCATCGCCTAGCAGCTTGGTGAGAGGTGACAACAGTTGGTGCGATTATTCACAAATGGAAGAAACACAAAATAACTGTCAATCTCCCTCGGTCTGGGGCTCCATGCAAGATCTCATCTTGTGGAGTTTCAATGATCATGAGAATGGTGGGGAATCAGCCCAGAACTACACGGGAGAATCTTGTCAATCTCAAGGCAGCTGGGACCATGGTCACCAAGAAAACAATTGGTAACACACTACGCCATGAAGGACTGAAATCCTACAGCGTCCGCACGGTCTCCCTGCTCAAGAAAGCACATGTACAGGCCCGTCTGAAGATTACTAATGAACAGGAGGAGAGGAATGGGACAAAATCCCTTCTGACATGTGTGCAAACCTGGTGGCCAACTTCAAGAAACGTCTGACCTCTGTGATTGCCAACAAGGATTTTGCCACCAAGTACTGAGTCATGTTTTGCGAAGGGGTCAAATACTTATGTAGCCAGGACCTGGCTATTATGCCTGCAATCCAGAGACATTTTTCTGTGTTATTAATATGGGGTTGGCTAACTCTAGTGTTTGCTGGACTCTATGTGTCATTTCCTTTTTTTCCTGTGATAGGATTCAGAGCAAAGCATCATGGGATGTGTAGTTCAGAATGCTGAAGTTTCAATGCCAGCAGGACTGATCTGAACTACAGTTAACAAAATGCTGAGTGAACAGAATAGGCTGCTGGGAAAGGATATAAAAAGGGCTGGCGCGGCCTAGATCAGTCTCTTGGGATGCCGTTTGACTCTGCCAGCAGGAGGTCTGTGTGACAGTGAGCTGCTGTTGATTTGCGGCCTACACAGCAAGGACCTGTTCAGCTATACCCAGAGGGACCTCTGCGGACAGCATCGCTTTTTCCCTGCAGCAGACCGGAGGGTGTTCCAGGTCATCCAGACACACTTGCATTTCAGATCCCAGTGGGCTGCAGTGTGGCGCGGCGGGCGCCATTCCCACAGCCAGGATACAGAGAGAGTTCCAGATAGAGTCTTCTCATCATCTACATCATTGCCAACTGTATCTGAGCTGCAGAGTGGTGAGCGGGCATAACCCATCTTGTTGTTATAAAAGACACTGCTTTCAGACATCATTCACACAGTTCAGCTGGTGGTAATTGTAGTTCCACCGGAAGTCAGTTCTTATTTTATAACGAACACTGAAAACAGACATCTATGCCCAGTTCACATTATTGATTCTTGTAGCTATACTGGATAACACCATTAGTATCATATCAGAGGAATTTACAATACAACAAGGATAACTTAAAGCTCTGACAAATTTGCTATACCCTGTTATTAAGGATTACTTTGGTTACAACACAACAACTAGCTGAAGACATCTAAATTTCAAGGAATACCCTTTTACCTGTTGTTATCCTTTTCCCTCATCTGCTTTAATTGCATTGGACTTCATCTAAAGGGAGCCAGACAATTTGAATATAATAGTCTGCATATTGTTTTCTTTATATTGTGCAAGATTTAATGGCCCGTGGGTTGAGGAGGCAGAAGGGAGAAGCCTGACACAGAAGATATAGTGGCAGCTCTCTACCCTCCTGTTAACCTGTTCACATAGGTATCTGTGATTGGGTTAATATCTGTGTTCATTTACAGTTAAAGGAACTTCGTATCATTTTATTGCGTTTTTGATAAGTATAGATAAAATATTTGTTCGTAAGGGTGTTGTGTTTGCTTATTGTCTGACAGTTTTGAGATATACTTATTTTTGTGTTCTCACTAATACAGTAAACATGCTTGAACTCTTTATTTAATACTGTGTGAGTCTCTACTTATTAATACAGTTGGTAATATGACTGAACCCAGTGTGTTAGAGGTAATGGAGGATTTGCAGAGTCGAGGTAATCAGTGGGGTACAGAGTCTATTAGCAGTCCTCACGGGGGTACCGCTACATTTATTTCACTCATTAAAATTCAAATCGATTTAGAACTTTTTTGAAATGCGTTTTTCTGGATTTTGTTGTTTTTATTCTGTCTCTCGCTGTTAAAAGAAACCTACCATTAAAATTATAGACTGATAATTTTTTTTCTCAGTGGGCAAACCTACAAAATCAGCAGGGGATCAAATACTTTTTTCTCTCACTGTACTTTAGTGCTTTACAGAAAACACCAAGCCTTTCATGTCAGCCCCTTACAAATTAACATCCAGACACACTACCCATATAACCAGTAAAGGTGGTGGCAAATTGTTAAAAAAAAACCTTTGGGTCAGTATCTACGCAAATTTCCAAGCTTTCGTTGTCACTAGGGATGCTAAATTCTTCTATTAGCATTCTAAAGCACCTACAGGCTATTGTCGAGTAGTTGAGTCCAGTTATAATGATGGCTGCTGTTTCTCTGGATATTGCTTTTTGGAGCCCTGGAATCCCTTCAGTCCTCGGAAATCTCAAGCTGGCTCCTGGAGTCTATGTAATTTCGTCCTCCCCTGGCTGGTACAATTGTTTCCCAAGCCTAATAAAAGATGTTAATTGGAAGTGATCAAGGAATTACCCTCCCATCCAAAAAGCAGAGAGGATCCCCTAAGCAGTGGCTCAGCTACAGCAGACACTGCAGTCAAAACATTGCCGTGAGCACAAAAGAGTATTTAGAGGGCATACAAAAGGTGTCTCCAGGCTTGTCTCCGAGACTTAGCGAGCCAGTGCTAGGGGGAATAGGACTGGGAAATTAGTCTCCAGTGCTGCTGGGAGATTTAAATATCTGTTCATTCCATGCGTCTGATCACAGCAGTATCGAACTATAAGAGGTGTACCAAGAATGTTTGCTGGACTTGTTTTAATCTGAAATTGTGCTCATTATTTACACCTTTGAAATTCATGAGAAAAGCGGCCCAACATAGCTAAAGATGACTGAATAACATATGATGCTTGATGTGCCCAGTTCCAAACTCAATTCTACATGGTACCTACAACTATATGGATTCTGTGTAGTTCTCTATATAGAACCCTGTAAAAAAATATTTAGAGCATCTATGCAAGACATCCACATCTCCCCATGTTTTATACCTTAAAACAGTGTTCCCTATCCTTTTTGGCACCAGGAATGGTTCCATCGGGCCGATTTTCCCAGGGACGGGGGTGTTGGACTGGCTGTCCGCCCTCTCCTTAGCAACCAGCTATACTCAGTGTGTTAGAGTGGGAAAAAAAATGCAAAACGTAAAATGAAAAACGCATCACAAAAATGGTGTCATAAAAGTCTATTACACGCAAAACGCAATCTGCTGTGGGAAAAAAGTCCCTTTCCAAAAAATGCAGCACCAGAAAACGAGGTGAACTACATCCATAGGAAACCATGTTAAATGGACTGTAGTGCGTTTCTGCAAAATGGAAAATGCACCAAAAAATGCATAGGTGTTAACGTAGGCTCAAGGCAGATTTTCAAGGCAGGTAGAAAACTAGAGTAGGAGAATTCTAGATAATAAAGAAAATAGGTGGCATCCGTTGTTATTTGTAAGGAAACAAGTTTGCCCTAAGGCTTCGTTCACATGGGCACTGAGGCCCGTACAGCGTGAATGAGCCCTGCCTGTAGGCTGCTAATATAAGTGAAAGGACAGGAATTGGCTGTATGTGCTTTACCCGTAAAGCTTAGTTTCACAGGTACACAGAGACAGGTTCATGGACCCGGACGCAGAGCCTGTGCATCTCTGTCCATGCATCTGTCCCTGTGTATCTAATATAAACAGCTTATGTACGGGGCTCAGTGTCTAAGGGAATTAAGACTATGATTACCATTATGTTCCTTAAACTGTATTTTCCAAAATTAATATTGAATATATATATATATCACTTTTTTTTAACAACCAGTTTAATTTTGGGCTTTTTTTTTACTTTACTACAGCGTTGCAGTTTTCTATGTTTGACATTAATAAACTAAAAAAGAACAGGGAAAAACTAGGCAAAGCAAAACAATTTTGCCGTTCTTCATAAATAGAACTACACTACATGTAAAGCAGCTCACACAGGAAATAACAAATAAAAGGCAACCCAGGAAGCGTGTTAGTGATAGGATCACCAGATGAAATTTGTTAAAATAAAAAGCCAGAAAAAAAGAGAACGATTGGAACCACCACATTTGGGGACTGCAATAGATTAAAGCTGGGTTCACACCTAAGACGGCCGCGGATCGCACAGGGTTGCTGTGCGTCCCTGTTCTCTGTTTCAGGGACGAATCAGGGCCGCATTTAGGCAAACATAGATAGCCGGTCACATTCTCCTGCATCCAATTTGCATAGGTGTGAACCCAGCCTAAAGTGGAATTATTATAGCTTTCAAAAAAAATAAATAAGTGCATTTACATTTTGGATTTTTATGTAGTCCCCCTTCAAAGTCCTATAAATACCTGTTTACCACCTAATGTAGCTTCCAGTGATGGTTTGGTAATAATGCTGCACTGCTCCTGAAGAGCAGAGTTGCCACTCTCATGTAGCCTGTGCCTGCTTGCACTACAGTGGGATGAGAAGATGTTGCAGGTGGCATGGCCATCAGCATTGTCACTGCTACTTTACAAGCCTGTAACTTGTCAGTCAACTCCTAGCCACACCTAGTCCTGCCCACTGCTTCTGGATTGACTGCACTGCCCGTGTTGCAGAAACCTTCCCACTGTGAGCTGCAGTGTCTGGGAGGGGGAGCGTGTGAGACACAAATAAACGATGGCTTAGCTTCAGCCGACCATAGAGGGATCAAATCTAGGCATGTTGATCATAGACCACCTGAGATTCGATCCATCTATGGGCAGGCTGGTTATACTGAAGTTAATCAATCAACATATAACAGCAGGTAGTGATCATTGTGTCCAGCAGGGAAGGCTCCCACCAGCAGACAATGGCATTGCTGGAGGGATTCCCCCCATCAACACAGACAGTGTTGATGGCAGAATCAAGCAATTTTCTTTCCTTCCACCCATGGTGGAAGGAAAGAAAATTGTATCATCTATGGCTTGCCTTAAGCCTAGTACACACAATAAGATTATCGGACAAATGTTCGCCCCTTTTTTTTGCATGCTAATCTCCATATCGAAAATGTATAGATTACTAAAGTATGAAAATTAGGAAATAATGTAATGTATTTGTATTGTATTTTCAGAAGAAAACTGTACTGGTTAAACGAAAATGGTACAATCTGGTATCCTGATTGTCCCTTCGGAAAATTTTGGAGAAAAGCTGTGTACTAACGATCAGATTATTGTACGATCGCATTGAAAGCGGTATTTTTTATTTATTTTTAACATAGTTACATAGTAGGTGAGGTTGAAAAAAAGACACAAGTCCATCAAGTCCAACCTATGTGTGATTATGTGTCAGTATTATATTGTATATCCCTGTATATTGTGGTCATTCAGGTGCTTATCTAATAGTTTTTTGAAGCTATCGATGCTCCCCGCTGAGACCACCGCCTGTGGAAGGGAATTCCACATCCTTGCCGCTCTTACAGTAAAGAACCCTCTACATAGTTTAAGGTTAAACCTCTTTTCTTCTAATTTTAATGAGTGGCCACGAGTCTTGTTAAACTCTATTCTGCAAAAAAGTTTAATTTCTATTGTAGGGTCACCAGTACGGTATTTGTATATTGAAATCATATCCCCTGTCAAGTCTCTTCTCCAAAGAGAATAAGTTCAGTGCTCGCAACCTTTCCTCATAACTAAGATCCTCCAGACCCTTTATTAGCTTTGTTGCCCTTCTTTGTACTCGCTCCATTTCCAGTACATCCTTCCTGAGGACTGGTGCCCAGAACTGGACAGCATACTCTAGTTGCGGCCGGACCAGAGCCTTGTAGAGTGGGAGAATTATCGTTTTATCTCTGGAATTGATCCCCTTTTTAATGCATGCCAACATTCTGTTTGCTTTGTTAGCAGCAGCTTGGCATTGCATGCCATTGCTGAGCCTATCATCTACTAGGACCCCCAGGTCCTTTTCCATCCTAGATTCCCCCAGAGGTTCTCCCCCCAGTGTATAGATTGCATTCATATTTTTGCCACCCAAATGCATTATTTTACATTTTTCTACATTGAACCTCATTTGCCATGTAGTTGCCCACCCCATTAATTTGTTCAGATCTTTTTGCAAGGTTTCCACATCCTGTGGAGAAGTTATTGCCCTGCTTAGCTTAGTATCGTCTGCAAATACAGAGATTGAACTGTTTATCCCATCCTCCAGGTCATTTATGAACAAATTAAATAGGATTGGTCCCAGCACAGAACCCCGGGGAACCCCACTACCCACCCCTGACCATTCCGAGTACTCCTCATTTATCACCACCCTCTGAACTCACCCTTGTAGCCAGTTTTCAATCCATGTACTCACCCTATGGTCCATGCCAATGGACCTTATTTTGCACAGTAAACATTTATAGGGAACTGTGTCAAATGCTTTTGCAAAATCCAGATACACCACGTCTACGGGCCTTCCTTTATCTAGATGGCAACTCACCTCCTCATAGAAGGTTAGTAGATTGGTTTGGCAAGAACGATTCTTCATGAATCCATGCTGATTACTGCTAATGATACCGTTCTCATTACTAAAATCTTGTATATAGTCCCTTATCATCCCCTCCAAGAGTTTACATACTATTGATGTTAGGCTAACTGGTCTGTAATTCCCAGGGATGTATTTTGGGCCCTTTTTAAATATTGGTGCTACACTGGCTTTTTTACAATCAGCTGGTACCATTCCAGTCAGTAGACTGTCTGTAAAAATTAGGAACAACGTTCTGGCAATCACTTGACTGAGTTCCCCAAGTACCCTCGGATGCAAGCCATCTGGTCCCGGTGATTTATTAATGTTAAGAAACGATATTCTGATTGTGTGTACGGGGCTTTAGTCAGGAAAGGTAGATTATCATTTTTAACTTTCTGAGGCTTGTGTATCTAGTAACTAGATTTGGTACTTGTTTAGACTGCCATACAGGAGCCTTTAGTTGTACTTAACATTTGGGTTCATGGGTTTAGAAAAACTTAAAGGCACCAAAGTGTACATTTAACGAATTGGCTAATTTATAGGGTTGCATTCCGAGAAAGAGCAGAAAATCAAAACCATTTTGCTGCTCTGCATGTAAGCAGGTACAGTCTATTTTCTACACTGTAGGTGGTGCTCAACCGCAGAAGCACTGCAGTTGGAGGGGAAGTCAGGAGGAATATGGTTCCTCTATTGTTTCCTGGGTCACTGGGGAAGCTATCTGATTGGATACTGCCACCCCATGTGACTCTGGCAGTCATCTTGGGTCATGCTGAGCACGCATTTCGCATGTGGGTAGTATAGGGACAGATCACCTGTCTGACGGGGACAGTGATCAGTGGCAGGGAGAGGTTCCGGACAAGTAGGGAAAGTATAGGAATACGCCTTCCTTCCTGGAGACCTCCCCATTTGGGTACAGACTGGCCAGGCCGCATTCCGCCCCTCAAGACAGACACATCTGAGACCTGCTCTGCTACACAACGCTGAGACATTCTGTGAGGGTTCCTGGTCAGGCTCCTTCCCACCGGGTTTGGTGTGAATTATTGAGCTCTGATGTAATACGAGTCCTATTCTCTGTAACCGGACTCTGAATGTTTACTGCCGCAGCACCGAGTAGCACCTCCCCACATGCACAGCAGGAAGCAGAACCTGCACATACACATATACAATATATATACTGGGGGGTCAGGCTGTCAGTGCTCAGACCAAACGCCGCATACTGCATCATATCGGTCTGCATGGCTGTCATTAGAAGAGGGAAGCCTCTTCTAAATATGATGCACAAGAACGCCCGCAAACAGTTTTCTGAAGACAAGCAGACTAAGGACATGGATTACTGGAACCATGTCCTGTGGTCTGATGAGACCAAGATAAACGTATTTGGTTCAGATGGTGTCAAGTGTGTGTGGCGGCAACCAGGTGAGGAGTACAAAGACAAGTGTGTCTTGCCTACAGTCAAGCATGGTGGTGGGAGTGTCATGGTCTGGGGCTGTATGAGTGCTGCCAGAACTGGGGAGCTACAGTTCATTGAGGAAACCATGAATGCCAACTTGTACTGTGACATACTGAAGCAGAGCATGATCCCCTCCCTTCAGAGACTGGGCCGTAGGGCAGTATTCCAACATGATAACGACCCCAAACACAACTCCAAGACGACCTTGACGGCCTTGATAAAGAAGTTGAGTGTAAAGGTGATGGACTGGCCAAGCATGTCTCCAGACTTAAACCCTATTGAATATCTGTGGGGCATCCTCAAACAGAAGGTGGAGGAGTACAAGGTCTCTAACATCCACCAGCTCTGTGATGTCATCATGGAGGAGTGGAAGAGGACTCCAGTGGCAACCTGTGAAGCTCTGGTGAACTCTATGCCCAAGAGGGTTAAGGCAGTGCTGGAAAATAATGGTAGCCACACAAAATATTGACACCTTGGGCCCAATTTGGACATTTTCATTAGGGGTGTACTCACTTTTGTTGCCAGCGATTTAGACATTAATGGCTGTGTGTTGAGTTATTTTGAGGGGACAGCAAATTTACACTGTTATACAAGCTCTACACTCACTACTTTTCATTGTAGCAAAGTGTCATTTCTTCAGTGTTGTCACATGAAAAGATATAATAAAGTCTTAAAAAATCAAAAATGTGAGGGGTGTACTCACTTTTGTGAGATACTATATATATATATATTTATATATATATATATATATATATATATATATATATATATATATATATACACACACACACACTCGATATTGTCAAAAGTATTGAGATACCTGCCTTTACACACACACATGATCTTGGCATCCCAGTCTTAGTCCGTAGGCTTCAATATTGAGTTGGCCCACCCTTTGCAGCTATAACAGATTCAACTCTTCTGGGAAGGCTGTCCACAAGGTTTAGAAGTGTGTCTATGGGAGTGTTTGACCATTCTTCTAGAACCGCATTTGTGAGGTCAGGCACTGATGTGGACAAGAAGGCCTGGCTCGCAGTCTTCGCTCTAATTCATTCCAAAGGTGTTCTATCAGATGGAGGTCAGGACTCTGTGCAGGCCAGTCAAGTTCCTCCACCCCAAACTCCCTCATCCATGTCTTTCCTAAACACAGCAACAAAGGTTCTAAGAAATATAAGACAACAATTAGACCTCAATGGTGACCTGTGGACATGGTTGGAAACCTTCCCACTGTGAGCTGCAGTGTCTGGGAGGGGGAGCGTGTGAGACACAAATAAACGATGGCTTAGCTTCAGCCGACCATAGAGGGATCAAATCTAGGCATGTTGATCATAGACCACCTGAGATTCGATCCATCTATGGGCAGGCTGGTTATACTGAAGTTAATCAATCAACATATAACAGCAGGTAGTGATCATTGTGTCCAGCAGGGAAGGCTCCCACCAGCAGACAATGGCATTGCTGGAGGGATTCCCCCCATCAACACAGACAGTGTTGATGGCAGAATCAAGCAATTTTCTTTCCTTCCACCCATGGTGGAAGGAAAGAAAATTGTATCATCTATGGCTTGCCTTAAGCCTAGTACACACAATAAGATTATCGGACAAATGTTCGCCCCTTTTTTTTGCATGCTAATCTCCATATCGAAAATGTATAGATTACTAAAGTATGAAAATTAGGAAATAATGTAATGTATTTGTATTGTATTTTCAGAAGAAAACTGTACTGGTTAAACGAAAATGGTACAATCTGGTATCCTGATTGTCCCTTCGGAAAATTTTGGAGAAAAGCTGTGTACTAACGATCAGATTATTGTACGATCGCATTGAAAGCGGTATTTTTTATTTATTTTTAACATAGTTACATAGTAGGTGAGGTTGAAAAAAAGACACAAGTCCATCAAGTCCAACCTATGTGTGATTATGTGTCAGTATTATATTGTATATCCCTGTATATTGTGGTCATTCAGGTGCTTATCTAATAGTTTTTTGAAGCTATCGATGCTCCCCGCTGAGACCACCGCCTGTGGAAGGGAATTCCACATCCTTGCCGCTCTTACAGTAAAGAACCCTCTACATAGTTTAAGGTTAAACCTCTTTTCTTCTAATTTTAATGAGTGGCCACGAGTCTTGTTAAACTCTATTCTGCAAAAAAGTTTAATTTCTATTGTAGGGTCACCAGTACGGTATTTGTATATTGAAATCATATCCCCTGTCAAGTCTCTTCTCCAAAGAGAATAAGTTCAGTGCTCGCAACCTTTCCTCATAACTAAGATCCTCCAGACCCTTTATTAGCTTTGTTGCCCTTCTTTGTACTCGCTCCATTTCCAGTACATCCTTCCTGAGGACTGGTGCCCAGAACTGGACAGCATACTCTAGTTGCGGCCGGACCAGAGCCTTGTAGAGTGGGAGAATTATCGTTTTATCTCTGGAATTGATCCCCTTTTTAATGCATGCCAACATTCTGTTTGCTTTGTTAGCAGCAGCTTGGCATTGCATGCCATTGCTGAGCCTATCATCTACTAGGACCCCCAGGTCCTTTTCCATCCTAGATTCCCCCAGAGGTTCTCCCTCCAGTGTATAGATTGCATTCATATTTTTGCCACCCAAATGCATTATTTTACATTTTTCTACATTGAACCTCATTTGCCATGTAGTTGCCCACCCCATTAATTTGTTCAGATCTTTTTGCAAGGTTTCCACATCCTGTGGAGAAGTTATTGCCCTGCTTAGCTTAGTATCGTCTGCAAATACAGAGATTGAACTGTTTATCCCATCCTCCAGGTCATTTATGAACAAATTAAATAGGATTGGTCCCAGCACAGAACCCCGGGGAACCCCACTACCCACCCCTGACCATTCCGAGTACTCCTCATTTATCACCACCCTCTGAACTCACCCTTGTAGCCAGTTTTCAATCCATGTACTCACCCTATGGTCCATGCCAATGGACCTTATTTTGCACAGTAAACATTTATAGGGAACTGTGTCAAATGCTTTTGCAAAATCCAGATACACCACGTCTACGGGCCTTCCTTTATCTAGATGGCAACTCACCTCCTCATAGAAGGTTAGTAGATTGGTTTGGCAAGAACGATTCTTCATGAATCCATGCTGATTACTGCTAATGATACCGTTCTCATTACTAAAATCTTGTATATAGTCCCTTATCATCCCCTCCAAGAGTTTACATACTATTGATGTTAGGCTAACTGGTCTGTAATTCCCAGGGATGTATTTTGGGCCCTTTTTAAATATTGGTGCTACACTGGCTTTTTTACAATCAGCTGGTACCATTCCAGTCAGTAGACTGTCTGTAAAAATTAGGAACAACGTTCTGGCAATCACTTGACTGAGTTCCCCAAGTACCCTCGGATGCAAGCCATCTGGTCCCGGTGATTTATTAATGTTAAGAAACGATATTCTGATTGTGTGTACGGGGCTTTAGTCAGGAAAGGTAGATTATCATTTTTAACTTTCTGAGGCTTGTGTATCTAGTAACTAGATTTGGTACTTGTTTAGACTGCCATACAGGAGCCTTTAGTTGTACTTAACATTTGGGTTCATGGGTTTAGAAAAACATAAAGGCACCAAAGTGTACATTTAACGAATTGGCTAATTTATAGGGTTGCATTCCGAGAAAGAGCAGAAAATCAAAACCATTTTGCTGCTCTGCATGTAAGCAGGTACAGTCTATTTTCTACACTGTAGGTGGTGCTCAACCGCAGAAGCACTGCAGTTGGAGGGGAAGTCAGGAGGAATATGGTTCCTCTATTGTTTCCTGGGTCACTGGGGAAGCTATCTGATTGGATACTGCCACCCCATGTGACTCTGGCAGCCATCTTGGGTCATGCTGAGCACGCATTTCGCATGTGGGTAGTATAGGGACAGATCACCTGTCTGACGGGGACAGTGATCAGTGGCAGGGAGAGGTTCCGGACAAGTAGGGAAAGTATAGGAATACGCCTTCCTTCCTGGAGACCTCCCCATTTGGGTACAGACTGGCCAGGCCGCATTCCGCCCCTCAAGACAGACACATCTGAGACCTGCTCTGCTACACAACGCTGAGACATTCTGTGAGGGTTCCTGGTCAGGCTCCTTCCCACCGGGTTTGGTGTGAATTATTGAGCTCTGATGTAATACGAGTCCTATTCTCTGTAACCGGACTCTGAATGTTTACTGCCGCAGCACCGAGTAGCACCTCCCCACATGCACAGCAGGAAGCAGAACCTGCACATACACATATACAATATATATACTGGGGGGCAGGCTGTCAGTGCTCAGACCAAACGCCGCATACTGCATCATATCGGTCTGCATGGCTGTCATTAGAAGAGGGAAGCCTCTTCTAAATATGATGCACAAGAACGCCCGCAAACAGTTTTCTGAAGACAAGCAGACTAAGGACATGGATTACTGGAACCATGTCCTGTGGTCTGATGAGACCAAGATAAACGTATTTGGTTCAGATGGTGTCAAGTGTGTGTGGCGGCAACCAGGTGAGGAGTACAAAGACAAGTGTGTCTTGCCTACAGTCAAGCATGGTGGTGGGAGTGTCATGGTCTGGGGCTGTATGAGTGCTGCCAGAACTGGGGAGCTACAGTTCATTGAGGAAACCATGAATGCCAACTTGTACTGTGACATACTGAAGCAGAGCATGATCCCCTCCCTTCAGAGACTGGGCCGTAGGGCAGTATTCCAACATGATAACGACCCCAAACACAACTCCAAGACGACCTTGACGGCCTTGATAAAGAAGTTGAGTGTAAAGGTGATGGACTGGCCAAGCATGTCTCCAGACTTAAACCCTATTGAATATCTGTGGGGCATCCTCAAACAGAAGGTGGAGGAGTACAAGGTCTCTAACATCCACCAGCTCTGTGATGTCATCATGGAGGAGTGGAAGAGGACTCCAGTGGCAACCTGTGAAGCTCTGGTGAACTCTATGCCCAAGAGGGTTAAGGCAGTGCTGGAAAATAATGGTAGCCACACAAAATATTGACACCTTGGGCCCAATTTGGACATTTTCATTAGGGGTGTACTCACTTTTGTTGCCAGCGATTTAGACATTAATGGCTGTGTGTTGAGTTATTTTGAGGGGACAGCAAATTTACACTGTTATACAAGCTCTACACTCACTACTTTACATTGTAGCAAAGTGTCATTTCTTCAGTGTTGTCACATGAAAAGATATAATAAAGTCTTAAAAAATCAAAAATGTGAGGGGTGTACTCACTTTTGTGAGATACTATATATATATATATATATATATATATATATATATTTATATATATATATATATATATATATATATATATATACACACACACACACTCGATATTGTCAAAAGTATTGAGATACCTGCCTTTACACACACACATGATCTTGGCATCCCAATCTTAGTCCGTAGGCTTCAATATTGAGTTGGCCCACCCTTTGCAGCTATAACAGATTCAACTCTTCTGGGAAGGCTGTCCACAAGGTTTAGAAGTGTGTCTATGGGAGTGTTTGACCATTCTTCTAGAACCGCATTTGTGAGGTCAGGCACTGATGTGGACAAGAAGGCCTGGCTCGCAGTCTTCGCTCTAATTCATTCCTAAGGTGTTCTATCAGATGGAGGTCAGGACTCTGTGCAGGCCAGTCAAGTTCCTCCACCCCAAACTCCCTCATCCATGTCTTTCCTAAACACAGCAACAAAGGTTCTAAGAAACATAAGACAACAATTAGACCTCAATGGTGACCTGTGGACATGGCTCCGACACACCAAATTATCATTCTTGGAGGACAGTTTAACCAAGTAGTTGGAAACCCTTGACTGATTGCTATGGCTTTCCCTAAGATAAGCAATGGCCTGCATGCACTCCTTCCTCCATTTCCTATAAGAGTCCCAATTCTTCCTGTTCAGGGCAGAAGCTGACCCAAAAAGACACTGAGAGGCAGTTGAAGCATGCGTGCATGTTAGAGTGTTTACTAATGTCCATGAAAAAGCCTTAAAAGTGAACAAGGTACTGTCAAGTGTGTTTTTATTTCTTTTCGTAGCTTGTTGACAAGGGGGTTGTAAGAGACAAAGGGTCTGAGGCAAGGTTTGTGAACTGTACACTTCACCTTCCCTGTTCAAATCTGTAAGCCTCCCTGTCTCTGCTTTTAGGTGCCAGCAAGGAGCTGCTGATAATAACAATATCTGACTGCAGTCCCGGAAATCCCTTATCTACAGACTGTTATCCCATCTACTAATCTTATTAAGAAGAGAGGGACCACAAGCTTGCATTCACAAATCCTAATATATTATGTTTAATCAGTCTGACAAACACACCAAGAAAAATATCCTTTTTTTTAAGTTACATTTAGTTCAAGTAAATGTAAAAAATTAAAGTCACATGGCCAGAAACAGAGTGCTTTAGTTTGGTGTTAAAATATAATAAAACTATAACTAAAGGCATTTTTTTAAGTTTTGAAAAAGAGGGATTAGAACACCTGTCTGTTTTTTATTGCTGTCTGTGCCCATTAGGGGGGGGGGGGGGGGGGGTGTTTGCCCTCTCAAATCACCATTATCACCAAGAATAAAAGTAAAAGAAATTGTCAAATTTTGAGTTGTCACCGGAACAGGAATAGAAAGGAAATCTTCCAATGGGGACACTAGTTGTCTTGAAAATGAGAAATGCCCTTACTTTGAAGGGATTTCTTCTCGCTTCCTGTTGTGGCTATGGGACAGGAAGTGAAGGGAAATCTCCCCTTCCCTTACTCTAGCCAAACAAAACAAAAAACAAAAAAAAAAAGATTTGCTTTTAGTTCTGCTTTAAATATTTGTGAATTAAGCCTATTTTCAGTTGGGCACTGGTTTTCCCCAGTAGTCATTCAAGGTGACTTAACCACTTGCTGACCCTGGCTTTTTCTGACATTTGTTGTTTACAAGTAAAAATCAGTATTTTTTGCTCGAAAATCACCAAACATTATATATACACAACATTGCAATATTTTATGTTACACTGTATTTGCGCAGTGGTCTTTCAAACGCAATTGATGTTACACAGAGTAAATAGATACCTAACATGTCACGCTTTGAAAATGCACGCGCTCGTTGAATGGGTACAAACTACTGTACTTAAAAATCTCCATAGGTGACTCTTTAAAATAAAATAAAATAAAGGTTACCTTTTTACAGTTACAGAGGAGGTCTAGTGCTAGAATTATTTATCTCACCCTAATGATTGTGGTGATACCTCACATGTGTGGTTTGAACACTGTTTACATATTTGCTCCTGCGCGCATGCTCGGAGGAATGTGGCGCTCTGAATTTTATTTTTTCTTATTTATTTAACTTTTTATTTTTTCATTTTTACACTATCCCTTTATTATTATTTTTTTATCACTTTTACTTCTATTACAATGAATGTAAACAACCCTTGTAATAGAAATAAGCATGACAGGTCATCTTTATTGAGAGATCTGGGGTCAAAAAGACCCCAGATCTCTTATTTATCTTTAAAAGCAAAAACCTGGCGATCGTTCGCAGAAAGGCAGAACAGCAGTCTGCCTATGTAAACAAGGCAGACCACCGTTCTGCCAGAGAGGAAAATGAAGATCTTGAGTTTCTATGCAGAAACAAGGATCTCTGTTTTCCTTTAGTCAAAGCACTCTCCCTGAAATTAGAAAGCACTCATAGGGAGCACATTTAACCCTTTGCTTGCCCCTGATGTTAACCCCTTCCCTGCTAGTATCATTTATACAGTGACAGTGCATTTTTTTTTAGCACTGATCACTTTATTGGTGTCACTGGTCCCCAAGAAGTGTCACTTAGTGTCTGTCTCAATGTCGCAGTCCTGCTAAAAAATGTCGGAGATTGCCGCCATTACTAGTAAAAAATATTAAAAAATGAAAAAGTCCCTAAATCTATCCCTGTTACGTACCTTGTAGTAGAGCCTGACTTGTAGGAGGAGACCTCTCTTACAGCACTGGCTCAGGAGCCACTGGAGTGGGAACAGTAGCTTTGAGAGCACAGTGAGGTAGGAGTGCCTGTGAGATCTGTGATAGTTGGCACAGATGGATGGATGGATGGTGAACCACCAGATAGGTAACAGCAAGGGCAGATGCAGGTCAGCGACCTGGTGAACTGGAAGGTGCAGAGGTAGCAGCAAGCTGGAGGAGGGTGAGACAAGCCGGGTCAAACACAGGTAATCAGGGCTGTAAGCTGGAGCAGGGTCAGAAGAACAGGCAGAGATTGGCAACAGGATATCAAGCAAGGAAGTCTTTAGCTGGGTCAAGGCAAGCCAAGGTTAGGATTGGAGATATCAGGTAAGTCAGCAGAGCCGGGTCAATACGGGTGATCAGATGACAGGTACAGGTTTCAGGACACACTAAGCTGCAGACCAAACAGCACTGCACTTATGCAGCTGCTGTTCTTTTAAGGGCCCATTGGCGCCAAGCACCGTCTAGTGCATGCGCACACGCATCTGGCGCATGCCCTTGCGCACGCGCGCGCACACACACGCGCCTGGGGCGCACACACACGCTGCTGACCAGCTCATTGGACTGGCACCCATGTGCGCACGCACGCACCTCCGTCTTGCCACAGCAAGTCCCTGACAATCCCATAGTTTGTAGACGCTATAACTTTTGCGAAAAGCAATCAATATACACTTGTTGGGATTTTTTTTTTTACAAAAAATATGTAGCAGAATACATATTGGCCTACACTGATGAAGAAATTAGATTGTTTACATTTTTATATTGGATATGTTTTATAGCAGAAAGTTTTTTTTTTCAAAATTGTCGGCCGTTTTTTGTTTAAAGCGCAAAAAAAACCCCGCAGAGGTGATCAAATACCACCAAAAGAAAGCTTTATTTGTGGGGGGAAAATGGACATTGATTTCATTTGGGTACAGTGTCGCACGATCGGGCAAATGTCAGTTAAAGCAACGCAGTGCCGTATCGTAAAAAATGGCCTGGTCAGGAAGAGGGTAAAACCCTCCGGGGATGAAGTGGTTAAGGGAAAAAATTATCCCTTGTTTATGCCCAAGAGGCGGAAGTGACATCAGATGTCACTTTGGTCCTCCAAGGGCATAGAGCCGAGTGGGGGCTATCTTGCCCTCACTAGGCTTCCTATTGGTTCCCGGCTTATCGACGGCTCCGGTAAGCATGGGAACCACCGAGAAGTGGCAAGGAGAGGGGGACCTCTCCTATAAATGTGATCCCGTGGCGAATTCGCTTCTGGGACCACTTTTATCTGAACGCCGACCGCCTAACTAAAAAAAAATACAGGGGTTATGGCAGTTAGCTGTTGCCATTAACCCTGGTATTTAACATCAAAATAATAATGTATATTTACAGTTAGGCGGTCGGCAAGTGGTTTAAGCCTGTTACACGCTGCAAGTTCTTTTTTTCCTTTAACCCAGTGGGTTAAATAAAAAAAAAATGGACAGATCGCCGTATCAATACAAGCGATGATGGTGTGGCGATCTCCCCCTCTGTGCTATTGTATTGCCACCAGAATACACTGATCAGCGCTCGCAGCTACTGGCATCAGCTGTCGGCTTTTTCCCAAATAATCATTTCTTCCGGCTATAGCCGGCAACACTGATCATTGTATTCTGGCGGCGGGGAAGGCTTTCTGCCATCAGAATATAAAAACACAGAGGGAAGGATTTTCCCAATCCACCTCAAGTGTGTGGATGGGGGAATCGGATCATATTGTTTTTCAACCCCCTGGTGGAACGAAAAAAAAATAAAAGATCAATGTATGGGCTACTGAATTTCATCTTTCTGGCTGCCCAAACTAATTGTTAAATGTTGGCTTAAATCCTTAATTCCTCTAGAACTTGCTAAGAACAAACTTATCTGAGTCATTGTCAATAATGAGTTGCCAAGCATATTGCATAATACGCAATTTGGATATCGGATCAACAGATATATTTCACCCTCTTGAACCCTGGCATGAAGGTCTCACTCTTTCTTTATTTTCGTTTCCTAATTCTCCCCCCCCCCCCTTTAATGTCCTCATTATACAGTATGTGTATTGTTTACCAGTTTTAGGTAACTGAACAATATGTTGTAAGGATATTCTGTATGTAATATGATATTCAGTAGCTTTATTCCCCCAGTCTGTATGGCAGTCTGAGTGGCAAACTATTAGCAGATTAGGAACCAAGATTTGATACAGCTGAAGGATATATACCCTTTGGAACAGTGGCGTATGTACAGGGGTCACAGGGGTTTCCATTGAGACCCTGTCTCATGCTCCAGGGGGCCTGTGTGCCCCCCTGTTTGCCTGTATAGGAGGGCGGCGGGGGCAACGGCATGTAGAGGAACCAATCCCTCCATGCAGCCACTGAATGCCCGCTTCTCCTCCTCTCCTTGCTGCAGACATTCAGCGGCTGAAGGAGGGAAATGGAGGACATTGGTTCCTCTACATGCCGCA
This sequence comes from Aquarana catesbeiana, assembly GCF_042186555.1. NCBI lineage: Eukaryota > Metazoa > Chordata > Amphibia > Anura > Ranidae > Aquarana > Aquarana catesbeiana. The sequence continues at coordinate 213,511,943 of NC_133335.1, forward strand.
CCAGCTGCCTCCCTATCACTGTCCTGCTGCCCCGGGTTCCTGTGGGCTCTCTCCTGGCCTCAGTGCTGCCAAGTGGCCCCCTCCTACCTCCTGTCGGCTGCTGCAAGGGAACTGTCAGGATGGAGAATAGGGAAGGGGTCGTTGAATGTGTAATTTACTGGTTCCTTCCTTGTCTTAATGAATAGAGTCAGTGATCGGTACTGATTACTGATTGTTTTTTTCTTTTTTTATGAATTTATAGCTGGGGCTGTTCACCAAAGCCCCCCCAATGTTGGGGGTCCTAAAAAATATGTAAAAAATAATAATAAATAAAATTGTAAAATAAATAAATAAAATAAAATGAATAAAAAAATAAAAAATTAATAAAAAGGAAAACCCCCAAATAAAAAATAAAAAAACTACTGACACCACTGTCATAACTATCACAATGGTCGCACTTGCAACTGGGCTCTGGCGTTTCTCCACCGTGGGGGGATTGCAAGACAACAGGAAGGTGGCCCCTAATAAAGAGTCTCACGATGGGAGTAAAAGGTCCTGGGTTCAGTAGAAAGGGCCTGGTCGGGGCCAGGGGGGCCCTTCATGGTTTCTTGCACCAGGGGTCTGAAGGTTCTAGTTACGCCTCTGCTTTGGAATTTTATATAGACTTTTACATTCAAAGATTGTTGCTCTGGTTCAGTACAACATTATGTACGTAGTAACATCTGTCTTTTTTTAAATGTATAAGATATGGGAGAGCTGACTAATAAGAGAATCACAACATTTGCTCTGATGTATTGTTCTAATATTGACCTTGCTAAAAATAATGCAACAATTATTTAAATTAAGCTGGTTTCTTTGACATGTATATTTAAAATGTTATACATGCCCTTTAAACTGAGCACATTTTCATGTATGTTATAAAAAAAATTCTCGATTCCATAGAATAGAAAACATCTACTGAAGGACCGGATCTGATGCTATCATGAAGTCCACAATTTATGTCATTTCAACTGAGCTCTGCAAGCTGAGCTAGATGGAACTTTCAGTCGGAAAGAGAAAAAAGAAATCTCAGTATAATAGAATTACATTTTATCTTAACGTCTCTTTGTTTATCTTACATGAAGGGCAGCAATTTTAGTTTGAAAGCAGAGCCAATTCTTATCTTATCCGATAGAAAGTGTGCTTGGGTTATGGAAACTTTATTGAAATGTCCACAGGTTACTTTTAGCTTGGATTAATGGCTCTTAGGAAAACGAATATGGCGCCCTAAAGGTTTACTGCAAAGAAGAATAACTGTTTATGATGACTTGATAAAAGATCTCACCTGCAAGGGTTTTAAATGAAATCAGAGGTAATACTTTTTGAGGCTATGTCAAAGGGGAAACCTGTACTGGGTAAGTACATTGTTGTTGATCTACCCTTCTGAAAATACTAGATCCCTGGCTGTCATTCTGATCCATGGTTTCAGTGCACTGAAAACCTGAGTACAACCAGCATGTTGGATTTTTTTTTCAGAATACATTTTAAAGAACACACAGATAGTACAGATATCTCAATATAGGCATTACTATGATGATACATGTACATGGAAAGGTCAGCACAGTGAAAAAACTATAGGATGCAGATCAATATGTAAGATATTGACCCAGAATACCAGGTACTAGGGAGTCTCCGACTCTGAGCCACAGTGACATTTTACATGGTAGTTACCGCAAATATTTAAGAAAAACAGAGAAAGACCCATAGGGTCATGACAATTTGAAAAGAGCCATAAAGAGGTGAAAGAAGAAGGAAGGAAATAAGAAACCAGAGAGAGAGCGAGAAAAAAAAGGGAGGGAGGGGGAGAGGGTAAGGGAAGGCGAAGGGAAGGGTGTAAAAGGGAGGGAAATGAAAGGGATCCAGTCAAATCAAACCACCAATCTGACAAGACCAGTGACCAGTGACTCCTCACAAAAAAACAAAAACAATGATGGAAAAAACAGCGTGGGGTTCCCCCCCCCCAAAGACCATACCAGACCCTTCTGTCTGGTATGGATTTGGAGGGGACACCCCCAAGCTAAAAATGTTGGGTTCCCCCCAAAATCCATACCAGGCCCTTATCTAAGCATGCAGCGAGCGCCCCCCACCCCACCCCAAAGCACCTTACCCCCATGTTGATGGGGACAAGGGCCTCTTCCCGACAACCCTGGCCTGTGGTTGTCGGGGTCTGCAGGTCGGGGGCTTATCGGAATCTGGATGCCCCCTTTAACAAGGGGACACCCAGATCCCGGCCTGTCCTATATGAATGTGTATCGGGTACATCGTACCCCTACCCATTCACAAAAAAGCAGTGAAATGTAAAAAAAAACAAGAGCCAGTTTTTGACAAGTCCTTTATTAAAAAAATAGCTCAGAGCCGTCTTCTGCCCAAGCTGTCTTCTCCCGCCGCTGTGTCTCCCAGTGCTGTTTTCTCCCGCATCTCTCCCGGTGCTGTCTTCTCCCCGAGCTGCCTTCTCCTGCCACTGTCTTCTCCCAGAGCTGTCTTCTTCCTCCCTGCCGCTGTCTGCTTCCTCGCTGTCAGTTACCCGCTAAAAACAAAAGCTGTCCAGAAGCTGTCTTCCTCCATTGTGACGTCCCCCGCTGTCTAACATCTCTTATATAGCCATGGGGCGTGGCCATCCGATGACGGCACCCGGAGAGCCCACCCCTTGTGACATCACTCTATGCCAGATCAGTAAAGAACTGACTAACCTTACACTCCACAACACCTGGCAAACTCTGTGGGGATGATTTACTAAAGCTGGATAGTGCAAAACCTGGTGCAGTTGTGCATGGTACCCAATAAGCTTTTAACCAGCTTGTTCACTTAGGCCCCTTTCACACTTGTGCGACTTTTCCTGCGACTTTGGACATCAGAGTCACATGTCAAGTCGTACCCCATGATTCCCAATTATAACCATTCATATCTTTGCGGCTTCATGTCGCACCGACTTTAACCACTTCAGCCCCGGAAGATTTTACCCCCTTCCTAACCAGAGCACTTTTTACAATTTGGCACTGCGTCGCTTTAACTGACAGTTGCGCAGTCGTGCAATGCTGTACCTAAACAAAATGTGTGTCTTTTTTTTCCCACAAATACACAAATACTTTTTGCTATAATAAATATTCCAGAAAATGTTTTAAAAAAACAAATTTCTTCATCAGTTTAGGCCAATATATATTCTTCTACATATTTTTTGTAAAAAAATCGCAATAAGGGTATATTGATTGGTTTGCGCAAAAGTTATAGCGTCTACAGACTATGGGAAAGATTTATGGCATTTTTATGGCTTTTTTTCGGACACTTTTGACACATTTTTGGGACCATTGACATACAACGATCAATGCTATAAAAATGCACTGATTACTGTGTAAATGTCACTAGTAGGGAAGGGGTTAACACAAGGAGGCGATCAAGGGGTTAAATATGTGTTCCCTGGGTGTGTTCTAACTATATGGGGATAGGACTGACTGGGGGAGGAGACATACCGCTGTTCCTACTTACTATAAGGAGACAAACGTTCCTACTTACTATAAGGAGACAAACGATATGTCTCCCCTCCCCTGACAGAACAGGAATTTGTGTGTTTTTTTTTTTTTTTTTTTTCTTTTCAAACTTTTTTATTGAGAGTAAGACATAAGGTTTAACAGGCAATACATATGTCACATAGTTGGATTTGTCATTATACATAAATACCCTAGTGGGGATTGTGTTATAACAATTTTCAGGAATAAATTATACGGTACGGTCCAGTGACAAGTTTTTCACAGAGTTGAGTGAGAACAAAATATAACGGTTTCCTGTTACGTCTAGATGACAAAACAGGGTTTATATCAAGAAAAATTAAAAAAAAAATAAAATAGTAAGATTAATGTCAAGAGTAAGGTGATAGCATTTAAATATGGATAGTAAGTCTGCGAACATATAAAGGCTCAAAGTTGGTAGACTTTATATAATCTTCAATAAAGTTACCTGTAAAAAGAGCGCAAGAAGAAGGAGAGAGTAAAGAGAGGGAAATCAGAAAGAAAAGAAGGATAGGGAAGATAGAGAAAGATTAGAGAAGGATAGAGAGAGGGAGGAGGGGGGTCGGGGGGAGCGCACGAGAGTCTGGCTCACCACCAGGTCCATCTATTGTGATATTGGGTCATTAGGGGTTAAGGAGGTTCTTATCAAAGTCTGGGGGTAGAAAATGTTCAGTCCAGGGATTCCAAATTTTCAGATGTTGAGGGATCCTATCAAGTATCGTGGCTTCTATTTTACTATGGATCATAGCCTGGGTGACCCTATTTTTGGCCTCAGCTAGGGAAAGTTTCGGGGTTTTCCAGGCCCTAGCTATCGTCTGTTTAGCTGCTGTTGTGAGCTGAAGAAGGAGGCGGGTCTGAGATCTGGTGAAGTCCGAGGGGATTAGGTTCAGCAACGCTATAGCTGGATCTGGTTCAATTGGATGTTGAAATAAGGTAGAGGCTATTTGAAAGATCGCAGCCCAAAATTCCTGTGCTATAGAGCATGACCACCATATATGCGCGTGGGTTCCTTGCTCGTTACAGCCACGGAAACAATTGGCTGAGTAATTTGGGAGAAATTTGGCAATCCTGGCAGGAACCAGATACCATCTCATAAGTACTTTATAATTTGCCTCTTGTGCAATTATGTTTTGAGAGGATATTTTCGTATTGGACCAAATGTCAGACCAGTCCTCTGTATCAAGGTGTAATGCAAAATCCGCAGACCACTGTGCAGTATATGAAGGGAGGTTGTTTGGGGGAGAGGTCAGGTGAGCATATAAAAGAGATATTAGACCAGGGGCGTGAGGGTCAGAGTTGCAAATTCCTTCAAAAAGAGATAAGTCGTCTAGTGACGTATGTGTACCAATCGTCCTTCGGATAAAATGGGATATCTGTAAGAATCGAAAGATTTCTGTGTTGGGAATATCAGTTAGGTTTTGTAGAGAGGCAAACGTCTTTATACCTGATCCTGAGACAAAATCGCGTATGCGACATAATCCTGCCCTGTGCCAGATTTGAAACGAGTTCGGACTGACTTGGGCTGGGTAGAAGTTCGGATGGTCTAGAAAAGAAAGAAGTGGGGAGTGTGGGGATTGTAATTTAAAGGGACCTCGGAGTTTGTCCCACAGCTTAAGAGAATGTCCCGTTATGGGGTTACTAATTGGGCCACGAGTTGTGGGGGGCAACCATAGTAGGTTAGATATGTTGAGCGGGTATAGATCAATAGCTTCCAAACTGACCCAAAGTGGTATCTCATTCTGTGCATGAAATAAAGTAATCTGGGCCAGTTGGGCGGCGTGATAATATCCCATGAAATTAGGTAGACCCAACCCGCCCTTGGTTTTACTACGGAGCAGTACCGTTTTGGAGACTCTGGGTCTAATTGGGCCCCATATGTATTTGGATACTCGCGTTTGAATGATTCGATGGTAATATGGGGGGATTGGGATCGGAAGGACTCTATATAGGTAAAGCAGTTTTGGAAGTAGGGACATCTTTACAGCCGCTATCCGGCCTAGCCAAGAGGTACATATTGGGCGCCACGCTTCCAATAAGGCTGTTAGGTGTTTTAACATGGGGAGATAGTTGGTTTTAAAAAGCTGGTCTGGGTCACTAGTTAGTTTAATACCAAGATAAGGAATAGAAGCTGGGGCCCAAATGAAAGGGAAGAATTCCTTTATGTGTACCAATTCAGGTTGTGGTATGGATACGTTGAGAGCTTTTGATTTAGACTGATTAACTTCCAGGCCTGATATTCGGGCAAATTTGTCAAGGAGATGAAGTAGGTTGGGGAGTGTAGTTCTAGGTGATGTGACAAATAGCAGCGCGTCATCTGCAAATAAGCATAACTTATGTGATGTAGAAGCTATATCAAGGCCTTTGATATTTGGGTTTGCCCTTATGAGGGCTGCAAGGGGTTCTATCGCCAGTGCGAATATAAGGGGAGAGAGGGGGCATCCTTGTCTAGTACCTCGTAAAATTTGGAAACAGTCCGAACGGTATCCTGAGTATTTGACATAAGCTTGTGGTTGATGATATAGGGAGTTAACCCATTGCAAAAAATTTGGTCCAAATCCCCATCTCTGGAGTACATAGTTAATATAGGGCCATAAGACTGTGTCGAACGCCTTACGAATATCAAGAGAGAGTAGGTGCATGGGGATCTGGCGTGTTCGGGCTAGGTGTTGGAGCAGAATGACGCGTCGAATATTGTCACTGGCTTGACGTTTTGGTATGAAGCCAACTTGGTCTTTGTGAATTAGGCTACCTATAATTGGATTGAGGCGTAATGCCATAATCTTGGCTAATATCTTTATATCCAAATTAAGTAAGGATATAGGCCTATAATTGGACCATAAGGCGTTGTCTGTGTTAGGCTTGGGTATCATGGAAATAATGGCTGTCAACGTATCTCGACCAAAGGAATATTGTTTAAGGAGAGAGTTAAAAGTATTAGTAAGAAGGGGGGCTAAAGTGGGGGCAAATTTTTTAAAATAAGAGCTTGATAAACCGTCGGGGCCTGGTCTTTTATGGGGTTTAAGAGATTTTATGGCAAGAAGGACTTCCTCAGACGTAATGGGGCGTTCCATAGACTCTCTGTGGGCCTCTGATAGATTTGGTAGAGTGATATTTTGAAATAGTGACTCCGCTTGCGTTGCCGAGAATGTGCGTGTCGGGGTATATAATTCAGCTAACTTCTTACGGAATTCTGCAAGAACTTTAACAGGATTACTCGTGAAGTTATCTTTGGCCAGTTTGAGTCTGATAGGATTATGCGCCCTTTCCGGTCGGCGAAGTCTTAGTGCCAGGAAGGAATCAGGTTTATTGGCTTTTGTGTAGATTGTATGGTTGAATCTTCGAATGGTTTTATCTGCTGATTCTGCTAAGATTAAATCTAGCTCAGTTTTCGTTTTTTCAAGTAAGGTCCTATGGGGTTCAGTTGGGGTGGATTGGAATTGGAGGAAGAGACGATGATATTCAGCTTCTAATTGTTGTGTTTTAAGTTTTTTATCTCTTTTGAGATGGGTGGATGTAGATATACAAGTCCCTCTAATCACGGGTTTGTGGGCTTCCCATAACAGGATAGGCGAGATGCCGGGTGTGGCATTATGTTGTATGTATTCTTTAAGGGCTAGTTGTATGTCAAAACAATAGGATTGATTGGTCAAATGCGCCTCATTAATGCACCATGTACGGTCTTTAGATTGGGGGATCAGGGAGGAGACTGTTGTTACTACTGCGCAGTGGTCTGACCAAGTGATTGGATGTATGTTTGAATGGAGCAGGGTTGGGGGGGATGAAACTGGTATAAAAATATGGTCAATCCTTGAGAAGGATTTATGTGGGTAGGAGTAGAAGGTATAGTTTTTCTTAGCTGGATTGCATTCTCTCCAAGTATCTAGTAGGGAGGCTTGTTGGAACAGTTTGCGAAAAGATAGAGAAGGGGAATATTGTTCTGGGGCGTAGGGAGATTTGTCTAGGTGTGGGTGTAGTACTTGATTTGAGTCGCCGCATAGAAAGAGGGTACCTTTACAGTGTGCTCGTATAATTTGTAGGAGGTGAGAGAAAAAGGGGTTGGGATTAGTATTGGGGGCATAATAAGAGACAACAGTAGTTGTCACATCTTGTACATGCCCAACTAAAATAATATAACGGCCTTCAGGATCTTTAATTTCATTAGTTAAGATAAACGGAAGAGTGTGGTGGAACGCAACAAGGACACCCCGTTGCTTAGTAGCTGCAGATGCAGTAAACACTTGGGGGTATTTGGAGCTAAAATATTTAGGTGTTGCTTGATTAGAAAAGTGAGTTTCTTGTAGAGCTATAATACTAGCTTTCAGGGATGCAAAAGTACGGAAGGCCTTAACCCTCTTGTTAGGAGAGTTAAGTCCCTTTACGTTAAGGGAAAGTATGTTCAAAGGGGCCATTTAAGCAATTTGGGAGGACGACTACTGGGAAGATATGTATGGATCGTGCAATCCCCCCGACCCAGTGAGAAACAATCAGGAAAGGAGAGGTGGAGAGAAAAGTGAAGAAAAGAAGAGAGAAAGAAAATAAGAAACAGAGAGAAAGTTTTGTAGAAGGAGAAGGTAAGTGTCAAAACACTTGGTGTGTTGGACTTCTCAGTACAACAGGTAGATGTCCGTACTCCCAAACCAGCCGGCTGGGCCGGAAGCACGTGCATCTTGTAGGGGGGAGCAGTGACAGTTCCCCACCGCAGACTGGGGAAAAAATAGAAACAACATAAATCTCAAACAGTCCAAACAGCTCGTATTAGAGAATTACCTGTATATATAAAGAGAACAAATATAACATTTAGGTAACGTACCCACTTAGTGGGAGAACTCAATGTCGCAATTCTGGTAAAAAGGCAGAGACATGAGGGGAGGGGGGGGAATGGGTGGGGGGGGGGGAAGAGGGGGAGAAAAAAAAAAAAAAATTAAAGGGGAAAGGGAAGCAGGGAAAGGGAAGAGGGGAGGAAAGTAAAAGGGGCAGAGATGGCACCGTTAAACTGAAGATTACCAGTACTTTTGCAGAAATGTAGAGGAGGACCTCTTATCAAAATTCTTTAAATTCTCTAAGTTTCAGTAGCTATCACCTCCTAAATCCTATCTAAAAGATAAGGAAAAAATAAATAATAAGCAATGGAATTTGTGTGTTTACACACACAAATCCACCTGCTGGCTCTCGTGTCTGTGATTGTGGGTGGCCGGCAGCGATCGCGCCTGTAGGCCATGCTCATTGGGTCCCCCACCGTGCAGCGGGCGCGCGCGTGCCTTTACTGTACTTTACTGATATTGACACCCTAAACCAGGGGTAGGCCACCTCTGCCCTCCAGCTGTTTTGAAACTACAAGTCCCATGAGACATTGCAAGACCCTGACAATCACAGGCATGACTCCTAGGGGCAGAGGCATGATGGAATGATGGGATTTATAGTTTCACCACAGCTGGAGTGCCGAGGTTGCCTACCCCTGTCCTAGGCAAATGTGTCATATGGGAAAAATTCATAGCTGTGGCAACTAAGTTAAAAAAAATAACATCAGGCTACAATCAGGGCTCTCATGGATCAGATATCCAAGTTGGAGACGATCCACAAATACAGACAAAAGGACCCTGATGGAACTGAGAAAAATTTGCTCCAGAGAGATAGCGGAAGGGGGACACGATGCACAGATTTTCACAAGTTATGAAAATGTGGACAACGTCATTACTTAAGTCCAAATGGCCTGTATTCAGCAGCTCATCACAAAGACAGGGACCCCCCAGGAAAGGAATTTCACCCTAGTTGAGAAATCCAAATTTAATATGTCAAAGAGAACTCATTGAGGATGTCTATGCTGACTAAATGCATAGGGGCAGAGCTTTGGTGATGTTGTCATCGTGCTCGTCTGGTTGGTCGGGTAGCATGATTGTACTATATGTTGTACCCTGTGAATTCTTTGTGAGAACATTTTCTATGTAATAAAGTACATACAGTATTAAAGTGTTAATGCGTTTAATTTTTTCTATCCTTACTCATGATCGTTGGTTGTTGCTATGAGGCATTCATTATTTGGAGCCACCTTAGTGTGCTTGAGGCTGGGAGTGAAGGATTTGATGGTTCTCATCTCAAAAGAAATGGACCATTGACAGGCTTTGTCCTTTGCACTGCTGACCTCTTACATTTTTGGGGTACATTTTTTCTGGGAAGCAGGTGGATTTTATCTGGTGGTAGAACACCATACCTGCATCATGAATTGCATATAATAGAGCTTACCTAGAGGTACAATAAAAGGTAAATAAAAGGTAAACTGTGCGCCATTAGGATATATTTCCTTTAGATGCAGCCGGTGACGTCACCGACACAAGCTCTCTGAAGAAACGGCAACCCTGTGCTGGGCCTTCAGAGCCGAACCGTAAACAGCGAAGCCACCCAACCCAGAAGGAAGAATAGGTGAATATGGAAGCGCCTTCACCGTTGACAGCACGCCGCTGGAGGGCTTTGTTTGCAGGTAAATCTGTCATAATGTGCTAGTATTCTATGCATATTAGCACATTATGACTTAAACTGGCTGGTGTATATATATATATATATATATATATTTTTTTTTTTTTTTTCTTTTTCTTTTTTTTTTTAATGCAGTTTACTACCGCTTTTAAAAAGTACACATATTATCAGAGACAGAGTTTACAGCTAGACAATATAAAAATAGGATTTAAAGGAGGCCACAGTTCACACTAAAAACACAGATTAATCTGTATGTAATCACAGGTGATGTTCATTCAAAGGTGCTGCTGGCTTCCCACTGCATTTCTAGCAATAGAAACATATGTATCCATTTGGCCACATTGCATCCAGCCACACACACCAACCCAAGCACATTTGGATACTATTTGTAACACAGTGATCTTTTTGATTGATATTTGATAGCACACCTTATTTTTGTCTTTCAATGAAACCAGCAGCACCTGGTTTCATCGCATGTAAATACATACAGATTCGTCTGAGTTTTTAGTGTGAAATGTGGCCTCCTTTTATTATTATTTTTTTTATAATCTATCTGTATTGCACTTTGGTTCTGATGCTATGTATACTTTTATACTTTTTGTTTTTCTTGAGTTTGTTAATTCCAGCAATTAAGGTGTGCATAGATGGACTGAAATTCATCTGGTTCAGCAGGGATCAGCCGAATTCCGATCCATGTGTGGCTTTTCCTGTTCAACAAAAGTCGATCATTAAATTAACTTCTGTTGAATGGGAATGTTGGAAAAGTTTTGTCAATTAGCAGCTGCAGTGGCCGATCAGTGTATTCTCACATCGGAGAGTCCCACTGTCAGAATACGATGCCCCAGGGGGATATTCCTCCAACCACCTTGTTTGTGTGGATGGAGGAATCAAGTAAATTTTTTTTCATTCAACCAAATGGCTGAACGGAAAAAAAAAAAAAATCATCTACAGTATGGCCAGCTTTAGAACTTGTTTTTCTATCCAGTGGATATGTCATTAATATTTGTTTATTTTATTTTTGTGCCTGTGTATTTTTAGTGGAAATTCTGCTTCATTGCCATTTTTATGTGTGTTATTTTTTTTAATTAAAAAATGATTTTATTATTATTTTTATTTTATTTATGTTATTTTATTATTTTTCCCCCAGTCCTGATGAAAGGTGATTATGTGGCCCCTGGAATGCGTTGTCTGTCTTTTACCCTGTTTGTCGTAACCAGTTGAACTAGGGATTTTTTTATTTGGTGCTTTCTTTGACCTATTACATTTGAAAAACTCACCCCCAACAGCTGGAGAAATTGGACAAACAGACTAGGAGGCGCTACTTAAGCTGAGCATAGATGGATCTTTTTTTTTTTTTTGATCAGCCAGCGATCTAATCAAAAAAGCCCAAACAAATTCCCCATGCACATATTTAAGGTGGATGAGGGAATCCTCCCTGCTGCACTATTGTATTCTGACAGCGGGACTCCTTCGCTGTTATAATACACTTTTCAGTGCTGCAGCCGATTAACTGCAGTGCTGATCGAAGGAAAAAATTCTAATATTCCTGTTCAAGAGAAGCATTAGATTGACTTGTCCCAAGTGGGAATGGCCAAAGATGGGTTGAAATTCAGCCAGTTCATGGTGAACTGGCCAATTTTTCTATCAATCTATGGCCAGCTTACGGCCCCATATACACTATTAGATTTTCTGCAGATTTTTGTCTTCAGATTTACCAAAACCATATAATATGAGGTCAAACCTTAAAGAGTTTAAATTTGTATGCAATCAGGCCAGCCCTTGCACTACATGGTTTTGGTAAATCTGAAGACAAAAATCTGCAGAAAATCTAATAGTGTGTGTATGAGGTCTAAAGCCTTGTACACACAATCAGATTGTTGGCCAACAAAGCGTCAGACTTTTGTCCGAAGAGCGCATGCCAGGAACTTGTCTTGCATACAAACGGTACACAATTGTCGGCCAACAAATACAAACGTAGTGACGTACTACGAGGAATTTCAGCTCTTGAGCGCCACCCTTTGGGCACCTCCTGCTAATGTCGTGTTTGGTGAGCATTGATTCCGAGCATGCATGTTTGTACTTTGGACTTTTGTGTGGCAGACTTGTGTACACATGATAGGAAAATCTGACAACAGACCGTTGTCCGCCAAAAATGTACTAGCCTGCCATCCAACATTTGTTGGCGGAAAGTTTGACAACAATTGTCTGATGGAGCGCACTAACGGTTTAGGCCAGCGTCTGTCATCACACAATTCCCTGCCGAAGATCCGATCGTGTGTACGAGGCTTTAGTCAAAAGCTATTCTGTGAACATAGTAATAAAAGCAACAGGCTCCTAGCAAGGTCTCTACGAGCGAGGCATACTAGCATTACCACACACAGCATCCACAAAAAAGCTGGAGGGTGCCCCCTAAGGAACACAATTCCAGACCTATTACGAACAACTGAACAACCTAGACGTTTGCACCCCAGGGAACAAACCCACACAGACACACAGCCAAGCCTACCTGATTCTTAATGGCCCCCCTGCCATTCTGGAGGCTGAGGCACAAAAAAACTTCAAAAACCCGTCAGCTCTGAAGAAGAATTTTCCTTGGCACTAAAGCAAATGAAACCTGGTAAAGCCCAGGGCCAGATGGGCTTACAATACAATAATTGCCTGGGTCATATCCTCACCCTGAACTTTGTGGCAACATTTCAATCTCTCTCAATACCCTCCTTGACCTCCCTACACTTATTAGCACATATTACTGTCTTACTGGCCTACTGCACACGGAAGTAGACATGTGCAATTCAGCCTAATTTTGCATCATTCAGGCATTCGGGTGCATCCGACTGTCCGAATAAAAAAATAATGAAATTCAACTAATACGAAAGAAATTATAGCGGATATAACAAATGAATTCGACATGATTCGGTAATTCGTTAAAGATCTAATGAAACAAAAGGTCAACTCAAAGTAAATCTTATGCCGCGTACACACGGTCAGAATTTCCGACAACAAATGTTCGTTGTGAGCTCCATCGGACATTTGTTGTTGGAATTTCCGACAACAAAAATTTGAGAGCTGGATCTCAAATTTTCCGACAACAAAATCAGTTGTCGTAAAATTCCGATCATGTGTACTCAATTCCGATGCACAAAATTCCACGCATGCTCGGAATCAAGCAGAAGAGCTGCACTGGCTATTGAACGTAATTTTTCTCGGCTTGTCGAACGTGTTGTACGTCACCACATTCTTGGCGATCGGAATTTTCGACAACATTTGTGCGACCGTGTGTATGCAAGACAAGTTTGAGCCAACATTCGTCGGAAATAAATCCAGGATTTTGTTGTCGGAATGTCCGATTGTCTGTACGCGACATTACAGTCCAATCAGCTGATTAATTTTGTGCTGGAGGTTGGATTACTGGCAAAGTGCATTCCTGAGAACTGAGTGAGAAGGGTGTTGTATTTGAGCAGAGGAGAAGTGATATTGTCATTGTGTGTGTTAATGGATTCAATAAACAAACGACTTTTCAAACTATGTATCGTTATCACGAATATATATACATACATAAATATCGAATTTCAACTAATTCGAAAGAAATTATAGCGGATATAATGAATGAATTCAACATGCTTCGAGATTCAGTATAACGAATATCGACACTCTACAGAAATAACGAATTATCTGAAAACTAATTAACATAACATAACAAATATAACAAAACGAAATTATGTATTTTACGAATGACAACGAAACTAAACAAAATTTTCCGTTGTGCACAAGTCTACACGGAAGGTTACGAACTATGACTTTTAAGCGTGGATGTTAAGATATTGGCTTCAATTCTAGTGATCCGTCTACTCCAGTTGCTGTCCTCAATTGTGTCTTTTGACCAGGTAGGGTTCATTCCAGATAGGGAGGCGCATGCTATCACCCTGAAAGTGTTAAATTTACATCAATGGCTGACCCTAAACAAGGAGCAAAGATTTTTTTTCTCTCTATGGATCTCAAGAAAATGTCAACTAACCCACAAGTGCAAGTGAAAGTGAATGTTGCTATTGGACGCCTTTCAGATCGTCAATGGAAACAGGTGATGTGTCCACTCTCCCAAATAAAAATTCATATTAACAGTTGAGCCCTTTCTAAAATCCAGGCAAACCCCCCCCCTCAAAAAAAATACCACCGGCCGCCACTGGTGTTTGTTAGCATGTGACGCAGGGACCATATTTTGTAAGCTCCTTGTGGGCAGAGACTGATGTGAATGTACAGTATGTAAAAGTGCTTGCTCAAATTTTAGAGCTTTATAAATACCTGTAAGAAATAAAAAGCAGTATTCACTGACAAAGTACTTCTATTCTTATCCGAACCACGCGTTACAATCAGGGATGGTGCAAGGATTTTGACACCCTAAGTAAAACCTCATTTTTTCGCCCCCCCCCCTGGCTCCACCCCTGACTCCACCCCCTTACCCCTGCCCATGTAAACTTCACCTTTTTAATGAAGCGCCCATCAAATGCAGCCCACCAGCGCCCATCAAATGCAGCCTACCAGCGCCCATCAATGCAGCCTACCAGCACCCATCAATGCAGCCTCACCAGCGCCCTCAAATGCAGCCTCACCAGCGCCCATCAAATACAGCCTCACCAGCCCCAATCAGTGCAGCCTCACCAGCACCCATCAAATACAGCTTCACCAGCACCCATCAATGCAGCCTACCAATGCCCATCAATGCAGCCTTACCAGCACCCATCAAATGCAGCCTCACCAGCGCCCATTAAATGCAACCTACCAGCGCCCATCTATGCAGCCTCACCAGCGCCCATTAAATGCAGCCTACCAGCGCCCATCTATGCAGCCTCACCAGCGCCCATCAAATGCAGCCTCACCAGTACCCATCAATGCAGCCTCACCAGCACCCATCAAATGCAGCCTCACCAGCACCCATCAATGCAGCCTACCAGCGCCCATCAATGGAACCTCACCAGCGCCTATCAAATGCAGCCTGCCTCACCAGCGCCCATCAAATACAGCCTACTAGTGCCCATCAATGAATGTTTGCTTGCTTCCATTCATTCGGGAGTAGGGACACAGACACAGTCCTCTGCCACCCCTGCGCCTCTGACTTGCTTGCTGCAGAGAGAAGAGAGTGGGAAAATCAGTGGCTGGGCGCCCTAGGCAGCAGGTTGCACTAGGCTGCTGCCTAGTTTGCCTAGTGGTAGCACCGGCCCTGGTTACAATCCCTAATCTATTGTAAGACCTCAAACACATTCAGTCTGTCAAGCTTGAAAATTAACTACTCCAAATTCTTTGCACTGAATATCTTCCTTTTGTTGAAGACAGTGACCCATTGCCAACGTACTTTTCCATTCATGTGAAAAAAAAGAAGGCAGATACTTGGGGAATCCACTTCCTGCCAACATTTAAAAGCCTTTCTCACAAAACTATACACTGCTCTTGAGAGAGTTTAGGCAAGGGCTTCCCCCTTTCATTCAATCAATAAGGACATTCTTAAACTCCTTTGTTTGAAGGTGGACAACCCTAAAGCCTCAGACACATGGTACGATTGTTGGCCAACCGAGCGTCTGATTTTTGTCTTAAGGGAGTGTGCCAGGAACTTGTCTTGCATACTATCGGTATACAATTGTTGTGCAACAAACACGAACATAGTGACGTACTACAAAGAAATTTAAGCTCTTGAGCGCCACCCTTTGGACCCCTTCTGCTAATTTCATGTTTGGTGAGCATTGATTCCGAGCATGCCTGTTTGTACTTTTGACTTTTGTGTGACGGATTTGTGCACTGACCATACAAAAATCTGACGTCAAACCGATGTCCACCGAAAATTTACTAGCCTGCCATCCAACATTTGGTGGCCAAAAATTGGACAAAAATTTTCAAAAGGAGCGTACTAACGGTAAGATTTTAGGACAACAGTCTGTCAACAGACAATCCCCTGCCAACAATCGTACCGTGTGTAGGAGGCTTAAGAATCAGCATGGCCCACCTGACCTTGCCTAAGCACAAAAGTGGCAATAAAAATATTTCTGGATCTGCCACATTTTGGAACATACACTCATCATTTCAGGATTGGGTCACATTAGAACAAGCCTTCAGAGTACCCACATGTTCCATTGGATCCCTTGGATCTTCCATCTCCCTTCAATATACACCCAAAGCCACATATGAGCACTCACTCATAGGGGTTACCTTGCTGAGCTTTCCAAATGCATGTAAAGCATTGGCCCTCTGACACCCATAATGTACAACCTGGATTTCCTACCCCACTTATCTGGGAACTTTATAAGGATATGCAGGCCACACTCCAATGTGCAAGTGGGCCAATTCTTCAGAAGACTGAGATTGGTGTGAACTGACAGATCAATAAAAAAAACACTGGTTCCTCAGTGGTCATACCTTCAGATCAGATACTATCTAAACAATTCCCTTGTCAGACCTATCATCACGAGAGATCTTACACCCCTGTTTCATGGGTTCTCCACAAAGACATGTTATTTCAGCCATTTAAATGGACATGTTCACCAGCAACTGCCCAATTTTGGCACATCATGCAATTCATGGGAAAGGGGGAATTGACTCTTACCTAGGAGGAATTGGAATCAGAAAACACTATGATTCATAAAGACTCACCAAAGCTTGCTATACACCAAGCACATTTTGATCTGTTCCTGATAAACCAGCCAACATCTGCTCAGTGGGTGACCCTTTTGATTGACTACTGCCCAACATCCCTCAGATGCAGACAGTGTTTAAGTATTTTGACAGTTGTCAGCTGTCAGAATACAATAGTTGCCGTAGAAGACTTGTCCATCTACTTCGTGTAGAATGGATGGAGGAATCTGCTGGATAGGGAAATCTACTGCATATGTGTATGGCCAGCTTTAATGTCAAGGAGCTATAAATTGAGATTGACATGTTACAGAATTCCCTCCTTGCTACACAAACTCTCCCCCCAAGATTACTAAAGATGTAGTAAGGAGGAAGGGACACTGTTGCACATTTGGTCATAAGCACTGGGTTTCAAAACTTCTGGAGGAAAGTACATGCTTCGGCAGGCTCCAGCTGGGTTGTGTTGTCCTCAACTATATACAAGACCAGTCTGGTGCCTTGACAGATCTAGGCTTTTGAATAATCCACTGGACCCTTTAATTGGATACATGCTACACTCATGGTTAGCTCCATAGTCAGCCTTGAATTATTCTCCTATTGCCTCCCAACAAGTGTTATCAGGGAGTTATCTGCATGTAATCGCACAAAGAGCAATTACCTGTGATTAGGGATGGGTGCATGCCCCTGGATGAAGTCAGTAAGGCCGGCCATAGATGGAGTGAATTTCTTTCCTGCAACCAGAGTTTACAGGGGAATCCCCCCATCAAACCGGTGGAAGAAGCTGTCCCAGCAAGGAGAACACAGTGATTGTTGCTAGCAGCTATAACAGCTGCTAGCGATAATCACAGTAAAATCTGGCAGGCTGGTTGTATACAAGTTAATCAATCGATCGGCTTGGGTACATTCAGCCTGCCCAAACATGGTTCGAATCTCAGCTGGTTCGAACCATCTATGGCCAGCTTTAATGTCTACATTTCCATCCCTAACCACAGGTAACTGCTTCATGTACAATTACATTTGAACAATTGCTGTCAGTGTCACCCTGTCATTGATTTGTATAGGCTTCCTGTCAGCAACTGATGGGAAACACCTTGCCACACCCGTCAGAAATACGCTGATCTGGGTAGTGTATGGCCATAATCGGCCATGTGTATGAGACCTAATGGAAAGGAAAAACACTGCAAGCAAAAATTAACCACTTGACCTCTGGAAGATTTACCCCCTTTCATGACCAGGCCATTTTTTGCACTACGGCACTGCATTACTTTAACTGACAATTGCGTGGTTGTGGAACGCTGTACATTGACATTTATGTCCTTTTTTTCCCCACAAATATAGCTTTCTTTTGGTGGTATTTGATCACCTCTGCATTTTTTTATTTTTTCTGCTATAAACAAAAAAAATATGAAAATTTTGAAAAAAAAAAAAAAACAATATTTTTTACTCTTTGCTATAAAACATATCCAATAAAAAAAAGAAAAAAAAATGTCTTCATCAATTTAGGCCAATATGTATTCTGCTACATATTTTTTGGTAAAAAAATTCCAATAAGCGTATATTGATTGGTTTGCGCAAAAGTTATAGAGTCTACAAACTATGGGATATATACTGGAATTTTTATTTTTTTTACATTTTTTTTTTTATACTAGTAATGGAGGCAATCAGTGACTTATAGTGGGACTGCGATATTGCGGTGAACATTCTGACACTAACTGACACTTTTGACACTTTGTGGGAACCAGTGACACTAACACAGTAACCAGTGCTAAAAATATACACTATCACTGTACTAATGACACTGGTTGGGAAGGGGTTAAAAATCAGGGGCAATCAAAGGGTTAAATGTGTGCCTAGCCAGTGTGTGGTGTGTACACTAACGGAAGTAATGAATTTCATTCGCTGCTTTGCAGGGGGGGGGGGTCCATTACTTCACCGCTGACAGGACAGAGCTCTGCCTTGTTTACATAGGCAAAGCCCTGTTCTGTGTGTGTTCCAAACGATTGGTGGGTACCGACGGTAATCTATTGGCAGGCACTTGCTGATCGACATCTGCTGTGTTCAATCACAGCATGGCTAGGTCACCGGCGGCCCCCTACCCGGAGGTGCCGGATCACAAATCTAGTATGTGATCTGGTGCAGCAGGCCTGCCTTGCCACCATATAAAACGTGATTGTTATGTTCTTTAGGCTGCATTTTTTAAAATTAATGACAGGGTCTCTTTAAAGCAAAGTCACAGTCAAAAACCTTTATTGAATTTTTAAGCCCGGTTGAATTTTTAATTGCCATCTGTGTCCATATTGGGGAGATTTCCTTGAAGTTTCTGCCAGGACAGGAAGTGATGGGTAATCTCTCCAATAAAGGCCAGAGTTTAGTTTTAAAGTATTAGGCTGCATTCACACCTGAGCGACACAATGCATTGCACTTTGCGTCACTCATTTTAGCGTGTTTTTTGATGTTACAGCCCATTGAATTGAATGGGTTGCCTGTTGCATGACAAACACCACAGAAGCTCAAATACCAATTTTTGTCCTTTTTTGCCCAATTTGACACGTTGAAAACATGTAACAAAACGCGCAACTGCTACCTGCGTTTAGGCTGCCATTAAGAAACAATGGCACTGCAAGCTCGTTGTACATTTTTTGCATCTTTCACGTGTTTCTGGAAACGTGGGAAGAAACGCACATTTTTGCTCATGTTTCCATTTCACTCTGGCATGAATGCAGTCTTAAAGAGGAAGTAAACCCTCTCTAAAAAAAACCCAAAAAAAAAAACACCCTGCAGGACAAAGGCATAATGAGCTAGTATGCATAGCATACTAGCTCATTATGAATTACTTACCTGAGATCGAAGCCCCCGAAGTGACCTTCGTTCACCTCCTCCGTCGCTGCCATGATACCCAGAGTGACTTCTCGGGTATCGCAGCTCCGGCACTGTGACTGGCCAGAGCACCGATGACATCACTCCGGCACGTGCGCGTGGGAGCCGTCAGTGACGGCATGATCGCCTTCACTAGCGGCACGCTCAGTGCGCCTGCGCCATTGTCTACGGCGCGCGTACGCCGTAGAAATCGGTGCCCGTTTTTAGGAAAATATCTCCTTAACCATGTAGTTTAAGGAGATATTTCTTGCACCTACAGGTAAGCCTTAATCTAGACTTACCTGTAGGCTAAAGTGGTCTGTAAGGGTTTACAACCACTTTAAAGCTGAAGTTTAGGTATGACATTTTTTACATAGTTACATCGCTCCAGCTTGGACCATTGTGTGTATGTACCATACAGGGGCGTAACTACCACCATAGCGACCCATGCAGGCGCTATGGGGCCCGCAGCCGAGTGGGGCCCAGTGAGGATAAGAGCACCGCCGGCACAGTCTCCCAGCCAGGGGAAGAGAGAGGAAAGGAAGAGGGGAGCTGTCTGTATCAGCAGAGAGCTGAATTGCCCGATGTAAGAGCTTTCATTAGAACTTCCAGTGTTCCCGGGGCTCACGTCACATAGCTCCACCTTTTGGCCCGGTGCCTTTGATAGACAGAACGCCGATCCAATGCGGGACATGTGACGTCATCAAAGGCGTCGGGCCAAGAGGTGGGGCTATGTGACGATGAGCCCGGGGAAGACAGGAAATTCAAATGAAAGCTATTACAGCGGGCAATCCAGCTCTCTGCTGATCCGGGTGGCTTGCCTCTTCCTCTGCATAGGTGGGGCTGTATGGGGCACAGGCAGACCAGGCTGTATTGGGCACAGGTCACGCTGTATTGGACACAGGTCACGCTGTATTGGGCACAGGTCACGCTGCATTGTGCACAGGTCACGCTGTATGTGGCACAGGTCACGCTGCATTGACACTAGGGCAGCTGTGGGGGGGTGGGGGGTGGGCTGTTTGCAGGGGGGCCCCATACAACATTTTGCTATGGGGCCCTGCTATTTCTAGTTACGCCCCTGGTACCATACCTGTGAGATCCATATGGAAGCTGGAAATCACTGTAGTAGTCGCTGCTGTACAGAGATTTCCACTAGCTTTTGGGTCCCAATGCCGAGCAACTGCCCTGCTGCTTGCCAAACACAGGAGATTGCCTGCTTGGCATTTGTGCCATTCAGGGAAAACTTTTAATTTTCTCGATGAATGCAAAGTGTTCTCTGAATGGACGAGGTTGTGAGGCAGGACAGTGACATAACAATCTCCACCCTCCCCTGTCCAATCAGAGAACGGTTTGCATTCATCGAGAAAATCCTGAGTGTTCCTTCAATGTCGCCTGCGCCCAGCGAGCGATCTCCTGTTTTCCGTAAGCATAAGGGCAGCCACAGGACCTGGAAGCTGGCGGCATTCATTGTAGCAGCGGTGCCTATTACTCCACTCTACTCCAAGCCTCCATGCTTCACTCCTGAAATGTTTCCTTTAACTGTCTCCCGCCCAACGTATTGTCAAATCATGGGCAGGTGGCAGCTGTCCTTTTTGGGGGGACATCATATGATGTTCTCCCACTCTCACCACGTATAAAGCATGGGCGCACAGTGATCGGTGGTGCGCTCTGTCCCTGGGACACGGGGAATCACTGATCCCCCAGTTAAAAGCCAATGATGAGGCTCTTTACCCATGTGATCAGCTGTGTCCAATCACAGCTGAGCACATGTAAACAAGGAAATTCCAATTATTGGCATTCACAGATGGGCACTCACTGGCATCACACGCTGTCAGCTTGAGGATAGGAGAGTAGATCAGCAGCATTTCCTCACAGGGGAGATGTGCACAGATAATCAGGGCACTGATCATCAGTGCAGTCCCAACAATACCCAGCAGTGATGCCAGTAAGTGCCCATCTGTGCTGGCAATCAGTGCCCAGCAGTGAAGCCAATCAGTGCTCATCAGTGATGCCAGTCAGTGCTGCCTTTCAGTGCCCATCAGTGCCTGCATTTCAGTGCCACCCATCAGTGTCCAACGTCAGTGCCCATCAGTGCTGCCATTTAGTGCCCATAAGTGCCACCTGTCAGTGCCCATCAGTGCCACTTATCAGTGCTGCCTATCAGTGCCCATCAGTGCTGCATATTAGTGCTTCCTCATCAGTGCCACCTCATTAGTGTTATTCAGTGTGGCCTCAATAGTGCCCGTCAGTGCAGCATCATCAGCACACATTAGTGAAGGAGAAAAATTACTTATTTACAAAAACTAAGAAACTTTTTTTTTTTTTTTTAATTTCATTTTATTAACAAAAAAACAAAACAAAACAGTGGTCATTAAATACCACCAGAAGAAAGCTACCCAAATTTAGTTTGGGTACAGTGCTGCATGACCGCGCAATTGTCATTAAAGTGTGACAGCGCTGAAAGCTGAAAATTGGCCTGGGCAGGAAGGGGATAAAAGTGCCCGGTAAGCAAGTGGTTAAGGACAAACATATATGAGTAGAAGTCACGGTGGACATAGTCCTAGTGACAGATTGGATGCTGTCCCAGCACTGATTGCTCTGTGATGTGCTGCAGACCCTCATATATGTATAGATAAAATGGACTTCCAGCCTCCAAACAAGACAGTGATTTAGATGCACCCCCCCCCCCCCCTCCTTGTCATTTGGAGGGGGGGGGGGGGCTGAGACTGTTAATTAACTGCCTCCAGTTAAACCTGGGCTGGTGAATTCAGCTCATTTTTCATGCTTGCCTGCTTGCCAATGAGTGGGATTGCGGAGAAGTCGGGCAGAGGTGTGTAGGGGGGAGGGGAAGCTGGTATTTTTAGTGAGCTTTTATTGAGTGGATCCCCGGGGTTTGGCTCCACTCTGAAATATTGTCCTCGTCTCAATGACATGTACACAGAGCAAGCACTAATGATCTGGCGCCAGCTCCAGAGTATAGCCAGGACTGGGGGGGATCCTGGATGGGAGAATTACACACAACTCACTCCCAGCCTGTCCAGACCTGGGGGATATAGTGTGTGCTGGAGGAGAGGACATCCCACCCCACCCCATTCACCATCTCATCCCATCCCACCAATATCTGTCTGCTTATCATTACATAAACTTCACTTACCAGATTGTGAGGGATGTGTCTGGAGATACAAGAAACAAGTTATATTGGGAATGATACATATTTCTCTAATTATTATTATTATTATTATTATTATGAAGATTCCTGGGGATACAAACAAGATACATTGGGAATGATACATAATTCTCTAAATATTATTATTATGAAGATATCCGGAGATTCAAAGTAACAAGTTATACAGGAAATTATATCTATTTCTCTAATTATTATTATTATTATTATTATTATTATTATTATTATTATGATCTATGTACAAATTAATACAATAGATACAAATGAAAAAGATACATTGGGAATGATACATATTTCTCTAAATGTTATTATTATTATTAGGAAGATCTATGAAGATACAAATGACAAAGATACATTGGGAACAATACATATTTTTCTACATATTATTATTATTATTATGAAGATATCTGGAGATACAAAGTAACAAGTTATACTAGGAATGATACGTATTCCTCTAAATATTATTATTATTATGAAGATTTCTGGAGATACAAATGAAAAAGATACATTGGGAACGATACATATTTCTCTACATATTATTATTATTATTATGAAGATATCTGGAGATACAAAGTAACAAGTCATACTGGGAATGATATCTATTTCTCAAATTATTATTATAATTATTATTGTTATTAAGATGTATGAAGATACAAAGTAACAAAGTATATTGGGAATGATACATACTGTATTTTTCTAAGTATTATCATTATTATGAGGATATTGGAGATACAAAGTAACAAGTTATGCTGGGAATGATATCTATTTCTCTAATTATTATTATTATTATTATTATTATTATTATTATTATCATCATCTGGAGATACCAAGGAACATTGGGAAAGATACATATTTCTCTAAATATTATTATTATTATTATGAAGATATCTGGAGATACAAAGTAACAAGTCATACTGGGAATGATATCTATTTCTCAAATTATTATTATTAAGATGCATAAAGATACAAAGTAATAAAGTATATCTGGAATAATACATACTGTATTTCTCTAAATATTATCATTAATATGAAGATATCTGGAAATACAAAGTAACAAGTTATACTGAGAATGAACAATATTTCTCAAATTATTATTATTATTAATATGAAGATATGTGTAGACAGAAATTAATGAGTTATACTGGGAATGAGCAATATTTCTCTAAATATATTAATAATAGTAATAATAATAATAATTATTATTATTATTAATATGCTTGTAGATACAAAGTAAAAAGTTATATTGGGAATGAGATATATTTCTCTAAATATTAATATTATTATGTGCATGTCAGTAGATACAAAGTAAAAAGGTATACTGGGAATGAGACAGATTTCTCTAAATATTATTATTTTTATTATGATGTCTGAAGATAGAAAGTAACAAGTTACTGTATACTGGGAATGAGCCATATTTATCTGAATATTATTATTATTATTATGATGTCTGGAGACACAAAGTAAAAAGGTATACAAAGAATTAGACATATTTCTTTAAATATTATTATTATTATTTCTGTAGATCTAGTCTAGGAATATAACATAGCATTGTATACAAGGAATAAGACTTTTTTTTTTTAAATATTACTTTTCTTATTGTTGTTATTAGGATGTCTAGAGCTACAAAAGGCCCCTTTCACACTGGCAGACCGATCAAGTCCACCTGTCAGTTTTTTAGGCGGACCCAATTGGACCGTCCATTGCCCTCTATGAAATGGCGGATGTCAACAGACAAGTCCGTTGATACCTGCCGACATCCGATCCAATCCTATCCGCTAAACAAACTGATTGGGGATCCGTTCCCAGTCCATCTGGCGGATTGAATGGCAGTCAGATGGAAATGGATAGGTGGTCTGTTTCCATCTAAATACACATAGAGGATAGCAGTCTGTGCCCGTGTCTGCTCTGCATCAGCGGAGCAGACATGGACCTGTCATCCAATTGCTAAGTGGAGAGATCCCCCGCTGAGCAGATGGATCCGCTGGTAGACTCTGCAATGTGAAATCGAGCCTAATGCAGCGTACACACGGTTGGACTTTTCGACCGGACTGGTACGACGGACGGTGTGGGCTTCACCGGACCTTCAGCAGACTTTTCCAGTCGCAAATCTGACGGACTTTAGATTTGGAACATGCTTCAAATCTTTACATCGTAACTCTGCCAGACCCAGAAATCTGCTCGTCTGTATGCTAGTCCGACGGACAAAAAACGACACTAGGGCAGCTATTGGCTACCAGCTATGAACTTACTTATTTTAGTCCGGTGTACGTCATCACATACGAATCCGTCGGACTTTGGTGTGATCGTGTGTAGGCAGGTCTGTTCGTTAAAAAGTCAGTCGAAAGTCCGCTGGAAAGTCTGTCGGACCAGTCCGGTCAAAAAGTCCGACCGTGTGTACGTGGCATAAGACATACTTCTGTAATTATTATTATTTTTATTATTGTTATTAGAATGTCTAGAGATGCAAAATAACAAGGAATGGTACATATATTTTCAGATTATTATTACAGGGGTGATACAATCAGCTCAGTCTGTTAGATTTTCAGGCAGACCTGATCAGAAGCTCCATGTAAAGGGACATGCGTCAATTTACATTTAATTACCTCCAAGTTCATCCTGACCTCAAAAAAAAAAAATGCAAAAGGTTTGCATTCTTTTCCATTTATCTGGGCCTAAAAAAGGGACTTATCAGAGGTGGTCTGATGTCAACAGTAAAGTCTGTTTTCATTTGGCTGCCTATATATCTAACATGGACCTGGAAAGCTCTAGTTTGCAAAACCAGAAAAAAAATGAATGGGCACAGATATCACAAAAGTTTGGAGATGAAAAATATATATATATTTATACCGGGAATGAGACTACGATACGCGGACCAAATCTGGCCAGCTACAAATTTTTAACTGGCCCACAGCCAGGGTCAGTGTATTATATATCCTTGATGTGCACAGATTTAGGATTAAGGTCAACAGAGGCTGCCTATGGTCTCCACTGCAGGTTCCTTCTGCTCCGTTGTCACCATCCCCATCGGCCTCCAGCATCCTAGCAACCAATGACATGATTGCCTTAGCATTCGTAGAGGGACATTCAAGGGGGGCCTCTGATGAGGACAGTGATGTAAGGGGGGACTCTGATGGACTCAATGATGTAAGGGGGGACACTGATGGAGTCACTGATGAAAGGGGGGACTCTGATGGAGTCACTGATGTAAGGGGGGGCTCTGATGGACACACTGATGTATGGAGGGACTCTGATGGAAACACTGACTCAAGGGAGGACTCTGATGGAGTCACTGATATAAGGGGGTGCTCTGATGGACACACTGATGTAAGGGGGGGGCTCTGATGGAGTCACTGATGTAAGGAGGGACTCTGATGGAGACACTGATGTAAGGGGGGACTCTGATGGAGTCACTGATGTAAGGGGGGACTCTGATGCACACACTGATGTAAGGGGGGACTCTGATGCACACACTGATGTAAGGAGGGACTCTGATGGAAACACTGACTCAAGAGAGAACTCTGATGGAGTCACTGATGTAAGGGAGGGGGCTCTGATGGACACACTGATGTAAGGAGGGACTCTGATGCAAGGGGGATCCTGATGGGGACTCTGATTTAAGGAGTGACTTTGATGTGAACCCTGAGGTAAAGTGCAACTGGGATGGGGATTCTGGGCAGTGGCCAGTTTTTTGTTACTGACATAAGGTGGAGTCTGATAAGGGGGACTCTGATCGGGACCCTGATATAAGGGGGGACTCTATTGGGGACCTTGATGTAAGGGGGACTCTGATGGCCATTTTATTCAACCAATGAATATTTGTAAAATACATGATGTCGCCATTGTACTGAACAGTTTGGAGACCCCTGGTCTAGAGATACAAAATGACAAGGTATACTGGGAATGAGGCATATTTTTCAAAATATTAATATAATTTATGTGACAGTTAGGCAACAATAGCTACTTGCAAATTGCAATGAATCTAAACTATTCTGCTCAGTTAGGCCCCTTTTAAACAGGCGTCAGACTTTACCACCCCTCTGAAAGGTGACCCGCAGTGGATTGCTTTTTGGAATAATTTCAGCAGAGGTTTTCAGGTGCTGTGAAGGCAGTAGTGCCCCCTCCTGAATGCCCAAGGGGTATTTTACATTGGGATACAACACTGCAACCTTGTGCCAAGTTTTTGGCACATGGTTGTGGTGAGGTCCTTATGGCTTTAATGGGCGTGCTTGGCGGGCGGCACCACCTATCAAATGCTATAACTGGTGCACCATACAGCGAAGCATCATGGCTGCGACAGTGTGGATGAACCTGAATGGCCATCATGGTCATTTGTAGATGAGCGGTTGGGGGCAGATCTGCGTTTTTACTGCCTCTTTGCTACTTGCGTGAACTTTTATTATCAGTGATTTAATAGACACCCTTACCAGAGTATGAGATGTCTGTAGATCAAAAAAAAAAAACTATAAGAAATATTGGGGAATGTTTTGGAAGATCAATCTTACTACGTTTTCTTTTTTTAATTTGTTTTTTTAATTTTGTTTCCATCATTCATTGCCTATATAATATCTTTATTTCTATGGACCAATTATTCTTATATCCCGATTGGATCAGAGCTACTAATCTCCCTAACACACATCCCCCCACCCTCCACCCCTCATCCTACTTATTTTATTTTTTTCTCCTCAATTATACATATATACAGTATATCTATTACCTCATCATTCGTTGTGTAATCCATTGTCATGTAATATATATTTTTAACAACACATTTTCTCATATTTTTGTTCATATTCTGACAGGGGAGAAGAAAATTAAAAATTGTATATATTTTTTTTATTATTATTATTTTCTATTAATATTATTTATTTACTTTTTATTTTTACTTTATTATTCAGATAGTAGTTTATACTGTATATTACTGATGTTTGTTGTGAGTACTTTTCATGTTTTCTTTGCATTGTAATACTTTAAAACTCTTAAATAAAAGAATGCAAAAAAAAAAAAACAACAAATCTTACTGCATTTTTTGTTTCCAGAAGCTTGAGGTGACTGCAGCCATATTAGTGCACTTGTGACAGAAACAGTTGAGTACTGTCCGTCAGTGGCAGCACGTCTATACAGGGTGCCAATGCTGTATCCTGGCCTAGGTCGACAAGGCCCAGGCCTAGGGCAGTACTTTGCAGGGGGGCAGCACGGAAAGAGTCCCCGCCGGCCTGCGCTGTTTATTTTTTTACCATCCCTGCCCCATTGCAGAGATTTCCCTTCACTTCCTGCCCCACAGCCAAGCAGGAAGTGAGAGGAAATCTATGCAAATTAAGGGAATCCATTGCACTTCCCCCCCCCCAGGCCCTCATAACTAGTGTCCCCACTCGAAAAATTTCAGGGGGGTGTGGCCTTGACAGGTAGGGATGGGTCATATTTAAATTAGGGGGTGCACGAGCATAGTCAGGCCTAGGGCAGCACAAGACCTAAATACACTACTGCAGGGCACAAAGGTGCTGCTCCCCTAATCTATGCGTCCAGCCCCCTAATCTACATGTGGGGTGCTGAACGCATAGATTCCAATGGGTTTTTGTTTTTTTTTCAGAAGCACATGATTAGAGGCTGTAATTGGCTTCAAAAAAGGGTGGGCTCGGGCCGCGGGCCCACCCAGTTGTGTGACAATAGCGAATTAATAATCACCATTGTCTTCCTGATTCTCCTCCCAGCCAATCAGGAAGCGGATCATGAGATCTGTCACCCGACTGGCCGAGAGGAGAAGCGATCCTATTGACTACCGAGGAGGAGGAGATGCAGGGGAAGCCGCCGTGTAGCACCAGGTGGAGAAGGCTCAGGGTGAAGCTGTCGCCCGGAGCAAGTGCTGCCCGCGACCTAGAGACCGAGATGGGGTAAGTGCGGGGCTGGTGACCGACCGACTGGCGAGGGAGTGGGGTAGATGCATGTGCCCCGACCAACCCCGACTGACCAGGGTGTGGGTGGTGGTGGTGATTGTTTGCCACCTCCCCAAAAAATACAAAATATAAAATATACTATCAGCCACCACTGCTGTCCGTGATGCTTTTTTTATTTGCACTAACACAATTTTTCAGGACAAGCTTACCGGAGCGTCCTGAGGGGTGGAGGAGGGCAGTACCCATGTCAGAACACAATACAACAGCAGGGGAGATTGCTGTACTAACATCAGATTGTTAGTACAGTGACCTGAGATGTCAGCTTTTTTGAATGGAAGAAAAAAACTATTGGCTGCAATGCAGTAGTGTGTAGTAGCACGGCATATTATCTTGTTTTGCGTTGGAACTGTGTTGAGTCCCCCCCACACCTAAAAGACGAGATAACTTTAATAAATATACACCTCTAATTGACCTGGATTACCCCGGCATTCTGTGTGAGCTATCATTAGAGCCACAGAGCCACAAAGTAATAATAGCTAAATACTGATAAGAACATGTATCAGTCATTGGCTATTTTTTCAACTTACAATATATATTTACAACATATAATGAAAGACATCCATACTGTATTTTGTAGGACATCATAGTATTAATAATAATAATGTGATTGTGAGTTCAGAGTAGGTAAGATGAGGTAAACTTTTCCTTATCAGTAAATTAAATAAAGTGCAGTCAAATATTAAACCTTCTGCACTGATTAATAAAACTGGATAAAGGCAATGGATGTAGTACCGGTGCCTTATAATGGCAATAAATACCCTACTAGTTACTCACATGGAGTTTAGCAGCATTGGGCCTCATTTATCAACATATTAAAAGAAAAATCGTTTCTGTAATTCTTTTTAAAAAGCTGAACTTCAGGCATGATATACAGTATCTCACATAAGTGAGTACACCCCTCACATTTTTTAAAATATTTTATTCTATCTTTTCATGTGACAACACTGAAGAAATGACACTTTGCTACAATGTAAAGTAGTGAGTGTACAGCTTGTATAACAGTGTAAATTTGCCGTCCCCTCAAAATAACTCAACACAACCATTAATGTCTAAACCGCTGGCAACAAAAATGAGTACACCCCTAAGTGAAAATGTCCACATTGGGCCCAATTAGCCATTTTCCCTCCCCGGTGTCATGTGACTCGTTAGTGTTACAAGGTCTTAGGTGTGAATGGGAAATTTGGTGTTATCGCTCTCACTCTCTCATACTGGTCACTGGAAGTTCAACATGGCACCTCATGGCAAAGAACTCTCGGAGGATATGAAAAAAAGAATTGTTGCTCTACATAAAGATGGCCTAGTCTATAAGAAGATTGCCAAGACCCTGAAACTGAGCTGCAGCACGGTGGCCAAGACCATACAGCTGTTTAACTAGACAGGTTCCACTCAGAACTGGCCTTGCCATGGTCAACCAAAGAAGTTGAGTGCTCAGCGTCATATCCAGAGGTTGACTTTGGGAAACAGACGTATGAGTGCTGCCAGCATTGTTGCAGGTGTAAAGGTTGAAGGTGTGGGGGGTAAGCCTGTCAGTGCTCAGATCATACGCCACACACTGCATCAAATTGGTCTGCATGGCTGTCGTCCCAGAAGGAAGCCTCTTCTAAAGATGATGCACAAGAAAGCCTGCAAACAGTTTGCTGAAGACAAGCAGACTAAGGACATGGATTACTGGAACCATGTCCTGTGGTCTGATGAGACCAAGATAAACTTATTTGGTTCAGATGGTGACAAGTGTGTGTGGCGGCAACCGGGTGAGGAGTACAAAGACAAGTGTGTCTTGCCTACAGTCAAGTATGGTGGTGGGAGTGTCATGGTCTGGGGCTGCATGAGTGCTGCCAGCACTGGGGAGCTACAGTTCATTGAGGGAACCATAAATGCCAGCATGTACTGTGACATACTGAAGCAGAGCATGATCCCCTCCCTTCAGAGACTGGGCCGCAGGGCAGTATTCCAACATGATAACAACCCCAAACACAACTCCAAGATGACCACTGCCTTGCACACCCTTGCTGAGGGTAAAGGTGATGGACTGGCCAAGCATGTCTCCAGACCTAAACCTTATTGAGCATCTGTGGGGCATCCTCAAATGGAAGGTGGAGGAGCGCAAGATCTCTAACATCCACCAGCTCCGTGATGTCGTCATGGAGGAGTGGAAGAGGACTCCAGTGGCAACCTGTGAAGCTCTGGTGAACTTCATGCCCAAGAGCAGGGGCGTAACTACCACCATAGCGACCCATGCGGGCGCTATGGGGCCCGCAGCCGAGTGGGGCCCAGTGAGGATAAGAGCACCGCCGGCACAGTCTCCCAGCCAGGGGAAGAGAGAGGAAAGGAAGAGGCGAGCTGTCCGTATCAGCAGAGAGCTGAATTGCCCGATGTAAGAGCTTTCATTAGAACTTCCAGTGTTCCCGGGGCTCATGTCACATAGCTCCACCTTTTGGCGCGGTGCCTTTGATAGACAGAACGCCGATCCAATGCGGGACATGTGACGTCATCAAAGGCATCGGGCCAAGAGGTGGGGATATGTGACGATGAGCCCCGGGAAGACAGGAAATTCAAATGAAAGCTATTACAGCGGGCAATCCCGCTCTTTGCTGATCCGGGTGGCTTGCCTCTTCCTCTGCATAGGTGGGGCTGTATTGGACACAGGTCACGATGCATTGGGCACAGGTCACGCTGTATGTGGCACAGGTCACGCTGAATTGACACTAGGGGAGCTGTGGGTGGGGGCTGTTTGCAGGGGGGCCCCATACAACATTTTGCTATGGGGCCCTGCTATTTCTAGTTACGCCCCTGCCCAAGAGGGTTAAGGCAGTGCTGGAAAATAATGGTGGCCACACAAAATATTGACATTTTGGGCCCAATTTGGACTTTTTCACTTAGGGGTGTACTCACTTTTGTTTTCAGTGGTTTAGACATTAATGGCTGTGTGTTGAGTTATTTTGAGGGGACAGCAAATTTACACTGTTATACAAACTGTACACTCACTACTTTACATTGTAGCAAAGTGTAATTTCCTCAGTGTTGTCACATGAAAGGATAGAATAAAATATTTACAAAAATGAGAGGGGTGTACTCACTTTTGTGAGATACTGTGGGGTTGATTTACTAAAGGCAAAAAGACTGTGCACTTTGCAAAGTGCAATTGCACTCTGCAAGTGCACTTGTTCCAGAGCTTAGTAAATGAGCAGAAGCTCTGCTGACGTCCATCATCCAATCATGTGCAATGCATTTTTTTTTTTTCTTGTTTGGGTATTCTTTGCAAAGTGAAGCCTTACCTCATTTACTAAGCTCTAGAACTACTGCACTTTGCAAAGTTCACAGTCCTTTTAGTAAATCAACCCCTGTATTTTGCATACTACCATTGGGCCAGCTTGGCACAATGTAATACCTGATCAGCCTCTGTGGAAGCCTGAGGTTCTAATTGGCTTCAAAAAAGGGTGGGCTCGGAGCGCAGAGCACTGCAAACTGAGCCCACCCAGTTGTGTGACAATAGCAAATTAATATTTGCTATTGTCTTCCTGATTCTCCTCCCAGCCAATCAGGAAAGTGGGTCCTGAGACCCAATTGGCTGCAAGGAGAAGCAATCGCATTAGCCGCCGAGGGAAGGAGGAAGGAAGCCGCCGAGGGAAGGAGAAGGGAAGCTGCAGAGGAAGAAGCCGCCGTGAAGCCGGAGACGCAGGAGGAAGCTGCCGCCATGGAGGAGATGCAGGAAGGAGCTGAAGGTGCTAGATGGGGTAAGTATTGGACGAGCGAGCGACCGACCAAAGGGATGGTTGGAGACGGGTGTTTTGTTTGCTGCCCCACCCTAAAATATACAGCACCGGTCGCCGCTGATGCAAAAGGGCAGCAGCTCGGCACTACACCCAGAAGACCACAGTCATTACTGTAGTAAAGCGGCAGGACAAGGTGATCTAGAGCCCATGGTGGACATGCCAAACTGCGCTCCCCCCCCCCCCCCCCCCCGCAAAGATTTATGAGTATTATGTTCCAGCAAAAAAAAAAAAAACACAAAAACACTGAGCACTAATCTGCATGCTTACCCCCTAAGCATAAATTCCCCCTCCTCCCAGTACAAATCCACCCCCTGCTGCAATCCCCCCTCTCAGCACAAATTTTTGCCCCCCCAATCCCCCAAATCCCCCCAGCTCAAATGCCAGCCCCCCCAAAGAAAAAATTCACCCCTCCTAGCACAAATCCTCTATCCCTAAAATTTGCCCTCCTAGTACACATCCCCCCTCCCAGAAAAAATCCCCCCCAAATCCCCCCTCCTAGCACAAATCTTCTTCCCCCCCATCCCTCCACCCAGCACAAAGTCCCCTAAATCACCACTCTTGGCACTTCGCTCCCCAAATTTTCCCTTTTAGAACAATACTTACCCCTTGTCACCCCCCAGTAGCTTGGGCTCCTACAGTGGTTTACAGTTTCCACTGAGGCCGATCAAGTTTTTTTGTATGTATATTACATTGTGCCAAGCTGCTATTTATTTATTGGTGGATGATGGTGGGTAAAGGGTTATCGTCAAGATTAGGTAAGGGCAGAGGGATTAAGTGAAATGCATTTGAGCACAAAATTACCAATCAAATTTTTGCCACTCATTTTTGTTCATTGGGCTGCTTGGGTGAATTTTGCTTATGTAATGAGTTTGTATAGTTATGGTAAAGTTATTTAATGTAGTATTCTTTGTCTTTCTGGGTTTTTTCTTTGTATTTTGTGCTTTTGATTGCTATTTTTGTACTGTCACTTGAGTTGTTTTTTTTTATCTATTAACTATTTTGTTCAGTTCGGGAATGAAAAAAAAAACAAACATACATAACATACATAACATACATGCTACACTAAGAACTCAGTGATCAAAGACTGCTGATCACTCTGTACATGGGTCCGCTCTGAGCAGAAAGAGGTGACTGCAGCGTTCACTGGAGTGTCGGGCTGTGCTGGGGGCGGGAGCAGCTGGCTCAGGCTCTTAGGGACGCACTGAGAGGCTGGGCCAGCTGCTGGTTAGGATGGGGCTCTATTCCTTCAACTGACACTGAAAATCAGGCACTATTCCTCCCACAGACACCAATAATAGGGCACTATTCCTTCTACTGACACCAAGGATGGGGCACTATTCCTCACGCTGACATCAATGATGGGGCACTATTCCTTCCGCTGATATAAACAATGGAAAAATACCCCTCCCACTGGCAACAATGACTTGGCACTATTCTTCCCACTGACACCAACAATGGGGCGCTATTCCTTCCACTGACACCAATGATGGGGCACTGTTCTTTCCACTGACACCAATGATGGGACACTGTTCCTGTGACCACCAAGCCTGAGGCATTATCTAGTCCCACTCTTTTGGGGCAATTTCTACTCCCACAGGCCACAGTCTGGCCCCCCCTTAAGTCTGAAGGACAGTAAACTGGCCCTTTGATTAGAAAGTTTGGAGACCCCTGGGTCTGCTGGCCTTGAGAGGATTCTTTTTTCTCACCAAAATTTGAGTATGACTTTAGCAAACCCTGTTATTCTATTCTCCATCAGCCCTGTTCACTAATAGCGCCTGGCAGGGTTAAACTGAGCCAGGGATTACATTTTCTAAAAGTACACTTTGGTCTGGGATCCTAAGTACTGAGCATTACTCAGTAGCACTAGTGGAATTATATCTGCTTTGATAAGATTGCAATGGTTGCCGAAGGTGCCTGGCTGTCTCTTATTTTTTTCCCTACAGATTTTTGGAAGGCAGCTGTGATAACTGCTAAATTACGTGGCGCTCATGTTGTATCACATTATTGTATTTGTGTAACCCCTCTCCGCTGTCAGGAAGGTTAAATACACTCTGCCCCCCTTGCTTGTAAAGCAGACAGTTCAGGTTTAAAGTTGGCCTGGCAATACTTTGAAGAGTGATATAGCTGTGCACTGTAGAAGCTCCCTTATTAACTTTTTTCCTGCCAAATGGACCAGAAAAAGCCAGGAAAAAAACACAGAGAATGTCCTGTATTATTTAACCACTCGACCCCTGGAAGATTTACCCCCCTTCCTGAATAGGCCTTTTTTTGCGATACAGCACTGCATTACTTTAACTGACATTTGCTCAGTCATGCAATGCTGTCCATAAATTAAATTTATGTGATTTTTTTTTTTTCCAAAAAATAGAGCTTTCTTTTGGCGGTATTTGATCACCACTGCGTTTTTTTATTTTTGCGCTATAAACAGAAAAACATATTTAAAGTTCCAACTATAAAAAAAAAAAAAAAAAAAATTTTTTTTGGATGAATATAGTTTTTTTAAATACTATTATTTATGTGACTCACGGTTAAGGGATCGATCGCCGCTCGATTGGCGATTTCCGATCATACGATTTCTTATATTCTTCTCTCCCTGGCATGTTTAATTTTGCTTGTGGGCATGTGAAGCCCACAAGCACTATCTTCCGGGTTACGATGCAGCTGAACGACCAGCATGCACCGACCGTTCTCGCGCATGCACAGTATGTACGGCTCGCAGCGCCATACACTTCTGACGTTGCCATCACAACGGGCAGCGTCGTCGGAATAGCCCGCCCGGTTGTGATGGCAACAGAGATAAATGTTAACTAGCAGCGCCCATCCACACTGACTCCTGGGAATTATGACCATAGCTCCCAGGAGACAGTGCGCCGCCGGATATGACGGACATATCCGCGGGTGGCAGAGACAAGAAGCTTGATTGGAAACTTTAAAGCAGAGTTCACTATAAAAAATTTTTTTTTTTTTAGATAAATATAGTTTTAAAATACTATTATTTATATGACTCACGGTTTAGGGATCGATCGCCGCTCGATTGGCGATTTCCGATCATACGATTTCTTATATTCTTCTGGCATGTTCCATATTGCTTGTGGGCATGTGAAGCCCACAAGCACTATCTTCCAGGTTACGATGCAGCTGAACGACCAGCATACACTGCCCGTTCTCGTGCATGCGCATTATGTACGGCTCGCAGCGCCATACACTGCTGACATTGCCATCACAACGGGCGGCGGCGGAAGTGCCCGTCCGGTTGTGATGGCAACGAAGATAAACGTCACGTGTCATCGCATCACTTCTTGTTTCGGAACATCACGTTAACTAGTGGCGGCCATCCACACTGACTCCTGGGAAGTATGACACATGGCTCCCAGGAGACAGTGCGCCACCGGATATGACGGACATATCCGCGGGTGGCAGAGACAGCAAGCTTGATTGGAAACTGGAATATCCAGGTAACCTTTCAGGAAAAAAAATTTTAAATTCCATTGCACAATGATTATGCTGCAAGAATGCGTTTAATGATAAGTTAGAAATTTGTGTGGAACTCCGCTTTAAGAAAAAAAATACATATCTTTTCCTTTCTGCTATAAAACACATCCAATTAAAATTTAAAAAAAAAATCTAATTTCTTCAGAAATTTAGGCCAATATGTATTCTGCTACATATCTTTGGTAAAAAAAAAAAAAAGTTCCAATAAGCGTATATTGATTGGTTTGCGCAAAAGTTATCGCGTCTACAAACTATAGTATATATAACGTATATTGAATTTTACGGCACTGAATTACTTTAACTGACAAACTGTACTCAAATTAAATTAATGTCCTTTTCCCACAAATAAAGCTTTCTTTTGGTGGCATTAGATCACCTCTGCGTTTTTAATTTTTTGTGCTATAAGCAAAACAATACTGACAATTTTGGGAAAAAAAAACAAAAAACAATATTTTTTAGTTTCTGCTATAAAACATATCCAATAAAAAAATGTAAAAAATCAAATTTCTTTTCTTCATAAATTTAGGCCAATATGTATTCTGCTACATGTTTTTGGTAAAAAAAATCCCAATAAGCGTATATTGATTAGTTTGTGAAAAAGTTATAATGTCTACAAACTATGGGATATGTTAATTTATTTATTTTTTCACTAGTACTGGTGGCGATCAGCAACTTATAGTGGGACTGCGATACTGTCACTGACACTCTAACACTGACACTTTTTGGGGATCAGTGACACTGCTACAGTGATCAGTGCTAAAAAAAATAGGGGAAAACATGGATCCTAGCCCCTGCTTTGCAGAGACAGAGGATCCATGCCTTCCCTCCTGTCAGAACGGCGATCTGCCTTGTTTACATGCTGGATGATCCGCTGGTGCCAGCGGACAACGAGTCTGCGGTACCCACTGCTGGGCAAGCCGGCGGCGGGGCACATGCACACCCCCTACCCGGAAGAGCCAGATCACGTATATACTTTTACTGCTACAGGGCAGGCCTTAAGTGGTTAAAAAGTGTATATTATGACATTTTACCATCTGGTTAGAGTCTACATTTACTTTGCAGTGATTATCTGCAGTCTCAGGCAAGGGGCAGTGTTCAGACCTCACAATCTAATAATAATAATAATGAATAATTTGGATTATTATGAATAATTTCCTGTTGGGATTAATAAAGTATTCTGAATCTGAAATTTCATGCTTCTATTTGCATGAAGTGGCTGATCCCCTAAACGCGTCAGTGGAGACATCCTTCCTTGCAGACTGCTATACTTTTCATCTCTCCTTTGTCAGTTCAACTTCTAGATGCATTTTGGTTTATCAGTGTTCCCTAGCTCAGTAGTCATTCTCCTGCGCCCTCCTCTAAGTGTCTGGGTTCTTAGAGTACCCTTTCTGAGCAAGAGATTGGTGCAATCTGTTTAGCCTGGTGGTGGCTGCCAGGGTCCAAGTGGCTGGGCTGCACATTGTTCTTGGTTAGACAGGACCAGACACCATAACAAACAATTACACTATGTGGACCAGGGACTGAACATACACAGATCTGAACATGCACTCAGGGTGGAGCATCCAGTATGGACACTCATAACGACCCCAAACACTCTTCCAAGACGACCACTGCCTTGCTAAAGAAGCTGAGGGTAAAGGTGATGGACTGGCCAAGCATGTCTCCAGACCTAAACCCTATTGAGCATCTGTGGGGCATCCTCAAACAAAAGGTGGAGGAGCGCAAGGTCTCTAACATCCACCAGCTCCGTGATGTCGTCATGTAGGAGGGGAAGAGGACTCCAGTGGTAACCTGTGAAGCTCTGGTGAACTCCATGCCCAAGAGGGTTGAGGCAGTGCTGGAAAATAATGGTGGCCACACAAAATATTGACACTTTGGGCTCAATTTGGTCATTTTCACTTAGGGGTTTACTCACTTTTGTTTTCAGCGGTTTAGACATTAATGGCTGTGTGTTGAGTTATTTTGAGGGGACAGCAAATTTACACTGTTATACAAGCTGTACACTCACTACTTTACATTGTAGCAAAGTGTCATTTCTTCAGTGTTGTCACATGAAAAGATATAATAAAATATTTACAGAAATGCGAGGGGTGTACTCACTTTTGTGAGATACTGTATATATATATAGATACAAAAATTATATTATATTTTATATATATAAAAAGTGTTTAGGCTGGGTTTACACTTATGTGAATTGGATGTGGATTTCTCCGCATCCAATTCGCATAGCAGGAGATTGGGACTGGCTCTCTATGGAGTCGGTTCACACATCTCTGCAGCGGCTCCGGTGTGTCTTTTGATAAGTTTCAGGTCCGAATTCAGCCAAAAATTCAGGCTGAAATCGGACCTGAGACGGTGAATGGAGATGCACCGAGCTCCTGTTGTAAGCCGCTGCCATTTCTAATGTGAACCCAGCCTTAAAATAAACAAAAGATTTGTTTAAGCCAATCAATTACTCATGTTGTAAATTCAAAGTAAAGGAATGTGTGTTCTCTTCCAATAGAAGTAATAAACTATTATGCATCTATGTGTGCTTTTTTTTTTTATTCGTTTTCACTGAGTGAAATAAAAAAAGATCTGTTTTTTTATAGCAAGAAATTAACCTGCCCATTACACCCATCCCAAAATGTATGGTTATTAAAGAGGAAATGCAGTCTGCCCACATAATTTGTAATAAAATCATCTTTGCCATTCTGAAGCTTCAGTTTCCCTCCAACCACATATTATTTTATATACTGTATACTGTGATTCTGTACTTGCCAAATATGCTGCAGAAATCTCCCTCCACTGAGTCTGGCTGCAAACATTTTAACTGTGGGCAGCTGAAGCTGCTTCCTGTTCACTTCCTGGATTTACACAGACACACAGAGGCACACCTCCTGCAGCTTTCATTGGCCCTCTTATGACTCATTTCCCCCTCTTCCTGGCAAACTCTCACGGGAGTGAGAGAGAGAGCTGTGCATGATGTCATAAGCCTAGGCTAATGACCAGACAAGAAACAGGAAGTGGGCTGTATAAGGTGTTTACTGGCAGAAGAAAAATGTTTTACTATCCAAAGTTAAAAGGGCAGAAGATTTAATAGATGGAAAGTTGAAAAAAATGACTGAAGGTCCACTTTAACAATAACAGACCTAAAGTAGAACTGTGAAAGAGAAAATATTCAGCGCAAAAACACACCTTAATATTCCTAAATAGATTTGCAAGCTGGACACTAAAGGTTAACACACAACACCTTAATAATACATATAACTCAGGACAGTGCAGCGCAAAATGACCAATCAATAGAAAATGTCCTTTTTAAAAATCCATGAATAAACATATCATGACAAACATAAAAATGTGCCACTGTAATGAGGATGTGCATCCAAACTTTTAAGCATACAAGTGTCAGCGTGAGTCCAGCCCATCCACCACAGACATCAGCAGCCGCTCACCTCATATCCTTCCCATAAATGGGAAATAATAGTAATCCAGAGGCCAATCAGTGACACCAATGATCACTTTACAGTCGATGGAAAAGAAGGTCTCCCCACGATACGCAAATGAAATAAAAAGAGAATCTAGTGCTCTCTGTATTCCTCAATTTAATTAATTAAAAATGGTAAAACACTTACAAACAAAGCACTTGAGCCAAGTGCATTCATCAAGCCCACAGGTTACACCTAAAACAAATAAGATGGTGGGTGATGTTAGTGCGTAGCCCCTCCCTCCAGGTGGCACTGATGGGCACTGGTAGGTGACACTGGTAGGCAGCACTGATAGGTGCCACTGATGATGAGGCACTGATGGGCACTTCTTGGCAGCACTGGGGAGCACTGATAGGTGGCACTGGTGGGCACTGGGAGGTGGCAGTGGCTCTTCGTGTGTGGGACCGATGTTTACACAAGTCTGTGTTCGACCTTTTTTTTTCCTTTACAGGCTTCTGTTTACATCACATGATCAGCTGTCATTGGCTGACAGCTGATCACGTGGTAATGGGTTGGGATCTGCGTGTGTACTTATCCAGCTGGTTGGTGGGAGCCACTCTACTGCTATAGCTAGTAGTCTCTGAGCCTGAGCCTGACCGCGACACCACTGCGGGTATTAAGAAACCCCCATAAGTGCGCTGATGTGTTGTGGGTCTCTTCTGGGCCATTAAGGCCTGGCAAAGGCCTTCAACACAACTGTGCATGCATGAGACATTTATTTAAAGGTGGTAGTGAGGGTGACCTCATCTGGAATATGCAGTTCAGTTTTGGGCACCAGTTCTCAAAAGGGATATCCGGGAACTGGAGAAAGTGCAGAGAAGGGCAACCAAACTGAGAAGAGGCATGGAGGAGCTCAGCTATGAGGAAAGATTAGAGGAACTGAATTTATTCTCTCTTGAGTAGAGGAGATTAAGGGGGGATATGATCAACATGTATAAATAAATAAGTGGTCCATATAGTGAACTTGGTGATGAGTTATTCACTTTAAGGTCATCACAGATGACAAGGGGGCACTCCTTACGTCTAAAGAAAGAGATTTCATCTTCAAAAACGGAAATGTGTCTTCACAGTAAGAGCTGTGAAAATGTGAAATAGACTCCCTCAAGAGATGGTTCTGGCCAGCTCAGTAGATTGCTTTAAAGGCCTGGATTCTTTCCTAAATGTATATAATATAACTGGGTACTAACATTTATAGGTAAAGTTGTTCCAGGGAATATCCGATTGCCTCTCGGGGGGATCAGGAAGGATTTTTTTCCCCTACTGAGCAAATTAGATCATGCTTTGCTGGGGTTTTTTGGATTCCTCTGGATTAACTGTTGGTATAAGATTGTGTATATGGGATTGTATGATTTTTTTATTTTTTTTACCCTTTTATTGGTTGAACTAGATGGACTTTTTTCAACCAGACTATCTATGCAACTATGTAACTTTAATAATTTAATACAATAATATGATTTTTTCATACTGATAATCACATCCACAGGTAGAATTTCGCCCATTCATTTGAGAAAAAAATGTTCCACCCTTCTCCTTTGATTTTCCTAATCACTATGTTCAAAAAATGAAAGTGGATTTGTTCCCATTAACTCTTAGAAAATCTGGTAAATTCATTTAAAACCAATTTTTTTCAAACAAAATACTACCAGTGTGAGGCTAGTTTCACACTTTATTAAACTGATTTCTATTTTGGTTTCTTCTGTCTAATTATTAATGTATCTAACGAATTACAAGTGTCTATAACCTGGTATTATGTATACTTTTTATTTTTTAGCAATCTGTTGTACTCCTCTACAACAGACATCTTAAATGTAGCAGTGGCTTTATAGATTTGGATCGCTGCATATCATTTCCAGAGACCCCTGTTATGACTAAGTATTTTAGGAGGGGGGAAAAAGGAAAGATTGCAGCAATAAAATGCAAACAAACTCAGGAGGTAACTTTAGATATAAGAAAAATACTGGAGGTCTGGCCTGACTGATACGTTGTTTGTGTTGAAAGTGATGATCTAAGGGTCTGTTTTATTCCAGTCATGCTGCATTATCGGCGAGGGAAGAGAGATAGGCCACAAGCCCCTTTGCATTCTAAGAAAATGTGTTGTTTAAAGGCTTGCTATTTAAAAATAATATTCAGCTCCAGCAAGATTGCTCCCAGGTTGTATCTACCATCTGAATAAGCTTTGATATTCCCTTTATGTGGTTTGAGTGTCATTTTAGTGTATGTGTTGTGTTTACAGATATAAATCTATATGATTGAATTTGAAGTGCAGTATACAGAGCTTACAGTTTAGACAGAGCAACTGATTGGCTGCCCGTTTACTAAAGTTATCCATAGAAAGCCTTATAATTAGGAAGTGCCCTTGATTTCAAACATCGCTTATGATTAACGATTCACTTCTAAATTTATTGAAGTCAGTAATGAAGCATGAGTGTTCGGAACAGCCTCTCTGTCTTTTGGTGAAGGAAGTTGGTCTTTGACCCTCAACATGGTAGATATTATTATACAAACAAAGGGTTACATTTACTTAGAGGAGGATTAGTGTTTTCAGGCAAGGTTGGTGTTGGGGTTACAAGGAGGATTGGTGTTATGGTTAAATGGAAGGTTGGTGTTGGCTTTACAGGGAGAGTTTTTGTTTTGGTTACAATGAGGGTTGGCTTTGGCATTACAAGGAGGGTTGGGGTTGGAGTTAAAGGGAGGGTTGGTTTTGGGATTACAAGGGGTTGGTGTTGGGGTTACAGGGGGGTTGGTGTTGAGATTACAAGGAGAATTGACTTTGGAGTTACAAGGAGGGTTTGTGTTGGAGTTAAAGCTTTGGAGTTACAAAGAGGGTTGGTGTTGGAGTTAAAGGGAGAGTTGGTTTTGGGGTTACAGGGGGTTGGTGTTGGAGTTAAAGTGGAGGTTGGTGTTGGAGTTAAAGTGGGGGTTGGTGTTGGAGTTAAAGGGAGGGTTGGTGTT
Organism: Aquarana catesbeiana; assembly: GCF_042186555.1. NCBI lineage: Eukaryota > Metazoa > Chordata > Amphibia > Anura > Ranidae > Aquarana > Aquarana catesbeiana. Next base: position 213,554,225 of record NC_133335.1, read on the forward strand.
GGAGTTAAAGGGAGGGTTGGTGTTGGAGTTAAAGGGAGGTTTGGTGTTGGGGTTACAGTGAGAATTGGCTTTGGAGTTACAAGGAGGGTTGTTGGAGTTAAAGGGAGGGTTGTTTTGGGGTTACAGGGGAGGTTGGTTTAAGGGTGGGAGGGTTGGTGTTGGGTTACAGGGGGGGTTGGTGTTGGGGGTTCATGGGAAGGTTGGTGTTGGCTGTCATGAAGGGTTAGTGTGAAGAATTCAGGAATTATTAGTATTGAGCTTAAATGAATAGCTAGTGCTTGGCTTCCGGGGAGCTCTGGTGTTGGGCTTTAAGGGAAATTTGGTGTTGGGGTTACAAGGAGGGTTGATGATGGAAGTTACAAGAAAAGGTTGGTGCTAGGGTTAGAGGGAGGGTTGGTGTTAGAGGTAAAGGGAGGTATATATATATATATATATATATATATATATATATATATATATATATATATATACTTTTTTTTTCTTTTTTTTCTTTCTTTTTTTTGTTTATTGTAAAGCTGAACTTATCCTTTAATGCTTTAATGAATATTAATTTATATATGCTGAAGAGCAATTCCAGGTAGAAAATTATATTATAGCTTAACTCCAGGAATTATTTATATTATATACTTACATTGGTCCATTTTGGATGCATATCTCATATCTGATATGGACTGCTGGGGAATGTGGAAATCACTGTAGTAGTCCACGTTACTATAGTGATAGCCGCGATCTTCTGGGTCCTGCTCATGTTCTATATGTTCTAATGCACACTGACCACAGGAAGTCACTTACTCCCCACCCCTCACCGCCATTCATAAGACACCTTCCATTTTTTATTTATTTATTTTTTAAAATATAAAGCATTTTGTTATTGAACAAGGTGTCACTGCCCCCCCTCTGTACCTCATCCAATCAGAGAACCTAATGTGTTCATTTTTAAAAAATACAAGGTGTTCTTAACTTTTCTAGAGATAGGCTTCAAATCATTAACACATTTTTAAAGCTGCTGAGAAGTTGACTTTAGCCATTCAATCATGTGCCAACCAAAAAACTTTTTTTTTTTTTTCAATGTACCCAGTTCACCACAATTTCTGCCAGTTAAAGTCATTGACATCTGCCAACCCAATCAGCTTTTGTTCCCCATGTTTGGGTGTATTTACATATGTAACAGTGCTCCTCTGATGTTTACAGACCAATTGTGATGAAATCACCAGTCATTTGAATAGCAATCATTAGTTGATGTGTTTGGTTTCCTTTGACACTGGGACAGATTTGTCCTTTAACAGGATGTGAATTGGCCTAGTTGTAACATTAATTGCGATCTAATCTGAATCAGTGGCACTGTTATCTTTTACTTTCAGCGTTCCCATTAGGCAGCCTAATGTTCCCCATTCATTGTAACTTCCCATCAGAGGCAATGCATAATAGCAGTAACACCTTCTAAATGATTACATCCAATCCATAATATTGCCTTCTGAAGGGCTGCTGCTAACAGATTGAATCACCTGCGCCTACAATAAGTTTCAGGCCCACTAATGGAATTTACATAGTAATAGAATGAGATGATTGCCAATAAGGATGAGCAAATCATAGTAAATCTGCTGAGCAGAATCTAGTCCATTTCCCGAAGACATATTTACAGTGACAAACCGGTAACGATGTTCTTTGACTACCTACCAGTTCATACCCATACTGTAAAGGCCTGCTAAAACATGTGTGTTGATGGGCATTAGCGCAACGCATGGCAACGTGCCTGCTGCATGTAATGTTCAGTGCGGCACCATTTATTGTGGCACTCCCAACTCATTGTATAGTCCAACACACTGCAACATATTATATATACCATCCGTTGTGTTGAGTTGCCAAAAAAGGGTCACTTACATTAATGCCGGGTACACACGAGTGGACTTTTCGACCGAGTCCGGCGGACAATTCGACCGCATGTGGGCTTCATCGGACCTGCAGCGGACTTTTTCGGTCGAAAATCTGACGGACATTAGATTTGGAACATGTTTCAAATCTTTACGTCGGAACTCCGCCAGGCCCAGTTCCTACCGAAAAGTCAGCTCGTCTGTATGCTAGTCCGACGGACAAAAACTGACGCTAGGGCAGCTATTGGCTACTGGCTATCAACTTCCCAATTTTAGTCCAGTCGTACGTCATCACGTACGAATCCGTCGGACTTTGGTGTGATTGTGTGTAGGCAAGTCCATTCATTCGGATAGTCCATTGGAAGTCCGTTGAAAGTCCGTCGGATAGTCTGTTGGACCAGTTCGGTCGAAAAGTCCGCTCGTGTGTATGCGGCATAAGTCTCCTGCTGTGGGCCATATGGAATTGGCTACCTTAACCACTTCAACTCGGGAGGGTTTTACCCCCTTAATGACCAGCCCATTTTCTGCGATATGGCACTGCGTTATTTTAACTGACAATTGCGCGGTCGTGCGACGTTGTACCCAAATAAAATTTATGTACTTTTTTTCCCCACAAATAGAGCTTTCTTTTGGTGGTATTTGATCACCTCTGCGGTTTTTATTTTTTGCGCTAAACAAAAAGAGCAACAATTTTGAAAAAAAAATAACATTTTTTACTTTGTGCTGTGAAACATATCCAATAAAAAAAAAATGTAAAAAATCTAATTTCTTCATCAGTTTAGGCCAATGTATATTCTGCTACATATTTTTGGTAAAAAAAAATCCAATAAGCGTACTTTGATTGGTTTGTGCAAAAGTTATAGTGTCTACAAACTATGGGATACTTTTATGGCATTTTCATTTTTTCATTTTTTTTTTTACTAGTACTAGCGGGACTGCGACATTGCTGCGGACAAATCAGACACCTAACTGAGATTTTTGACACTTTTTTGGGAACCAGTGACATTATTACAGTGAGGGAGTTCACCGCTCCAAGGTAATTACCTCTCCTAGAATCAGCTGTCTCCACATTCAGGCAGGGTGCTGGCTCTGTTTGCAACAGAGGTAATAGAAAAAATAAATAGCTGGATAGCCGCACTCCAAAAGATTCACCTTTATTGTATAAGAATAGATATCAAAGCATCACAAGTGGGTACAGGCTAGCTGCACAGCCTCTGACGCGTTTCACACCAAATGCGGTGCTTAGTCATAACTGTCCTCGACATTATTACAGTGGTTAGTGCTAAAAATATGCACTATTACTGTACTAATGACACTGGCAGAGAAGGGGTTAACACCAGGGGCGATCAAAGGGTTAAGTGTGTCCCTAGGGGGTGCTTGCTAACTGTGTGGGGGATGGAATGACTGGGTGAACACAGAGATCTGTGTTCCTGCTTAGCTGGAACAGAAGATCTCTGTGTCCTCCCGTCAGAACGGCGATCTGCCTTGTTTACAGATCACCATTCTGCCTCTCTGGGGAACAATCACGGGCGGTCAGCAGACATCAGGTCTGCTGGACCCGCTGATTGGCTCCTTCAGTGTCCAATGGGTGCGCACACGCTGCCGGAGGCACGGAATGAGGTACAGGTATGTGATATTGCGCAATAGGGCCGCAATATATATGCGGTAGGTGGCCTTTAAGTGGTTAAAGTAATATTAAAGGCAATTTAAAAAAAAAACATGGCTCCCACTGCTGTCTAAGCCAATGAGGAGGGAGAGTCCCCGGAGAGCCGAGGTAACTCATGCACATTGCTGGATGGGGCTCAGGTAAGCATTGGAGGGTGGGCGGCTGCTGCACAGAGAAGGTTTTTTATCTTCATCCATAGAATACATGAAGTAAAAAAAAATGAGCTATTCTTAAAAATGTTCCATCCCCTCTCCAGCTACCTATTCTGTCTACCCTGTGTAAAAAAAGATCTGTATACTTACCTTTTCTTTAGTCCACTCCGATCACATGATCCCGTAGCTCCAGCTTCACTTTGTCAGTGAGCGGCTGCTGCAGAGGAGATGAGGGAGTGTTTTTTTTTTTTGTTTAATATTTTTTTTGAAGATATTGCAGATTACAAATATGAAGACAACAAACTGAGCGGTAATATACACTCGAAGTATATAGTTAACAATAGTATACAGTCAAAGTGTGAGGGGGGATATGGAGTTTTAGATAAAACATAGACAGGAACCAGAACATGAATCAATCTGTCGCATATAGAGGTGTACCATAAAACTCAGATCTGCGGAACTTATTTAGGACTGAAATTTGGGCATATGGCCCTCCTAATTAGTCCATGAGAGAAGACCTTCTTCAGGTTACTCTGCGAGACCCGGTGTCTCGCCTTATCCTCACGCATACCTAATGGGAACTAACTGTGCGTGGGTGAAGCTCATAGCTCCTTGGACTCAAGTCTAGCCCATGCCGGTCTCTTGGTTATGACCCACGTAGTATTAGTTCCTGATGTTACTATGGATAGGAGGGAGTGTTTTTATCCTTGTGTACATGATTGGACACTTAGAGGGAGATTTACTAAAACTGGAGCACTCAGAATCTGCTGCAGCTGTGCATGGTAGCCATCAGCTTCTAACTTCAGCTTGTTCAATTAAAGTGGTTTTAAAGGCAGAAGGTTTTTTACCTTAAGGCCTCATGCACATGGACGTTTTAAAAAACGTGCTGTAAAGCTAGGTCCGATGCCTGGAAAAAGCGGCGTTAAAAACGCGATTTTTACCGTGTTTTGCATTAACGTTTTTGCGCGTTTTTTAGCGTTAGCGTTAAGTAGCGTTTTTAAAGAAGAACACATCTCTCAGCTATATGCACTCCCTTTGGAGCAAAAAAACGCCGGAGCTCAAAAAAGCCCCATCAGCGGTTTTGAGCGTTTTTGCGCGTTTTTCTGCGTTTCGCGTTTTTAAAGTTCTAGCGCCACGGAACGCACTGGTCCTGGGTTTTTTTACAGCTTAAAAATGCCTATGACATTTGCAGCTCAAAAATGCCTAGGTGGGCATGAAGCCATAGACTATCATAGACAGGCATTTTTAAGCTGCAAAAAACGCTCAAAAAAGCGCCTGTAAAAACGTCCGTGTGCATGAGGCCTAAAGGAGAGGTACAGACAAATCTTGTTTGGCTATTACTTCTGTTGATCACAGGAGTGCAGTGGGATCCATAGCTCAGCGCTTCAGGGAGCGGTGGGGGGCAGAGCAGAGAGCTGGTGACTGACAGTCACCAGCTCTCTGCTTAGGGAGCTCTGAGATCAGATCGATTTTTATTCAAAGTTTAACAAATTTCTTAGGATACAGTAATATATTGATACAGAAAGATCCATGCACTCTCAAAGGTGACCAAGTGTCTGATCCATATGACTGTAATATAAAAACAACTATAAGGGTAAATACAGTTGAATTAGGCTAATACCCGCTTGGACCTGTACGGAATAATTATAACTTCTCGGTAACGTTTGATCAAACTGTAGCGCCTTTAGCATAACCCGAGATCGGGGCCCTTATCACCAAAGTTGATCAGGTACTTGAAGTCACTTATGTAGCTCCCACATTGGCATCAAAAAATGAGAGGCTCCAGGAGTCTCCACTTGCATCCATAAGGTAAATATCATTGAATTTAAAAGAGAAAAGAAGAAAAAAAAAAGAGAAGAAGGGAAAGAGTGAAAAGAAGAAGAATAAAGGTCAGAAATCAAAAGCAGGAGTCATTGCCCTCGACCTTAGCCCCTTACTATCCAGTTCTGGGAATTATGGAGCTTGGAGGTACTTAATCCAGGGGGACCACACCTTATCAAATCTGGCTTGTGTGTCTCTAAGGATGCTGGTCAATTTTTCATTGACCATGATCCAAGAATAGTGTAATGCCCCGTACACACGATCGGACTTTCCGCCAACAAAATTTTTGGATTTTTGTTCGAAGGTTGTTGGCTCAAACTTATCTTGCATACACACGGTCACACAAATGTTGGCCAACAATTCCGAGCGTGGGAACGCGGTGACGTACAAGACGTACGACGAGCCGAGAAAAATGAAGTTCAATAGCCAGTGCGGCTCCTTCTGCTTGATTCCGAGCATGCGTGAACTTTTGTGCGATGGACTTGTGTACACACGCTCAGACTTTCCGTCAACAAAGTTTTGTTGGAGGAAAATTTGAGAACCTGCTAGCAAACATTTGTTGGCGGAAAGTCCGACAGCAAATGTTCGAGGGAGCATACACACGGTCGGACTTTCTGACAACAAACTCACATCCAACATTTCCTGTCAGAAAATCCGACCGTGTGTACGCGGCATAAGACTGATCACTTGGGTTTTCCATGCTTGCCCTATTGTAATTTTAGCTGCTGAAAAAATAAAGAAGATGAGGGATTGGAGATGTCTAGGGATCTCGTCCAGCAGGTCCGCAAACAGCGCCGTTTTAGGATTTTTAGGTAGATTTTATCCTGTCACTGAATAGACCAGAATGAATATTCTGATCCAAAAGTGCTGGACCTTGGGATAGGACCACCAGACATGGAACATAGTACCCTCTTGCCCGCACCCTCTGAAGCAAAGGGGTGAAGAGCCAGGGTACAATCTCGCCAGCCTCGCCGGAACCAGGTACCCCATACTGTTCTTTTAATGCACTGAATGCATTAAGCTAAAAGCCTTCTGTGTGCATTAATGTAAAAGCCTTCTGTGACCCATCTGTGCCGCATCTCAATACAGCGATGTCCATGAGAGCAGCAGCTCTCCCGATTCTCTGTCTCTTTATTGGCTCACACAGCAGCGGGAGCCATTGGCTCCCGCTGCTGTCAATCATAGCCAGTGAGTCAATGAGGAGAGAAAGGTGGAAGGGGCCAAGCCATGCTCTGTATGTGAATGGACAATGTCCATTCACAGGAATGTGGCTTGAGAATGAGCCAGCTTGCTACTGGGGGCACTCAGAAGGGGTGGAGCCAGGACAACCAGTGGGGACCCAAAAAGAAGAGGATTGGGGCTGCTCTGTGTAAAACCATTGTACAGAGCAGGTAAGTATAACATATTTGTTTTTTTTTATTTTTTTTTTTTTTTTTATTCAAACCTTCAGAACCACTTTAGGCTTTGACAGTAAAACCTGGGAACAGCTGTACCAGATTTTGCACGTTCTAGTTTTAGTAATCCCCCCCCCTTAAAGTTCTCTTTATTTACTATAATTTATTTTGTAATTAAACATATTCTTTTCAATACAAAGAAAATACAAAAAAAGAATATTTCTGACCTTTTGAATATTAATTTAGACTGGAAACACAGTTTATACAGACATATACTGTATACATATTACAGTGCATACAACATAAAGCAAAGTCTTTGAAACTTTGTTGCATAGTTTCAGAAGTTTCCAGCGTAAACACTTGCATTCAGATAGGATGGGGTACTGTGTAGCACTGGCATCTCCACCTTAAGATGGTCAAAAATACATGGTCTTGTAGACCTTTTTTCAGACATTTCCTGTCTACTAAAACTCGTTCTGATGTTGGTTGATCCAGACTGGCTTTTTGACAACAGTGGACCAATCCTGTGCAATGTGTATCAACACAACCACTTGTAGTCTCCACCAGGTGTGCATGTGCCAGGGTGACAAAGCAGCAACACAACTGGGTGACCACTTTCTCCAAATTGTGCTACTGCGTTGTCACTCTAGCACATGTACCAGTGGCTGCGTTGAAGTGCCTGAACAAGGACCTTCATGGCAGTATCACCAAGTTTTAGCCCTTATTCACACCTTAGGCATCATTCTCATGAGGCGGATCTGCTGCCTCGGAGTCCGCCTCTGTCCGCCAGCTCAGCGGGAGATTTCTCCGTTGATCTCTGCTGAGTCAGTGGATGACAGGTCCCTCTCTGCTCACTGAGCGGGGAGGGGCCTGTTGAGCGCCGTTGCTTCCTATGGAGAGATTGGACAAAAACGGACAGCATGTTTTCATCAGATCTCACCCAATCCAATCCGCCAGGGATGGATGCGAACGTAGGGGCATCCGTCTGCTTTTAGCAGATCGGACCGGGTCGGATGTCAGCGGACATGTCACCGTTGACATCCGTCACTCCATAGACTAGCATGGAGCGCCCGTTCAGGTCAAAACTGACAGGCGGACCTGAACAGTCCGACAGTGTGAAAGGGGCATTAGTGTTTTATGGCCTAAATTGCCAAAAATGCACAGCTAGCCAATTCCAATGCTTTTCAATTGCCCCTGTTCACATTTGAGCATTTAGGTGCCTGTAGCCCAACGCCTGAAGCTCAAAAAGATACATGAGCTCCTTTTGAAACATAATGGGGCCTCTTGGTCCCATTGACTTCAAAAGGATCCCGTGAAAAAAACATGTGTTGTGCACATTTTTCAGGCACTCCCATAATAAAAGGCCAGAGGGCCAGAAGCTTGTTAGGAAACTCATAGATGATTCAGTTTTTCATTCAACCAGTTGATTGAATGGAAAAAAAAACTGCCCCGATTTCCCCATCCGAATCGAGTGTGTGGATGGGGGAATGGGGACAGTTTTTTTCCTTAAATCAATCCCGCTGAGCTATTGTGTTCTGAAAGTGTAAGTGTGTGTGTGTGTGTGTGTGTGTGTGTGTGTGTGTGTGTGGGTGGTGGTGGGGTGGGGGGCGGTCACTGCTATCAGAATACTCTGATTAGCGCTGCTAGCTATAGCCTGCGCTGCTGATCCAATGGCATTTATCCAACAGGCTTCTTGTACAAAAGTCGATGGGTAGATAGACTTCTGTACAACCACTGTCTCCATACATCAGGGGAGTCAAACTCAATTTTATCACAGGCCACATCAGCAGTATGGTTGCATTCAAGGGCCGGTTGTATCTGGGGTGCGCTCCATAAAGAGTGCATTATGTACAGAGTGCAGAGCTCAGAATTATGCTATACACAGAGTGCATAGCTCAGGAGTGTGCTTTGTACAGAGTGCAGAGCTCAGGAGTGCATTATGTACAGAATTCAGGGGTGTACTGTGTACAGAGTGCAGGGTGTAGGGGTGTGCTGTGTACAGAGTGCAAAGCTCAGGAGTGTGCTGTGTACAGAGGGCAGAGCTCAGGAGTGTGCTGTGTACAGAGTGCAGAGCTCAGGAGTGCGCTATGCACAGACTGCAGGGTTCAGGAGTGCATTATGTACTGAGTTCAGGGGTGTGCTGTGTACAGAGTGCAGGGTTTAGGGGTGCACTGTGCCCCTAAACCCCCTCCCCAAAGCTTCCTAGAATCTCTCTCTCCTACCTTGCCTGGCTCTAGTACCTCCCTGTGTAGGTGGCTCTGCCTTACTTTGTAGAGAGTGGGAGTGGAGGGTGAGAGCTGGAGGCGGTGGAATGGAGTTCCACCACATTTCAGATACAAACTTGGTGCGAGGGCCACATGACAAGGCCTGGAGAAAAAAAAAACTTCAAAATTACTATATGTATGGGGTCTTATTTCAATGAGTTTTGCAGATTTAATAAGACCGAGAACTTTTGAAATAATGTTATCATGTTAAAATATAAATGAGATTTTAGAGACTGGATTTATGTCTTCTTTAAAATATGTCGTTTTAAAGAAATGTCACTTCTGATCTCAGCTCAGATCTTCTGACTTTTTTGTCCTCCTGGAGATTATTCAGTCATACATTGTTACTACTACAAAGCCTCCATCATAAAGTCCAGGGATATTTTTTTTTAGTTTGCAATCATGTATATAAACATGATGAAGACTTCTATAGTCTGCTCTTCTTCTTACTTTTTTGTTCTTGTGAAGTTAATATTTCGGGTTCATCTATCACGAGCTGGGAAGTAGAAGTAGCAGTTAGGAGTGTGTGAAGTGGGCTGGGGTGTATGATCGCCGCGTCAAGCCCATATTAAGGAACTTTCAGCGAAGAATTTATGACACCAGAGAGAAGTTTGCTGGAAGACGGAGGCTGCCCGGATCTTTACCTTCTCCGAGCAAGATATATAGATGGGAGAGGAGCTGGAAAAGACAAACACAGCATTCTGTCTCCACAAGACTTCCACAGAGGCGCCCTCATAAAACCAAAGATAAACACTTTACTATCAGCACTCCAATGGAGATACCCAGGAAGAAAGACAACAGCCCTGTGCTGAGATATTTCATAGGGATATGGGAGAGAGAGAGCGACGTGTGTGTCATCTCTATGGGTGATCCCTATGGGATCTCTATAAGTGATCTCTATGCCATCTCTATAGATGATCTCTATGGGTGATCTCTATGTCATCTCTATAGGTGATCTCTAGGGCTTATCTCTAAGTCATCTCTATGGGTGACCTCTATGTCATCTCTATAAGTGATCTCTATGTCATCTCTATAGGTGATCTCTATGTCATCTCTATAGGTGATCTCTATGTCATCTCTATGGGTGACCTCTATGTCATCTCTATAGGTGATCTCTGTGATCTCTATGGGTGATCTCTATGTCATCTCTATAGGTGATCTCTGTGTCATCTCCATGGGTGACCTCTATGTGATCTCTATGTGATCTCTATGGGTGATCTCTATGTCATCTCTATAGAGTAGGTGATCTCTATGTGATCTCTATGGGTGACCTCTATGTGATCTCTATGGGTGATCTCTATAGGTGATCTCTATGGGATCTCTATAAGTGATCTTTATAGGTGATCTCTATGTGATCTCTATGGGTGATCTCTATATCATCTCTATAGGTGATCTCTATGTCATCTCTATGGGTGACCTCTATGTGATCTCTATGGGTGATCTCTATGTCATCTCTATAGGTGATTTCTATGTCATCTCTATGGGTGACCTCTATGTCATCTCTATAGGTGATCTCTATGGGATCTCTATAGGTGATCTCTATGTCATCTCTAGGGCTGATCTCTAGGGCTGATCTCTATGGGTGATCTCTATGTCATCCTTATAGCTGATCTCTATGGCATCTCTATAGGTGATCTCTATGTGATCTCTATGGGTGATCTCTAGGGCTGATCTCTATGTGATCTCTATGGGTGACCTTTATGTCATCTCTATAGGTGATCTCTATGTCATCTCTAGGGCTGATCTCTATATCATCTCTATAGGTGATCTCTATATCATCTCTAGGGTGATCTCTATGTCATCTCTAGGGGTGATCTATATGTCATCTGTAGGGGTGATCTATATGTCATCTCTATAGGTGATCTCTATGTCATCTCAATGGGTGATCTCTAGGGCTGATCTCTATATCATCTCTAGGGGTGATCTCTATATCATCTCTAGGGGTGATCTCTATATCATCTCTAGGGGTGATCTATATATCATCTCTATAGGTGATCTCTATGTCATCTCAATGGGTGATCTCTAGGGCTGATCTCTATATCATCTCTAGGGGTGATCTCTATGTCATCTCATTGGGTGATCTCTAGGGCTGATCTCTATGTCACCTCTAGGGCTGTTCTCTACGTCATCTCTATAGGTGATCTCTGTGTCATCTCTAGGGGTGCTCTCTATGTCATCTCTAGGGGTGATCTATATGTCATCTCTAGGGGCGATCTATATGTGATCTCTATAGGTGATGATCTCTATGTCATCTCTACATGTGATCTCTATGGTTGATCCCTATGTCATCTCTATAGGTGATCTCAATGCCATCTCTATAGGTGATCTCTATGTGATCTCTAGGGTTGATCCCTATAGGTGATCTCTATGTGATCTCTATGTCATCTCTAGGGTGATCTTTATGTCATCTCTATAGGTGATCTCTATGTCATCTCTATGGGTGATCTCTATGGGTAATCTCTATGGGTTATCTCTATGTGATCTCTATGGGTGATCTCTATGTCATCTCTAAAGGTGATCTCTATGTCATCTCTATGGGTGATCTCTATGTCATATCTCTAGGGGTGATCTTTATGTTATCTCTAGGGGTGATCTCTATGCCATACCTGTATCTCTAGGGGTGATCTCTATGTAAAATCTCTAGGGGTGATCTCTATGTCATATCTCTAGGGGTGATCTCTATGTCATCTATGTCATCTCTAGGGGTAATCTCTATAGGTGATCTCTATGTCATCTCTATGGGTGATCTCTATGTCATCTCTATAGGTGATCTCTATGTCATCTCCATGTCATCTTTATGGGTGATCTCTATGTCATATCTCTACGGGTGATCTCTATGTCATCTCTAGGGGTAATCTTTATAGGTAATCTCTATGGGTGATCTCTCTGTGTGCTTTGAGGGGGAGCTTCCAGTGTACAGTATAGTATAGTGTTCGTTTTCTACATTAGAGTTTACTGCAACACATTATAGATGTACAGTATAAAACTTGTGTGTATTGGTATAGAAACAGCATGGCATACAATTATCTCCTCTATCTACCTTTTTTATCCATTGTCTATAAATCTGTCTTTTTATAGTCTTGCAGTATTTCTCTTCTCATATGCTATCTGTTTTCCTTCCAAACATCTCTCTATTATCTAATATGTCTTCTGATCTAGCTAACTGATCTCTCTCTCTCTCTCTCTTTCTTTCTCTCTCTCTCTCTCTCTCTCTTTCTCTCTCTCTCTCTCTCTCTCTCTCTCTCTCTCTCTCTCTCTCTCTCTCTCACAATTGTATGTTAGCTCTCTGTCTCTTCATCTCTATTTATGTTATCGTTCAAATTTCTCACTTTCTCTCTTTATCTAATGTTATCAGCTTTCTCCCCCCATTATCTATAGATCTCCTAGGTCCCTGTTGCTAAACCTAATCTAAACCTATCTCTACCACTCTCTCCTCAAATAAAGATCTCTCTCTCTCTCTCTCTCTCTTATAGTTGTCACTGTGTCTGATCTCTCTATGTGTTCCCCTTTTATAAGTAATGTCTATCATCTATCTCTTTCTCTCACACACCTCTCTTTGTCTCTCCCCATCCCTTGATCTCTTTCTACCTTTATATCGATCCATTGAGCTCTCTCTCTTTGTATATATCTCCTGCACCCCATTTTCCTCATTGATCTCTCTTTACTTTTATTACCATTGTCTATCATATCTTTCTCTCTCCCCCCTCACCTCTCTATTTCCAGTTATCCAGCTCTCTCCTCTCTCTCCAGTTACCCCCCTCCCTCTCTCTCTTTCTCTCTACATATACATATACACACAGTATATACAAATTTCCCACACTTCCCTCCATCTCTTGATCTCTCTCTACCATTATAATCAATCACCTGTCAGCTCTCTAGATATATCTCTCTTTTACTCTATAATATAGTTGTAATTTGTACAGGTCTATCATCTTTCTCTCTCGCTCTCTCTAGTTCTATATCTCCCTCATTTCTCTCTCTTTTCATTTCTTAAACCATTTCTCTTAGGTTATAATCACCCTCTGTCAGCTGTCTCTCTTTATCTAGATATGTCTCAGTATAGCTGTCACCTTTCTGTCCCTCTGTACGTTTATACAGAATATCTATCATCTCTTTCTACTTATATTTCTCCCTCACTTTTATCTGTCTCTCTCCATCTCTTGATCTTTCTCTCTAATTATATGATCATCCTTTGTCAGCTCTCCCTTTAGTTCTGTGTCTCCCTCACCTCTCTTTCTCTCTCCAGTTATCTATCACTCTCCAGTTATCTCTCCAGTTATCTCTCTCTCTCTCCAGTTATCTCTCTCTCTCTCTTTAGTTCTGTGTCTCCCTCACCTCTCTCACTCTCTCTCCAGTTATCTCCCTCTCTCCAGGTATCTCTCTCCCTCTCTCCAGTTAGCTCTCTCTCTCCCTCCAGTTATCCCTCTCCAGTTAGCTCTCACCCTCTCTCCAGTTCTCTCTCTCTCTCTTTAGTTCTGTGTCTCCCTCACCTCTCTCTCTCTCTCTCCCCAGTTATCTCTCTCTCTCTCTCTCTCTCTCTCTCCAGTTCTCTCTTTCTTTCCAGTTCTCTCTCTCTCCCTCCAGTTATCTCTCTAGTTATCTCTCTCTCTCTCTCTCTCTCTCTCTCTCTCTCTCTCTCCAGTTCTCTCTCTCCAGTTCTCTCTTTCTCTCCAGTTCTCTCTCTCTCTCCCTCCAGTTATCTCTCTCTCCAGTTATCTCTCTCTCTCCAGTTCTCTCTCTCTCTCCCCAGTTCTCTCTTTCTTTCCAGTTCACTCTCTCTCCCTCCAGTTATCTCTCTCTCCAGCTATCTCTCTCTCTCTCTCTCTCTCCAGTTCTCTCTCTCTCTCCAGTTATCTCTCTCTCTCTCTCTCTCCAGTTATCTCTCTCTCTCCAGTTATCTCTCTCCAGTTCTCTCTCTCTCTCCAGTCCTCTCTCTCTCCAGTTCTCTCTCTCTCTTTCTCTCTCTCTCTCTCTCTCCAGTTATCTCTCTCTCTCTCTCCAGTTATCTCTATCTCTCTCTCTCTCCAGTTATATCTCTCTCTCTCTCCAGTTATCTCTCTCCAGTTATCTCTCTCTCTCTCTCCAGTTCTCTCTTTAGTTCTGTGTCTCCCTCGCCTCTCTCTTTCTCTCCACCTCTTGATCTCTCTCTACTTCTATAGCTGATGCCTATCATTTGTCTTGTTCTTTCTCTGTCATCCTTCTCTCTCTCACACACTCATCTCTTTCCAGCTCCCTCTCCCAGGACATGTAACATGTAGCAGAAATAAGTCCCCTGTCACTGTCCGCCTTTGGAAAGGGAACCTCTAACAGATCGATGTATTAGTCTCCTAAAGGCCAGCAGAGGGCGTCATACTCCTTCTGCCTACAAGCACTGGCACCCCCCCCCTCCCTTTTCCTTTTTTACCATTCAAGTGAAAAAGGGAGGTGTCACCGAATCAACCAACCATGACCACAGGCTATCACACTACTTAAACATGAATTACATCACAGCCTTATGGAGTCCGGCTAATAAATCCAAAGTAGCCAGAGGGACTGGCTCCAGCTCTGCACTGCTGCATGCCTGGCTCAGCACTCACAAGGGGAAGAAGAAGAGGAGGAGGAGAAGGAAGAAGGATCCTGCATGGACAGACCCCAGGATTTCCCTGACTTTTGCTGACACTTTTATTTTTTGGGGGTTGGAGGGTGCTGCTATCACCCTTCTGCTGCTGCACCTCCCTGATTATCCTTTGCTTCCCCACTTGGATACATTGAGTCTCTGGTTACCATGGTGATCCAGCTGAAAGTGAAGAATATTTAACAAGGAGGGGTGGGGGGGTTGTGGAAGGCTGGACCCAAGCAGGCAGACACACTGGTGCCATCAGGACTGAGAGCTGTGCGAGAATCACACCAGATTCCAAAAATCTCCAGCAACTGGCCATGAGAGGGGGGGACCCTGAGACTGCTGCCTACCCCTGAGCCCCCACCACCACAAAACCCCCCCCAGATGCCTTCTTTATGATCCCTGAGCAGGCAGGAGACTCTGATTTCTCTCGTGGGCTCTCTGCAGCATGGATCACCCCCAGTGCCTTGTGACTCTGTACGCCTTGGTGGTCTTCCTGGGACTCCGAATAGACCAAGCCGTTGGCCAGCACTACCTGCACATCCGACCTGCCCCCAGCGAAAAGCTTCCCCTGGTGGACCTGATCGAGCACCCGGACCCCATCTTCGACCCCAAGGAGAGGGACCTCAACGAGACCGAGCTGAGGACTCTCTTGGGTGGCCACTTCGACCCCAACTTCATGGCCACCAGCTTGCCCGAGGAGAGGCTTGGCGTGGAGGACCTTGCCGAGCTGGACCTGCTGCTCCGGCAAAAGCCCTCTGGGGCAATGCCCGCTGAGATCAAGGGTCTGGAGTTCTATGAGGGTCTTCAGGGCAAAAAACACAAACTGAGCAAGAAGCTGAGGAGAAAGCTTCAGATGTGGCTTTGGTCCCAGACCTTCTGCCCGGTGCTGTACACGTGGAGTGACTTGGGCATCAGGTTTTGGCCCCGCTTCATGAAAGTGGGCAGCTGCTACACCAAGAGGTCCTGTTCTGTACCGGAGGGCATGGTTTGTAAAGTCTCCAAGTCCATGCATCTGACCATCTTAAGGTGGAGATGCCAGCGCAGGGCACTGCAGAGATGCACGTGGATACCCATACAGTACCCCATTATATCTGAGTGCAAGTGCTCATGCTAACATTACCCATCCTATCTGAGTGCTCCTACCAACAGATCCCATCATAGCTGAGTGCTCATGCTAAAGGACCCATCCTATCTGAGTGCTCATACTAACAGTACCCATCGTATCTGAGTGCTCCTGCCAACAGACCCCATCATATCTGAGTGCTCTTGCTAACAGACCCTATCATACCTGAGTGCTCATGCTAACGGACCCATCCTGTTTGAGTGCTCATGCTAACAGTGCCCATCCTATCTGAGTGCAAGTGACTCCTGGAACTATGCGACAAAAAAAAAAAAAAACTTTTCAAAGACACGCTTTATCCCCCATCTTCCTTTTTTTTTAAAAAAAATGTTGTATGCACTGTAATATGTAGGAATGTATATGTCTGTATATATGGTACCAGTCTAAATTACTATTAAAAAAAAGGTCAGTATTATTCTTTTTAAGTAACCTGCATCGTCCCAGGCAAATCCATCTGGTTCTATTTTTTATTATTATTATTGTTATTATTATTATTATGTGCCTAATGTATACTGTATTTATATACGAGGAGGAAAAAAATAATAAGCACTTCGCCTCGCGAAGCATATTTGTTTTTGTTAAAGTTTATTTTTTTTGAAGACTTTTATTATAGATGCCATTTTATTCCCCATTTAATGCGGGGAAGGTGGCAGCTTTTGATGGACCTCAGAAAAATTTAAGTCAGAAATTACTTTACAGCTACTGTATATAAAGAGAACACTTTTTTTTTTTTTTTTTAAGCTTAAAAACAAAGTAACTAATCTTGTAAATGAAGTATATCTGCTATTTATTCTTTTTATTTTTCAACCTTGTAGTCATGGAACAGTGCAGATTAGAATTAAACCACTAAAATATTAAACTTTTTTCGCAGTCTTGATGTTGTTGTTGGATGGTAGATTTTTAATGGCATGCTTTTTTTATGCTGTTTTAACAGTTCTAACACACTGCAGGGTAAATAGGTTGGGTATTGGGGAAGGGGGTGGTGGTGGTGGTGGGGGGGGGGGTGTATTAGTGGCTGCCTGGTTTATAAATTATAATAAGAGAGTCTTGTTCCTTCACTGTGTAGGGAGCTCTACAGCAAGTCTTGTGTACTTGCTAAGGGCAAAGGTGGGAGGTGGGAGTGGGGTAGCCCTCGCTGACTGCTGTCTCTGGTTTTGTACTGCCTGACATTGCTTTTAGAAAGAACACGTGTCTTTCACACCTACAATTGTGGTATGGCACTGTTGAAACTTGACTCTTGTCAAGACACAGCCTCCCAGTTGCAAGGCACACACATATTGCTGTTGTTGGTCCTAATCTCCTATCCCTGCTTGCTACTTCTACTCCAGGCAGCTAGCCATTGCCAGTAGCTTGCCATTATAACATTGTATTGCAAAAAAAAAAAAAAAACTAGAAGAAAAGTTGATTTAAAACAAACAGAGAGAAAACTGTATTGTTCATAGCAACGGTATTCCAGTGCTGGCTAAAATGTGACATATGGAATGCGATTCATTGCAATGTGGTCTTCTTACCCACAACTTTTAAAATCTGTCTTGTTTCTGATGTGTGGGACCACTTTATATTCAGCGGTTGGTATAGCTGTTAAAGTGAATCTGTCACCTGTGAAACTGTGCATGGTAGCCAATCAGCTTCTAACTTCAGCTTGTTCAATTAAACTTTGACAAAAAAATCTGGAAGCTGATTGGTTTCTTTACAGAGCTGCTCCCCAATTTGCACTATCCAGTTTTAGTATGTCAACCCCCATGGGTTTGATTTACTAAGACTGGAGAGTGCAAAATCTGGTGCAGCTGTGCATGGTAGCCAATCAGCTTCTAACTTCAACTTGTTCAATTAAACTTTGGCAATAAAACCTGGAAGCTGATTGGTTTCTATGAAGAGCCGCTCCAGATTTTGCACCAACCCCCCTGTGTGGTCAAGCAGACAGATAACATTTTTGGTTATTAGATTAATGCAGCAGGACCTGAATAATCAGCAGTGGAAAAGTATGGGTTTTCTTACACTTTTCAATTTAAATTTCCAACTCTGATTTAGAGAACTGCATTCAAAATGGCCAGAGTAAATGTTGTATTATGTTGTAACGTTCTTATAACAACTGACTCATACAGTGGAAATGTGTTAAGTTATTTTAGTGAAAGGTCCAAGCTCTCTTATCTTGGTGACAGATTCTCTTTAGCAAAGTGCAGCTTAGTTGTAGGAGAAGGTGCGATACTCTACCTTATTTTAAGAATAAAAATACAATTTCACAAACGTATTCCTTATATTTATAGGTATTAATTTGTGCCTGGTCAGCTTATTACTAGACAGCAAACCGATTCAACAGGCACCTTTTCTTGTTTTATTGAGAACCTTGGTGGAATCTTAAACGCTCATTGACTTTGACCCACTGATTATTAGTGTAACTTAAGGGTTAATTTACTAAAACTGGAGAGTGCAAAATCTGGTGAATCTGGGTACCCAATCGGCCTCTAACTTCAGATTGTTCTATTAAGCTTTGACAGTAAAACCTGGAAGCTGATTGGTTTCTGTTCAGAGTTGCACCAGATTTTGCACGCTCCAGTTTTAGTAAATAAACCCTACAGTGACTGGATTACAGTGATTTAATTCACCAAAACAGCAGTGGAGTAAATTTGGGCAAAGTTCATTTGGACTGTCGGTGGGCTATAGAACCATAGAACTTCTAGATGATCTACAACTCTTGGGTTAAAAAATAGCCAGTGGAAAGAATGCTCCTTACACTTATGGCCATTCAGTGTAATTACCCCCTTACAGATAGCTAAATAGATCAATGGTGTTAGTGGGAACTCATCTTAGAGGCAAAAATCACTCATTGCTCAGGAAAACCTCTGAAGGAACTCTAGGGTTCCATGGAACCCTGATTGAGAAACCCTAATCTATTAGAAAGTAGATTAGGGTTTCTTAACCAGGGTTCCTTGGAATCCCAGGGTTCCTTCAGAGGTTGCTTGGGGTTCCTTGAGCATAGATTAGAGTTTCTTGACTAGGGTTCCTTCAGAGGTTTCTGGGGGATCCTTGAGCAATGAGCAATTTCTGTCTCTCAGATAAGTTCCCACTGACACCAGTGGTCTTTTTAGCTATCTATAAGTGGGTCATTCTTCCCAATGACCACAAGTGTAGTGAGCATTCTTTCCACTGACTATCACACTAATGTATCATGGGTTGTAGATATAGTCATTTTTAGCAGGGGTTCCCTGAGACTGGGAAGTTATTTCAAGGGTTTGTCTGTGTTTTAAAGGTTAAGAAAGGCTGATTTAGTCATTGGCATGTGCATGGACTGGCATGACTTTTGACAGGGGCAGATATCCATAAGTGGCCGGAGTGAAGCATGCAGTCCTACATTAGTGGGTGTAAAACCTCAGTATGACTTGTTCTGCATATGGCCAAATCTGTTTCAGCTTCTTGCAGTGAAAACATTGAACTGTCCAGTGGACTCCATATGGTCATGTATAGAGAGCTAGGTAGCTTACAGAATACGTCACTCTGAAGAATCTGTGAAGATTCTCCATTATCAGTACAGAATTTCTCAACTAGGATTCCCCCAGAGGTTTCTAGAGGTTCCTTGAGCAATGAACAATTTCTGTCTCCCAGATGAGTTCCCACTGACACCATTGATTCTTTTAGCTTTCCGTAAGATGTGCATTCTTCCCAATGACCACAAGTGTAAGGAACAATCTTCCAAATGACCATCTCATTAATGTATTATGAGTTGTAGATATAATCATTTTTAGCAGGGGTTCCCCAAGAATAGAAGGTTATTTCAAGGGTTCCCCTGTGTTAAAAAGGTTCAGAAAGGCTGATCTAGTAAGTCACATTCAACCTGAATTGTTCTGCAATGTTGAAGACATTTCATGGCTTATCCAACCCACTTCTTCAGTTCAAGTGCCAGGAAAACACCCCAGCATTAAAGGATAAGCTACAAAACATTTCCAATATTACGGAAAACAAGTCCAGTTGAATGTGACTAACTACTACTACATACCTCCCTCCTACATAACAGTGGTGTGCAAATCAACAATACCTTCCATCTAGGTGGGCGAACATCAGAGTTTGCTGTGAAAGTATCATATAGTAATCCCCTTAGGCAAAGGTCCCTTTATCTGATGTTTGATTAATAGCAGGGGAGGAATGAATAGAAGGACACTCAAAGCTGTCACCTCATTGTAAAGCTATTATGTAAAGTCAACACTAACACCTACGTTACAAAAGATCAAGAGATACATAGTACAGTACACACGATCAGGTGATATGTACTAATTCATACTAATTGGAAGTGGCAAGGCATTCACGAGACTCAGATTGTTCTTATTCTCCTAAAAGTGTGCACTTCATGTTCTTTTAAACAAGCTAGATGCAAAACAGAATTCTTTTTACTGCATTACTTTAACTCTGTTTATGTAAGTTTTGAAAATATATACACACACGTGCGCAATCATACACATGCACACACAAAGAAAAATTCAGCTGGCACTTCACTTTTCTGAGTTTGTCAGTGGAAGCACATGTTCCCTGGCAATTGCCTGCTGGCTCCTAAAACTGAGCTGACTGCTTCCTAAATGCTTCACGAATTTGTCCACTCTACGTGGTATGTAAATGCTTAATGCCATTGAATAGCATATTCATTAAGTCAACACATGCAATCACTATGTTGCAGGCTGTAATGCTCTCTAGTAGATCAATATTTTATATAAAATAGCAGTGATATATGGTGAAAGTTACATTGTTGGTTTCTTTTTTTTTTTTCTTCGAGGCTTGTTTGGTTATATTTTATAGAACAGTGTTTCTCAACAAGGTTTTCTCTAGAGGTTGCTAGGGGTTTGTTGAGCAATGCACAATTTCTGACTCTCAGATAAGTAACCACTGACAACAATGATCTTTTTAGCCACTTTATTTGTAACGGGGAATTCTTCCTACTGACCATCAATGTAAGCAGCATTTTTCCCACTGTCCGTCAATGTAACGGACATTCTTCCCACTGATCACCAATGTAAGTGGCATTCTTCCAACTGATCACCAATGAAAGGGGCATTCTTCCCACTGACCACCAATGTAAGGGGCATTTTCTCCACTGACCACCAATGTAAGGAGCATTTTTCTCACTGATCAGCAATGTTAGGAGCATTCTTCCTACTGCCATCAATATAAGGTACAGTCTTCCCACTGACCACTAATGTAAGGGGCGTTCTTCCTATTGACCACCATTGTAAGGGACATTTTTCCTACTGACTACCAGTGTCAGGGATCCCTTTTCCTATTAAGCATCAAAGTAAGGAGCATACTTCCTATTGACCGCCATTGTAAGGGACATTGTTCCCAATGACTGCCACTGCAGTCTCTTCTCCCACTGACCCACTTTAGTGAAAGGGGGCTCTTCTCTAAATGGCCACCTATATCAGAATGTCCTTCTCCAACTGAATACCAATGTTAACACACACTCCAATTACCACTAATGTAAGGGGCATTTCACTGACCAGCAATTTAAAAATTTTTTTACACAGGCAGTCAGTATAAGGGGGCTTTTCTCCACTAATCATCAATGTAGGGGAATACTACAACTGTGACTGCTTTCTTTCCTGTTTGGCCCTTACTACTTAGGTATTTTATTTCATTATTACTATAAATAAGGTTGTCATATAGAGCAGTTTAAATACACAAAGTATGCCACAGTCCTTATTCTTTTAATTGTTCTTAGATCTCAACTTACTGGTCATGCTAATGTATAATGAGCTATTAGTTTAGTAAATATTGCCAGGGGCTCCCTGAGTTATTTCAATGGTTCCTCCTTTAAGACATTGAGAAAGGCTGGGATATTCACATCAGCATTGTTATGTACCTTGCTTTCATAACTCTGTTTTTATTAAACACGAGGCCTTATTTATAGATAGTGGGGTTGATTTACTAAAACTGGAGAGTGCAAAGTCTGGTGCCGCTGTGCATGGTAGCCAATCAGCTTCTAACTTTGGCTTGTTCAATAAAGTTTTGACAAAAAAAAAAATGGAAGCTGATTGGTTTCTATGCAGAGCTGCACCAGATTTTGCACTCTCCCAATTTTAGTAAATCATCCCCAAATTGTTCTTGGGGTCCATATTGACAAGGTATTCTAATGCTGCGTACACACGACCGGACTTTACGGCATACTTGGTTCGGCGGACCGGAGTCCGGTGGACAATTCGATCGAGTGTGGGCTCCAGCGGACTTTTTTTCCCCTGAAGTTCGACGGACCTAGAAATGAAACATGTTTCAAATCTTTTCGATGGACTTGAGTCCGGTCGAAAAGTCCGCTCGTCTGTATGCTAGTCCGACGGACAAAAAACGACGCTAGGGCAGCTATTGGCTACTGGCTATGAACTTCCTTGTTTTAGTCCGGTCGTACGTCATCACATACAAATCCGTCGGACTTTGTTTGAACGTGTGTAGGCAAGTCCGTTCATTCCTAAAGTCCGTCGTAAAGTCAGTCGAAAAGTCCGCAGGACAAAGTTGGCCGTAAAGTCCGCTCGTGTGTACGCGGCATAAAAAAGAGTTTTTTTTTAATTGCTCTTCATTGCTCTATACTGACCAAATGAAAGAGACAATCTGATTGGTTGCTTTGAGCAACAAGGACAGTCATTTCCTCAAGACACTTTGATGGTTTGAGATACACATTGATTTAAGATGGAATTAAAGATCCAACTGCTCAATGATTGTTCCATAGAGTGATTCTGACATAAACACGTGCCATTGTTCTGGCGATGTGTGCATGTTTGTGTGCTGTGCGCAGTCATCTGCCATGCAGGCCTCACCCTGGAGAAAAGGAGCAATTGCCAGGATAAATGGACCAGCTATCTGTACAGGGTAGTCCATGGATATATATTGTACAATCTCTCTTCAATCTGAGTTTTATTGGCTGGGTTGGGTTACAAAATGATATACCTATGGAGCCTTAAGGCTCAAAATGCAAAGGGCAAATATATTGTGTAACTCATCCAGCAGCCAATCAGAATTCAATTTTGATCAGACTGACCCCCCAAAAAGTAAAAGCAGTTATGACTGATTGTCATAGGTACGCCATTTCTCTTTCTACACACTAAGCAAGCCCAGTCATTTTATTTCACTCGTCCTCTTGTAAGGGAAAGGGTAAATGTGACTCAGTTGCATTAATTAGCTATATCGTAGATGGAGACCTGCATTATTCCTCCTTTATGACAAAGGATCCAGGCCACTCTAAAGAATTCATTGTAAAAGGATTAAAAGTTTTAAGTACGGTACCTTTCATTTTATTTTTATTTTCTTGTGTGTAATCTTGTGTGGCGCCTAGATGACATGCTCAACATTTAAAATATTCTTAATGTGACTCCAGGCAAGCAAACATAACCCTAATTTATTTCCAGAAGAAAGGGCATATTCAGGTATTTGGGTTTATAAACTAGCTGTATTATGTATATTTGTTAGTCTCTGACAAATGCCCAAATAGCATTAAAATCAACCATTCATCACATATGAATTTATGCAAAAAAAAAAAAAAAAAAAAAAAAAAACCTCACTGTCTGTGGCCAAAACTTTTTTTTTTTGCTCTTTTTTTTGTACATGCTGCATTTTTACTTAAAAAAAAAAAAAAAAAAAAAAGAAAAAAAAAAGGTTTATTTAAAAAAAGCCAAAAAGCAAGAGTTTTCTTCGACTGGTAAACATGAGCATTATATGGATAGAAGTATTTGCAACTGGGACTTGGGCCAAAAAGACTGAATGTCAACAAATGTAGCCTAGGGGTGGACTGTCACAGGCTGCACTCTCTCCCCCTGTTGACATATAATATTAAAGCAATTTGCTCAACACTGGCTTCACATACAGCTCTGTACAGTGTCCCTCTGTGTCACTTCAGGGTGACGGTGGCTAGAACAGGTCCCTTGTGAGAAGCGCTCATGTGAATTCTCAAAACATGCTTTTGTAGCCACACTTTTGAATGGAATCTAAGCGTGCAAAGTTAACCAGTGACTCGAAAAATAAAATTGCAAGATCTAATCACTAAGCAGACGTTTCACGGCACAGCGTATTAGCTACTGTCTGTCTGAGTGACTTTGGTGGTTCCTTTCTACCTAAACGTAAAAAGGCATTAGATTGGAACAGTCGGTAATCAGCATTGGTGTCCTTGGTTCCATTCCCACCAGGGAATTCATGCATGGAGTTAGGATTTCTCCGGATCTTCTCAACAAACATGCTGCTGCTGCTGCCAGTTCACTTTCATTGCAAGTGAATCCAGTAAGGCTCCATTCACACTTGTGCAACTTCTCATGCAACTTTGGACATAAAAGTTGCATGACAAGTCATTCCCCATGTTTTCCAATGATAACCATTCATATACTGTGTATTGTCAAACGTATTGGGACAACTGCCTTTACACGCATATGAACTTTAATGGCATCACAGTCTTAGTCCATAGGGTTCAATATTGCGTTGGCCCACCCTCTTCTGAGAAGGCTGTCCACAAGGTTTAGGAGTGTGTCTATGGGAATGTTTGACCATTCTTCCAGAAGCACATTGGTGAGGTCAGGCACTGATGTTGGATGAGAAGGCCTGGCTCACAGTATCCGCTCTAATTCATCCCAAAGGTGTTCTATCGGGTTGAGGTCAGGACTGCAGGCCAATCAAGTTCCTCCACCCCAAACTCGCTCATCCATGTCTTTATGGACCTTGCTTTGTGCACTGGTGCGCAGTCATGTTGGAACAGGAAGGAGCCATCCCAAAACTGTTCCCACAAAGTTGGGAGCATGAACTTGCCCAAAATCTCTTGGTTTGCTGAAGCCTTAAGAGTTCCCTACACTGGAACTAAGGGGCCAAGCCCCTCACTCATCCATGTATTTATGGACCTCGCTTTGTGCACTTGTCCAAATTACTTATTGGAGGGGGGATTATGAGCTTGAGTTAGTTCCAGTGAAGGGAACTCTTAAGGCGTCAGCATACCAAGACATTTTGGACAATGTCATGTTTCCAACTTTGTGGGAACAGTTTGGGGATGACCCCTTCCTGTTCCAACATGACTGTGCATCAGTGTACAAAGCAAGGTCCATAAAGACAAGAATGAGTGAGTTTGAGGTGGAGGAACTTGACTGGCACAGAGTCCTGACCTCAACCCGATAGAACACTTTTAGGATGAATTAGAGTGGAGGCCGAGAGCCAGGCCTTCTAGTCCACATCAGGGCCTGACCTAACAAATGCGCTTCTGGAAGAATGGTCAAATATTCCTATAGATACACTCTTAAACCTTGTGGACAGCCTTCCCAGAAGAGTTCAAAGCTGCCCTAGTGTAACTCGGCTTTAATATGATAAAGTTAAAAACACTAAAATGGTGAAACTCACATTGTGTGAAGATAGATACAGCATAAGGATTCCACTGTGGCCGCACTCCTATAACCACCTCAAGATCCTGACAGGGAAAAGGGGAGCCGTGGACATTCAACCTAGCTGTCCGGATCCTGGCAGCACATCCGAGGCTATCCACCACCACGCTCAACATGCAGATCCTAATACGCATGCGCCCGGTCCAGCCAGCGCTGCTCTTCAAAGACACATAAACCCACATGAGCAGGATACAGGGGGGAAGAGAGTGAGGACGTCACACAGTTGCCATGACAACGCGTTTCAGAGGCATGGCTTCCTTTCTCAGGTCGTTCCTCAGGCCATGCTTCCCTCCCATGGAGATATTGTGTTCTCCAGGTGGAGGGATGGGGCATGTGGAGCCATCTCTGCCGGGAGAACACAGTGATTATTGATAGCAGCTATAGCCACTGGCAATAATCACATGCTAGAAATCTGACATGCTTATTGTACCCAAGTCGATCAATGGATTGGCTTGGGTTCGGCCAGTCTACCAATGCATGGATCAAATCTCAGCCGGTCCCTGCTGAACTGGCCAGGACTCAAACAATTTATGGCTGGCTTAAGGGGGGGGGGGGGTTCTTCCCAATGACCAATTGTAAGAAGCATTGTTCTTTCTCTGTTCATGATAATTTTTGGCAAAATTTATCTAGCCATGTAACCATTGATTTACAGTGGAAGGCAGAACTTCCATGGCAGAAATATAAACCCAAAGCCACATGCAGTGCTGGGACAAGAT
The DNA here is from genome assembly GCF_042186555.1 of Aquarana catesbeiana. Taxonomy (NCBI): domain Eukaryota; kingdom Metazoa; phylum Chordata; class Amphibia; order Anura; family Ranidae; genus Aquarana; species Aquarana catesbeiana. Next base: position 213,580,214 of record NC_133335.1, read on the forward strand.
CATCCAGTGCCCAGGGTAAACAAGCCAAACTTGCGCCCCCCCCCCTCCCCCTTCATTATGTGTGCGCTTAGGTGATGCTACCCTGAGCAGTCATCTGCTTGTCAAAATGCCTTGTATCAAAATTAGCTCACCAGCTCCCCCATCCATACAGTAAACCGTTGCGCCCGGGGCAGCCGTCCCTCCTGCCCACCCCTTGTCCCGGGCCCTGGCCACATGAGTTTCATGGACATTTCATAACTTCTCTAATGCCATTGGTTGTTTGCTGACATCATTTCAATCAAGGACCACTGAGGGATAACAAGCAAACTATAAAACTGCTGTCATTAAGATGAAATAATGTACATGGAACAAAGTACGGAACCGAAAACGGTAGCACCCTATTTAACATGTAACAAAGTATTGATGAGTAGGTATGCCACAACAATCTGTAGTTTGGCACATTCAGGATTAATGAAAAATAATTTTCAATTGATCGCTTCTGCTGGGCACACCACTCTCTTCTGTAGGCCTCATTTATAATTGTGTGTGAGAAAGGTCTGAATTGGCTGCAATGAATGATCAGATGTCTAATTTGGAAGCTAAAACTTTATTCGCCCTTGTTAGTAACAGAACCTTTTAGCTTTTGCTTTCTTTCCTGAAGCATTCCTAAATTAGTCCCGATAATCTTAAAGTGGGTTTCCAGGAACACTAGAAATGCTCTTGTTTGCAACCCTTCCTTGTATTGATACAGAGGGATCTCCTTCTCCTGCCGGTTTTGGATTGTATGTGAACCAAAAGTCATAATTCTCAGAATTCGCCTTTAGTGCCACATACTGGAGAAATCTAGTACTGCAACATGCCCATTAATTACAGTAATATCTTATGGTAACATTGTATGCTTATGGATATGCTTATACCTTTTAATTGCATTTTTGAAAGCATAAGTTTCACTGACAATTCCAATGTCATAAAGCGAGGTAGGAAAACCTGTCCACTTTGGTAATAGTTTCAGATCCTGTTCCAGTATGCTTGTATAGATCCTGATCTAATGATATTCAGTTTCCTTTTCACCTATTTAGAAGAAAAGAAAGGCCATTAGAGGGCTAGTAGTTCAGTACTTATGAAGCAAATAGATCTGACCAATCACTCCCTCTACTGGCCCAGGAATGAACACACTTTGCAAATGCAATACCTCCTCTTTTTGTAAAGAACATTGATCATGGTTTTTCCCATAACTCAACACCCCTCTTTATTTAATGCAAGAAGTGAGTGTCATGGACAGAAAGTTAAAACATTTAGGGGTTGAGTTACTAAAACTGGAGAGTGCAAAATGTGGCGCAGCTTTGCATAGAAACCAATCAGCTTCCGTTTTTTTTTTTTTTTGTCAAAGCTTAATTGAACAAACTGAAGTTAGAAGCTGATTGGTTTCTATGCAGAGCTGCACCAGATTTTACACTTTCTAGGTTTAGTAAATCAACCCCTTAGGGTCTAACTCCGGGACTGTTATTTATCATCTCATATATACAGTATTACTTATGCCCATCCAGTTATTAATTGTAATTAAAGCATAACAAATTAAGAAACACAAATTATTTCACCTACCTGTGATGACAAACTGTTGATGCTTTGTAAGTTATAATCAGATGCTTATAAGTGGGTTGATGCAGCGTAATTTCTGCATGTGTTATTGGGGTGCATGTCCCATGATTCCTGTCCTTGTGCCAGAGACACAGTGGGAATAGGGCAGACATTGGCATTTTGGTAATCTCACCCAACAGACTATTCACAACGCATGGGAGCATGGGATACCCTGATTCAAAAACTGAACAAATTGAGGACTCCTCAATTTCTGGATGCACTGCACAAACTGCTGGCTGCACTGCACAAGACTGAATGTTGCACATTAAGGATGAGTTTCGAGTTCGAGTCGAACATTGGCTGTTCGCCAGTTCGCCGAACAGCAAACAATTTGGGGTGTTCGCGGCAAATTCGAAAGCCGCGGAACACCCTTTAAAAGTCTATGGGAGAAATCAAAAGTGCTAATTTTAAAGGCTTAGATGCATGGTATTGTCATAAAAAGGGTTTTGGGTCCTGCCCCAGGGGACATGGATCAATGCAAAAAAAAGTTTTAAAAACGGCCGTTTTTTCGGGAGCAGTGATTTTAATAATGCTTAAAGTTAAACAATAAAAGTGTAATATCCCTTTAAATTTCATACCTGGGGGGTGTCTATATTTTTTGGTTCGGGATTCCGCCTGCGCAGTACAGGGGGGTCCTTATCCGCAGGGGGAAATTTCTCGGCAAGAAACCGGCAATTCATTATAGCCGTGAGTAGTTTTAAATGACTTTTTTCCTTTGAAATGTAATTTTGCTGTCAGACTGTTCTAAACACGGGAAACATGCGCCCCTTTACAGTCATACTATAGACACCCCCCAGGTACGAAATTTGAAGGGATATTACACTTTTATTGTTTCACTTTAAGCATTATTAAAATCACTGCTCCCGAAAAAACGGCCGTTTTTAAAACTTTTTTTGCATTAATCCATGTCCCCTGGGGCAGGACCCAGGTCCCCAAACACTTTTTATGACAATAACTTGCATATAAGCCTTTAAAATTAGCACTTTTGATTATTCATTTTAGTGTCCCATAGACTTTAACGGCGTTCGCGTGTTCGAACAAATTTTTTGCCTGTTCGCAAGTTCTGGTACGAACCGAACAGGGGGGGTGTTCGGCTCATCCCTATTGCACATGATCCCTTATGCTGATGGTGACCTGTACTCCTTCTAGAGTTAGGAAAAAGAAAAATGGTCTGGTGTCACCTGCAAGTCACCTCCATCCCAATACTATACATAAAAACATAGAAAAATCGCCCTTGGACTATATATGAGGTGAGTGCGGTTAGCCAAATAACATTCCAGAAGTAAATTCAATGTAAAGTTTATTGCCAAATGTCAAACAGGGGCGGACTGACCATTGAGCCACTTGGGCACTGCCCGAGAGCCCTGGGCCACTAGGGGGCCCCATCAGGGTTGCCAGCCTCAGTAAAACCCGGGACAGTATGTATAAATCTGTGTTTTTTTTACATCTGTCTGTGTATACTGTGTGTACATGTATGTGTACACTGTGTGATTGTATAGTGTGTGTGTGTATACTGTGTGGCCCCATAATCTCTGATTGCCTGGGGGCCCCATAATCTCCTATTGCCCGGGGGCCCCATGAGTTATCAGTCTGCCCCTGCATGCGTACATAAACAACATGGATAAATGCCAAGCCCATGAGGTGATACATACAGTATAAACATTTCATTCCACATACAATAGTATAGAAAAATATAAATGCAATATACACAAGCATAAATACCACCCTACGTGTTTCGCAGGGCATGGCTCGCTTCTTCAGGGGTGGATGCATGTGTGATGTATCTAAAAAAAAAATGATACAACAGATAGGTGTATCCAGAGTTGAAAGCTACACACAGTCACTATTCTTCATTACTGGGGTCACCTACTCACAGGCCACAGGATCAACAGTTGCCTGCTGCCGATAGCCACCAGGCTCTTCCTAGTAAGGAAGATGTAGACTCACACCATCATAGGACAGCTGGACTTTTCCCCACCATCTTCCTCCTGGCTCTCTCCAGTGAGCTTCTCCAGATCCAATTTGATCCTCGGAAGGGGATTTGCAAATAGGTTAAGCCTAGCTGGGACCGCCGTGTCTTCCCGAATGTTTCCTCTAGGGTCCTGCACCAGGGGCAGAGGAGTCTCTTCCGGCACAACTGGACCCAGGAACTCTGCCCTTGCAGCTCAGGCCTCAGACTATTTATGAGCCCTCTCACCACCTTCTGGGCACACCTCCCAAGGGATTGGCTGGAGTTCCACAAATATTTAGGTTGTCTGCTCTGTTCTCTCTCCCTCTATACTTCTAGAATCCTCTAGAACAGGGGTCTCCAAACTATGGCCCTCCAGTTATTCAGGAACTACAATTCCCATCATGCCTAGCAATGTCTGTGAATGTCAGAGTTTTACAATGCCTCATGGGATGTGCAGTTCCGCAACAGCTGGGGGCCATAGTTTGGAGATCCCTGCTCTAGAAGACGGGGGAGGCAACAGAACAGCAGCCTGTGAAACACAGAGGCAACAGAGCAGCGGCCTGTGAAACACTGAGCAGCCCTGGATAATCAACCCTTGCTCCATCGATTACAGGGGAGACAAACTAAATTTACCTAGCTGTCACAATAAAGAGTGCTTAGAACTATACAGTGGTGGTGAGGGGACTGGTCTCCATGCAGTTAACAAATAGAAAAGATTAGTATGGTCCCTGGGACAGGATATGACACTGTAATGACTTGGAAAATCTCCCATTGTGAATGGATATCGCTGTATGTATCCAGAATATTGTGGTCTGTGCTCCTGGTACGGGGATCCCCCCTCTCTATTTGTCATGCTTACTTTTATCACCGAGAGTGAAAGTGAAAGAAAATTCCAGATTTGGGTTTGTCGCCAAAAAAGGAAACTCCTTCAATGTAGATATTAGTTCCAGTGACCCAGGTGATGACCAGGCAATTCCTCATTTTGAAGGGATTTCCTTTCACTTCCTGTTGTGGGTATGGGAGAGGAAGTGAAGGGAAATTTCCTCACTGGGACACAGATGGAAAAAAAATCATGCCATGGTTTGTAACTTGTAACACTTACTTACTTACTCTAATGCCCTGTACACGCGGTCGGACATTCCGACAGAATATGTGCGATCGAAGCTTGTTGTCGGAAATTCCGACCGTGTGTGGGCTCCATCAGACTTTTTCCATCGGAATTTCCGACACACACAGTATGAGAGCATGCTATAAAATTTTCCGACAACAAAATCCGATCCTTTAAATTCCGATCGTGTGTAGGCAAATCCAACGGACAAAGTGCCACGCATGCTCAGAATAAATTAAGAGACGAAAGCTATTGGCTTTTGCCCCGTTTATAGTCCCGACGTACGTGTTTTATGTCACCGCGTTCAAAACGATCGGATTTTCCGACAACTTTGTGTGACCGTGTGTATGCAAGACAGGTTTGAGCCCACATCCGTCGGAAAAAATCCATGGATTTTGCTGTCGGAATGTCCGATCAATGTCCGACCGTGTGTATGGGGCATTACTCTATCCAAAAAGAAAAAAAAGTTCCGGCTAAAGTACTACTTTTTTTTTTCTATAAGAAGTGCCTGTAATAATGCCATGAGAGAGAATGAAGGGTGACAGTGCCTGCTCCTGGTTCTTCCAGTAATGAAGAATTTAGAGTTATTTGATTTTTTTTGTTATTTTAAAAGCCCAACTCCAGCCAAAACATTTCCTGGTGTGAAACAGAATGGGAATGGCTTTCAGGCTCTATAGGGTATCTATTACCAGTTGTGTCCCTTTTGGGTGATCTCCTTTCTAGACATTGTTCAGATTTGTTTTTCGGACGACGACAGGTAAACATGGGGGTTGGGTCACCCAGTGACGTCCCCAGGTGACCCGGCCCAGATGTCTACCTGTCACTCAGCGAGTGACGGGACACTGACCAAATTTCAGGTGAACATGGGGACGGGGTCACTGGATGACTGCTGGCCCCCATGTTTACCTGTCCTTTGGTGAGTGATGGGACATGGGAGCAGTAGTGTTCGGCAGGCAGCAGGATTTTTTTTTCATGCAGGTCAGCGGCCGGTACTCATTGTGATTAATGTTAGATCAACATCGGGGGACATTTTTTAAAAATTTTTACAGACTTGTCAAAAACTGTTTCTGTACTTTCTTTTACTTTTGAGACTTGTTTTGGTGAACGAGTAGGGGTACTATGTACCCATACTCATTTACATGAGGGGGCCGGGATCAGATTCTGATAAGCCCCCCGCCCACAGAACGCCACATCCCCTGGGCTAGGGTTGTGGGGAAGTGGCCCTTGTCCTCATCAACATGGGGACAAGGTGCTTTGGGGGAGCCCTCCTCCTCTAAAGCACCCCCTATGTTGAGGGCATGTATGGTTTGGGGGGATGCTTGCTCCTCCCCCTTTCCTGGCCTGCCAGGCTGCATGCTTGGATAAGGGTCTGGTATGGATTTTGGGAGAACCCACTGCATTTTTTGTACTTTAGCGTGGAGTTCCCCTTACAATCCATACCATAACTTTTGACAGCAGAGTCATGGTTGTTAAGGACACAGTGGCCGTCCGTTACAAATTGACTTCCGAAAACGAGTAGGTCCATTAATGAACGCAATCCGAAAAAACAAACTCTTCAATTAACAAATGGATCCAAAAACCAAACAAAATTTTCTGTTGTGCACATGTCTTCTCAGTAACAGATATTACTGGTAGAAGAAGTAAGGGGAAATCTCCCCTTTAAAACAATAAAGACAGAGCTTCTAATGCTTTACAAATTCACCCAAATTCTATTCTAATCCATTGAGCCTTCCTGCCCTGTTACCTATTACTGTCACCAGAGCCTTCCAGGAAGATTTAGTTTCCTAACAACGAGATCTCTGGAAAATAAAAGTTTTTTTTTCTTTACAGATGAGTGTAATGTTGTATGGTGCATCTGTGAGTTGCGCATGACATCAAATGTCGTACCACTATAACCACATGCCAACCAGTGCACGACAATATACGTCGGGCACAATGGCACGGCTGGGCAAATGGGTGTACAGGTACGTCCCCTTTAAATCATGGCATTGTAGGCGCTCGCGCCGCCGCGTACTCCGTGCCCGCGGGTCCCGTGATCGTGTCACAGAGTGGCAGAATGGGGAGATGACTTTGTAAACAAGGTATTTCCCAGTTCTGCCTAGTGACATGACAGGGATCTACGGCTCCCTGCCATCGGGAGCAGTGATCGCTGTCATGTCAGTGGTAGCCCATTCCCCCCACAGTTAGAATCACTCCCTAGGACACACTTAACTCCTTGATCGTCCCCTAGTGTTTAACCTCTTCCCTGCTAGTGTCATTTACACAGTAATCAGTGCATTTTTATAGTACTGATTCTGTATAAATGACAATGGTCCCAAAATAGTGTCAAAAGTGTCCGATGTGTCCGCCATAATGTCGCAGTCACGATAAAAATCGCAGATCGCCACCATTACTAATAAAAAAAATAATAATAATAATAAAAATGCCATAAATCTATCCCCTATTATGTATACGCTATAACTTTTGCGCAAACCAATCAATATACGCTTACTGAGATTTTTTTTACCAAAAATATGTAGAAGAATACATATCGGTCTAAACTGAAAAAGAAATTTTTTTAATATATTTTTTGGTTGATATTTATTATAGCAAAAAGTAAAAAATGCTTTTTTCTTCAAAATTGTCGTTCTTTTTTTGTTTATAGTCAAAAAATAAAAAACGCAGAGGTGATCAAATACCACCAAAAGAAAACTCTATTTGTGGGGAAAAAAAGGACGTCAATTTTGTTTGGGTGCGACATCGCACAACCGTGCGATTAACGTCAGTTAACCGTCAGTTAAAGCAACGCAGTGCCGTATCGCAAAAAGTGCTCTGGTCACGAAGGGGGTGAATCCTTTCGGGGCTGAAGTGGTTCAAGTCATTAGTTAAAAAATCCCTTTACTCCCAAGATCTCACAAGATCGCAGGGACAGCCTTTTTTTCCCAGCAGTGTAGTGTGGTACGGTACATGAATGAGATGAGAAGAATGATGTTATCGGTGGATCAAGGGAGGAGAAGGAACAAGTCGGCCATCAACGAAGTTTTGTTTTTTAATTTTTTTTTAGTGCTGCTAACTTTATTAGTGGTAGGACCAATTCACGCTATATGTGAATCATTTAGTGGAGGGGGCATTAAGGTGTGGGGTTGTTTTTCAGGTGTTAGGCTTGGCCCTAGTTCCAGTGATGGGAACTCTTAAGGCGTCAGCATACCAAGACATTTTGGACAATTTCATGCTCCCAACTTTGTGGGAACAGTTCCTGTTCCAACATTACTGCGCACCAGTAATTCACCAGAGCCAGGCCTCCTCGTCCAACATCGTTGCCTGACCTCACAAATGAGCTTCTGGAAGAATGGTCAAACATTCCCATAGACACACTCCTAAACCTTGTGGACAGCCTTCCCAGAAGAATTGAAGCTGTTATAGCTGCAAAGGGTTGGCCAACTCAATATTGAACCCTACGGACTAATGCCCCGTATACACGGTCGGATTTTCCGATGGAAAATGTCCGATCGGAGCGTGTTGTCGGAAATTCCGACCGTGTGTGGGCTCCATCGGACATTTTCCATCGGATTTTCCGACACACAAAGTTGGAGAGCAGGAGATAAAATTTTCCGACAACAAAATCCGTTGTCGGAAATTCCGATCGTGTGTACACAAATCCGACGGACAAAGTGCCACGCATGCTCAGAATAAATAAAGAGATGAAAGCTATTGGCCACTGCCCCGTTTATAGTCCCGACGTACGTGTTTTACGTCACCGCGTTCAGAACGATCGGATTTTCCGACAACTTTGTGTGACCGTGTGTATGCAAGACAAGTTTGAGCCAACATCCGTCGGAAAAAATCCTAGGATTTTGTTGTCGGAATGTCCGAACAATGTCCGACCGTGTGTACGCCCTATAAGACTGGGATTCCATTAAGGTTCATGTTCATGTGCGTGTAAAGGCAGGCATCCTAATACTTTTGGTAATATATAATATAGTGTATTTAGGTTTATTACTTGGGTTTAATTGGGGGGGAGAGGTCGACTTTAATACCTTCCTTTTAGAATACAACAGAAACTTTGTAATTAATAAAAAAAACAAAAAAACAAAAACAAAACAAAGACAATGCCTAACCTACCTATCTGGCTCCTTCACAGCTTAATGACGCCTCCAAGCCTGAGGGCGTTGAGGGTAAAAAGATAACAAAAACAGTGATGTGGTACAGCAGGGTGTGCCAGACAGACAAGATGAATCAAAACTAATAATAAAAGCCCAAAAATAAATAAATAAATTCAGCAGAAAAATTACTAAGGCCTTGTTCAAAATGGAATCTCGGGCAGAATCAGCACTTTCAGAAGAGAAATCAGCACAAGGGGTGCATTGTCCTTTGTCCCTTGTGCTGGCATTTTTTTAAATTTTGATTACACTTAGGCTTTAAGTAAAACTTTAGGTAACTTTGGGTCAAACTTTACATTGTACTGAATACTGTACTGAGCTTAATCAGTTTGCCATACAGTGATGAAGCTATTCATAATCTCTACCCTCTGGCCCTCTGTTGACCCTGAAGGGTTTGACTTCCTCTTTATTCCCCTGCAAAGTAAAAGCATAATGGGCTAGTATGAATCAGGAGCCGACGGTCAAGGCATGGACACTATAGATGGTGCCCTTTCTTTAGTGCGCATGTGGCGATGACGTCGGCACAAGTGTATATGGTACTTATCTCCTAAACTGTTGAAGTTTAGGAGATATTTCCAGTACCTACAGGTAAGCCTTATTATAGGCTTACCTGTAGGTAAAAGTGGTGTGTAAGGGTTTACAACCACTTTAACCCTATCCAAAATGAGAATTAAAGGTCTTGCTGTTTGTTACACTTTAAGGCAACAGTGTAATATACACATTTTTCCTGAGACTGACAAACATAATCAAATCAATCTCTGTTTTGACAGTGTGGCAAACCATTAGTAAATGCAGAATTTAAAAAAGAAACTCCACTTTTGGGTGATCTATGTACATTGCAGGGATTTAAAAGAGATGTATAGGTTTTCTTTTTATTTAAGAATCATACTTACCTAGGTGAATGCAGCATCGATCCAATGCTGTATCTGTCCTCCACCGGCTCTAAGACTGAGAACCAAGCAATCAAACACCACCGATCGCTCAGTTCTCACAGCTCCCTGAGCAGAGAGCTGGTGACTATCAGTCAGCAGTTCTCTCCTCTGCCCCCCCCCCATTACTGGAGCGCTGGGCCGTGGAGGGAGTGGGAGCAGCCGGCTCAGGCTCTCAGTGATTCGCTGAGAGGCTGAGCTGGGTGCCGGTCCAGGCATGACTTCGGCCCGCTGTCTGCTGAAAACGGGTCGCAGGAGTGTAGAACGAACTGCACTTCTGTGATTCACAGGAGAAGAACAGCCAAACGAGCTCCTTTAATAAACTTTGTTGCAGATTCCTTTCATTTGTTATTCTAAAGAAATAGCTGTTTGTTTGTCTGTGTTCATGTGGAAAGTGAATATAATGGAAGTCATTTTATAATTATCAATCAGTTGCTGCACTTGCAGGGCTTCTAATGAGGAAAGTGGCAGAGTCTGCAACCTTTTTGATGTGATTTCCCTTTGGGAGTATCTCACCAAAAATGACACCTTTGCTGCAGGGGATGCCCAAATTCTAAATTGTATCTTAGTGGGAATATCAGTATACCAATCACACATGCAGGAAATTACATTTCTGGGGAGAAAGGGGTGTGTTCTATACACCATCTGTGTACAGAACGCCCCCAGGTAGCCACATTGCATTTTACAGAAAATTACAAAGCTGCAGTTTGAAAAGGAAAGGTACTGTATTTATTGGAGTAGAACTTTTTCACCCTGAAATTCAGGTGCAAATAGCGTGTGCGTGTTATACGCCAATACTTCAATTTTAGCTACCTCGGAGGGAACAGGGAGGGGGCAGGACAAGCGTTGTCAGATTACATATTGTGAGAATCTCCTGTTTACTTGGCGGCCTCTGTAATAGGAAGTCCCGTCTCCTGGGCCGTCATTGGACCACTGTTCTGTCTATCATAGGAGATTCTCACTGTATGTAATTGGTCGGCGCTCATCCCGCCCCCCTCCCTGTCCCCTCTAGGCTGCAGATGGGCATCGATCAGGCTGCACTGATGGCAATAGTGAGGCTGCTGCATTGATGGCACTTGTGAGGCTGCTGCATTGATGGCAATGATGAGGCTGCAGATGGGCACTGACCCTTATTTTGCTTCAAAGTTCCTTATTTAAAATGTAATTTTTTTTCCCTGAAACTTCCCTATTAAAATGAATGTGCGTGTTATATGCCTGTACGTGTTATACGCCGATAAATACGGTAATTAAAATAACATTCAATTACAATATAACTTGTGTCACAATTGTGATATTCTTTTGTCATTTGCTTTTTTTTTCCCACTAAAGTGGAATTACCCTTTAAGAGCTCAGTGTTTATTAGATTAATGCCCCGTACACACGGTCGGACTTTGTTCGGACATTCCGACAACAAAATCGTATAATTTTTTCCGACGGATGTTGGCTCAAACTTGTTTTGCGTACACACGGTCGCACAAAGTTGTCGGAATTTCCGATCGCCAACCACGCGGTCACGTACACCACGTACGACGAGACTAGAAAAGGCCAGTTCAGAACCAAGCGCGGCACCCTTTGGGCTCCTTTTGCTAATCTTGTGTTAGTAAAAGTTTGGTGAGAGACGATTCGCGCTTTTTCAGACTCGTGGTTTTCAGATCGTTTTCTGCCGTTCAGTTTGTGCTTGTGGGTTTGTATCTGCTCTTCAGTGCGTGCAAGCAAGTTCCGCGTGACTTTAAGTAGTCATTGTGTTCTTGTGCGTTCGTTACTGTTTTTCAGGTCGCTCTTCACAGGCCTTGCTGTTCTTCAGTGCGTTCTGTTACTTCGTTCTGAGCAGCCGACCGTTTTCTAGCCATGTTGCATATACGTACTCCTCGTAGAGTTCGTGCTGTGCGGGGGCTTGGTGTTGGGGTCCTTACCTTGACACAAGTCCAGTCCATGAACAGGGTGGGGAGGAGTTCATGGACCAAGAATTGGTTGCTTCAGCGTGACCAGTTCTCTCATATGCCTTTGCTCCGTGAGATCCGTGAGAATAATCCTGATGATTTCAGGAACTTTCTCAGGATGACGGACTCCGTATTTCACCGTCTGCTGGCTTCGCTCACCCCCTATATCAGCAGGCAGGATACCTGCATGAGGCAAGCCATCACTCCGGAGCAGAGGCTGGTCGCTACCCTGCGGTACTTGGCGACAGGGAGAAGCCTGCAGGACCTCAAGTTCTCGACAGGCATCTCCCCCCAGGCTCTGGGGATCATTATCCCAGAGACCTGTTCTGCCATCATCCAGGTCCTGCAGAAGGAGTATATGAAGGTAAGATTTTTATCCTTTAATATCACATTTTATTGTATTAAATGATTGATAATATATTGTATTTCTTTCCTCATTCCCTAATTACCATGATTGGAATATGCTGTGAATGTCCCCTTTGTTCTCATGCATGCTGGATTTTTATGTGATTAATTTTGTAGGTCCTTCATACAGTTTGGCCTTCAATAACCTCCCCAGCATGTTCTCCTGCCCGATATTCACCTCATGTAGTCACTTAACAATGTATTTTGTCAGCTCCATAGTAGTGCTTTACCCCAAACACCCCCTAAAATGTTTTGAAATTTGATTTTTGCTTTAAATTCAGGCAGAGTGCCAGAGGCTTTTTTTTGGGGTGTCCCCAAATCATTTTTAGTAACCCTCCCTCCCCCAACTGCTAAGTCAGCTGATCCCAATTCTCTATCTATCCTCAATCATCTATTTGCTGACTTTGCCAAACCCATACACACTACGCCCATCTCTTTTGTGGTCAGATTTATGGATGAATTCCCCAAAGCATGTAGTGCAAGGGCCTGCCTGTATATTTTCAAATGGTACTGTTTAAAGTTTTTATATCCTATTATTATCTTGATAGGTAATAGCAGAATGTCCAAATGTGCTCAAATGTGTACAGTGTGTATTTATATCTTTGTATTATGACACTTCTTACCTGTCCAGTGGTCTGCCAATAGTGTAACTAAGGAGGGGCTGTTCCAAGTAATACCCTGTATTTAGGCATTCATCTCTCAATGAAGTGAAGAGGGTTACCTGTCCAAGATTTCCACACCCCCCATAATGTTAGAAATGGCCCAATGAGAGGGGGGGGAGGGGGAATATAATAGGTGTACCTTATACTTTGGTGTTGTTAAATTCCCCTTAAAAAAAAGCTATCTGGAGGTTGGCCAAGAATGTTTGTGTCTAATCTGCTTGCCTGGTTTATGTGCAAAAATATTAATCTATTTTTGTTTTCCTCAACAGTTTCCTTCCACGCCACAGGAATGGCAGACTGTGGCCTCCCACTTTGCCGAGCGGTGGGACTTTTCTAACTGCGGAGGGGCAATTGATGGGAAACACGTCCACATTGTCCCACCACCCAACTCGGGGTCGTACTATTTCAACTATAAGGGGTTCAATAGTATTGTGATGTTGGCGGTGGTGTCGGCTAATTACGACTTCTTGTATGTGGACGTGGGGAAGAATGGCCGGATGTCCGATGGTGGAGTCATCGCCCAGACGGAGTTCTACAGGCGTCTCCAGAATGGCAGCTTGGACTTGCCACCTCCAGAGGACAATGTGGAAGGACTCCCATTCATGTTCGTTGCTGATGAAGCGTTTGCGCTGGGGGATCATCTTATGCGGCCATTACCTATGAGGACCCTCACTCCGGAACAGAGGGTTTTTAATTACCGGCTGGCCAGAGCCAGAAAAGTGGTGGAGAACACATTTGGAATCCTGGCCAGCCAGTTCCGCCTATTTCTGACACCCATCCATATGAACTTAATCATATAAACCTGGCGTGCTGTATTCTCCATAACTTTTTACGCAAACATTCCGCCAACTATGCTGGCTCAGTTGGGCCTGAGGCCGGACTGATCCATGAAACAACACTGACGGCGCTTGAAAGTGGCCATCCTGGCTTGCCCCCGTGATGTCCGGCTACGATACCTGGAGTTCTTTGCGGGTAGGGGGGCCATCAATATGCCAGCAAATTTGTGAAGCCTTTATCAAATAAAAAAGCAAAAAAAAGAAAATCTTTGTGGACATTTACTGCTTGTGTTTGTTTTAGCTGACCGTGACAGAAATGTGTTGAGTCCAGAAAATGGCGTGATTGTGTAACCTTATACAAAGCACCGTTGGGTGTTATTTACTAAAGGCAAAGACACTTTGCACTACAAGTCCACTGAAACTGCACTTGTAGTGCAAAGAGGATTTGCCCTTAGGAAATAACCCCCATTTTCACAGAAAACAGCAATGACATCACCAACAAAGTGTTTTAGCGTTGACACAATAACCCACACATTCTTGCTTAACAATCTCTTTAATACCTGCACAATCACATGTGCATTTAGAAAAGTTTTTTCTAACAAAACAACATATTTGTGGTATAACAATTTTTGGGGTGGCATTATCAAACAGATAAATGTCCATTTAAGCTAAAACAGGCATGTGTAAAACCAACAAGAAAGCCACAAATCTTGAACTTACAAAGTTCACATTTGGTAGAACTTGAAGTCAATATCAGACATGAGTATTTAGGAACTGTGTTTGATATTGCGTTCAGATGGGGTGAAGTCACCCCAGGAAAAGCCAAATTTGGAAGATGCACACAAATTTACCAATGTCAACATGTGCTAGTTGCCATCACGGGGGATCAAGGGACGTGTTTTGGGGGAGCAACCCCTTCCTCTCAGCTACTTTATTATTGAGGAAGGGGTTGCACCCCCAAAACGCGTCCATTGATCTCCATTGATGGAAGATAGCACATGTTGGCACACTGTGTGCATCCTCCAAATTAGGCTTTTCGACAAATATTTCAAACATTGTGAACATTGGATCACACAAAAAAACAAAGTGATTTGGAGGGGTTTTAAATTCGCCCCAAAACATCAATGATGTTTTTATTTTTTTGAATAACATCATTGATGTTTTTATTGAGTTTTTCCAATTCTAAATTACACCCCATGATCTCCCCGATCAGGATCTGGGCACTTTCTGATGTGAAAGGATCTGGATCCACACGATCACGATCACCTAAAAAGAGAGAAACCCCAAAAAAAAGGTATAAAAAAAATGCCGTCATACATCTCTTACCTGAGCCTGTGGTCGCAGACACTCACCTGTTGTGGTGACTAGTTCCACCACGTCTTCCTCCTCCTGCTCTTCTTGGGTTGGTGGGATTTCCCCTTCTTCCAGAGGTGTGGGGTCTGTGTTCTCCTCGGATGAGGGGTGTCCTCCGAATCTTTTCTCCCCTATGTCAAAAAAAAATGCTATACTTAGCACACAGTGATTTGATGGCAGAACTATAATTAGAAAACATTGCTTGGAAGTGGGGTACAATTGTCTATTTTGGCAGAGTTCCAAAATTTGGCATTTTCAGTGTCCTTTGTCAAGCTTCAATACTTTACCTGTTTGGTACAAGCTTCACAGATGTAGCCCCCCCCCCCCCCCTATAGTATACACTGGAGCACCTGTGTGGGCCCCCTAATAAAAATGGTGTTCTTGTGTCCCACACTAGTGCTCCAGTGTCCAGATGTGAAAACAGCTGCTGAGTGTCCTCTCCTTACACAGAATCTATTTTGTATTTAATTCTAGTAACAAAGCCATCTACACAACCAAAATAGTTTATGACAAGTAGGGCATAAAAATTGTGGCCAAATGCATATGGCCTAAACAATGGTGTTTTATAGGCCAAAAGAAAAATGTTTGATACGAACGAATAATGTACCCATGAAAATGAAATTTGCCATGTAAAAATGTAGACTTGTAAGAAAAGCACATGGAGCAGCACGAACGTAATAAACATATAGAATAGGAACACAGGACAACTACTTACTTTTTTGCAGCACTCTCCGGATCTTTCTGTACTTCTCATGTTCTCTTAATTTCAGGTCCGACCACCGCTTCCTGAGCTGATCTTTCGATCGTCGTACCCCGAAATGCCGATGCAGACTCTTCACCACTTTCGCTATGATCTTGGCCTTTCGACCATTGGGGTTGGGGTAAGGTCCATACTTCCCCTCATAGTCGGCCCTCTTCAGGATGTCGACCATCTCCAACATCTCCCCAAAGGACATATTTGAGGCCTTAAATCTCCTTCTGGATCCAGACGTTTCAGGCTCCGGCCTTTCCTCCTCCTCCTCCTTGTTGCTATAATTAGCACGCACCTGCTGTGTCTCCGCCATGTGCTCTTCCCCCACTGCGCTGAAGAAAAGGGGCGGGGAATAGACTAGAAGGGGGGGCGGAGTTACATGCATGCGCAGTGTGTATAAAGCGAAACACGCGTGCGTATTATGTACGATCTGTGAGCGGAGGAAGGAGCATCGAAAGTGCCGTGATAACGAAGGTAAGATCTAAACTTGGGCCTATACTGCTTCGAAATTGAAGCCTATATTGTAACAAGATTAGGAGAGTTTGGCCTGACCTTAGGGTTTGTCTTGTGTTGTGTCTTGCAGAGAAAATGGATGGCTTCAATGACCACAATTTCCTCCCCCTGTTCATAGACAAATACAGGGAGCTGCCCTGTCTGTGGCAGGTGAGACACCCCCATTATAATAATAAACAAAAGAGGCAGGCAGCGCTGGAGACACTGCTGGAGTTGGTGAAGCCGGTGGTCCCCACAGCAACCATCCCCTATTTAAAAAACAAAATTGGTGGCCTGAGGAGCACTTATCTTAGGGAGCGCAAGAAGGTCACAGATTCCCAGAGATCCGGAGCTGGAGCAGATGACATTTATGTCTCCAGGCTGTGGTACTATGAGAGACTGCGATTTCTGTCAGACCACACTGAAGTCAGGGAATCCCTCTCCACTCTTCCTTCCACTCTTCCTTCCACCCCAGCTGAGGCTTCCAATGTCCAACCTGGGCCTTCCAGCCAGGACGAAGTGGAGGAGCCCAGCTGGAGCCAGGTATAGCATTCTTCTACAGATTTCTGGTCAATAACTAAATGATGTTTACTAGATGTTATTATTGATCACTAATTGCTGATTGAAAAAAGTGTTTTACATATCAATAGACAGTAGTGGGCACCCAAAATTGGGACAAGAAAGAAAACTGCTGGGCTCAGAAGGATAGTCTGTTATATTTGTTAACATTCAATTTGCAACAGTCAGGAGGTGACAATTGTGTGTGATTGATGAATGAAAAACTAAAACTATGTCCCTTTTTCATACACAGGAAGACCTCAGCCAGGAGGAGGTTGTGGAATGTGGCAGTCAGGAGGAGGGGGGATTAGTGGCAGCCAGGAGGAGGCGGGGCTAAGTGTCAGCCAAGAGAAGCCTGGGACCAGTCGCAGCCTGACTGAGTCTCAGGTTCCTCCCCTCCGCCTTCCATATAAAAGAGCCAGGAAGACGACTCCCATGCAGGATTCAGCGCTCAGGCTCATTCAGGAGGCTTCTGCGTCCCTCCGAGCCTTACCCACTCCTGAAGAGGCCTTTGCCTGCATAGCTGCCACAAAACTGCAGGGCATGCAGGAGGGTCAACGCAAGCTGTGTGAGGACCTTCTTTATAAAGTCCTAAGTAAGGGGGTGAGTGGGGAACTAACACCCAAGATGGACGTGATTGAGTTGGACCATCCTCCTCCTCCTCCTCCTGCTTCCACAACTCCACCACCAGAGCCACCGCGTGGAAGGAAGCGTGGAAGGAAGACCAGAGAGTGATGACCCTGGGTTCAGTCTGGTCTGACAAAAGCTGCAGTCTCTCGTATGACCACAGCCTGGGGACACAGATGTCATCTGCTGCTTTCCGGATCTCTGGGACTTCTGGACCAGACTGCACTCCCTTAGATATGGACTCCTCAGGCCACCAATTTTCCTTGAAAATAATTGATGTGTGCCCTGGGGGTCCAAGGCTTCACCCATTTCTGCAGTTTCTCCAGCGTTGCCTCCCTCTTTGTTTAGTTGTGAGCCCTTAATAAAAGTTATTTTTTGGAAAATTATCCTCTCCTATGTGTGTTTTCATCCAAAAAGGACAGTTTGTTGGTGACGATTCAGGTACATTTCTAACATAAAATGTGAAATTAACAAGGGACAACACCACCAAACAATCTTCTACAGATTAAATAGAACAACATATCAATGGTGTTGTGGTAACTTGACACAAAAAACACACACAAAAATTTTCAGGAGTACAAATAAAAATCCCAAAAACAAAAAATAAGCCTTGAAAAAAAGACAAACCAAAAAAAAAATAATCTGACTTAAAAACCAAAAAAAAAAAAAAAAAATAATGTTGTCAGATGTGACAAATCAAAATATATTGAGGGAATCCCGATAAATAGTAAAGAAATAAGTTTGTGAGAAGTGTGTGTGAATATGAGCAGCAAAACTACTTAATTCTTGTCACATTATAAAGAAGAAGAGAGTGCGCTGTATTAAACCATTTTTAACATTGCAGCATGACGAAAGTGCTGTATCCATTGCGAACGCTAAGTTTACCAGACCGAGCTGTTCCGTGTCGGAATTTCTTCTGAGCATGCGTGGCACTTTGTGCGTCGGAACAGGCCACACACGGTCGGAATTGACGCGATCTGACTTTGTTGTCGGAAAATTTTACCTCCTGCTCTCCAACTTTGTGTGTCCGAAAATCCGATGGAAAATGTTCGATGGAGCCCACACACGGTCGGAATTTCCGACAACACGCTCCGATCAGACATTTTCCATCGGAAAATCCGACCGTGTGTACGGGGCATTAGAGTGTTACATATCTGGCAATCTTGAGACCCACTCCAAACAGCAAAGAATAGATTTCAGGCCCTACTTTGGACCCTGACACCTACATTATATTACCAAAGGTCTGCTATCAAACCTGCCAAATATGTCCAAAAGGATGTGGACACCATGCCAGGTTTTTGTGTTTCTAGTGGACAGGTACTGTTACTTCTACAGCATACAAGGACATTTTGGACAATCATGAAATCCCAGCTTTGTGGCTGAAGTTTAGAGAAGGTCTTTTTTGTTTCAGCATGATTGTGCCCCTGTGCACAAAGTCAGCTCCATAAAGACATGGTTTAACCCGTATTATGTGAATTCATTCAAGGTCCCTGACCTCAACCCTGTAGAACAGAACACCTTGAGGATATATTGGAAATCTGATTGCAAACCAGGTCTTCTGGCCCAGCATTAGTATATCACAAATGTTCTTTTATCTAAATGGGCACAAATTCCCCCAGGCACACTCCAAAATCTTGTAGGAAGCCTTCCGAGAAGAGTGGAGATTGTTATAGCAGAAAATAGGGTGCCTATTCCATATTGCTCTTCAAGGTTTTCCAATAAGATTTCCAAAAAGTTCCTATAGGTGTCAAGACATTTTTGGCCAGTGTAACATGCAATTTAGAATTTGTGGTACTTTAGCTATCACAGATGTGCAGCTGCGGCAGTTTATAGACTGGCGCCCTCTAGTGCCTGGTTTGGGTTGTCCTAACTTTAGTTAGTACAGATGTGCAGCTCTGGCAGCTTATGGACTGGCGCCCTCTAGTGCCTGGTTAGACAGGCCCTAATGTTACCTGGTTAGCGAGGCTTATGGAGTTACCAGCAGATGGGACACTGGTGTAATAGAATTTTTTCAACTAGACATACAGTACATACTGTCTAAAAAACATGTTGGGCAACAAACTGCTGTTCAATCATTTAGCTGTTAACATACTATGCTACTTTTGTACAGCTTCAATAAAAAGTTGGAGTTCTTGTAAAATTATTATAAAAGTTACATGCTTTTTTTTGTATTTTCAGCTTTTTATATTTTTGCCCTTTGTGTAATATTTCGCTCCTGATTTTCTTTGTTCCCTGTTCCCTGGGCAGCTACTTTTGCTGCCATCTTCTTATACCTCTGGTAAAACCTAACTCCTACTCTGCAGTATGAGGAGTGTGAGTGGGTGCAGCATGGTGCGGTGGCAATAATTCACACACAGTATAAGTGCAATTAGCAGAACTTGTATTGTAGTAAAGGCAAAACCAAAATAGCAAGAAATTGAGCTGCAAGTTAGAAAATTACTTGCTAAGACTTCACAGGTTTGTTCCACAATTGCAGCAAGTCCACATTGCATGACTACAGACCAACTTTCTTTGCAAACATTTTGCAAGTCTGCTGCAAGTTCTGGTTCAGTTATGTTGTGCAATAGTCATCCCACCACAGGGGACACTGTGGCTGAATTTTCATGCTGTAGACTTGCAGAGCTCTTGCTGTAGACTCACAACTGCAACTTTGCTCCTGCTAGAGACTTGCCATGCAATTTTGCTACAAATTGGAAAAGTGTCAACTAGAATTTGTGCTTCAAGTGCTCAGCAAGTGTACAACTTGCCAGTGAAAATGTGCAGCAAGTTAACAGACTTACAATTCAACACTGCCAAAAATTTGTGGCAAGTTATCCTTGCTATCTGGGAAACAGTTCACAACAAACCCAGTGGGAGAAGGCCCAACCGAGAGCACTCATGAATGCCAGCAGTGTGTAGCAGGGCAGGTATCAGCTGAATTGACAGCGTCTGCCTAAAGGGGCAGAATGCGGATTAGACGTCTCGTACCCAAACGGTAAGGTGTCTAAGGAGATTGTGAGCCCAACGCTTTCCCTTCTCCCTGGAACCTTTCTCTGTCTCTAATACTGTCCCTGACCGACGGATAACCTGTCCCTACACTACACACATGGGAATGCGCAACAATCCTTTGTGAAAGGTCCTTAAATAGACTCTGTCTGACCTAAGATGGCTGCTAGAGTCACATGGGGGACAGCATCCAAACATATAGCTTCCCCAGTGACCCAGGAAATCATAACCATGTTACTCTTGACTTCCTCTCCCCCTGCTATGCTGCTGCGGTTGAGTGCCATCTGCAGTGGAGAAAGTAGACTGCACCTGCCTACAGTAGGACCAGATCTGACTGAGTATAACAGATTTGGTATACAGTAGCTATGCCTTCCAATCATAAAGCAAATGCTTTTGTCATAGTCACCTGGTTTAGGAAGTTGTAGCTATACTTAAAGGAGAAGTTTGAAGTTAAAAAAAAAACATTTGTACTCACCTAGGTGAATGCTGCATGGATCCGATGCTGCATCTGTCCCCCACCGGCTCTGTAGTGAGAACTGAGCAATCAAACACCACTGATCACTCAGTTCTATCCCTCCGCTCTGAGCTGTGACTGTCAGTCAATGGCTCTCTGATCTCTCCTACAGTGCTCACTGGCAAGCTGGGCTGTGGAGGGGGCGAGAGGGGCTGGCTCAGGCTCTCAGGAGATCAAGCCCGTCCAGGCTTCTGAGTGGATACCGTCTGTATGGTCAGGATCTTTTCAGAGCCTGGTCTGGCTCTGTGGCTTCAGCCCGCTATCATTTGAAAACGGATCACAGGAGTGCAGAACGAACTGCACTCCTGTGATCCATAGTAGAAGTATGGCCAAAAAAGCTTTGGCCATGCTTCTTTAACCACATGCTGGCCACTTGCGATCGCAGGAAAGAAAGCCAGAACAGAGATCTGTCAATGTAAACAGACAGATCCCCGTTCTGAAAAAGGAGGAGAGAGAGATCTGCTGTTCCTAGTGATTAGGAACAACAATCTCTCTCCTCCTCCAGTCAGTCCCACCCCCCTCCCACAGTTAGAAACACCTCCCAGGGAACACATTTAACCCATTTTATCGCCCCCTAGTGTTAACCCCTTCCCTGCCAGTGACATTTACACAGTAATCAGTGCATTTTTATAGCACTGATCGCTGTATAAATGTCAATGGTCCCAAAAAAAGTGTCAAAAGTTACTGATATGTCTGCTGCAATGTCGCAGTCCTGCTAAAAATCGCAGATCGCCGCCATTACTAGTAAAAAAAAGAAAAAAAAATAATAAAAATGCCCTAAATATATCCCCTATTTTGTAGACGCTATAACTTTTGCGCAAACCAATCAATATACGCTTATTGCGATTTTTTACCAAAAATATGTAGAAGAATACATATTGGCCTAAACTGATGAAGAAATTTGTTTTTTAAAAAGAATTTGGGGGATATTTATTATAGCAAAAAGTAAAAAATATTGCGTTTTTTTCAAAATTGTCACTTTTATTTATAGCGCAAAAAATAAAAAACGCAAAAGGTGATCAAATACCACCAAATGAAAGCCGTATCACAAAAAATGGCCTGGTCATTAAGGGGGAAAAATCTTCTGGTCTGTAAGTGGTTAATCTACCACAAAAATATATGCATTTTGGGTACTTGCCATAGGGATAGAAGATGCTTTGTTATCTAACTAAGTATTGGTTCAAGCTTTTTTCACCTGCAAGTAGAAGAGAAGTAAATGTGTGTGAGAAACAACACATTGAAGTGCCTAAAACTCCTTTATTTGTTTAGCATTTAAAATGCTTGACCTTTTTGACAAAATCTAACCTTCAAATATATTCCTCAATAGCCACAATAAAAAGAATCAACTTTTTGTGCACCAAATGCTTTTGCAAATTCAGATATTACCCTGTAAATGTATTGGAGATATCATCACTGTGTTGTTCATAGCCTGTGCAGCGAGCAAAGCTGTGGGAGGTACCCAGCAGGACCCGCCCTCTACAGGCTTCCTGCAGAAAATTACAGGAGGGGGCGGAGACAAGACTAGTCACCCTGCACAAGGAGAGAGAGCAGCAGTGAGTGGTCTTTATAACAGGAAGCTCCTACACAGAAATGAAGTTTTACATTGGATTTCTTCACAGATTTGGTAGAAATACACAAAGCATGCCGAGATTCAAGTATAAATATACATGACTCTTGCATTTAGACAGTTTTTTGCAGCTTTAAACCAGAAATCCATTACCGTTTTTTTTGGGAAACTGGAAATTTTCTGAAGTATTTATGTAGAGGCAAACGTATAATATAAGTTTCAGCATCATTTTAATGAGCTTAGGTATAGGCCTTGCATGATTCTGTTCTCTGCAACTTTGCTTTCTGAGAGGGCTGGGCTCTGAACCTATGAACACCTGTGCCTTCCTAGGCTTAAATTCAGAGTCGTTTAGGAAGTAAGAGTAGTTATAGAGATATATAAAGCAGGACATGCACCACATGAACTCTGGTATAAACCAGTTGCTGACTGCCCCATAGCAGATTTACTGCTACAGGGAGGCCATGCTGTGCAGAATCACATATATATATATATATATATATATATATATATATACACAGGGCTTTTTTTCTGCCGGAACACGGGGGAACAGCGTTCCGCCACCTCTGGTAGCCCTGTCCTCTCCATCCAGTCACTGAACACAGAAGGCGGTTGAGGAGGTTTTTGACTACTCGCTTCCTCCACTGGCTTCTGTGTCCTATTGTCAGGACATGTGTATATGTCAGTCAGTGCCTGAGTCCCCACGCCGCGACCGCTGCATTTTTTTTACTTTTTTTGGAGCTTAGGGAGTTGTGGCTCCCGTCCCCCCCAGCCCCGCGGCTGAAGAGATGAAAGCTGTGGATTGGGGTAATCTGTAGATGGGGGTGCAGTAGTTAAATGTGGAAGGGGGTAGAGACAAGCTGTGGTTGTGGGCTGGGAGTGTAAGCTGTAGATGTGGGGCTGCAGAGTTGAGTTGTTGACAGGGGGTACAAAGGTGAGTTGTGGGGGGTGCTAAGATGACATGTGGACAGGGGTGCAGAACTTGAGGAGGGACAGGGGAAAGAAGAGGTATGTTGCGGACGGAGGGAAGAAGTGGTGAGTAGCGAATGGGGGGAAGAAGTGGTGAGCTGCAGACAGGGGGAGAGAAGTGGTGAGCTGCAGACAGGGGGGAGAAAAAAGGTTAGCTGCGGACTGAGGGAAGAAGAGGTGAGCTGTGAATTGAGGGAAAAAAAGGTGAGCTACTGGAGGAGGAAGAGGTGAGCTGTGGACCGAGGGAAGAAGAGGTGAGCTGTGGACTGAGGGAAGAAGAGGTAACCTACAGGGGAAGAAGAGGTGAGCCGTGGACAGGAGGGAAGAAGAGGTGAGCTACGGGGGAAGAAGAAGTGAGCTGTGGACTGAAGGAAGAAGAGGTGAGCTATGGGGGAAAGAAGAGGTGAGCTGTGGACTGAGGGAAGAAGAGGTGAGCTATGGGGGGAAGAAGAGGTGAGCCATGGACAGGAGGGAAGAAGAGGTGAGCTGTGGACAGGAGGGAGGAAGAGGTGAGCTGTGGACTGAGGGAAGAAGAGGTGAGCTATGGGGGGGAAGAAGAGGTGAGCCGTGGACAGGAGGGAAGAAGAGGTGAGCCGTGGACAGGAGGGAAGAAGAGGTGAGCCGTGGACAGGAGGGAAGAAGAGGTGAGCCGTGGACAGGAGGGAAGAAGAGGTGAGCTGTGGATAGGAGGGGAGAAGAGGTGAGCTGTTGACAGGAGGGAAGAAGAAGTGAGCTATGGACAGGAGAAAAGAAGAGGTGAGCTGTGGACTGAGGGAAGAAGAGGGGAACTACGGGGGGGGGGGAAGAGGTGAGCTGTGGGCAGGAGGGAAGAAGAGGTAAGCTGTGGACTGAGGGAAGAAGAGGTGAGCTATGTTTGGGGGGAGAAGAGCCGTGGACAGGAGGGGAGAAGAGATGAGCCGTGGACAGGAGGGGAGAAAGGGTGAGCTGTTGACAGGAGGGAAGAAGAGGTGAGCTGTGGACAGGAGGGAAGAAGAGGTGAGCTGTGGACAGGAAGGAAGAAGAGGTGAACTGTGGACAGGGGAAAGAGGTGAGCTGTGGACAGGGGAAAGAGGTGAGCTGTGGACAGGGTAAAAAAAGAGGTGAGCTGTGAACAGGGGAAGAAGAGGTGAGCTGTGTAAGGGGGGCATAGATCAGCTGTGCACAAGGTTTGCAGAGGTGAGGTTTGAATGGGGGGCACAGAGGTGAGCAATAGATGGTTACATTGGGGGAGATGTTAGTACTGTCCGCTGATTTATTTTTTTTCTGTGCCCTATGTGATACACACACCTCATCACTGCAGAATACACTTTCCTGAGCCCTGTGTGTTATGCGCTTCTAAGTGTTGCACTCTGTGCCTTTTGGGCCTACACGGATTTGGGGCCGCTTTGCTTCTCTCCCCGTTGAACGGCATGATTGGGGGTGGAGAGTTGGCTGGGGAGGGTGAGTTCCTGCACCTATTTTCTGAGAAAAAAAGCCCTGTATATACGTGATTCTGCACTTCTGGGTTTTGGGCACGAGTGCGGTTCGCTCCCGTTGTGGTTTGCCACAGCAGGAGCTGATCAGCAGGTCACGGCGACACAATGACCATCGGGACACCCCAATCGTTTGAAAACAATGACAAAATGCCAGTCTGCCTATGTAAACATGGCAGATTGTCATTCTGTCAGTACAGAAGACATGGATCCTGTGTTCCACTAGTAAAAGCACCTCCCCCACAGTAGTAAAGCACTGGTCAGGAACACAGTTAACCCTTTAGTCACCCCTGATGTTGACCCCTTCCCAGCCAGTGTCATTAGTACAGTGACAGTGCATATTTCTAGCACTGATCACTGTATTGGTGTCACTGGTTCCCAAAAAAGTGTCAAAAGTGTTAGGTAGATGTCTGATTTGTCCACCACAATATCGCAGTCCCACTATAAGTCACTGAGCGCCACCAAAAAAAAAAAAAAAAAAAAAACATATCCCATAGTTTGTAGACACTATAACTTTTGTGCAAACCAATTTATATAAGCTTATTTGGGATTTTTTTTACCAAAAACATGTAACAGAATACGTATTGGCCTAAATTGATGAAGAAATTCGATTTTTTATATTTTTTTTATTGGATATGTTTTAGAGCAGAAAGTAAAAAATATATTTTTCTTTTCAAAATTGTCAGTCTTCCTTTGTTTCTAGCACAAAAAATAAAAACCACAAAGGTGATCAAATACCAAAAGAAAGCTCTATTTGTGGTTGAAAAAAAGGACATACATTTTATTTGGGTACAGCGTCGCACAACCGCACAATTATCAGTTGAAGTAACACAGCGTCGTATTGCAAAAAATGGCCTGTTCGGGAAAGAGTAAACCTTCTGGAGTTGAAGTGGTTAATTACGGGTTGGCCATGCTTCCCAAATGAGCTTATAATGATCTCTTGTAGGCAGATGCAGTTAGCTACTTTGACAGTTGGTGGCTTTGTCCTAGACTAGTGTTTGGTTACATCAGACCGTGTATTAAGGTGCTAGGCCCTTTTAGGCAGAGCTCTCCTTAAGTGAGGTCAGGAGTCAGCATCTGTATATAAGTCAGTTAGGGAGGGGCACACTATGTGTCGGGGCATGGGAGCCACACACCCCACACCTGTAATCAGCACACGTAGGCCCTGGACAGGGCAGGAAACCTGGTGGAATGGACCTGTACATAAGAGGAGCCAGCTGTAGTAAGTCATTCTGTTCCTTATGGAGATGGGGCTAGGATTGTGTCAGGGCAAGGAGCAGGGCAGAAGGTTTGGCCTCAGCAGGAGTTTGTGTTCTAGCTGGGCTGGAGCTGGGGTGATAACTTGTGCTTTGGCCTATGGCAAGGAGAAGGGCACAAGATGGCAGAGGGTTTGGCCTCAGCAGGAGGGACAGTGTTCTAGCAGGGCTGGAGCTGGGTAGGAACTTGTGCTTTGGCCTATGGCAAGGAGCATGGCACAAGATGGCAGAAGGTTTGGCCTCAGCAGGAGGGACAGTGTTCTAGCAGGGCTGGATCTGGGGTAGGAACTTGTGTTTGGGCCTATGGCAAAGAGCAGGGCACAAGATGGCGGAAGGTTTGGCCACAGCAGAAGGGATAGTGTTCTAGCAGGGCTGGAACTGGGGTAGGAACTTGTGCTTTGGTGTGTAATTTTAAAGCTTGACTCCAGACAGATATAAAAAATGTACCAGTATATTTTAATATGGATTAATTAAAACATGAAATGTACGGTAAAACCCTGGTTTGAGAGCGTTTTGGAAGACAAGCTAAATTTAAAGATAAATTTGACCAGCGATGTCTTGAAATACAAGTAGCGTTATGTCACAACTGGGTATAAAAGAGAAGAGAGGCGCCTCTAAGTGTAGCAATATGTTTACATTTAATGAAGGTACAACATTTAGTAACTCACATGGTTGATGAATAAAACAGGCACATCTAAGTATGCAGGCATCCGGGGTAAAGCTGTCCACATAGACCATCCTCCTGACCGCCAACGACGTTGTCCCTTCCACGCTGCGCTCCTTGAGTGGTTCAAGCCTCGCCTTCAGATCGCTCTACTACAGGGTAGTCTTCCCGGTCATGATTGCAGACTGACAGCGGTGAGAGCCAGCGGTGCAGGGGATGGTCTATGTGGACAGCTTTACCGCGGATGCCTGCATACTTAGTGTGCCTCTTTTAATCATCAACCATGTGAGTTGCTAAATGTTGTACCCTCATTAAATGTAACCATATTGCTGCACTTAGAGGCACCTCTCTTCTTTTTCATACTCTGTAGCTCCTGCTGGATTTTGCTTCTAATCCCATTGTGGAGGCTTCCATTTGTGGATGGACATTTTATGGTTACACAACCTATCACATTGCTATAATCTTTTTATATGGACTATAAACTGAAGGACTTATGAATAAATGGTTGTGGAACGAATCATTTCAGTTTCCATTAATTCTTATGGGGAAATTCACTTTGATATACAAGTGCTTAGGATTACAAGTATGTTTCTGGAACGAATTATGCTCGCAATCCAATGTTTTACAGTACAGTGGAACCTCGGATTACGAGCATAATCCGTTCCAGGAGAATGCTCGTAATCCAAAATACTCGCATATCAAAGCGAGTTTCCCCATTGAAGTCAATGGAAACGAAAATAATTTGTTCCGCATTGACTTCAATGGCATGTAATACCGCATGCGGCCAGAGACGGGGGGCGCCGGAGAGCCTCGGAAATGGCCGAAAAGGCCCGAGGCCACCTCAGCTGACCTCGGAAAACCTCGGAAAGACTTAATTCCCGAGATTTGCCGAGGTCAGCCGAGTTGTCCTCGGGCCTTTCTGTGCATTTCCGAACGGCGCAGATCGCAGCTTTGGCTCTGCTCTGGCGCCCCCCCCACCTCAGGCCAAACGCGGTACTGCACACTGCTTTGGTCTGAATCGTGCTAGTTTTGCGAGACAACACTCGCAAACCGAGTTATGATTTTTAAAAATACAGTGCTCGTATTGTGAAACGCTCGTTAACCACGTTACTCGCAATCCGAGGTTCCACTGTATTTTGAATGCAGCTAGTGTAAGTACCTGAATCTGACTTAATACTAGCCTTTTGTAATCCTAACCAAAACCGAATTCACACCATGTGTAGGCACCATCTTTGACAGTCTTGTATTCACAAGTGGAAGTTTGGATAGGCAGGGATGGGTGATGGCAGCAGTGACATGGGGAGGCTGCTAGGTAGTAAGAGAGGTTAAGAGCTTTGATTTACTGCAGAAAGTCAAAAGTAGCACATGATATATAATGCTTAAATATGATGCAGGACCGCAGTATTGCCTAAGTGGAAGAAGAAAGACGTTTATGGTATGTCGGCCAAAACTTCATTAACATATGCTTAGTTTTGAAAGTTAGAAGCCACAACAGTTTGTCTTTAAAAATTATATTTAATATATTTTTAAGCCCAAAAAATAAAGTTACAAAATCTTTTTCTTTGTAGCAAAGCCAGCCTAGTTGGTGTGAAAACAATATTTGCCTTTCAGGAAATGGTCCCTGGAATGCAAGTAGCAATATCTACATGTGTCATTGAGGGTATCATTGTTACAAGTCAGTAGTAAAAAAATCCGGACTAATTAGCAAATGCTAGCTCCTCATGTCATCTGCTTCCATGCACGGAAATTGGCTTTAGAACATCAGCGTATTCATTATTGGGAGAAGAGTAATTGTCTTCCTCGATCCAAACATTTGTTGGAATTTGTCACTTTTTACACCCATTTGCTAATTAGAAGTTTAACTTATTTGGCTTGTGTTTGTGTGTCAAGACAAGCTATTCTCAGCCAATTATCCATGGCCATTAAATTGAAATAAAGAAAGCTTGTTTTCGGCTATCGGTCACTTCATGTCCTGAGTGCTTCTCTAATTGTTATTTTTAGAACTATTCAGTGATGACAATGTTTGACTTTTCCAAGACACCAAATTTTAACTGAATAATTTTAAGATTTTGGGAGGAAAAACTGCACCACCTTACATTTGTGCATTTTTTTGCATCTGTCAGGAAAAAACTTTTATTGATTTATTAATTTACAGAGTGAATTTTATTAAGTGAAATTCCAAAGGGAAAAATCCCTTCCAGGTGACCTATATAAATTGCAAGGATTCTACCAAACTTAAAACGGAATTCCTACCTATCCCTCAGCTGGTCTACCCGGCATCGACTCTGTTCCTGACCTGCCCGACTTTTCGAGTCTAAGTGTCCTGCCACAAGTTCCGCGATCAATATCTGCCGCCACTCATGTTCCTCTTGTCCCTCTGCACCATCTGTTCCACCTTTAGTGGGGCCTGGGCTGAAGAAACAAGAAAGGCCAACCTCGTCAATTCAGTATTCTACCATGTATGTGACACCGCTCCCAGAATTCACAGCCATTGTCCAGCGCTCCCTGACACATGGGAGCCCGGTTCATATGACTGGATCAGGGTGGACCGAAAAAAGCTAAATATACAGATGTTTTTTAACACAGAGTAGCCAGGATAAGTAGCAAAACGGGTATGGGACATTTTATAAGAATAGTTTGTTAGTATTAGGCCCCTTTCACACTGGGAGGTTTGCAGGCATTATTGCGCTAAAAATACCGCCTGCAAACCGCCCCAAAACAGCCTCCGCTGTTTGTTCAGTGTGAAAGCCCGAGGGCTTTCACACTGAAGCGGTGCGCTGGCAGGAGAAGAAAAAATCTCCTGTCAGCCGTATCTTTGGAGCGGTGAAGGAGCGGTGTTTTCACCGCTCCTAAACCGCTCCTGCCCATTGAAATCAATGGGACAGCGCGGCTATACCGCGGCAATACCGAGGCTATAGCCGCGCTATACGAGTGGTTTTAACCCTTTTTCGGCCGCCAGCGGGGGGTTAAAACCGCACCGCTAGCGGCCGAATACCGCAGTAAAACAGCGCTAAAAATAGCGCTGTTTTACCGCCGACGCCCCCTACCGCCCCAGTGTGAAAGGGGCCTTAGGCTGGAATTCCACTTTATTGCAGATCCCTCCTAGAGTAGTGTAGATTATAAGATAAATTTAGTTAGTGCTTCTGTAATCAGTGGAGCAGGGAGTTGATTAAAGAAGCTCATAAATAGTCTGGGGCCTAAATCAGAATCAGCAGAGTTCCTGGGGCCAGTCCTGTTGAGATCCCTGAGGCAAGATTTCTGGAGGTGCCATCTAGAAGACATCGGGGTCCCAGCTGAGGCTTTAGCTGGGAGAGCCTATTCGCTAAAGTTTAGTCCTGGAGTTCGAGTCTGGAGAAGCTCATTTGGAGAGCACCAGGCAGAAATTGTGGGACAAGTGTCCAGCTCTCCTATGGTGGTGTGAGTTCATATCCCCCTCAATAAGAGTGTCCGCTGGATATCAGAAGGAGGCAACCAATGATCCTGTACCTGAGAAATGACCCTGATGCTGAAAGTTAGTGACTGAGTATAGTTTTTTGGTCCTTTAGGGAAAGTCCTAGTCACCTGTCAGCATTAGAGATTCTGTGGGACATTTTTAAGTAGCTCAGCAAGATAGAAAAGAGTCCTCAACGTGTCCAGTTCAACAGTTTCGGGATATCCAGTGCTCCCTTCACCCCATCCAAGTTCATTGTTCTAATAAAACTAATAAATCTAATAAAAAGACACCTCTGGACTGCCTGGCTGTGTGTGCTCTAAGTGAGGAAATAGGATTGCATTCACCAGCAGCCTACAGGGGTGTGTTACACTTACTTTTCTTCTGTCAGAACTGATGATGGTTCATAACGAATAACATCCTTTCCCTTATCCTAACTAGGACAACATAGTGGCCCAGACATACCTCTGTGAGATGAGAGTCCATAATGGCAATGTAAATGGCTTGGATGCTGTCCGTGATCCCTGATCTCTTCAGTGCCACACTTGCGCTCACAGGTGAGTCTGAGATCCAACTATACCCATGTCCTGTTCTCCAGTCAGGCCTCTGCCCCCCCTTTTTTATATAAAGTTGGGCCTGCCAAAACCAAAAGCCTGGGCAGACTGCTGGAAAACTAACTACACATACATTTCCAACCTGCCTACAAGGCTATGAAGGGACTCCATAAACATAGATGATCAATCCAAAACTGTGTCTACAGACTCCTACAGACTAGAACAGAAAAACCCCAGCCCGCCATGCTCAGGAGAAAGGTTAACAAGCTTTGTTTTTTGCAGCATATTCCCCTCAAGAGGGTTTATGTTACAACCATAGATATGCGTGCATAGCTGATACAAAAAAAAGAAAAAGAAAAAATGCTACTCTAAAAAACACATTAGTTCAGAACCTGCATCTATACCCACATTGGAACTCTGGAATTAGGATCAACAAGGACATTTCATTACATCATCTTGAACTAAAATTTCCAGTAAATCAAAACACAGCAGTCTGCCAACAAGGTGGGGAGCAAAATGGAGCACTTAGAAGGACATGTCATCATTCCACAAGCTTTGGCCTCATGAAGGCTCCTTTACTGCTTGTCAACACCCAACAAGGAGCAAGCTCACAGAAACATTCTCAAAGAGAGGTGTACTTGTCCTCGGCTGAAATTAGGGTCAATTGTTAGTCTTGTTTGTTTTTGATGAAGTGGTCTTGGAAGGTATTAGGAAAAATGATACAGATCATACCGTCGAGCAAGCCTAATTACTGTGAGTGCTTTGAGTTATAACACATACTTACATTAGCACTTACACAGACAATGTAATAAATTCACTCAGTCTGTTTGTCTAGCACCCTGCCGAGGCAGCCCAGTGTTAAAATTATGTTAAAAGTAATTTTTTTCTTAATGTCGCTGGGTTGACATCAATGGAGGTCTTTGTATCACCTCAAGCCTATCTAGAAACGTGGTCAGTTTCTTTTTAATGCATCTAGACATTTTTCTATCAACATGGGAAGAAAAGCACACACACGTAAAAGACTGACAAGCTGTTTCGGGGCAGAACAAATATTTGAAACGGTACGTTTTGAAAAAAATATACTCTATACACTTCTATATAAATTAACTCAAGGTTGATATCTTGCAAAGGTGGAAATTTTTACACTACACATCTGACTGGTTAGAAATAGACTTCTGTAGTCTCAAAACTGAATTGACATCTATACCTTTTCATTCGAAATGAAAAGCTGTTATTATTCTGTATGCATAGATATAACATACGACAGAATAGGCAACTGGTAGTTTATAACATTTAGTAAAAGCAAGCACAAAATAATATATAAAAAGGGAAACTTTGGGGAATTTTCTTTGAGTACACATTTTCAGTAATTATGGGAACAACTTAATTACTAGGCTTTTTTGGTCAAATAATAGGTGCAGGTACTAAGCCCCTTCCATGGGCAACCCTTATATCTGCCCTATCACTACCTACAACCTCACTGCTATAGCAAAGTAGGGGGTTGGTGCTCATCACACCTAGTGCATTGAGTTGCATTCATCTGAGTTGATCAATGCAGACTCAACACAATGACACTGCAAATTCTATTGCCGTTTATGTGTCCAGTTTACAATAAACCATTTTTTTTGCAGAACAGCACACAAATTCACATTGCAGTGGATTGCAACACATTGCTATGCAAAGAGTTAAATGAAGGGTAAGTTGAAGTGAAAAAAGCAAGCACTGCAATGCATTGTAACAATTTCTTACAGTGTGAGTTCACAACAACACGCGCGTGTGTGTGTGTGAGCAGGGCCTACTCGTCCTGCACGTGCAGGGTACCTTTTGCATGTCAGGGTTACGATCATGTAAGAGTCAATATTATGGAGATACCCTGGCTTAGAGGTGGTAGAAAGCCTCAGTATAAAATGTATAGCCCCATGTTACTACACACTTTCCTTGTTGTATGTTGCGTTTAGGAGGGGCACTGCAGAGCCCATGCATTCTTTACCAGTCCAGTGTTCCTCTGCCACCTCACTCCCAATGACAGAATGGGGTTCTACTGAGCATTAGTGCAGACCTCACACATCCTGAAAATGGGTACATGGGGTGTGTGTACTGCAGGTTCAGGCCTGGTTGCTATTGGGGAAATGGACCACTGTAGAGGGAGTCAGAGCACTGACCTCCTCGCTACTGCAGGACCTGTCACCCTCACCAGTTACCATGCTTCATGAACGGCTGCTATACACTTCCCACCAGTTCTTGGTTTTCTGTGGCAACTTTAAAGCACAGTGACAGAATGGGGTCCCACCAAGCATTAGCGCAGACCTCATGCATGCTCAACATTAACTCCTTCTCTCTCCCATACCATGCGGCTAGGTACATGGTCTCTGTACCACGGGTTTGGTCCTGGTTGTTTTTGGGGAAACTGGCCACTAGTGAGGGAGTCACTAGTCAGACCAGGTTCAAGAACAGTTCAAGAAATTTTCCGAAAGTACTTCAGGAATATTACAACATTGAAAGTGCATCTCAGTCATTTCCTAACTAAATATTTTGTGGCTGCTCAGGCATACCAGAAAAGGTGAGTTCAAAACTGGCAGTGTCCAAACTGGTGATTCCCTTTGGATGACAGACTAAGACTACATCCTTCTAGACATGGGATCTCTGGTTACCATATGGTCCCGCCCAACAGCCTCTCCAGCCTGGCCTTACCCCTGTATCAAGCGGAAAGAAAGGCAAGACCCAAAAAGTGCAGGAAACCAGTGGCAAAAACTTACTGTAACTCTTCCCTAGCCTAGCTCGTCTAAACTTACTTGCGATTGCAAAACATTTCCCTTGTAGGCAGCTGACTACATGCATTGTGTGCCCACTAGTGTGAACCAAGCCAGAATGTGGACACATGGGTCATTCCAAGCATTGAATGAGGAGGAGCAGTAAAGGTCATTTAAACAGGTTTGGCACATATGATAACAGCTTACCCTGACAGGTTGTCCCAGCCTGGCAGTACTTGGTGTGATACCGTACATTCTTCAAGGTCTCTGTCAGTGCAGACCCACACAAACACGGAAAATAGGAATTTTGACTTACCTGTTAATGTCTTATCTAGAAATACGGTATAGAACACAGAGCTTGTATTGAAAGACCATGGGTTATATGCTATCTTCAGTGGAATGAACACTGGCAAAAGAACTTTGCTGGGGTGACCCTGTACCTAGATAACTGTGCACAGGTAATAAAAAACTGAGGGGTGGGCAACAACAAAACAAGAAGAAGTGCCAACAGGCTCATAGGAAATACAAGGGTTTACTAAACCAAACAAAATACTCAGATAACAGCTTGAAGGACCTTGTGGCTAAAGCTTGCATCATCTGACGATTGAACTTTCACCTGGTACAATTTGGAAAATTCGTGAACGTTGCACTAGGTGGTGGCATTGCAATCTGGGATTCAGATGTTTGATGCTGGTGGAATGGGCTCTTTTGGGAAAGGAAGGAACCCTTTCCTTAAGGGCATAGGCCCTGAAAATTAGTTCCATCTAGCAATGGTGGAGCAGGAAGCAGGGTGTCCAGGTAGCACATAAAGGGACTCCATCTTGCAAAAAGGGGCTGTGGCTGCTGAGTAGACTTAGACAGCCCTAACTGCATGCAAGCAATATAAGGCAATTTCCTTGTCATGTTTTGGGGCAGGACAGTAGGAAAGGAGGACTATTTCCTCACTGCGGTGGAAATAAGATACCATCTTAGGTAAAAAGGAAAGTTTTGGTCTCAAAACAATGTTGTCCTTGTGTAAAACAGGAAAAATCATACTCTTTGCTAGTTACAGATGCCAGTAAAGAACAAGAAAGGCATCAAAGATTAGACCAAGACAAAGCCAGAGAATTCTCAGTTACCACTTATACTGGAGATTTAGCCACTTTCTACCAATAATTTGGTGACCCTTGCATCTTCTGACTGTAGTGACTGGGTAAACCAACAGGGAGTTAGGCTGGAGTTGCCCATCAGTTTTACACTCCTTTACAGTGTTTTGCTTTTTGAGACAGTCTCTTTAAATGTTGTGCCTGTATACATTAATTTAATATGCTGTTTTGCATAGGTGTCAGACAGGGTCGTCTCAATAAAATGTGGAGCCAAAGGCGAATATGAAATGTAGTGCTAAAATGTGACATTTATTGCCCTGTATACATGACTGGTCTCTGGCTTCTTTTAGCAAACATAAAATGTCAGCAAATGTATATATTCAGACACCCTTACAAGCAAATGTACAATAACAAAATCCATGACAGTAAATGTGTAACAGTAGCCTTATAAAAATTCCAGCCTCTGGATGTGCTCCTCAACATTGCCCTTTTTCCAAAATGTCTACACGGCCCAAGAAGAAGAAGAGTTCTACTCCTTTCCAAAATGGCTTGAAGAGACTAAAGTTGTAAATGTTCCGACCATTATTTGCCTTTTCCCTCATTTGGAAAAAAAGAGGATCATAGAGTGACCAAATCTACATGTTAGGGTTCTTGCACACAGTACTAATGTATTAATGCATATCTAATGCATATCTAACATATCTAAACATATCTAAATTGCAGCTTACCCATTATTAAATGTGGTGGCTGCATTTTTTTTAGGCTCCTTTTCCTTTATGTTTATGTGAGGATCTTCCCAGTAACACACTTCCTGTCTTATGATGTCTACACTAACTCTTCAATTCTATCTATGGGCAACATAGCCTACCTTGAACATCAGCTTTGTCACCCTGTGGAGAGAGTAGTGTTAGGTGGACTAGTAGATTTAGATAGACTTTACATAAGTGACTAACAAATTAAAGCTGAACTTTTGCTAACACTTTTTAAGCAGTTAAAGTCTACGTTCACCTTTTATAAAAAAAAAATAAATGCGCATCTTTTTTGCAGGTAAAAATTGTGCATTTATTATCTTTTTACATTGCATCCTGTAAAGCTCTGTAGTAGTGTTGGGTGAACAGTTTGTCCATTTGGCGAACACATGAATTGTCGGGGTGTTCGACCCGCCAAACTCCCCACAATGCACTGCACGCTGCACAGTGCATTGGAAGCCCTGATTGGCTGAAGCAATGAAGGCTTTGCCCAATCAGGGCACATAGCATTGTGAGAGCCATGATTGGACACAGTCATGATGACTCTCCCCAATCATGGCTCATTGCTCATAGTCCCACCCCACACTATAAAAGGTTCCTTCCCAGGGAACAGGGCTCTGTTCATTGCTACTAGTGAGTTAGTGTGCTATTGTGATTCTATTGTAATTGTAAAGCATCAGTGTAGTGTAAATATAGTGATAGTGCAGTGTGAGTGTAGTGTGACTGTTCATTTCTACTTTTGTGTCAGTTTAGTGTGTCAGGGCAGTTTTACTGCATTATATTGAAGTGTGTCAGTGTAGAATGTCAGGGCAGTTTTACTGCAGAACATTGAGGCGTGTTAGTGCACGTTTACTGCAGTATATTGGAGTGTGTTAGTGCACTTTTCCTGCAGTATATTGAAGTGCGTTAGTGCACGTTTACTGCAGTATATTGAAGTGCATTAGTGCACTTTTACGGCAGTATATTGAAGTGCTTTAGTGCACTTTTACTGCAGTATATTGAAGTGCCTTAGTGCACTTTTACGGCAGTATTGTGAAGTGCGTTAGTGCACTTTTACTGCAGTATATTGAAGTGTGTTAGTGCACTTTTATGGAAGTATATTGAAGTGTGTTAGTGCACGTTTACTGCAGTATATTGAATTGCATTAGTGCACTTTTACGGCAGTATATTGAAGTGCGCTAGTGCACTTTTACTGCAGTATATTGAAGTGTGTTAGTGCACTTTTACTGCAGTATATTGAAGTGCACTAGTGCACTTTTACTGCAGTATATTGAAGTGTGTTAGTGCACTTTTACTACAGTATATTGAAGTGTGTTAGTGCACGTTTACTGCAGTATATTGAAGTGCATTAGTGCACTTTTACCGCAGTATATTGAAGTGCGTTAGTTCACTTTCACTGCAGTACATTGAAGCGAGTTAGTGCATGTTTACTGCAGTATATTGAAGTGCCTTAGTGCACTTTTATGGAAGTATATTGAAGTGTGTTAGTGCACGTTTACTGCAGTATATTGAATTGCATTAGTGCACTTTTACGGCAGTATATTGAAGTGCTCTAGTGCACTTTTACTGCAGTATATTGAAGTGTGTTAGTGCACTTTTACTGCAGTATATTGAAGTGTGTCAGTGCATGTTTACTGCAGTATATTTAAGTGCGTCAGGGTACTTTTACTGTAGTATATTGAATTGTGTTAGTGCACTTTTACCGCAGTATGTTGAAGTGTGTTAGTGCACTTTTACAGCAGTATATTGCAGTGCATCAGTGCAGTTTTACTGTAGAATATTGAAGTGTGTCAGTGGAGTGTGTCTGTGTAGTGAGTACTCAAGTTAAAGTGCACCAAACACCACTTTCCATTGATTAAAGTGCATCCTAGTACACATTTCCCCATCTCAATTACATTTTGGTAATTAGCCCCCCCCAGACATTCCCATAGCACTGGGAGGGGGCCAGCAGCATCTGTGTCCACAGGCAAAGGTGGACGTGGTCAGTCCTCAGGCAGGGCACCATTTCCTCTGTTTAGTGATATTGCCTGTGCTATCCAGCTACAGAATGCAGAGGAGGTGGTGGACTGGCTTACTAAATCATCCTCATCCTCTGTCACCCAAGCAGAGACTAGTGTGCAGTCCACCGCAGCTGCCAGAGTGGCTTATTCTGCCTCCTTGTCCACAGCTACTTCTGCCATAGCCCCAGCATTATGCATGGAAGAGTCAGATGAGATATTTGAACACAGCATCAGCCACTTGCTCCTGGATGATGCACAGCCATTACTTGATTCTGCAGCAGGTTCTATACACAGTACAGATGCACCACTTTACAGGCAGACAAAGGGGACCCCCCAGGCATTATATTTAAAGGAATTTTTCATTTTTATTGTTTCATTTTAAGTATCAGTAAATCACTGCTCATTTAAAAATGATGTTTGTTATAAACTTTTTTTTTCATTGATACATGTCCCCCAGGACAGTTCCCGGACCTCCATACCCTTTGTATGCCCAATAACTTGCATCTCAGCCCTCAAAATGGGCACTTTTGATTTCTCCAGTTCGGGTCCCATAGACTTCAATGGGGTTTAGCATTCATCTCTGAACGTTCGCGATGATCGAGAGTTCTTGCGCAAACCGAACAGAGGGTGGTTCGGCCCATGTCTACATTGTAGCTGATCGTGGGCGCAATGCCTGGATCCTGCAGACTCTCGGTACATTGTCTGCCCATACCTCCGATACAGGCAGGCAGTTACTGAATGGCAGGAAAAAGCAATGAACTACAAGAGCGCTCATCAGCGTCCTCCTCGCAGTCCATTGAGAACTACAAGCCATCCGACACAAAGGATGACAGTACTTGTAGTCCATTTGTTTCACAGGAAGCTGCGAATGAATGACGTGGCCATGTTGGCAGAGCCCCGCATGGTCGTGCTGTCACAGAGAGGGGAGCGCTGGCAGCGGGAGGTGGGTGAATAAGAGCATGTTATATGTTACACCCTAAATATGGGTGTAATATGTAGCATGCTCCTTAAGGTGAACTTTTTCTTTAAAGCAAGTTTTTTTTTTCTTTTGGGATAAAGGTTTTACATAAAAAAGTAAAACTTGTTATTAGGAAGTTGAAAAAGGACAGACTTACTGGCTTAATCATCAGGTGAAAATAAAGGAAACAAATGCAGCCACCACATCTAAGAACCAATATATATTACATTTTGGATTTGGGGTTAGGTATGCTTTAAAGAGGCATAAATTACTTATCAGTTAGGCTTCATGTACATTGCCATAAAAAACACATTTCAAAGCGTTTTTTTGTTTACAGGTCTAAATACAGGTTTATTGCTTTTAATGGGGACATGCTCTGTGTTCTGATTCGTAACCAAAATTCTAAAAATCTGTGTCCGAAGACATGCATTTTACGTACTCTTACGTGCAAACGCATGTCTGAGCATATACATACACTATATTACCAAAAGTATTGGGACGTCTGTCTTTACACACATATGAACTTTAATGGCATACCAGTCTTAGTCCATAGTGTTCAATATTGAGTTGGCCCACCCTTTGCAGCTACAACAGCTTCAGCTCTTCTGGGAAGGCTGTCCACAAGGTTTAGGAGTGTGTCTATGGGAATGTTTGACCATTCTTCCAGAAGTGCATTTGTGTGGTCAGGCACTGATGTGGACGAGAAGGACTGTCTCACAGTCTCCGCTCAAATTCATTCCAAAGGTGTTCTATCAGGTTGAGGTCAGGACTCTGTGCAGGCCAGTCATGTTCCTCCACCCCAAACTCGCTCATCCATGTCTTTATGGACCTTGCTTTGTGCACTGGTGTGCAGTCATGTTGGAATAGGAAGGGGTCATCCCCAAACTGTTCCCACAAAGTTGGGAGCATGAAATTGTGCAAAATGTCTTGGTATGCTGATGCCCTAAGAGTTCCCATCACTGAAACTAAGGGGCCAAGCCCAACCCCTGAAAAACTACCCCACACCATAATCCCCCCTCCACCAAATGATTTGGACCAGTGCACAAAGCAAGGTCCATAAAGACATGGATGAGCGAGTTTGGGGTGTAGGAACTTGATTGGCCTGCACAGAGTCCTGACCTCAACCTTATAGAACACCTTTGGGATGAATTAGAGCGGAGACTGCGAGCCAGGCCTTCTCGTCCTACATCAGTGCCCGACCTCACAAATGCTCTTCTGGAAAAATGGTCAAACATTCCCATAGACACACTCCTAAACCTTGTGGACAACCTTCCCAGAAGAGCTGAAGCTGTTATAGCTGCAAAGGGTGGGCCAGCTCAATATTGAACCCTACGGACTAAGACTGGGATGGCATTAA
This sequence comes from Aquarana catesbeiana, assembly GCF_042186555.1. NCBI lineage: Eukaryota > Metazoa > Chordata > Amphibia > Anura > Ranidae > Aquarana > Aquarana catesbeiana. The sequence continues at coordinate 213,619,829 of NC_133335.1, forward strand.
AGTTCATATATGTGATGTAAAGGCAGGCGTCCTAATACTTTTGGTAGTATAGTTTAGCTATAAAAGTTCATTCTAGGATTGAAAAAAGAGAAGAAGGAAGATATAGAAATAGAATTGTATACATTTAAAAGTATCTAAACAGATTTTTTTTTTTTACTGATCCAAATATGGGATAGTTTACCAACATTTAAAAGCTAATTCACTGATATTTACATTTCACGATAACCTGTAACTGGTTATCATGTTATTGCTATGACTGGTTATAGTAATCACATGATAACAATGTAAGCAACCTGTCATGAATGTCTTTCCATTCATGGACAGCTTGTTTACTGTTGCGATCTGTGATTGGCCCACAGCGATCACATGGTACCTGCCTACCTGCACCATGTGATTAGCTGGAGCCAATCACATATCACAACCATAAGCAAGCTGTTCATGAATGAGAAACCCATTCACGACAGTTAAAAATATTGCTTATTCAGTGATCATCGCTGTGTAAGCAATAACAGTGTAAAACAAATCCATGATCACCAAGAGTAGTACAGTGTCACCATAGTGGTGATAAAAGGATGTTTTTTTTTTTTTTTTTTTTTTACATACCATCACCAGTCAGTATTCCTGATCACCACTACACCAGTCATATGATGACATTGTACTGCACTGGTGACAAATTGTGAAAAAAAAGAAACACATTTTATTTAATTTCTTAATTTTTCAAAAAATGTGACAAAAAATTACAACTTCAAAAAACTCACCAAGCCTCTTACTAAATACCTTGGTTTGTCTACTTTCCAAAAAGGGGTAATTTTGGGTGTCTTGTACTGTCCTGGCATTTTGGGTCCTCAAGAAATGAGATAGGACGTCAGTGGCTCAGGATTGATCAATTTTCAAATATATATACCATAGTTTGTAGATGCTATAACTTTTACACAAACCAGGGGGCGAATCCGGGGGGGGGGGGGGGGGAGGGGCACCTGGCCAAATCCCCCCCCAGGAGGAAGTGGGTGGAGCGGCTTCTAGTGTTCCGTGCAGTGGTTGCTAGCATCTGGGCCGCCTGGTGTCTAGCAACCAGTGACATCAGTCACATTGGACTGACGAGGAGTAGAGCCCCAGCATTCAGAGCGGAGCCCTCTTCCTTCTCCGCCCCGAGTGAGAGTGTTGGCTCCACCCACCTCCTCCCTCCATCTTCTCCACACTACAGCGCAGCGTGGAAGAAGCAGAACACCGGGGCGTGAACACAGGAAGAAGCAGTGACTGTGTGTCACTGTCACCTGATGCTGCCTGCAGACAGTGTAATTACCGGATCCCACTCATCTCCATTTCTCCTCCATGTGAGCCCCTCCTTCCACCAGACCACCAACATATTTTAATAAAAGTGAGTAAAAGAATTAATGAATGTGTAAAATTGAAAAATACATGTGTGCCATTATTTATTTAAAAAAAAATGTCCTTTTAGTCTTAACCTTCAGCCCCGGAAAGTTTTACCCCCCCCCTTCATTAACGGGCCATTTTTTTGCGATACTGCACTGCGTTACTTTAACTGACTGACAATTGCGCAGTTGTGCGATGCTGTACCCAAGAAAAATTGATGTTCTTTTTTTCCCACAAATAGAGCTTTCTTTGGGTGGTATTTGATCACCTCTGTCATTTTTATTTTTTGCGATATAAACAAAAAAAGACAGACAATTTAGAAAAAAAAGCAATATCTTTTACTTTTTGCTATAAAAAAATGTCTTCATCGATTTAGGCCAATATGTATTCTGCTACATATTTTTGGTAACCCCCCCCCCAATAAGCGTATATTGATTGGTTTGCACAAAAGTTATAGCGTCTACAAGATAGAAGATAGATTTACGGCATTTTTATTTATTTATTTATTACTAGTAATGGCGGCGATCAGCGTTTTTTAGCGGGACTGCAACATTGCGGCGGACAGATTGGACGCCTAACTGACACTTTTTTGGAGACCAGCGACACCAATACAGTGGTTAGTGCTAAAAATATGCACTGTTACTGTACTAATGACACTGGCTGGGAAGGGGTTAACATCAAGGGCGATCAAAGGGTTAACTGTATCCCTAAGGGGTGCTTGCTAACAGTGTGGGGGGTGGATTTAATAGATGAACAGAGTGATCAGTGTTCCTGGTTAGCAGGAACACAAGATCACTCAGTTCATCTCTGACAGAATGGTGGTCTGCCTTTTTTAGATCGGCAGGCCTCTGTTCTATCTCTCTGGGGACTGATTGTGGGTTGCTGGCGGACATCGCTTCCGCCAGAATAATTTTCTGGCAGTGTTCCTCCCGAGACTAGAATCTGGATCCGCACCTGACACAAACCAATTAAAGTGGTTCTAAAGGCTCAAGGTTTTCTATAAATTTAATTCAAGACTACCTCTAGAAGATTACAGGGTGAAGGCACCACCAACACCCAAATACCAATTTTTCCACAACTGTTAGACAGGGGCATCAAATTTGGATTTTTCACAGCCAGGCCAATTCTCACTTACATCAAGAGTACCTCTAGAGGGTTACGGTGTGAAGGCGCCACCGACACCGAAAGCCAATTTTTTTCACAACTATTACTTCTATTCCAAGTCTGCGAAAGAGACACCAGGATTTATCTAAATAAAAATTGTTACTCTTGGCCCGAGTGTACTATAATTTGGCTTCTTCACATAAGGCTTGCTCACTGCGGTGCAAAACTTTGATATTTCAATCCAAAATCTGCTAAAGAGACACCAGAATTTATCCAAAAAAATCTCTAATCTTATTCCCAGTGCACTACATTGTTGCTTCATCATACCGACTAGCTCCCCAAGCCGTTGTTTACTAAATAAAGTAAGCTTGCAGGGAAAATCAATTCAATTTTCATTTTTTTTTTCTTTAGAAATGTGTTTTGTTGCAGCAGGTCCTATACACGGTACAGATGCGCCACTTTACAGGCAGACTAAGGGGACCCCCCAGGCACTACATTTCAAGGAATTTTTCATTTTATTGCTTCACTTTAAGCATCATTAAAATCACTGCTCCTTTAACCGGTTCCTGACCAGCTCGCGTCTTTTTACGGGGGCAGAATGGCACCCTTGCGCAAAACTCCGTACGGGTACAGAGTTCCCTTTAAGAGCCACCAGAGGGCACGTGCGCGCCGCCGGGGGCACGAAAGTGCACCCGCTAGACAGCGGGGGACCAGATGCGCGTGGCCAGCGGTCGCGATCGCCGCCAGCCACGCGTGAACGCGTGCATGAGAGCCAGCACTGGGATTTGTGTGTTTCACAAATCCCTGCCCTGTTAGGGGAGATGAGACATGTCGTTTGTTCCTACTAAGTAGGAACAACGATATGTCTCCTTCCCTAGTCATTCCTATCTCCATACAGTTAGAACACACTGAGGGAACATACATTTACCACTTGAGTCCCCCTTAGTGTTAACCCCTTTCCTGCCAGTGACAGTTATACAGTAATCAGTGCATATTTATAGCACTGATCGCTGTATAAATGTCAATTGTCCCAAAAATGTGTCAAAAGTGTCCGATCTGTCCGTTGCAATGTCGCAGTACCGCTAAAAATCGCAGATCACCGCCATTACTAGTAAAAAATAAAATAATAATAAAAATGCCATAAAAATGCAATAAAACTTTCCCATAGTTTGTAGATGCTATAACTTTTGCGCAAACCAATCAATATACACTTATTGCGATTTTTTTTACCAAAAATATGTAGAAGAATACATATCAGCCTAAATTGATGAAGAAATGTGTTTTGTTTTTGTTTTTTTAAATTAGCGGAAATTTATTATAGTAAAAAGTATTGTTTTTTTTTTTCAAAATTGTCGCTCTTTTTTTGTTTATAGCACAAAAAATAAAAACCACAGGGGTGATCAAATACCACCAAAAGAAAGCACTATTTGTGGGAAAACAAGGATGCAAATTTTGTTTGGGTACAGCCAAGCACAACCGCGTAACTGTCAGTTAAACTGACGCAGTGCCAAATTGTAAAAAGTGCTCTTGTCAGGAAGGGGGTAAAATACTCCAGGGCTGAAGTGCTTAAAAACGATCTTTTTTTTAAAACTTTTTTTATGCATTGGTACATGTCCCCCAGGGCAGTACCCGGGCCCCCATACCCTTTTTATGGCCAATAAATGGCATATAAACCTTTAAAATGGGGACTTTGATTTTTCTAGTTCGGATCGCATAGACTTCAATGGGGTTCGCGGTTCAGGTCCAAACTTTTGCGATGTTCGAGAGTTCTGGTCGCGAACTGGGGGGTGTTCAGACCATCTCTAGTCAGGAGTACAAAACAAAAAAAGTGCAGAAGTCAGGGCTTTTTTAACGGTGTAGGGGTAAGGAGAGGTCAAGATCCCCCCCCCACATCCCATCCCGCAAGCAATACTCTCCCCTACGTTATCCTTTCAGCAAAAAACCACACTCTCTCCCCTCCAAAAATAAAATAAAAAATCCAAGACTAATTTGCACGCTTATCTCCCCCCAGTACAAATCATTTCTCCTTATCCCAGAATAAATTCTCCCATGCAAATCCCCCCTTCAAACACAATGTTCCACCTCACAGCAGAAATTCTTCGCCCCCCATTACCCCTCTCAGAATAAATCCTCTTCCACCCCCCAAATCCTTTGTCCCAGCACAACCCCCCCCCCATTCTAGTACAAATCTTCTCCCAGCCAATTCCCCCTTTCCAAATCCCCCCAGCACAAAAATTTGCTAATTTAACACCCCAAACGTAGGGTGCAAACGCAGTGCGTTTGTCTGCACCGGATCACATGGTACAGTGATAGCATGTGATCCAGTTACTGTGCATTTTTTAAAGTAGTACATGCATTACTTGTGGTGCAGTCTAGCGCACTTTTAGCTCATTCGAATGACTGGGCTGAAATTGCACTGCACCTGTATCGCATGTGAATTGCACAAGAATGCACAGCGCATTCCTGTGCGATTCATGGTGTGAACCAGCCCTAAGTCCTGGAGCCCAGTGTCGGAATAAACACCAGAACGATGACGTTTTAAGGGGGCGTGGTCAACATCACCCGGTGACCACACCCCCTTAAAACGTCATAGTCCCAGCATGCCCAGGGACTGTGACGTCTTAAGGGGGTGGGGTCATCGCCTATCTAAGTCATAGCGGAGCGCTCAGAGAGCATTACAGCCGGAGAGAGCGTCGTGTCAACATCGGAAGAAGAGAAGAGGGAAGAAGACAAGAAGGCAGAAGGCAGAAGTCCGGGCCACCGCTAGCAAAAGAGCAGCAGAAGATACTGGAGGAGCCGGCAGAAGAGGTCGAACACCGGGAGAAGAGACCGGAGAGACCCCCGAAGTCGAAAAAAGACCCCCGAAGTTGGAAGAAGACCCCCGAAGTTGGAAGAAGACCCCCGGAGCTGTCTAATAAATTACTTTAAAAACCTGTGTAGTGTGTTTTTTTATTGACACTTTTTCCCCCAGGTGAATGGGTAGGGGTACGATGTAGAGTGGGGGGCCGGGATCTGGGGGCCCACTTATTAAAGGGGGCTCTCGGATTCCGATAAGCCCCCCGCCCGTAGACCCCGACAACCAACGGCCAGGATTGTCGGGAAGAGGCCCTTGTCCTCATCAACATGGGGACAAGCTGCTTTGGGGGAGGGGGGGACCCGCAGGGCCCCCCTCCCCCAAAGCACCCCCCCACGTTGAGGGCATGCGGCCTGGTACGGCTCAGGAGGGGGGGGGGCGCTCGCTCGTCCCCACCCCCTTTTCTGACCGGCCGGGCTGCGTGCTCGGATAGGGGTCTGGTATGAATTTTGGGGGGGACCCCACGCTGTTTTTCGGCATAGGGGTCCCTTACAATCCATACCAGACCTAAGGGCCTGGTATGCCCCGCGCTCGCCGCAATAGGAAAATTTGTTTTTCCTATTGCAGTGAGCGCGAGATGCAGCACCCTGCTCTTGCGTTGTATCTGGTCCGTCGGATAATAGTACATTCTGTCACACGCTTTCGCATGCTCCCGATGCTCGAAGGGGTGGATTTGTGAAATGGGCGGATGTTTGCGGGGCGTGTTTACTGAACTGAAGGGTGGGTTTAGCAATGTTTATGGGCGTGTTTAAGATATATATATTGTAACATTGAAGTACACGCCCTTATCTCTGCCCCAGCTGTGTGCATTCTGTAGGCACACCGCCCCTTGCAAAGTTGTATGAGCATCGGGAGCTTGCGGGAGCGTATGACAGAATGTGGTATTAAGTGCGCATGCGCTGTGTAGAGATCATGATCAGCTGTTGATGTTCAGAGATTTTCGGAATCTCCTCAGCGCCTGCGCAGTACAGGACGGACACTATCCGATGGTCTCCTCAGCGCCTGCGCACTACAGGGCGGACACTATCCGATGGGGGACTATTTTCGATAGGACACCGGATCTTGTTCGTGTAGCACTACCCCCATAGGCGTTGAGTCAGAGTTCCCCACTGCTGCACAGCCAGTCACTTAGCATTTTCAACTTGCATCCAGACACAGAGCTTTGTTATTGTTGTTTTATTGAGGGGATGATAATTTGGATGGGGTTAGGGATTATGGGATGCCCAACTTGATAGTAACAGAAAAATCCAGGGACAACTTCCTCCCTATTACAGTTCCACTTCTTCCTCCTGCACAAAACTTGATCCTTGTACAGCTCCGCTTGATTTACTCTGCAGAACTCCAATTGATTTATTATGTGGGAGCTAACAGCCTCTTATTAGCTCAGCAAAAGCCCCTTCCAGGCTAGGAACTCTCAGTCCCTTGGAAAAGTAGCACATGTAAAGTGAACAGCATCCTGCAACACCTTCTGCTTCCCTGTAGACTCTGATGCCAGCTCTATTGCTTGCAGAAATGCTAGCAAGGTTAGATGAAGACTTAAAGTTTAACTAAAGGCAAAACTTTTTTTTTTTAGTTTTGGATAGAGTGGAGATGGATTAGAACACTTGTCATTTTTTTTTGCTGTCTGTGCCCCCCGTTAGGGAGATTCACCCTCTCTATTTGTCCTGTTTACCATTATCATTGAAAGTGAAAGTAAGAGAAAATCCCAAATTTTGGGTTGTCCCCATAAATGTAATATAGGGGAAATCTTCCTATGTGGACACTAGCTCTGGTTACCTGGGGGTGCACAAGGAATTCCCTTAATTTGCAGAGATTTCCTCTCACTTCCGGTTTGGCTATGGGATAGGAAGTACCAGACACTGATAGACGTCACAAGACTGTTCTAACTACTGATGAGAAAAGGTATTTAGCAGTTTATATTTACTAAAATAATTGCATTTCCATGTTCTGTGTACTGTGGGAGACCAGATATAGTGAATGCAGGCTCCTGGGTTTAGTAACACTTTAACCACTTGCCGCTCGCCCACCATCAAATGACGGCTGGGCGGTGCGGCTCTCAGTCTGGGTGGACATCATATGACGGCCTCCCAGAGCGACCGCTCTTGCGCGCCCCCTGGGGCGCGCAGCTCGGCGATCGCTACCGAGCCGTGTTGCTAGGACACGGTGCGACCCCGATCTGTTTAAAGAGCTGTGGCCGCGGCTCTTTAAACATGTGATCAGCTGTGTCCAATCACAGCCGGTCACATGTAAACACGGAGATGCTGGTAATCGGCGCTCCTTGCCTCACACTGACAGAGTGTGAGGAGAGGAGAGCCAATCAGTGGCATTTCCTCACAGGGGACAGCTAAATATGTAATCAAGGCACTGATCATCAGTGCCCTGATTACAATTAAGTGCCCACCAGTGCCAGCAATGATTGCCCACCACTGCCAGCAGTGATGCCAGTCAGTGCTGGTTATCAGTGCTGCCCATCAATGCTCATCACTGCTGCCCATCAATGCTCATCACTGCTGCCCATCAATGCCACCCATCAATGCCCATCAGTGCCGCCTATCCGTGCCACCTATCTATGCCCACCATTGCCGCCTATCTGTGCCCACCAGTGCGCCTGTCTGTGCCCAGTGCCCACCAGTGCCACCCATCAGTGCCGCCTATCAGTGCTCATCAGTGCCACATATCAGTGCCCATAAGTGTGGCATATTCATGCCTCCTCATCAGTGCCGCCTCATCAGTGCCCATAAGTGCCGCCTCATCAGTGCCCATAAGTGCCACCTCATCAGTGCCCATCAGTGCAGCCTATCAGTGCCCATCAGTGCTGCCTCATCAGCGCCCATCAGTGAAGGAGAAAAATTACTTATTTACTAAATTTACTGACAGAAACTAAGAAAAACTTATTTTTTTTCTAATTTCTTTTTTTTTTTTTAGGAAAAAATAGAAAACCCAGGAGTGATTAAATACCACCAGAAGAAAGCTCTATTTGTGTGAAGAAGATGATAAAAATTCCATATGGTTACAGTGTAGCATGACCGCGCAATTGTCATTCAAAGATGGCGCTTCCAAAGCGCCTTAAAATCGTTGCAAAAGCGCTGCAAAATGATTTTTTTTTAAAGGTTACGTGATTTTAAAAAAAGCGACCCGCTAGCACCCAAAAAAACGCCGCAAGATTGCCGCTTAAACGTCGCTAAAGCACCGCAAAAACGACTGGCACTTCAGTGTGAAAGGGGTCTTTGGGTATTTGCATAGCCCCAGATATTTAACCCAAAACAAAATTTGATTAAAAGAATATCACAGCACAGCCTTGGCCTTTGCTATGTATCATAGCTTTGTAAATCTCAGAAATGGATGGACAGAAATATAAATTCTTTGGCAAATAAAACACTTACTATATATGTATTTCATCCAAGTATTTGCTGTTCTGCTGTTGGTCTGGAGCTCAGCTTTAAGACACACATCTCTGATTGAGTCTCTATACAAAGCCCCTAGAAAGGGAAGGTGAAAGAGGAATGAGTCATTAGTGTGTGTATGTATCTTGTCTTTGAGCTATTGAGCTCTGTAAACAAGCTTTTTTTCCACCAAGGAGCAAAGGAGAGTCTGAAAAATACGCAATACATAAATAAAGTAAATAAAAAAGAAGATATACACAAAGCCATTTTAGGTTCCTTTATAAACTGCCGGACATGTAGTGGTTACACAAGCAGGGAAAGAGGCCCATGGGCAGCTTCATACAAAGTGCGTTACCAAGAAATTTCCATTTGCTTTTATTTGGAAATATATGACTCTACACCTCTTTACACATTACAGGGGAAACGATTTTTGGATTCATTAATTTATAATCTCTGCTGCGTTGCTAAATTACTTATTTTGACCACAGATAAAATGCCAAGGCCGTTTGTGGTCATCTGCTACCTCCCACAACCTGTCAAGTGTTATTAAACTGTTAGCGCTTATATATGTATTTCCTACTAGCACTTTCTGCATTTTAAGTTATATGGGGTTGATGGAATTCCCAAAAACAATGGAAGACATCTGATATCATTTGAAATAAATCACCATAGGAAACAGCCACCACAGTGGCTTAGACAGCAGGCTTTAGCAGCGCTTCCCTCTGTTTCTGGTAAATAGCTTTGTCCTGGGACATAAACAGATAGCCATTCTGTGCTTGCGAATTTAAAGAGTAACTCTACTTTTGTTGAGAAAATAAACATTCCCCTCCGGTAGGTGATCTGTGTACATTGCAGAGATTTTAACCCCTAAGCTTTTTGTATCAATTAGCCGACACAGTTGTGCCAAAAGTGTGCGCCCTGCGCGCTTCTGGCATAGTTAATGGTGGCTAACGGAAAGCTCCCGATCGCAAGAATTTACGATTATGTGATCGCCGTGATGGCCAATTGTGGCGGTCACATGATCATAAACCCCACTCCACCTCCCGGCATCTGAAACCTCTTAAAGGGCCGGAAGGTGTCGGCACAAAAGGGTTAACAAACTTTGTTGCAGATTCCTACCTTTTGTTATTCTGAAGGAATAGCTTTTTGTTTTTCTGTGCTCATGCGCTTAGTGAATCTGTATGAGAGAGGTTTTATAATTATCATACAGCTGCTGCACACGCAGGGCTCTAATGAGGAAAGTGGCAGGGTCTACATCCCTTTAGACGTGATTTCCCTTTGAGATTACCTAACCAAAATTGACATTTTTGTTGCAGGGGATGCCCAAAATCTGACTTGTATCTTAGTGCAGACTTCTGGGAAATTCAGTGAGCCAAATAACAAGCAGGAAATTACATTTCTGGGGGGGCGTTCTATACACTATCTGTGTACAGAATGCCTCCAGGTAGCCATATTGCATTTTACAGAAAATTGCAGAGCTGCAGATTGAAAAGGAAAGGTCGTTTTTATTAACATTTAATTACAATATGACTTGTAGAAATATGAACTCCAACGCTCAGGTAAATCCGAACCAAGATGCATACCTCCTTAACCTCCAGAGAAGGGAGAGCCCCAGGTGCTGGCTAATGCCTGTATAGGTAGAGATGAATGAAGAAGTCTGGAAAGCCGCACGGCGAAAGAAATTTCATATGCCTTTATTCGTAGAACAGGATCATGAAGTACACAAGGCACCACGGTAAGGTGGTAAAGAGGAAAAACTGACGCGTTTCACACTTAAACTAAGTGCTTACTCATAGCTATATAGCTTAGTTTAAATGTGAAACGCGTCAGTTGTTTCTCTGTACCACCTTACCGTGGTGCCTTGTGTACTTCATGATCCTGTTCTATGAATAAAGGCATATGAAATTTCTTCCGGTGTGCGGCTGTCCAGACTTCTTCGTTCATCTCTACCTACAATATGGCTTGTGTCACAATTGTGTATGCTATATTACATAAAAAAGTAGACCCAAACAAGCTAAATCCAAAGGACTTTGACGGTACCCCAAAGTTAATAAAAAGTATCAAAAATTGTTTATTATTTCATGGTAAAAAAATTCACATATGTGCAGATCATCTGCAGTCATCTCACTCCATGCTAATTTGAGGAATGACATGATGGGAGCCTTTTCATTCACCTAACAAAAGATCTTTCACATTACTAAGTGCAAACCACACGACTTTACTTGGGATACCTAGTTCCAATTACATAGGAATTTGAGACTATCTTAGAAAATGAGGAGGACTGTTTTTTGGCATCGTATGGGTGACAATGACCGGTTGTTGGAGGACCATTAAATGTGTTTTCTATTTGTATGCTTTGGTTCCAACCCGTGAGTGTTCTTGCTGAAACATTTCCTGAAGAAGCAGGTTATCCCCTGCAAAACGCAAACTGCGTCGAATTTACAGCAACTCACTGTGCTCTACTGCAGTGGAGAAAACAAGAACCTATACTGAAAGGAGTACCAGATGGTTTTGGCAATTTTTATGTGCAATTTTTGTGTGCCTTTCGTGTTTTTTGATATGTACATAACAAAAGAAAAGACCTAGTGTTCAAGGTGTGACCCCTCTGGATTTTTTGGAAGGTAGACCAGGTATTAAGTAAAAATATATATTTATTGATCACATCTGATAAAATTACAATATCAAGAAAGTAGCATGTAAAAGGGCAATGTAAATAACAAGTAAGCTCAGTACAAAAGCATAAGCATGAAACTTAGCTGCCCTAGAACCGTGGGTAGGCTAGCGAGAATACATGCTGGAAAATGACGCCTAACATGTTTCGGACCATGTCGTCCTTCCTCAGAGGCTTAATGTCATTTAGAGCAATCGTATAATGTTCTATAAATATAAATATTGTGAACATTAGTATAAATGAGAGTAACAAAATAATACAGTATAAATTTGTACTGTATTATATTGTTACTCTCAAAATCTAGAGGGGTCATACCGTGCCTTGAGCACTAGGTCTTTTCTGTTGTTTGATACATTGGATTAGACAGACCAGGTTTTCTGCACACACTGACAATTCCTGTTGTATTATTAGATATGTACATATGTGAATCTTTTTATCATGAAATAATAAACAAATTTTGATACTTTTTATTAACTTTGGGGTACCGTCAAAGTCCTTTAGATTTAACTTGTTAGGGTCTACTATTTTGTGCATCATTGTCCAGGATGAGGTAACGGACATAAATTGTCCATTATCTGAGGTTTTTTTTTAACTGAGGCCTTCCTCGCAATTTTCTATTTTCCTATATGCTATATTATTATTTTTTACATGCTAATTTTTACCCTTCAAAGCAAATTTCCATCATGGGATGTCAATGGAAGAGAATGAAGTGAATGGTGGATGTATAATTTCTGGAATAAACCTAAATTTCCAGTCGTTAACGTTCCTGCTCACAACAGCCCCTGGAAAGAAGCATGTAAGCAATGAAGTCAAGTTTTTCTCAACCTTTTTATCCCAGAGGAACCCTTGAAAATAATTTTCAGGTCTAAGTAAACCCCTGTTATAATTTATTCACAGAGTGTCAGTGGGAAGGACAAGGTCAGAATTACCCAACCTTTCTTACAGACAGCTAAAAAAGATCATGTCTTCTTGTTGGCTCTGCCAAGTGGCACTGAAGCCAAGATTGCACATGCCCATCCGATGAGAGGACAATTGGCAACAGCTCAAGGAACCTCTATCAACCTCAAGAGGAATCCTAGGGTTCCACAGAACCCTAGGTGAAAATGGCTGCTGTAGACACACAATTGTATAGTTAATTAGAGACAATAAAACTTTTGAGAAATTTGGAAGTAAAATAGGTTGTATATTTAAAGCGGTATTAAACCCAAAACCAAAAATGTAACTTTCTTGTTTAGGCTTTTTTCCTCTATTTTAACCTAATGATCTGGCCAGTAACACACCTGTATCAGGGTGCCTACACCCTGGATGAAGGAGCAACAGAGACATCTCTGAACAGCAGCATTGCCAGTCTGAGGGGGAGGAGATTTTTAGATGTGCTAGCAGATTTAGGTACACTAAACAAATTGGAGCCAACCCTCAGCTCACACTTTTTAAAGTGGCTCTGACGGCAGAAGTTTTACCTTAAAGCATTCTGTGCATTAGGGTATAAAACCTGTGATCAGTCGCCCCCAATCTCCCTTATAGTTTCTCGAGCCCCATCTCAATCCAGCACTGAGCCCGAGAACAGCCACTCTTCCTGCTCTCTACCTCCTCATTAGACATGGAGGCAGCAGGAGACATTGGCTCCTGTTGCTGTCAATCAGAGCCTGTGAGGAGGAAGCGGGGTGGGGCCGTCACACAGAGCCCAGCTTGGGATCAAGCCCACATGAGTGCCTCCATAGCAAGTGGCTTGCTAGGGGGGTGCTCTTAAGGGGGGAGGAGCCAGGAGCATCAGCGGAGGACCCCAGAAGAAGAGGATTGGGGCTGCTCTCTGCAAAACTATTGCACAGAGCAGGTTAGTATAACATGTTTGATATTTTAAAAATATTTTTTTTCCTTTACAATCACTTTAAGCAGTTTTAGGAAACAGTTTTAGGAAACAGTGTTTTTTCTTATGGGATAAAGTTTATACATAACTATATAAAAGCTAATCATTGTAAGTATTCCTGTCAGTGTTAAATGGTTTGTCTCATCCCTATAACTGCTACATCTGCAGCACAGCTTGTTCTGTTGAAAAACCATAGACAAACTTACTGGCTAGATCATCATGTAAAATAAAATAAAGAAAGCCTAAAGAAGAAAGCGAATGTAGCCATCACTTCTAAGAATTTGTAAGCTGGAATATAATAAATGCTTTTTTGGTTTAATACTGCTTTAAAGCTCAGGCAAATAAAAATGCACTATGTGCTTCTCTTATGTAGACAAAGAATTAGTGCAATCGGACAGAATGAGGTGTTGTCATACAACAAACTTTTTACGTTAATTTAAAACATCAATTTTATTTACCATGTCACTATAAAAACATATAATATACATACTCCCATAGAGCATGGTACAAGATAACATCAAAACTTGTATATTCTGTAGCTTAACCACTTCAGCCCCGGAAGGATTTACCCCCTTAATGACCAGACCATTTTTTGCGATACGGCACTGGGTCTCTTTAACTGACTATTGCGGGGTCATGCAATAGTAGCCACCTCTTTTGTCTTCCAGGCAACAAGAGTAAACATCCTCCATCACGCAAGCGGCGCCGGCTTTGTGCGAGCGCATGCGCGGCCAGTCGATCTCGAAGGGAATATCATAGAGCAGATCTCACGTGCGACACTTAACCCCTCTTGTTCCACATCAAGTGACCATATATTAGATCTCCATAATGCTAATCTGCTCCCAGTGACCGATGGAGACAGACAGCTAGGGAGGGAGCCGAACAACGAACCCCCTTACTACCAGAGGACCTCTCAACCTACTCTGGTACCACGCCAATGCCTGGTTGCTGTTCTACTTTTTGGTTACCTGAAAACTAACCTTTTGTTGTAGTGATGTTTCACAGACCCCAACATGCAAGTTCAGACCCAGGTTCCTTAGAGAGAGAGATGCCATGACCCCTCATGCACCCCTTGAGTAACTTCAGACCAGGCTTTGAGCAGTAGAAACAACTTTACTGAACTTTTGGCAGGACATGTACAACATATGGCCATGTCCTTTCCCTACCTTAACCTAACTGTGACTGCCCCAGTTTACCTGTGTGGGTGTAGCATCCTTGGGGAGAGTCCAAACTGGAAATAGCTTAAGCAAAGGAGTTTATGTCCATGGGAATATTCCGATGGATCAGCAATCCAAGCATACCAGCAAGCTTCTCAAGACATGGATCTGAGTTCCTGTGAGTGCATCCCGAGCCTGATCTAGGTCTCTTTGCTTTTGTTGCATGTGTTTCCAGAGTTTTTCGTGTTGGGGGGGGGGGTCTTCACCCCTAAAATGGATTTAATGGATTGATATATGCATAGGATTTTCCTGGGTACACATTTTTAACACAGTTTCCTAAGGATTTTTATATGTTTGTTTATTCATTTATTTATTATTCATTTGAACGTTCTGTATTCATAGGGTTTATGTTGACATCATTTGATATTATACTGTTTTGTTTTTGTTTTGTGTTTTTAGAGTTTGCCTGGTGGTGATTTAGACTGTGGCTATATGAGGATTCCAGTTATCAGCTAATAGATTGATTTTGACCTTTTTGCCTGCCCTCTTCGCCTCCAGGCTCCCTCTATGGGGTTGATTTACTAAAGGCAAACCCACTTTGCACTACAAGTGCATTTGGTAGTGCAGTCGCTGTAGATATGAGGGGAAGATCTGAAATGAGGGGAAGCTCTGCTTGCTTCTATCATCCAATCATGTACCAGCAAAAATGCTGTTTTTTCTTATCCTTGCATGTCACCCTCAGATCTACAGCGAGTGCACTTCCAAGTGCACTTGTAGTGCAAAGTGGATTTGCCTTTAGTAAATAAACCCCTATTTGTTCTATAGACCACACCTGATCATGTTTAGAAGGATATGATTGATCATGTGATCAGTGTTTTACATATACAGTGGAACCTTGGATTACGAGCATAATCCGTTCCAGGAGAATGCTTGTAATCCAAAGCACTTGCATATCAAAGCCAGTTTCCCTATAGAAGTCAATGGAAATGAAGATAATTCGTTCCACATTGACTTCTATTACATGCAATACCGCATTTGGCCAGAGGTAGGGGGGTGCCAGAGAGCCTCGGAAATACTTGGGGACAGCTCGGAAAGCCTTGGAAACACTCGGGAACGGAGTATTTCCGAATCTTACCGAGTATTTCCGAACGGCTCCGAACCGTTCCGAGTGTCCCCGGCGCCCCCGCACCTCTGGCCAAATGCGGTACTGCACTGCCCATTAGCTTGAATTCTGCTCACAAACCGAGTCAGAATTTAAAAGAAAAAGTCGCTCATCTTTCAAAATGTTTGTTAACCGCGTTACTCGTAAAGCAAGGTTCCACTGTATAAATTTGAGATTGGAGGTATGTTGTCTTTTAGCTATGACTAAGCACCCGTAAGGGTGTGAAACGCCTCAGCTATACCTGTATCTGTACCTCTGTTGCTGTATGGACTTAATTTTAATACAATAAAGGTGTTTGCATTGGAATGCGGCCATCCATCCTTTTCTTCCATTGACTATGTATGCAGAGCCAGCACCCTTTACCTCATTTGCAGAGAAGGTGTAACTACGGGTCTACTACCTGGAGCTGTATTATTTTCCTCTAGGTCACTTTGCTTGTTTTGCTGCACCCCCCCCCCCCCCCCCAGGATCCGAGCCCCTTTATATGACAAAGGGGGAGGCTGAACCCCAGAGGAAAACCCGTGAACACACGAGAAAGGCGGCACAAGCATGAACCCGTTCCCTCCCAACCTGGGCAGCCGGATGAACTGACTAAACAAGAGTAGGCAACCTGCCTACATGCAGCACATCGAAAGAATGTTATTTTTTTAAAGAAGTGTAAAAGTAGAGTTTTCCTTAAAATGGAATTTTGCAGCCAAGTGACCTTTAAACACCTAATTCAACATTTTAAGAAGGCTAAAATAATAGGTCTGTATTTGCAAGAATTCTATACATTGTACAAAATAGAACCTAAGTTAGATAAATGGTTGCGAACTGAAGTTTTTCCTAGAAAAAGAAAAAAAAAAAAAAGAAGATCTTCAGCATAATCTGTTCTGTTAAGAGCTGGAGACCGTAAGGGCAAGACTGCCACACTTAGCAAGTGTCTGTGGCAATAACTTCTGTGCAACCATTTAAAAATGAAAGTATTTTTCTTTAAGACACACAAAGCACTGTTTGTTTGCTCTAAACTGTACACACTTAGTTGCAGAGAGGTGAGAAAGTTGGCCCGGAGGTAGTGAAGACTTTTTAACCAATCAGAAGTTTATAAATATAGGTATGAATAACTGCTGTATTCAAAGACTAATTGAGCAAAGATGAGTCGTTAAAAAATGAATGAACAGACAGCAAACTTTTAGCGAGATCGGAGATTGATATGCAGCCGTCTGAATTGGTGATCTGTACGTTCGGTCTGACTTTCTATGAAGTATTGAGGGATCTCAGAATCGAAGTTTGCCAGTTGGAAGAAACATTGCAGCTTGAACCTGTGACACATAGGACTGTCGTATCTGGAGACATGAAAAAGAGTAAGAAATAGGCCGTCTCGCTATATTGGGTAGTAATGCTGGTTTCATGGTTTGTCCTTACATGTACGCACTGTGACCCTTCTGCCTTACTGATCATTTTTATCCAATTTTCCGTTAACCACTTGACGGGTAAAAGCTGACAGCCACCAAAAATAACTAAAATGGATGAGATATTTTAACCACTTCAGCCCCTTAATGACCAGGCCATTTTTTGCGATCCAGCACTGCGTTGTTTTAACTGACAATTGCACGGTCATGCGACGCTGTACCCAAATAAAATTTATATCTTTTTTTTCCCACAAATAGAGCTTTCTTTTGGTGGTATTTGATCACCTCAGCGGTTTTTATTTATTGCGCTATAAACAAAAAAGAAAAGTTGGAACTTTGAAAGTGCTGATAAACCTCCCGTAAGAAAAACTATTTGTACACCATATAGAATAAAAATATTATTTTTTATTATTATCTATATTATTTCATAGATAAAGAGTGTGTCTCATACAACATGAGACATTACACTAAAGACAATGTACCAGCATCCAACTACTCATCCCCATACACTACCCCCTAATCTCCAATGGGTATAATGACCTCTATTAACTGATCAATACAGCATGCAGGGCTCAAAATTTCAAGTCCTGAGCTACTAGCCAGCTACTGAGCTACTCGCTACCAGTTTCCCCACCCAACCCCTACCCTGCTCTGCCCCTAATCCCGCCCGTAAACACACCCTCATAAATTATCTCATGAAATGACACCTAAATGTTTTATGCAGAATTAAGCTACAAAAATAAATATTACCCACAGGTTTATCAGTACCCCTCAGGACAGCCTCACCTGTGCTCATCAATGCAGGCTCACCTGTTCCCACTATTGCAGCCTCACTGTACCCACCATTGCAGCCACATTGTGCCCATCCATGCAGCCACACTGTGCCCACCATTGCAGCCACACTGTTCCCATCATTGCACCCTCACTGTGCCCACCATTGCACCCCCACTGTGCCCACCACTGCACCCCCACTGTGCCCGCCATTGCAGCCACACTGTGCCCACAATTGCACCCTCCCTGTGCCCATCATTGCAGCCACACTGTGCTCGCCATTGCAGCCACACTGTGCCCATCATTGCAGCCACACTGTGCCCATCATTGCAGCCACACTGAGCCCACTGCCCACTATTGCAGCCACACTGTGCCCACTATTGCAGCCTCACTGTGCCCATTGCAGCCACGCTGTGCCCACTGCCCACTATTGCAGCCACATTGTGCCCACCATTGCAGCCTCGCCTGGGCAGAGGAAGAGAGAGGGTGGCCGGATCATGACTGGAGGAACAGGAGAGCCGCAGGATCACAGAGCGCAGATAGCATGCTGTTACAGCTTACATTACAATTGCCTCCGCTCTGCTTGCCATCACACACAGCCCTGTCTCCTCCTGACCCGGAGCCTGTAATAGACAGAATGCATCCCAGCATTGGACTCGCGTTCTGTCTATCACAGGCACAGGTCAGGAGGAGACGGGATTGTGCGGGATGGTGAGAAGAGCAGAGGCAATTGTAATGTAAGCTGTAACAGCATGCTATCTGCGCTCTGTGATCCCGTGGCTCTCCTCTTCCTCCATGCTCTCTTCCCCCAGGGGGATGGCTGGGAGAACGGCTGCCGATCAACCCCACCCGCCGGCGGTGCTCGCCCCCCCCCCCCCCCCCACTCTCAGGCAGCCCAGCTCCTCGCCAGCCCTCATTTTCCACTCGCAAATGGTGAGTGGAAAATTTGAGGGCTGCAGCATGGATAGCAAAAAATATGTCAGTCAAGAGAAATATATGCCAAGGAGATAGCTACAACCCAACGCGTTTTGCCCTGTCGGCTTCTTTAGGGGTTCTAGTGGAGGGCAGATGGGTAAGTAGAGATGATTCAATATATACTGATTCTGGGAAACCCAATAGGGGTATAGACACACTTCCACCAAAGTCCTTAAATATGAATCAGGTGTCTTCCAAGTATCGAACGGACCAATACATCAGCCCAAAAAGGGAGGTCCCTCCCCAAAAAGCCAAAAGGAGGTCCAATGCAAAAAGTTTAGCAACTTGACTAATACCATTCCATATTCAAGAAACAGACACTACAAAACGGTACAGTGTTATATCTTATTGCTCCTGCAACAGTATTCCTTCAATCCTAGTCACATAGATGGAAAATTTGCTCTATCATCAACCAGTACCTTCAAGCAGAGACCCACCAGTGCTGTTTACATAGGCAGATTGCTGTTCTCCCTCTCCTGGGAACGATCGTGGGTAGCCGGCAGACATGGGGTCTGCTGGACCCCCTGATTGGCACCCCTTATGTCCAATCAGCACGCAATAGCACCTCCAGCGGCGCGCGCCTACCCCCAGTGGCTATAGCATGAAATGATATACAGGTATGTGAAAAAATATAAATTAGAATATTATGCTGAGTAAATAGATACCACATGTCATGCTTTAAATTGAGCGTACCGGTGAAATGGGGAAAAACTATGGTACATTAAATTATCCATAGGCAAACCCTTAAAAACCTTTACAGGTTACCAGTTTAGAATAAACAGGAAGTCTGGCACTAGAATTATTTCTCTCGCTGTGACATTTGCGGCAATACCTCACATGTGTGGTGCGATCACTGTTTACATATGCATGCGGGACCTACGCATCTGTTTGCATTTGCATGTGAGAATGGGGGGACAGGAGCACTTTAACGCCTTGTAAGCAACAAATCGAACCCAAAAGTGAGAAAATCCTCATAGTTTCTGGTTTCATTCATCACATAGAAGGAGAGGGTACAGATGTACCTTCTCCTATTCTGTGTTAAGCTGGCCTGACTGAGTGCAGCGGTCCCAGGTTCCTCAATCACACTGGAGAGCCCAGGTAGGCGGCGGCAGCGCGAAGGGGGGGCCCCTTTCAATCCCTGTAAAAGTGATCAGGCGGCTGTATAGCCACTTGGATCACTTTTATCTAAAAACAGCATCACTGCCACTAAAAAAAATTATACCCGGATAATCGCTGAAGCTACAGTCATAATCCTGGTGTAACACACTGCATTGTTACTGGTTGCAGGATGCTTAATAGCCACAAGATGGCAGTGTTCTGCGGTTTAGCTATTACAAGATTTAGTATAGCAATGCTAAGAATGTTGGTACTTGTATGCTGCAAGCAGGATTTTTTGCACTCAGATAAGCTGGAACTGAACTACAGATCCCAGAAGAGTCGACAAAGGGACAGGAGCCTTTAAAAAAGAAAAAGCCCGGGAACATTTGGGGAGAGGGAGAGAAGGAAGGAGACTGGGATAGAATCAGGACGCGTGAGAGAAGGTAGTGCGAATCCAGGAGGACACAGCCTGGAGAGGCAGGATAGCCGATCCTGCAGGCAGACAGATTGGTTCATCACAATTGGCACAACTTAATCCGCGAAAGAACAGGGAGAAAGGGGGGCCCCAAAAGTTAGGTAATCGCTTCGCCCTGCTGTATTGAAAGACTAGGGAGAGAGGGTTCCTAACCCATACCACGCCATCACAATACAAGCTTATTTATTGTTGCCAGCTACTTAGACTCAGAATTTCCTACAGTACAGACTGCCACATAGAGATACAGACTCCATAGTCCATTCAGTGCTGTGGCCTATCTCCATGACTGCTCATTGATGCTCTGCAAGCAGGATATCAGCAATAATGCTTCTGCTTCCCTGATAGGTAGGAATTCTGTATGCATTTCACTTCAGGCCTATTTTACCCAAGGAAGGAACAAGTTTCGCAAGCCTAGTTCTGCACTTAAAGAGACACATTTTTGTTAAAATCTGCTCCCACCCCGTTCCAGCTTAAGCAACCACTATAATCATCTGATGTCCTTAAAGCAACTTCCCAGGGATGTCACCATCTATTAAAGGGGAACTCTGCTTGCTATTTCACCATCTCTGGGAAAATGCCATTTCTCACCTAATTAGACTATACCTCGACTGTGCACCAACCTTAGGGCCTCATCAAGCCGGCAGAAGAGTCCTTCTCATATTTTGTGATTGGTTCTTTAGGAGTCATTTCTTATCAAAATCATCAGAGAGTAAAACCCTGACTCTGGCTACTTGAAGCCCACAAGTGAGCTAGCCTAATATCTCTTTCTCTTCTCTTTTCTGCTCACTTGGGGAAGTTTTCTCAGTAGGAGAGCTAACATTTGAACTCTGAATCCTGCAGGACGATTGGGTCTACTTAATGTGGTGCTGTTCTGTGTCATGTTGCCTATTTCTTATATGTTGTTCTCCCTTGTGTACATCAGACGTTAATTTTTTCATGCTTATACTACTGCTAATCAAAAGTGGTGTGTTTATCCTTTGTGCGATGACTAGGGTGACACCTATCTAAAGTATTATGGTGGTGTCAGCAGGGGTTGTGACTCAACCAGGGCTCAGAAGTGAACAGGGAACCCAAAATACTAAGTAGCTCCCGAGGGGGTAGCGCTACACTGGTATACATATGAGTAGGTTCATTTGCAGGAATTGGGTAAATCCCAAGACTGCTGCACTGACTGCATGGGCACTGGCAGCTCATCACTTATGCAGTTAAGACCAGAGGGATAGGGAGGGTGTAGGGTGTTAGTTCACCTTATTTTTTCAGAAAAAGCAAACTTACCCTTTGAATCCATTGGTTATTTTATCTCATAACAATTTTCTACTAAAAGTATTCAATTGAGCAACAGAAACTGAGTCTTTGCAGAATATTTATTTCGCATTCAAGCTGGATTCCAGGCAGATATAAAATACACAAATGATTTCAGCTACATTAATGGAGAACCCACATCAGCATAGTTGTATAAACCCTTGTGGTATCCCTCAGGGGATGAGTGATTTAGAAAGTACTGAAGCCAAAAACAGCTAGGGAATCAGTATTTACAGAGAAGCAAGGTCAGCAATGGCAGCCTATACATTTCTTTCACGTTAGGTTTCTCTTAGGATTTATTAAATCCAAGTGATCATTTTTTGTAAATTGGCTTTTACAGTAGAAATATCTCAAAATTAGATATTGGTGAACTGAGAAAGCAAAAAACCTCACCATGATGTGATCGCTTACACACCATCAATAAATCAGAATATCTGAACTGTGAGTGAACTTTACAAGACTTCCTACTGAGTGATGGGGTGGATGGCCTGGATACCTGCAGATGAGAGTAACAAATGTGCCCCTGGTGTGTAGTGTATCTTACAGCTGCTTAGCAAAAGGCCATATGCATTAGTTCCTGTGTGTCCAATCCCAGCATTTTCATGTACCTAGCAGGCACAGGTGCAGTATCCAGTCAGAACACCTACTTTCTGGGCATATGTCTCAAAAGTGGGAGGCGGCTCCTCAGAATGGTGAGGTGATTCTCTGGAAGTCAATGAGAAAGAGATTTCTATGTAGTGCACCCTAAAGCCTCGTACACACACAATGAGAATATCGGACAAATGATCGTCTTTTTTTTTTTTTTGCATGCTAGTCTCATATCGAAAATGAAGAGTTTACTCAACTTTCTCAAAATTCTCATACGACAGAATACAACTTCGGAAGTCATATAATGTATTTTATCATATCCTTTCGATTCTGAGCGTGCCTAGTCTTGCTCTTCCAATTTTTTTCGGACGAAAACTGTACTGTGTAAACAAAAATTGTATAATCTGGTATCGTATGAGAAAAAATGTTGTGTTTGTCCCTTCGAATGATTTCAGATGATAAATGGTCGTGATCAGCTCTCGAAAGCTGTTTATTAACGATCAGATTATCATACGTGCCCTTCGAAAGCTGTATTTTTCATCCGATTTTCTGATTATGTATACTAGGCTTTACAGTTTAGGTCAATGTAGAAATCTCTAAATGGAAACTATAATGACCAGTGTACTAAGGAGTGCCCCTCAGTAAACAATGTCAATGGTTTTAGAGTCAGACATTGTGGGGGTTCATTTACTAAAACTGGTGCACTCAGAATCTGGTGCAGCTGTGCATGGGAGCCAATCAGCTTCTAACTTCAGTTTGTTCAATTAAGCTTGGACAATAAAAACCTGGAAGCTGATTGGTTTCTATACAGAGCTGAACCCAATTTTGCACTCTCCAGTTTTAGTAAATCAACCCCAGTGTGGCTAATTGGTGATGTTTCAAGTAGGGTGTCTTGAGGTTTCTTCAGGGGTGCCTTTGCAAAATGCCTAAAAATTGCCCCAAAATTGTATACAAGCCAGTGCGTGGATGAAACCTGCCTTTTAGTGACACAAAGCCACAGGTTTTCATTGTACACCATTACAACCTCCTAGATGCCAACCTCCTAACGACCAAAGGCATCATCAGTTGATAAAGAGGATGTCAGTTGCCTGCATATCATCCTTTTTTTACCCACCCTTGCCTTTCTCCATTAGCTTTAGGGTCTAATTAGCTAAGTGAAGGAGAAAAACTGTGGGAGAAGAGAAACATTGGAATACTAGTCAGTACCAGTTTGCAAAAGTGTATTTGCTTTGGAAGAATACGTCACATTTAACGTTGGGTGTCCTATGTGTATTGATGTTGCTGCATTATCTAAAACTGTCAGAATAGTTTTTACATTTTAGAATGGGGTGCCTCAAGACTGTCCATAATTTAAAGGGTGCCTTAAGTGAAAAAAGGTTATGAAACGCTGGCTTACAAGATGTCCATATATATAGCGAAGGGTAAGCTACACCTAGTGGTAAGGCAGTATTGGGGTCGTGGGATGTACATAGGAGGATATCTTGTATGTCTTGGCTAGAGTCCCAGATTCTGAGAAGAAAAGGTACATATATGGGCAAAGTTTTAACTGTGCTCCTCCAGTGCTCACTGGACCCCGAGACTAGGGAAGAGGGCAGGCACAGATAACTCTGGCTCTCAGCCATGAGCTAAAAGGTGGAGCCAGTTGTTGGCTCTGCCCCATCATCTGATAGTTTTGTTGGCCAGCATAGAAAAAAAGAAGAAAATAGGAAAAAGATAGAAAGTCCAAACAGCATGTGTATTTATGTAAAAGCATTTAAACTGTGTCCCTGTCACAGAGTGATTACCTTAATTTCGCAGACGCCACTATTTTGTACCAGAAGATCTCTGGACTGGGGTTATGGAAGTAGTTGTGAAGCACACCTTGTGTTTATCTTAGTCTAATCCAAACCTTCTAGAGTTCTTCCTTAAACCTTCATATATAACAATGTTTATGCGTGATTGATAGGTATATTGTACAATTACACAATTATGACCACAGACTGTCCATCAAAATGTCCAATGCTGCAGTTTGTAACTCCCCAGCTACAGAAATATACATGGCACAAATGTACCCAATGACCCAAGGGTTCATTATCTCTGACAGGTTTAGAAATAGCTTTTTTGTCACATATGCTTAGATCATTAGCGCTTGCAATTGTTATTAAATTCACAGCAGTCTATTTTTCCTGGGTTTTGTCAGCGGTGTTGTTGCTGGCTCTCCCAGATGAATACATCTGAAAAATGAATTAAACAGTGGACCATATCCTCTCTGCTAAAATGCAGGCCGAGCTAGTGAGAGTACATCAATCGACACTCTGTTAAGGGATCTATATCAAGCCCGAGCAAAGGTTTATTGTTAATTGCTATTTCTCTGTACCAAGCTCATTAAACCCACTGTAACTTGATGTCAAGGTTCCCTTGGAGTGGGAAGACAAGGCCTCTGAAGGAGTTTTACATTTTTAAGGATATGGAGAAACCATTATCTTAACAAGACTGAAATCTTGTTTTTATCTTGAAGGGCAAGGTTACAATTTGTTTCCTAAACTTCCTTATTCTACTGTTGCACTGTATGTAGTCACCTTCTCGGAGCTAGGTTTGAATTTTTCGTTTTAAAATCATAAATTGTCCTGATTTTGGATCAACATTGCTTTGTCCCACTTTAAAACAGGAACAATAATGTGTTTTCAAGGCCAGAATTTCTTTGTTTCTGAAAAGTCCAAACAACTCTGAGCATGGAGAACGGTTGATTAGCAAGTTTAAACACTGAAGAACAAAACTGTTCATTAAATTAATTGTTTTTCCAACTGAGAGTTGAAAACCTACTACAAAATACATACATTTATTGTTGAGCTACCCTGTTTACATTGCTCCTAACAGTATGTTAAGTTGCTCACAGACATTGAGCTTAGCAACCCACCCCCACCCCCACCCCCATCTGGCCACATTTGTGCAGATTTAGCTATTAGGTCATGTCCAGGGTACGAGTGGATGGCCCATGCCTACCTATCGCAAAGATCGATTAAATCAAACAAAATGTCATTGGAACTTTTCTGCCTGCGATTTAATTCTACTTTATCCATAGTCATAAAGATCTAGCAAGTTAGTGTGCAAGTTTAAGGGTCTTACATAATATTGGTTGGATAATACCAACTACCTTCCAACGCCTTTGAACCACTTACCGACCGGCTCCTGTATATATACGTCGGCACTTTGAAGATGGATATCTCGGTAACGGCAGCAGCTGCTGCCACAACCGAGGTATCCATCTTTACAGGAGCCGGTTCTGTGTACGATAATGGTGGTCTCTGCGGTGGGTTCGCTGCGAGATCACTGTTATCGGCGGCGGGAGAGGTGCCACCCCCCTCCCGCCGCTCTCCCACGACCTCCGCCGCTTACCACAGCCGTCGGTAGCAGCGGAGGAGATCGGGACCTGTCACTGCTGAGGTAAGGAGACGAGTGAGGCTAATATGGCCCCCACCCATCTTCATACCATAGGAGGGCGGAAGCGACGTCATGACGTCAGCTCCACACATACTGTATGTCTTAAAGGCATTTTTTTTTTTTTTTTTCATTTTTTTTTTTTTTTTTGCATTTTAGTCCAAATATGAGATCTGAGGACTTTTTGACCCCAGATCTCATATTTAAGAGGACCTGTCATGCTTTTTTCTATTTCAAGGGATGTTTACATTCCTTGTAATAGGAATAAAAGTGATCCAAATTTTTTTTAAAAAAAAAGTGCAAAAATAAATATAATAAAGTAAAATGAATAAGAAAATAAAAAAAAAAATTTTTTTTAAACCGCCCTGTCCCGACGAGCTCGCGCGCAGAAGCGAACTCATACGTGAGTAGCACCTGCATATGAAAACGGTGGTCAAACCACACATGTGAGGTATCGCCGCGACTGGTAGAACAAGAGCAATAATTCTAGCCCTAGATCTCCTCTGTAGCGCAAAACATGCAACCTGTAGAATTTTTTAAACGTCGCCTATGGAGATTTTTAAATGTAAAAGTTTGACGCCATTCCACGAGCGGTCGCAATTTTGAAGCGTGACATGTTGGGTATGAATTTACTTGGCAATATTTCACAATATAAAAATAAAAAATTTTTCACAATATTTCACAATATAAAAATAAATTGGGCTAACTTTACTGTTGTCTTATTTTTTTATTCAAAAAAGTGAATTTTTTCCAAAAAAAGTGCGCTTATAAGGCCGCTGCGCAAATACGGTGCAAAAAAAAGTATTTCCACGAGCGGGCGCAATTTTGAAGCGTGACATGTTGGGTATGAATTTACTTGGCGTAACATTATATTTCACAATATAAAAATAAATTGGGCTAACTTTACTCTTGTCTTACTTTTTTATTCAAAAAAGTGAATTTTTTCCCAAAAAAGGGTGCTTATAAGACCGCTGCGCAAATACGGTGCAAAAAAAAGTATTTCAATGACCGCCATTTTATTCTCTAGGGTGTTAGAAAAAAAACAATATATAATGTTTGGGGGTTCTAAGTAATTTTCTAGCAAAAAAACCTGTTTTAAACATGTAAACACCTAAAATCCAAAACGAGGTTAGTCCTTAAAGCGGAGTTCCACCCTAAAGTGGAACTTCCGCTCATCGAATTCCTCCCCCCCCCGGTGCCACAATTGACACCTTTCAGAGGGGAGGGGGGTGCAGATACCTGTCCAATACAGGTATCTGCAGCCACTTCTGGGCTTAGACAGCCGCAGAATATCTGCAGATGCCTGCCCCCCCATCGTTGTGTTCTGGGAAACACACAGTTCCCAGCACACATCGGGGACCAGTACAGAAGCGCAGCGTGACTCTCGCATGCGCAGTAGGTAACTGGGCAGTGAAGCCGCAGCGCTTCACTTCCCGATTCCATGACCGAGGATGGCGGCGGGGGCAGCCGAGCGACTGATCGGCTTCGGCTGCCGACATTCGCTGGACCCTGGGACAGGTAAGTGTCCGTTTATTAAAAGTCAGCAGCTGCAGTATTTGTAGCTGCTGGCTTTTAATATTTTTTTTAAGGTGCAGCTCCTCTTTAAGTGGTTAAAGTAGAACTAAAGCTGTTGCATGCCTCTGGAGTTTGGCTTCTTTCAGTGATGTAGAATCCACACTCCCCCTTATCCGCCACCACGGCTACTTATTGGACCGCTTACGCATCTGGTGTCTTCTCTCTTTGGCCATCCAGCAGCAATGTGCATTTGAGTTAAATGATCCCAGCAACCGGCTCTCAGAAATGCTAGAAATGCACTGTACACTTCATTGGGCATGCACCACAGGCAGTGTACACAGAGCAAAAATAGACTCTCATCTACCAAAAAATGCTACCTGCTAGCAATTTTTTATTTAGTTTTACTTCTGCTGTAAAATATTATGTAAAGAAAAAGTGTTCATAACACACAAAAAATTGGTCAAACTTGCACAAATGACTGAGCACATTTCCCCTACCCTCATGGGCCTGGAAATTGGTCACTTTGGTATTGAATGTAATATGAGAGACATCGAGGTAGGGGAATGGCTGTCATGTGTTACCCCTGTAGCACCCTCTAGCTTAGTGTGCTAAGGTTTTTGCTGTAGTGTAGGTAAATTGTTTGGCTTGGCTTGCTGGCGGCCAAGCATGTGTGTTTGAATCTGCATCAGGGTGAGTGACCCAGGGAGGCTGGAATGACTCATCAAGCAGCATCTCTGATGCCCCCCCTACTTGCTGGAACTTTGTAGAAACTTCCAAAAGAATGCGAGGGAGGTTTTGAGGAGCTGCCTAGAGTATTGGTGAGGGCCTCATCCAATCCCCAGCCAAATGGTCTAGCAGGGGGAGGCCAACAGGAGCAGTGTGGAGTTCGGGTGGAAGCTGGAAATGGAGTGCTGAGGAGGCTGTCGGAGGCCCTTGAGGGTAGCCCCCTAGTCTGGGGGGGGGGACCTCGGGCCTGGGGCTTGGGTGCAGGAGGGATCCTCTCACAACACAAGAAGGAGTCCTGTCCAGTGGCATGGGAGCAGGAGCCAGCGAGCATGTCCAGGAAATCTCCAGGGAGAAGATAGTCGGGTGGCTGGTGAGTGAGACAGTCGGGGAAGACTGAGAGACAGTCTGAGAGGACTGAGGAGTGGCAGTCTGAGATGGTTGTAGAGTCAGTCTGGGAGGACTGTGGAAGATTAGCCAGAAAGCCTAGTGAAAGGGGCAGCTGC
The DNA here is from genome assembly GCF_042186555.1 of Aquarana catesbeiana. NCBI lineage: Eukaryota > Metazoa > Chordata > Amphibia > Anura > Ranidae > Aquarana > Aquarana catesbeiana. Next base: position 213,648,162 of record NC_133335.1, read on the forward strand.
AGCCAGGTGGGCTGCCAGTGCTTGAAGAGGTGGTGCTGGGATCAGTAGCCATAAGGAAGGTAGCTGGACACTGGGACTTTTCTACACACCAAAGGGGCCCACGGTCCCTGCCTGTAATGGGCTTTTGCTGGATCTGACAGTGTGCCCTGTCAGTTCCCACCTAAACAGTGTTCCAGCTGGGCCTGAGTATTTCTGCAAGCAAGATTTGTGCAGGAAGCAGAAGAGGAGTGTATATATAGACTGTATATAGTTGTGTCCCTGGATAATATCACCATCCCCATTCAAGTTGAATACCCCTAATAAACAAAACAAAGTTGCAGGACTGTTTCCTGACTCAAGTGTGCTGTGGAAATTTGGTGTGCCTGGCTGTGCAGGGTGAGGGATCCCTATTCACCAGTGGTTCCTATGGGGGTAGCACTACACCCCATACCCAGATGTACTGAGTGTTTTTCAGAGTCTGATAGTAGATCAGTTTGGAAGCGTAATACAGGATATTTTTGTTCCTGTTATAATGAGAGTGTCTTACTTTGCCTGGTATGGGCAAAGTAAAGGTTTTTGCTTTAAAGTGTCTGAAAAAAGAGTTTGTATTACCCACGGCAATCAACTAACCTTTTAGTCTTTCAATCTTCCAAAGCAAGATAGAAAATGATTGGAATAGGTTGATATATGGCCATGGGGCATGAACACAGTTCTTCTTTGATAAATGATAGCTATTGAACGTCACTTGTAAAACAAGTTGTGCCTCTCTATAGCAGCAACATTATTCCTAACATGTTTTCTCAACACTAAAAATCGACATCTATATTCTGACTGCTGTTGGCTCATCAGCCATGATGCTCTCTGCCATGTATTTTACATAAGACTTGACATGACATCAAAACTTGACAGAAGAACCACTAATGGCTGCATAATAGATCAATGGTTATAATTTATTCCAGGCCTTTTACCCAGTCTGTGATGCACCTTGGATAATACTGTAAGCTGTATTTTTGGTTTAGATGGCTCCAGGTTCACTGAAACTACTCACAGACCTCTACTTGTCTGATAAACCTTGGGTAAGCACCTTGGTTTAGGATTATATCAATAAAAACTGAGAAAATGGAGCACAATGCTGTGACCAAGTAAATGACAATGTTGTTGTCTTAAAATGTATTTTCAAGAGAGCGCATGCGTGAGAGTTCCGAGATAGCCACCTGAGCCCGGAGCTCCACCCCACGCCAGAACAGAGGCGCCCGCAGCAACTTCTAGCCAACCTTAGTAAGGAATTCGACCCCCCAAACCATCGGGGATCACCCCTGAATGCTAAACCCGGCCACCAGGCGTAATCTGGGGCCGGATTTCGAAGCCTCCACCCGGACCGGGTGCACCAAGATGGCCGCTGCAGCCACACAGCCTCATGCTCAACACACAGAAGGAACACTGGAACAAAGGCAAGTGTTAACCCCTGCCTTCCTGAATGACACCCCTGTGACTCATGGATATGGCCAGCGGGCTATGACACCCTTACCGGCCTCCACAGAATTCCTACTCAGCCATTCCTTTGGAGATCAGGCTTTCTCCCCTGCAGGGCCTGCAGTATCCACCTACACTGACTTTCCTAACCATGGCATCCCAGCCCAAGACCACCCCTTTAATGCAGAAGACCTTTACCACAAACTATCAGCTCTCCTGGATAGGGGATTGGCGTCCACAGCAGCTAAAATCACAGACATAAAAGCAGACCTCCAAAATATAGGCTCCAGGATGAAAGCAATTGAAAGCAAACTGGATCAGACCGCAGCAGTATCTAATCAGAACTCTGACCTTATCCAAGCTCTCCATGAACAACTGGACACTTCCTTATCGCGCATAGACGACTTAGAAAACAGGTCCGGAAGGTATAATTTCAGGATCCGGGGACACAAAATCTAATGAAAATGCTGATACTGAATGTCCCACAATACCGCCTGGAGTTGGACACAGCCCATAGAGCCCTGGGACCGCCCAGGAAGGATGGCTTCCCCAGAGACATCAAAGCCAAGCCCCACTTCTATGCAGTTAAAGAAGTTGTTATGAATCAATCTCGAGCCATGCCCCAGGTGTCATGCCAAGGCCACCCAGTGCATATTTTTGCGGATCTCTCACCCTCTACTATCCAGTGCAGATGAACCCTGAAACCACTGCTGTCTGCTCTATCCCAGAAGGACATCAAATATAGATGGTCTTTTCCTTTTGCAGAAAAATTTTCCTATAAAGGCCAAAATCAAGCTTTTTCCAACTTCGCTAAGGGAGAACAACTCCTACTAAGCCTGAAAATAATCTCTCAAGAAATGGATATGGAGACATAGTCCTCCACTTCAGGATCCAACAAAAGACCGCCACCAGCAAGTCCACTGAACCCGTTTGAAACAAGCCAAAGACTTGAAGATCTACACACAATGGCCCTCCATGAATAGCCATCTTATGAAAAGTTCAAGTCCTAGACGGATGTCTGTCCACACATTTAACCATTCACCTTTTGGATATGACTAAATCCATCTCCATTTCCAGGAGTCGTCTCTCCTGTGTTCCTTCTTTGCTCCTTCAACAGTTCTATTTTTATTTCACAGTCTTCTCTTGGCTACCAGAGGCGGGAATCCCAGCGACCCACTCTCCACTATGGCGGAGGGAGGACAAAATCAAAGAACTGGCTAATGACTTCCGCACTGGAGCCATATGGGCTAAATTTGCTGGCCCACCCAGTCCACTTCCCCTCCCCATCTTTACTATCGGGATGGGGGATCCTACAGTGGATGGGTCCTGGGGTCATTTGATCCCCCATTATGGCTATAATTTTTTTTAATTCATGTTTGCAGGCTTGGATATAACTTTTTGTTGTTAACACGAGTTTAACTGTTATAATTTTAAAGGGAACAATGGTTTGGGGTGGCTCACATGTGCCTCCTCCTATCCCTTAGACTCCTTCTAGTTTCCGGGGGATAGGACTTCCGAGCCTTTCTGGTTCGGATACTTTTTTTTTTTTTTTTTTTTTATTCTTCTCCTTTTGAGATGGTCCCTAGGGTCCTTTTCTCCCCAGATACCAGCCTAGGGAGAAAACCCCCTCTTTTACTGTCCCTCTTTTTCTTCTTCTTTCCTATTCTTTCTCCTATTGAGCATCTCCTATTTTGTTTCTTCCAGAAACTCACCTCGCCTGGCCTACACAGTCTACAAGATACCAAATGCTCCGACATGGAAGCCCCTCTACATCCATCCAATGGAAAAGAATCCCTGAGGTAAGTGACAGTAGATCCATTTGCGCTCCTCAATTTTGGTTTCAAGGCTAACATCACGCAGAACATCCTAAAGGTTGCCACTCACAACGTTCAAGACATAAATTCACCTCTTAAACACAGAACTTTTTTTAACAATTACAAATCCTCAAAATTGGATGTTGTCATGCTTCAAGAGACCCATTTTCTGGCTCGGTACAGTCCCAAGTTCATACACTCCCACTTCCCTAATTTTTATCTAGCTAATGCTGAACAACTAAGGGGGTAGCCATCATATTTTCAAAATCATGCAAATTCAATTGGCTCTCAGACACTAGAGACCCAGAGGGCAGATGCATCTTAGTTAAGGGAACGATCGAGGGTCAACTATACTCCCTAATCTCATACTACACCCCCAACAAAGGATAAGCGGCATTCTTTATGCTTCTTTTTGACACCCTAGCCCCCATCCTGGAGGGCACAGTCATTTTCGGTGGGGACTCCAATGTAGCCTTTGATCAGGGATTAGATAAATCTAAACAACCTACAACCCAACTGACCCACCCGACCAAAGTAAGCCTCAAAATAGCCAAGCTAATACATGGCAGACGTCTGGAGAGAGCTGAACCCATCTAAGCGAGACTTCACATACTACTCCAATACTCACAACTCGTATGCTAGGATCGATCATCTTTTAGTCCCAACTCACATTATTCCACTTATCATAAAATCCCAGATTAGAGACACGGTTCTGTCTGACCACTCAATAGTGATAATGTCAATTCACTTACAATCCCCAAAATTTGGTCAAAGGCACTGGAGACTGAATGAGTACATCCGCTCTGACCCCATTAGAGTTACTATGCACAGGCGTGCGCAGCCTATTGCATTAGGGTGTGCACCCCAAAGCTCAAACAGACAAAAGTATTGGGAAGCCTGCCTTTACACACACATGAACTTTAATGGCATCCCAGTCTTAGTCCGTAGGGTTCAATACTGAGTCGGCCCACCCTTTGCAGCTATAACAGCTTCAACTCTTCTGGGAATGCTGTCCACAAGGTTTAGGAGTGTGTCTATGGGAATGTTTGACCATTCTTCCAGAAGTGCATTTGTGAGGTCAGGCACTGATGTTGGATGAGAAGACCTGGCTCAACGTCTCCACTCTAATTCATCCCAAAGGTATTCTATCAGGTTGATGTCAGGACTCTGGGCAGGACGGTAAAGTTCCTCCACCCCAAACTCACTCATCCATGTCTTTATGGACCTTGCTTTGTGCACTGGTCCAAATCATTTGGTGGAGGGGGAATTATGGTGTGGGGGGGGAGGGGGGATTATAGTGTGGGGTTGTTTTTCAGGGGTTGGGCTTGGCCCCTTAGTTCCAGTGAAGGGAACTCTTATGCCCCGTACACACGGTCGGATTTTCCGATGGAAAATGTGTGATAGGACCTTGTTGTCGGAAATTCCGACTGTGTGTGGGCTCCATCACACATTTTCCATCAGATTTTCCGACACACAAAGTTTGAGAGCAGTCTATAAAATTTTCCGACAACAAAATCCGTTGTCGGAATTTCCGATCGTGTGTACACAAATCCGACGCACAAAGTGCCAGGGATGCTCAGAATAAATAAAGAGATGAAAGCTGTTGGCCACTGCCCCGTTTATAGTTAAGACGTACGTGTTTTACGTCACCGCATTCAGAATGATCGGATTTTCTGACAACTTTGTGTGACCGTGTGTATGCAAGACAAGTTTGAGCCAACATCCGTCGGAAAAAATCCTAGGATTTTGTTGTCGGAATGTCCGATCAATGTCCGACCGTGTGTACGGGGCATTAAGGTGCCAGTATACCAAGACATTTTGGACAATTTCATGCTAACAACTTTGTGGGTACAGTTTGTAGACGGCCCCTTCCTGTTCCAACATGACTGCACACCAGTCCACAAAGCAAGGTCCATAAAGTCATGGATGGTGGAAAATTACCTTCAAGTGCAAAAATTCACATTATAATAGTAACTAAAACATCTAAAATGAAGTGTAACAATCTAAAAAATAAAAATTCCAAAGTGCTATAATGGTGGGAACCTCCCAACTAAAAGGTTGTTTCACTTGAGATTAATCTGTATGGTAAATATCTATAGGAGGGGTTTCCACCATCCCTGCTAAGCTTATTTTTATACAATATGTCTTATTTTCAGCTTGATGTGTATTATGTGAAGTTACATATCACAGAGACCGGAATTGTGGTAATATTGAAGTTTATTGAGATTTCCATACATTAGAGGGTTCCACCATTATTGTTAAGTTATTGATCAGTAAGTTAGCGCTGCACTTTTTTTTTTTTTGTGTGGTGTGGGAACCCATAACAGTGCTTAGTGGCCGGCCTTTCAATTACACTTTTTTATTTTACCTCCAGTAGTTTATTGTAAATAGTGGTGTGGTGATTACCTGTTATACTAAAATCGGGATGTGGCATTAATAAACAACAGATTTCAGTTGTGCCCTACCAGGCCGGCACCCCCTTGGACAATGTGCCTGGCAGATGAGTTCATCACACCGATCCCTGCACTCAGTGCACTGATGGGCACTGATTAACAGCACTGATTGGCAGCACTGATTGGCACTGACAGGTGGCACTCATTTGTACTGGTGTGGAACTGACTGGCACTGACAGGTGGCACTGATTGGAAGCACTGATTGGCACTGACAGGCGTCAATGGCATTGACAGGCAGCACTGGCACCGATTGGCACTGACAGGTAACACTGATTGGAAGTACTGATTGGCACTGCCAGATGGCACTGATTGGAAACACTGGCACGGACAGGTGGCACTGATTGGCACTCAGTGGCACTTATTGGAAGCATTGATTGGCACTGATAATGATTGGCAATGACAGGTGGCACTGATTGGAAGCACCAATTGCCACTGACAGGTGGCACTGGCATTGATTGGCACTGACAGGTGGCACTGATTGGAAGCACTGATAGGTGGCACTCATTGGCACTGACAGGTGACACTGATTGGAAGCACTTGCCACTCATTAGCACTAACAGGTTGCACTGACTGGAAGCACTAATTGGCACTGACAGGTGGCACTGGCACTGATTGGCCTGATAGGTGGCACTGATTGGAAGCACTGATTGGGACTCATTGGCACTGACAGGTGGCACTGATTGGAAGCACTAATTGGCACTGACAGGTGGCACTGCCAGCAGTAGTCCGTACGCCTCCTTCCTGGGACCTGGAAAACTGCTATCACTGGACTATTTGCCTCTGTGCCATATACAATGCGATTTTTTCTTCGACCTTTGTGAGTAGATTTTATCTTGCTTTTAATTAATAAATCTGTCAAGGATAATGCACTAGGCTGGTGCGCTCTTTTCTTCTTTCTTTTCATTTAACACTAGGACAATCCCAGAGCAGCAAGGCCGAAATCCACAGTCCTTCCTGAACCCTTGGGATCTTTTAGCCAATACACCTGTGCGCAAGAGTATTTTTGCATCTTTTCATACTTTCACTTTAACAATATTGATGGAACCTCTGCAGAGACCTCGTGTGCAGCCCACAAGACCTACATCAGAGGGGAAATCATTCGGCTGGCCACGCAAAAAAAAACAAGAAAGAGAGGCTGACATTGAGATATAAACATAGCGTACACAATTATAGGAGCCCAACATAAAAATAACCCATCCCCCACTACAATGACCCAACTCGATAAAGCCAGGAACTCAACTTAGCAGTCATGGTAAAAGCTGAAAAACAAATATGCTGGAACAAAAATTGATTTTATACCCAGAAGAACAATCTAGGTCCCATGCTGGCAGCTAAATTGTCACCCCAAATCCAGTCCTATGTAATGCCAAAGATAAGAATCCCAGGACAGGGCACCACGGCTAACCCCTTAAAATTTTAGAAGCATTCCATGATTTCTACGCCAATCTGTATAGTCCCCACACTTCTAATATCGACAATTCCATTAAGGGATTTCTGGATGGTCTCCCCGTACCCTCCCTTTCCCCAGAACACAAAGACATTATTGAAGCATCCTTCACTGAGGGGAGGTGTTGGGAGTGATCAAAGACCTTAGGAGGGGCTCAGCCCCTGGACCAGATGTACTTTCAAACCCCTACTACATAAGATTTGCTAACACCTTGGTTCTTCACTTAACAAAATTCCTTAACGCAAAGACTCAGGGTGACCCAATGGACACCCAACTCAATACAGCATATATTGTGGTGATACCAAAACCGGAAAAAAATCCGGAAGAGGTTAGCAATTATCGTCCAATATCCCTTATTAATAGCGATTTGAAAATCCTTACCAAAATTCTAGCAAACCGCTTAGCCTCCTTCATTAATACTTACATCCATAAAGATCAAGTAGGTTTCATCCCAGGCAGACAGGGCCCTGACCAGATTAGAAGGGCAATTGACATAGTTTCCATACTCCAGACCAATTGGGATGGGGGACCTAAACAATCGGGCATGCTTCTTTCTTTAGACCTGCACAAGGCCTTTGACTCGGTCTCCTGGCCCTACATCTTTGCTCTTCTAGAACGTTGAGGCTTTGGCAGATGCTTCATGGGCTTAATTCAGGCTCAATGCTCACAACCTAAAGCTTTTATCCGGCTTCAGGGATACGACTCCAAGCCAATATCTATAGTGAAAGGAACCAGACAAAGCTGCCCACTCTCTCCGCTAATTTTTGCTTTAGCAATGGAAACCCTAGCCATCTCAATTCGCCAAAACCCAAACATATAAGGGGTATCATCTGGCCCCCAAACACATGAATGTGTTCTCTTTGCAGACAATATTCTGCTATTCCTCACCTCCCCTATAACCTCCCTCCCAAACTTATGCCACACATTAGAAGATTTCGCTAAGATATTGGGCCTCCAGGTTACCTACTCCAAGTCTCAACCACTAAACGTTTCTCTACAGCCTGATACCATAGCTCTCTTACAAAAATCCTTTAAATTTGAATGGAGCGAGTCTCCCATTAGATATCTAGGAATTAATTTGGCAGCTAAAACTGAAGCCCTGTATGCAAGTAATTACCCCCCTATGTACCGTAAACTTGAATCAGACCTCGTGTCCTGGTCCAAAAATAACCTATCATGGCTGGAGAGGTTAAACTCTATAAAAATTTCACTGCTCCCCAGACTGCTATACCTATTTCTCTCTCTCCCCATCCCAATCAAGAGGGACCACATCAAATCCTTCCAAAGAAAGCTACTGAAATTCATCTGGGGAAAGGCTGGCTATAGAATCCCTCAACAAGCTTTATACTCACATAGAAACTTACCTCATCTTCACAAGTACTATCTAGCTGCCAGACTTGCCCAACTATCTATAGACTTGCCCAACTTTCTATTGCAGGTTCAAGAAACCGGACTGTGTACAAATAGAAAAACAAGCATGCTATACCCTGGATTTCCTACTTTGAAGCCCCCCGAAAAACCGCCCACTGATTTTGGCCCCTACCTTGTCCCATGCTTTTGCCTTTTGGGATGCTATGCGCTCATTGACAGCCCTGGTGTCAGCTAGTAAACCGCTAATACATCTATTTAACAACCCGGACTTCCCCCCCGGGAATGAATATTATAGCGTTTAAATGGTGGTTGGACAAAGGACTGTACCGAATTGGACATTTTTTCCCAGCTACACAGCGTGAGACTCCCATTGAGGTGGATCGTGTCAAAAATTTAAAAAGACAATAGCCGGTTTTTGACAATTCCTTTATTAATGTCTTATTCTTTCCCCGCTTCTTCTTCCATCTTCTTCTGGTCTTCCTTCAGTTTTCTTCTTCTTCCTCCATCTTGTTCTTCCCCCGCTTCTTCCTCTATCTTCCTCTGCTCCATCCTCCGGTCTTCTCCTCCAGCATCTTCCCGCCTCAATGGGAGTCTCCCGCTGTGTGACGCTTCTGTTCTTGTGACAGTTCTTTTATAACTGAGGGCGGAGACACACCATGACCCCACCCCCCTCTGACGCACGGGGACTTCCCTATAGCTTTCCCCATGTGGTGTCAGAGAGGGGGGGGGTCACCTGTTACGTAAACGGGTGACCCCGCCCCCCTCTGACACCCCGGGAAAGCCATAGGGATGTCCCCGTGCGTCAGAGGGGGGCGGAGTTACCCGGGAACACCACGGTGTGGTCCCGCCCTCAGTTTGACACTTTTTTTGTGAAATGGTAGGGGTACATTTGTACCCCATTACCAATTTACACAGGGGGGGCGGGATCTGGGGGTCCTCTTGTTAAAGGGGGCTTCCAGATTCCGATAAGCCCCCCGCCCGCAGACCCTCACAACCTCCAGGCATGGGTTGTGGGGATGAGGCCCTTGTCCCCATCAACATGGGGACATCCTCCCCATGTTGAGGGCATGTGGCCTGGTACGGTTCAGGAGGGAGGGCTCTCTCGTCCGCCCCTCTTTTCCTTTGGCCTGCCAGGTTGCGTACTCAGATAAGGGTCTGGTATTGATTTTGAGGGCAGACGGCTTGCTTCAAGTCTTTCAAAGGTATCCTAAATACTACTCTGACAGAGGCCAGTTTGAAAGTGCTCTCTAGATGGTACTATACCCCCTCTAGACTGGCCTCCATTTTTTCTTCGGCAGATCCTCTATGCTTCAGAGGTTGTCAATTCACAGTTACAATGGCCCACATATGGTGGGAGTGCCCCTGAACACGCTCCTTCTGGAAAAAAAAATGTTTAATTTTATTGACAAGCTGGCGGGAAGCCAGATCCCCAGGACCACAATGGTCGCCCCTTCTTAATGCCCAGATACCAAAGATCTCCAAGCTCACTCACAGGCTAATACACTTCATACTACTGGGAGCTAAACTTATGGTGGCTAAAGCCTGGAAGCAACCGAAAATGTCATTATTGGCTGCAAAAAGGCAAATATCCTGGATAGGGGGGGCCTGGGATCTGGGGGTCCCCTTGTTAAAGGGGGCTTCCAGATTCCGATAAGCCCCCCACCCGCAGACCCCCACAACCTCCGGGCATGGGTTGTGGGGATGAGGCCCTTGTCCCCATCAACATGGGGACATACTCCCTATGTTGAGGGCATGTGGCCTGGTACGGTTCAGGAGGGAGGGCTCACTCTTGTCCGCCCCTCTTTTCCTGTGGCCTGCCAGGTTGCGTGCTCAGATAAGGGTCTGGTATGGATTTTGAGGGGGACCCCATGTAATTTTTTTTTAATTTTGGCACGGGGCTCCCCTTAATATCCACACCAGACCTGAAGGGCCTGGTATGGAATTTGGGGTGACCCCCACGCATTTTTAGATATCCCCTGGGGCAGGACCCAGATCCCCAAACACTTTTTATGACGATACCATGCATATAAGCCTTTAAAATTAGCACTTTTGCTTATTCTTGTTCGTGTCCCATAGACTTTAACGGTGTTCCCGTGTTCGAACAAAATTTTTTGCCTGTTCGCATGTTCTGCTGCGAACCGAACCGGGGGGGTGTTCAGCTCATCCCTACTCTGCACTCACTCTGTCAACCAAGGTTCACAGATTATGAACTTTGGTGTGGACAAACCATGGATCAGAAGGGTGGAGATTCGATAATCTACTCATCACTTACCTTACCTAACTCTAAATCTTCCTTTATGAATTCCTGGGAGTCTGATTTCCAATTCCAGTGGGACCTGGGGAGCTGGCAGACGGCTTGCTTCAAGTCTTTCAAAGGTATCCTAAATACTACTCTGACAGAGGCCAGTTTGAAAGTGCTCTCTAGATGGTACTATACCCCCTCTAGACTGGCCTCCATTTTTTCTTCGGCAGATCCTCTATGCTTCAGAGGTTGTCAATTCACAGTTACAATGGCCCACATATGGTGGGAGTGCCCCTGAACACGCTCCTTCTGGAAAAAAAAATGTTTAATTTTATTGACAAGCTGGCGGGAAGCCAGATCCCCAGGACCACAATGGTCGCCCCTTCTTAATGCCCAGATACCAAAGATCTCCAAGCTCACTCACAGGCTAATACACTTCATACTACTGGGAGCTAAACTTATGGTGGCTAAAGCCTGGAAGCAACCGAAAATGTCATTATTGGCTGCAAAAAGGCAAATATCCTGGATAGGGGGGGCCTGGGATCTGGGGGTCCCCTTGTTAAAGGGGGCTTCCAGATTCCGATAAGCCCCCCACCCGCAGACCCCCACAACCTCCGGGCATGGGTTGTGGGGATGAGGCCCTTGTCCCCATCAACATGGGGACATACTCCCTATGTTGAGGGCATGTGGCCTGGTACGGTTCAGGAGGGAGGGCTCACTCTCGTCCGCCCCTCTTTTCCTGTGGCCTGCCAGGTTGCGTGCTCAGATAAGGGTCTGGTATGGATTTTGAGGGGGACCCCATGTAATTTTTTTTTAATTTTGGCACGGGGCTCCCCTTAATATCCACACCAGACCTGAAGGGCCTGGTATGGAATTTGGGGGGACCCCCACGCATTTTTAGATATCCCCTGGGGCAGGACCCAGATCCCCAAACACTTTTTATGACGATACCATGCATATAAGCCTTTAAAATTAGCACTTTTGCATATTCTTGTTCGTGTCCCATAGACTTTAACGGTGTTCCCGTGTTCGAACAAAATTTTTTGCCTGTTCGCATGTTCTGCTGCGAACCGAACCGGGGGGGTGTTCAGCTCATCCCTACTCTGCACTCACTCTGTCAACCAAGGTTCACAGATTATGAACTTTGGTGTGGACAAACCATGGATCAGAAGGGTGGAGATTCGATAATCTACTCATCACTTACCTTACCTAACTCTAAATCTTCCTTTATGAATTCCTGGGAGTCTGATTTCCAATTCCAGTGGGACCTGGGGAGCTGGCAGACGGCTTGCTTCAAGTCTTTCAAAGGTATCCTAAATACTACTCTGACAGAGGCCAGTTTGAAAGTGCTCTCTAGATGGTACTATACCCCCTCTAGACTGGCCTCCATTTTTCCTTTGGCAGATCCTCTATGCTTCAGAGGTTGTCAATTCACAGTTACAATGGCCCACATATGGTGGGAGTGCCCCTGAACACGCTCCTTCTGAAAAAAAAATGTTTAATTTTATTGACAAGCTGGCGGGAAGCCAGATCCCCAGGACCACAATGGTCGCCCTTCTTAATGCCCAGATACCAAAGATCTCCAAGCCCGAATTAGGTTCCGGGCGTGTGACCGGATGTTGGAGTGAGAGGTTGTGTTGGAGATCTCTCCCTGCCCGACGCCTCCGTGACCATCCGTGACTATCCATACTAGCCTGTCGGGCCCGCTGGATGCGGTCTCCCTTCCTGCAGAGCTCAGTGCTCGTTCGGCCGCCTGGCTCCCTCTGACCCTGCCTACACTGACGTGTGCCGCCGGAACACCAGCACTGAACAGTGACGCTAGCGGCCCCCTCCTTGGAGTGGCGAGGAGGAGCGAGGGACGTCGGCTGTGTTCGAGAGGGTTGCCGGGGCAACGGCTCCGACACTAGCGGGGGGAGGCGGCGGGGACGGCGCTCGTCGACAGTAGAGGAAGCGATTGCTGGGAACGTCCCTGCACTGCCCAGGTGGTCTGGCAGTACCAGGTACCAATTACTTTGGCCATCTTAAGAAACGGACTGTTTTCTCTCTCTCCAAGGGCTGAACCACTGTTTTCTGTAGCACAAGGGCTGAGACTTAGGCAGCCCGACTTATGATTGTATAGAGGCTTGTCCCTGCGAGGGAGAGAGGCAATCTGCTGGCTGGTGACGAGACACATAACTAAAATAGACGCTGATTCCACAACAATCCAATGATATAGATCTACTTGCAAAACCAGGCTGGGTATTAATCCTAGTGTCAGTTGAATGCTGGAAAGTCGCTAGTGGGACTGTGTTAACATTTGACCTGAGAAGGGGGAGAGGGGAGGTAAAAAGAAGGAGAAAGAAAGGAGAAGAGGAAGAGGGGAAGGAAGAGAGAGGGAAGGAAGGAAGGAAAGAAAGGAAAAAAGAGGGGTGAGGGGAAAGGTCAACCTGTTGAGCTGTTAAACCCCTATAACTGCTCCCCCCTGGATTGTACAATAAGCTATGACTAAAAAAAAGGGAGAAGAGCTGCAGCAGCAGGAGAATACCTGCTCTCAAACGACTCGTTCATCAAAAGAAAAGGGGAACTTAGCAGCAGCCGCAGCGGCCAAACTGGAAAAATTTGCGCATCCCTCTACCTCATCACCATCTAAAAGTACCCAACAGCAGCAGGAGAAATCCCATGTGGGGGGCCCTGGGGATAGGAAGAGCCTAGGAAAAGGACCGACGGCTACACACACTACAAAAACTGCGAGCAGTAAAAACCCTGTAGGCGAATCCTCAGGAATGGCAACCAGCAATATTGCCGAGCAAAATATATCATTAGCAGCGGAGCCCACATTGAAAGACGTTCTATGCGCTGTCAATTCCTGCAAAGCCTCCCTAAGTGATCTGTGCGACCAGCTGAAAGGGTTAAAGGAAGAACTAATTACAGTAAGCCAAGAACTGCAAAGGACTGTCGTTAGAACAACCATGTTAGAGGAGAGGTTGAGCCAGGCCGAGGATGACTTGACCCCATTGAAGCAAGAGCTCAAAGCAATGAAAACGCAGATTGACTTACATAAAACCAAAATGGAGGAAATGGAAAATAGGTCTCGCAGGAGCAACGTGAGGGTGGTGGGCCTACTGGAACGGACCGAAGGTCCCCACCCCGAGGAGTTTTTGGAGAACTGGCTTAGGGGAATATTTGGGTCGGAAACTTTCTCTCACCTTTTTACTATCGAAAGAGCCCACAGAGTGCCAACCAGGGTTCCGCCACCAGGGGGGTATCCTAGACCAATAATTATGAAATTTTTTAATTACAGAGACAAGGTAACATTGATGCGTAGGGCCAGAGAGAAGGGGGATATTTTGTACAACGGGGTTAAAATTTTATTTTTCCCCGATTATTCCCCAGACCTGCAGAAACAAAGGGCCGAATTTAGGGACATCAAGCGCAACTTACGGAGTTACAAAATTGAATACGCCCTGCTGTACCCGGCACGTTTACGTATTACTGCCCTAGGGGCTACTCGTTATTTTGATACAATGGCAGGGGCAACAAAATGGATCGAAGACAACAAAATGAATCTGCAGAGTTAGGGGCTATATAAGGCTGGTTGAATTATTTCAATATATTTACTCATTTTTTTTTTCTCTCCGTTTTTGTACACAGCATATAGTGGATGGCACGGAGGAGGGGAGGCGGGGGGGGGGTGTGATGGATGGAAGCACGGATGAAGGATGCGATTTTCTTGGTGTTTTGGAATTGGGCTGTGGGAGGGGGGGGGAGGAGTTTGAAAATGTGTCACAAAGCACTTGACCAGTATATGAGTGGTGAGTTTTTTCTTGGATGGTCGGGAGGGAGGAAAATGGTCACAAGCACAGCCCCTAGGGCTAGCCTAGTTAGACAAGAGGGAGGGACACGAAGAAGGGTGGGGGGAAAAAGGGGGATGGGTCAGGTAGAAGTTGGGGGGGAGGGGGGTATATAGTAAGCTACAAGGTTAGGCAACGGGGTGAACGTAAGGCACGAGTATCTAGGAGGAGGGGGTTTATAAAAATAAAATATAGTTGCACATGTGGTCTGTATTTGCAATTAAGGGGAGGGGGGGGTGGTCCCTGGACGCGGGGATCCCTTGCCCTCCCCCCCTTTCACTTTTTTGTTTGACGCAACTATAGAGACGATGGTAGGCTTTGCACACACAAAGACACAAACGAACCACCTTTTTTTCTTTCTTAGGGCGTTGTTCTCGTTATTACTTTTTATTTTTTTTGCTTATCTGTTTCTTTTTTATTTACTTTCCTTAAGATGCCTGTTAAAACGCTAAAAATAGGTTCTTGGAATATTAGGGGCATGGGCGATCCTGTTAAAAAGGCAGCGGTGTTCTCGATAATGGAGGCCTATGGGGTCGAACTGGTTTGCCTGCAGGAAACTCACCTTACTAATGAAACTAAATTGCATGTTCGGAGCTATAAATTCCAAGAACAGTATCATTCAGTTCATACCTCTTACTCAAGAGGGGTAAGCATATTGGTGAGGAGAGGCTTCATTTTCCTGCAGGAGAACCAGGATAGATGTGTTGGGACGCTATGTCTTCCTGAGCTGCGTTGTGGAAAATAGGCCTTTTGTTATAGCAAATGTTTATATTCCCCCTCCGTTTAAAACAGAGATCTTGTTGGATCTGTTAGAGTTTGTGGATAACGAGATAGATGTCCCAATAGTAGTGGTGGGGGATTTTAATGCAGTCCTGGATAACAATATGGATCGGTTTGCGCCCGTGACCCGGGCGGAAAGGGTACCAGAGGGGCGCTTAGGCCAACTCCTTGAAGAGATTGGATGGTGCGACCTGTGGAGATCACACAATCCTAATGCTCGACAGTACTCCTGCTACTCAGGGTCGTATTCTACGCTTTCGCGTATAGATATGGCAGTGGGTAATATTGAATCCCTGCGATTAATTAGAAATATAGAGTATAGGCCGAGGGGAATATCGGACCACTCACCTTTAACTTTGACCCTAAACTTAAACATTAGATCTAGTCAGAAAAGGTGGGCAATAAAACCGTTATGGTTGGACTTGATAAGTAGCCCAGCAGATATAACCTCCAAACTAAAAGAGTTTGTAATGATTAACTCAGGTACAGCGTCAGTAGGGGTAGTATGGGACACCCTAAAAGCATACCTCAGGGGACTATTACATCAGCAGGTTGTTATAATAAAGAAATCGTCAAGGAAATGGGAGGCGAGGGCTAGCAGGGAAGGTATAGAATCAGAAGCACAATACGTGGTAGATCCAACCCCTGAAAAGCAGGAAATTTGGCTTAAAAAACAACAAGAGTATAAAGAGGTAATCAATAGAAGAGCAGAGAACAAGAGACTCTTCCAGAAACAAAGCTACTTTGGCGAAGGGGAGAAAGTAGGTCGGATGCTTGCACTTTTAACCAAGTCAAATCTATCCTCATCGGCCATCTCCTCAATTAGGACACCAGCTGGAAAGATTACATCTAATCCCGCTGAGGTCCTAGAGACTTTTTCTATGTTCCATAGAGACTTGTACAGGTCGCGGCGGGGTTTAGACCGACGCGATATGGACGGATTCTTAGAAAGGATAGATCTGCCCGTACTCACGGAGAGGGATAGGAGTGAGATGGAGTCCCCCTTGGCCTTGGAGGAACTACAAAAGGCAGTTGCAGAGCTGTCAGGCCAGAAATCTCCGGGCCCCGATGGGCTGCCATTGGAGATCTATAGGAAGTATGGGGAGGTCTTGCTCCCGGAGCTTCTAAAAGTGCTGGAACAGACGACAAAGGATGGAAGGCTGCCTCTATCAATGTCGGAGGCCGACATAGTAGTGATACCAAAGGAGGGGAAAGATCAATTGGAAGTCTCTTCGTATAGACCGATATCACTGCTGTGCTCAGATGCCAAGATTGTATCAAGGGTGCTGGCATCCAGACTGAATAAGTGTATCGCAAAACTTGTGCACTCGGACCAATCGGGGTTTATCCCCGGCCGGTCTACCAGCGCTAATATCAGAAGGGCATATCTGAACATCCAGGTACCAATAATAAATGCAGGATCTAGAGCCATACTGTCCTTGGACACTGCTAAGGCCTTCGACACCCTGGAGTGGGATTATTTATGGAGGGTGCTAGAGAAGTTTGGATTTGGGCCCGTATTTATTAGCTGGATTAAAATTTTATATAACCACCCAAGGGCAAGGCTCAGGATAAACAATGAATACTCGGAAAGTTTCCCCCCTCGAAAGAGGGACAAGACAAGGCTGTCCCTTGTCCCCCCTGCTGTTTGTTCTGGCCATGGAACCATTGGCAGGAGCAGTGAGATCATCACCTGAATTGTAGGGATTTCATAGAGAGGGGGTGGAAGAGAAAATAGCGCTCTTTGCGGACGATGTCCTATTTTTCTTGGGGGACACAACCTCCTCATTGAAGAAAGTTATGCAACTGGTAGAGAACTTCGGTAAGTTCTCGGGACTCGTTATCAATTGGGAGAAATCGTCGCTTATGCCGATTGATCCACTGGTCAACCCTGTCTCGACGTGCTTGCCCCAGCTGAAGGTAATGGGGAAAATTAAGTATCTCGGCGTCGTGATGTCCAAGGACCCTAGTGCGTTTATTGAGGACAACTTGATCCCTCTTTTATTAAAATTTAAAAAAACTCCCTCTGTCTGTAGCGGGTCGAGTCAACCTCATCAAAATGGTATGGATGCCGCAGCTGTTATATTTGCTCCACAACTCCCCAGTATGGATCGGGGAGAAGTGGTTCCAAAAAATTCAATCCCTCTTTAGGGAGCTAATATGGAAAAAAGGGCAGGCCAGGATCGGACTACAAAAACTGCAGCGCTCTGCCACGGAGGGGGGATTGGGGGTTCCACATCCGTTTAGTTATTTCCTGGCAGCCCAGCTACAACAACTGGGAGGATGCGCTACTGAGGGAGGGGGAAGTAAGTGTGCCAAGATTATCCTTCAGGGGAGCCTACACAGTTCACTAGTGGAAGCGCTGGAGGCAGACTCACTGCAAGGAGAGATCCTGACGTTTAAATTGGTCACTAGGGTTTGGCAAACAGTTAAGAGGATAATGGGGTACAAAGGAATTTCAGAATATTCGCCAATTTGGAATAATAAGCACTTGCATGAATTGCTAACTGTCGAAAGAAATAGGATGTGGGAAAACTGTGGGATAAACCGGCTGGCACAATTATATGAGGGGACTATCCTGAAATCGTTTGAGGACCTGAGGCAGGAGTACGGGTTACCAAGTCAAGTTTTTTATAGTTATCTACAGATTAGGCATACCCTTAACAAGCAGCTTAATAGACAACCCCCTAATTGGTGTAGGATGCCACTACTACAAACAATAATTAAATCAGAGTCCACCAAGGGCTTAATCACGGAGGCATATAACCAACTAATAAAGAGAAGAAGCGCACAGGTAGGTCTCCTTGGGGGTAGGGACAGATGGGCGGCTGATGTGGGGGAGATAACGGATGAGCAGTGGAAAAGGATTTTGGAGTTAGGATCAGAAGTGTCGGTCTCCCCAGCACAAAAAGCTTCCCATCTGATGTTGCTGCACAGAACTTACTATACACCAAAAAAGCTGTTTATGTTTGGTCGTAGAACCAACGACGAGTGCCCTAGATGCAGAGGATCTGGCGACTTAATCCACATGGTCTGGAGGTGTCCAAAACTAGTTAGGTACTGGTCTGAGATTATAAAGAAAATAAATACCATATTCAGTACCAACCTAGAGTTCGACCCCAAGACTTGCGTGTTGGGACATGTTAACACCGGGCCAAGCGATTGGAGCACAGCTATAGCGGTAGTAAGATGTCTGTTTCAAGCTAGAAAACTAATAGCACAATCCTGGCAATCAAGAACACCTCCGACCCCGGAAGCTTGGGTCGGAGCTGTCAACTCAACAGTGTGGAATGAAAGGACATTCTATACTAGATTAGGTAACTATAACAGGTTTGAGAGACTATGGAACCGGTGGGTACAAGCAATGCCGTGTCCTCTAACAGTGCTATCTTAGAGTCGAGAGCACTCGTCTTTCTAATAAGGGAGAGATGTTGAATCGGGTATAGCTTAAAGTTTCAAAGCCAAGAGGGAACAATGTATAGAACTGTAGCTAGATCTTGGGTGTGCCCTGAAAACTAGGTGAGCTTAATAATGTCGGGTTATTGGGGGGTGGGGGGAAAGGGTATACTAGATAGAAAAGCAATATCTTATAGTCACGTATAATAGCAACAAGAAGGTTGTGGCCAGATGGGCTAGATGTATTTGATATGTATTTTATGTGTTAAAACTTGGTAATAATAGGATAATTTAAACTTGGATTATTGAAAAGCCACAATGATGTAACTAAGTTAGAGACAAATATGAGTACAAAGCTGAAAGCTGTCTCTGGATTAAGTTTGCTGAGGTGGCGAGAAAAAAAAAAAAAGAAAAAAAGAAAAGATCTCCAAGCCCACTCACAGGCTAATACACTTCATACTACTGGGAGCTAAACTTATGGTGGCTAAAGCCTGGAAACAACCAAAAATGTCACTATTGGCTGCAAAAAGGCAAATATCCTGGATAGTGTCTCATGAAAAGCTATCCAGTATATTACTAGACACAGCCAATAAATTTGAGGCCATCTGGGAACTTTGAGCCCGATATGTAGGCATCCCCCTTGTTGCTAACATACCGCCAGAATAAAATATACTCAGCACGTGATGAGATGCTTTCTTTTTCTTTTCTCCTCTTTCTCATCTCTTCTGAGCTTCTATCCTTATCTTACTTCCCATCTCCTTCACTACAGGTCTACTAACAATAAGAAGTTTTAAAGTTTAGTATGAAAGATAGAGTTTATATAATTCTTAGCTTACATATTTAGCAATTACCCCGCTGTTATACCCGTATTTGATGGAGGGTTTAAGGCCGTAGGCGGGGGTTGGAGATTCCCCTTCCGGCACAGGTTGTTCCTATTTGGGGTGCCGGAAGATGTGGGATCCTGCACCCGTTAGGCCTGTTTTTACCACTATAGTCTGTGGTTTGTCATACACCGGTGGACCAGAATAGATCATTGGTAATGGAATTGCTAAATGTGATCTGTGCAATTATCACAATTCTTTGTACCTACTATTGTTTACATATGTATGACTTCTGCTTTTCAAAATATTTTTCTTTTTAAATAAAGCTTTTTTTTATTTTCGATAAAATAATGGAAATCGAGCTACAGAAATTAAAACAGAAAGTTCAGGTCACCACAGAGCTCCAGTTGAAGAGATCTTCTTGGGTCATAATCACATGCAACAGTGAGCATCCAGTGAGCAACAAAACCCTGGTTCACTTCCCTAAAAGTTTTCTAAAAGAGAGTAGAGTTACTCTAAAGCAGTGGTCTCCAAAATGTGGCCCTCAGGATGGATGCAGCCCTTCGCTTGCCTTTATCCGGCCTTTGGGGCGCTATTCCTTCCACTGATGCACTGATGCAAGGCACTGTTCCTCCCACTGACACCAATGATGAGGCACCATCCTTTCCACTGGCACCCAATTGTAGGGCATAATTCCTAACACAGACACTGACAATGGGCCATTATTCCTCCCACTGACAGCAACAATGGGACACTATTGATTACACTGATACAAACGATGGGGCATTATTCTTCCCATTGAAACCAATGATGGGGCACTATTCTTCCCACTGACGCCAATCATGGGGCACTATTCCTTCCACTGACACCAACAATAGGGCACTATTCATTCCACTGACACCTATAGGGCATTATTGCTAATACTAATACCAATGATGGGGCACTATTCTTCCTCCTACTGACCACAGGTGCTATGTAATTTTCCTTACTCCCATTGACCACCAAGTCTGAGCCATTGTTTACATCCACTGACAAAGAGGCATTTTCTAACCCCACTGGCTACAGTATGGCCCCCTTAAAGTCTAAGGCCGGCCATACACAGTTCGAATCTCAGGCAGTTTAGCAGGAATTGGCTGAGATTTGAACCATTAATAGGCAGGCTGAATGTACCAAGTTGATCAATCAACTTGGGTACAACCAGCCTGCCGATTCTCTAGCGATTATCACTAGCGGCTGCTATAGCCACTAGCAATAATCACTGTCTTCTCGTGGCAGGGATGGCTTTCCCCACCCGTCGGGAGAAGACAATTGCTGATTCCCCTGTCAACACTGTCGCTTCTCTAAGGCAAACATTTGGCAAGTGTAACCCCCTAGCATAATTGGCAAGTGTAACTAGCATAATGATTCCATTTCCAGAGCTCTCCATGAACCTTAAAGGGGTTGTAAACCCTCAAAACCTTCTGTAGTGCAGCTGCCCCCCAGACACCCCCCCCCTTTTTCTTACCTGAACCCTATCTTTCCAGCAATGGGGACAAGCTCCAGCTACTGTCTTGGGTCCTCATTGGATAGATTGATAGCAGCAGGAGACATTGGCAAGACTCGGGAGCTCCCCCGCACCAGTGCCCCCTTGGAAAGCGCCTCTCCAAGGGGGCACTCGAAAAGAGGAGGAGCCAGGAGCGCCGCTGAGGGACCCCAGAAAAGGAGGATCGGGGCCACTCTGTGCAAAACCCTTTCACAGAGGAGGTAAGTGTTGTTATTTAAAAAAAAAAAATGAACCTTTACAACCCCTTTAATAGCTGTGACACTCTATTGTGCAAATTTTGACCAGAGCTTGGAATTTCAAGCTCTAGTCTGCCTCCTCCTGCCCTTGCACTTCTCTTTTGGACATTAACCACTTGAGGTCCGTGCTATAGCCGAATGACGGCCACAGCGCGGACCTGAATTTCCGGGAGGCCGTCATAGGACGTCCTCCCCTTTGCGCGCGCGACTCCCCCCCCCTGCAAGTCACCGAGACTCGGGTGATCACCGATCCGAGTAAGGGGCCGATCCCAGCCCCTTACCACGTGATCAGCTGTCAGCCAATTAAAGCTGATCACGTGTGTAAACAAAAGCTCGATAATCTTTTTTTTTTTTCCTCACGCTGACAGCGTGAGGAGAAAAAAAGCCGATCACCGGCTTATACTCAAGGGACATCGGTCCCGAAGAGAAAGGAGGCACATCTGCCTCTTCCTCTGTGCCTGCCAGTGCCACCTGCCATTGCCACCTGCCAGTGCCCACAGTGCCCACCAGTTCCACCTATCAATGCCCATGAGTGCCACCTATTAATGCCCACAAGTGCCACCTATCAATGCCCACCAGTGGTGCCAATCAATGCCCCATCAGTTCCACCTAGTAGTGCTGCCTTTCAGTGTAATTCATCAGTGCCCATCACTGCCACCAATCAGTGCCCATCACTGCCACCTATCAGTGCCCATCACTGCCAGCTCTCAGTGCCACCTATTAGTGCCACTTTTCAGTGCCCACCAATGCCACCTATCAATGCCCTTCAGTGCCACCCATCAGTGCCACCTCTCAGTGTCACCTCTCAGTGCCCACCAGTGCCGCCTATCAGTGCCCACCAGTGCCGCCTATCAGTGCCCACCAATGCCGCCCTACCGGTGTCCATCAGTGCAGCCCATCGGTGCCCATCAGTGCAGCCCATCGGTGCCCATCAGTCCAGCCTCATCAGCGTACATCAATGAAGGAGAAAAATTACATGTTTGCAAAAGTTTGTAACAAAATATAAAAATACAGTATATCATTTATTTATTTTTTTAAATTCAGTCTTTTAAATTTTTTTTAACAAAAAATAAAAACCGCAGAGGTGATCAAATACCACCAAAAGAAAGCTCTATTTGTAGGAAAAAAATGATAAAAATGTAATTTGGGTACAGTATTGTATGGCACTATTGTGTCATAAATCACTGTCATTCAAAGTGCGACAGCGCTGAAAGCTGAAAATTGGTCTGGACAGGAGGAGGGTTTAAGTGCCCAGTAAGCAAGTGTTAAAGTTAAAGCTAGCCATCACATTTAGCGGCCAATAAGGAGAGCTCAATATTCTGAGATTCAGTTGGAATTTCCACTAAAGAGCCCTCCAGGTTTTGGGGCTCCTGGGGCACACTAGAAAAAAAAAAAAAACCTAAGCAGCATCCTTGCACAGTCAAGTTGGTACTATAGTGTCCAGGAGGCAATATAACATCTTGAATTCACTACAGGTAAGCTTAAACTCCTGACACTTGCAATTTTGGTAAAAGGTAAATCATGCCTAGTATGAGCAATATGTTTTCTTCCCTTTTGTTCAAGCTTAAGGCTATCATTATCATGGCTGAAGTTCCAGAATTACCTCTGTCCAAGAGCAACACTCATAACTGCGCACTGTGTGAAATCACTTTCCAGAATATGAATCACAAAAACAATTTGTCTAAAAAAAGTAATTTATTACATTTGTTGTAAAAGTCAGTCCATTTTATACCACTGAGTTTTATACATGTCTAGAAGACATCTCTGCCAACTGTCAGAACATTGACTGCCAGCTGACTAAAATCAGGTAAAAAAAAAAATATATTCATATTTCTTGACAGAAGGAAAAGTGTGGGATTTTTTGACTATAGCAAGCATACCAAATAAGGGGCGGATCCAGAGTCCACTGCCAGAAAATATATTTTTTTTGTGGGCAATTTATCGGGGAAATGGCTGGTGTTGGATCTTCAATCATCACGGCACCATGGTTGTTATGGTGTCAGGATGATTGAAGAGCATTATTTAAATTATTACATTGTAATATAAAATGAAATGGTTCAACTCACCATAATGCAGAATCAGTGGAAGCCTTGAGTGTGTCTCTTGCCATGTCACCTGCCACACGTTGCGGAATGTCCACCTGTCACATCACCTGCCACACGTTGCGGATTGTCACTTGCCACGTCACCTGCCACACATTGCGGATTGTCACTTGCCATGTCACCTGCCACAAGTTGCGGATTGTCCACTTGCCACGTCACCTGCCACACTTTGTGGAGTGTGCGCTTGCCATATCACCTGCCACACGTTGCGGATTGTCACTTGCCATGTCACCTGCCACACGTTGTGGATTGTCACTTGCCACAAGTTGGGGCGGAGAAGGAATAATGCTGGCGCTCTGCCACTGACAGTGGACGCTGGACATTTTAACTAGTCTGTCTAAACTATATCTAACTCTATTTATCTGTCTAAACTCTAAACGGCAGCAACAACTGTTCCCCTATTTATGGCTCTAGCTCCTGTCACGTCGGCTCCGAGACTCGAGTCCGACGTGACTCACCGACGTCACTTGTCTGAGACTCGAGTCCGACGTGACTCTGACGTCACTCGTTGCTAGACGCCAAGCGGCCCAGGCGCTAGCAACGAGTGCAGGGAAGATGCTCCACTTACCTCCTTCAGCTCCTGGTCAGTGCGGCGTAGCCGTAATAACACTAGACGAGTCTCTCTCTCTCTGCGCCGCTGATCGGCTGATGTGAGAGAGAGACTTGGGCAGAGGCATGTCAGTGTAGTATTTTTGTGGGGGGGGGGGCAATTGCCCTGTTGCCCCCCCTGGATCCGCCCCTGTATCAAATACACAGTTACAGCTGCCATTTAATACAATTAAAGGCAATCGTTGGGTATCGCCCATGATATTTCAATCTTTTTTTGTAAGACAGTGAAAGAGACAATAAAATATAATGGACTATACTCTTAAATTCTAAGTTTAGTCCATTATATTTTTTTAAAAGGAAAAATCAGCATATGGGACATGCTTACAGTCAATGTGAGGTGTCCCTTGTGCTGATGGCTGCGGAATTTGCTATAATCTTCCATCCTTCAATACCCCGCACCCCCACCACCACCGTAATCTTCCAGTGCCGTGGGGTTAATAGACTTAGGGGACCTGTCATAGCCACTCATCAAGAATGTCAACTATGCCCACCTCCTCCATTCATAGCGGTCAGAGCTTCTATGAATGAAACATGATCTATGAATAAAGGACCTGTGGATGAATGACAGGATAGCCTCCTCCATTCCTAGATTGTATTTCACTCAGAGAATCTATAATACAGTACATTTAATGGTGCAATTTTTGGCACAATGCAACGACGCAGCCTCTGAGCATAGCGCACCAGTTTTACTCAGGTCCCGGCAGCCAGCACTCTCAGGCAATGATGGCAGCACTCCAGTTCTCACACCAGTCAGCACACTGCAGAATGGGTCAACATGGGTCTCAGTACTCACTGTTTCTCCTCTCTGGGTCCTGTTGCAACACAACAGAAAACAGGTTGGAAGGCTGGTCTCCCTATAGCAGTTCAGTTCACACAGGCAGGTGTGCAGCCGTGAGCCCTATGCCGGTGTGACCTTTCTCTCTGGAAGCAGCCAGTCAGAGATCCTTTCTGATTCTATTCTCAATCTGCAGCAGACTCCACAACATATGTCTACAGTCACTGTTTCGCCATGTGTGTTTCTCTCTCTCCCCTTGGGCTCCCTCTCCTCCTCCATGCTCTGCTTGATCTCCCTAGGCACCCTTGGAAATGTAGTACTTTGTCCTATCTTCGCATGTACTGTCTAATGCTAGCTACGTTATAAATTAGAGCGGAAACTGCGAGCCAGGCCTTCTCATCCAATATCAGTGTCTGACCTCACAAATGCGCTTCTGGAAGAATGGTCAAACATTCCCATTGACACAATCCTAAACCTTGTGGACAGCCTTCCCAGAAGTGTTGAAGCTGTTATAGCTGCAAAGGGTGGGCCAACTCAATATTGAACCCTACGGACGAAGACTGGAATGCCATTAAAGTTCATGTGTGTGTAAAGGCAGGCATCCCAATACTTTTGACAATATAGTGTACCTAAATTTGACTTGGTATCAACCTCTTGTAGTCCCTGTATGGCAGCCTTCAGAGTTGAAGGAGGAGACACACAGTTCATGTGCTGACAAGGAACATGTTGATAGGAGGAAAGAGCAGAGAGGCAGATGAGCTCAGCAATGTACTGCTTCTTTACTGTTCGGGTCAAAGGCTGGGGTAAGAAGGACACCTGTAAGTATTACTTAAAGCTGAACTTCAGGCAAAAAATTTTTCCAATGCAGTTGTGCCCGCACTGCATGAGTCAACTGGTTGATTTTGTCTAGGGGATTGGAGAATGCAGATATACTTACCTTATTCTCTGATCCTCTCTGTACAAGACTGGTCAATGTGGCTACAGTCACTGTTTCGCCATGTGTGTTTTTTTCTCTTTCCACCTGGGCTCTCTCTCCTCCTCCTTGCTCTGCCTGCACTCCCTAGGCACCCTAGGAAATGTAGTACTTTGTCCCAACTTTCTATATACTGTACTGTTTAATGCTAGCTACGTTATCAGACAGGGTGCCTCTACTCCCCCCAGGGCCCCCACAGCTGTTCAACTACACAGCTAGCAAGGAGACGTCTGCTTTAATGGTTGATGTCACTTGTCATCGGCTTACTAGCGATCGCCTGACAAAAGTGCCATCACAAGGAATGCAACGGGAGGGGTATGTCAGCTGAAGTTTTCCATGCATGCTCAGATCGGTGCGGAGAAAAGCACCTCACAGCTCACAGCCTGTGCTCTGCACACATTTTATTGACATTAACCCCAAAAAGGCATGCTAAGTGCACAAGGGGGTGGTGGCAGCTGTGCTATGAGTAATGCCCACAAATAGGGAATCTTGATGGGGAGGAGCAGAGATAAAGGAAATGAGTGAAGAAATACACACATTTTTATACCAGAAAATGATTGTGGTTCTTAACAAAAGGTAATTTGCACACAATTTTCTAGACCACTATTATATTTTAAAGGATTATGAGGGTTTGTTTTAAAATGTTTACATTCAAGCAGTGTAGGTACCAAAAATCGGTATCAGCCTCTTGTAGTTCTTGTATGGCAGCCGTTGAGTTGAAAGAGGACACAAACAGTTCATGTGCTGACAAGGAACATGTTAATAGGAGGAAAGAGCAAAGGGGCAGATGAGCTCATCAGTGTACTGCTTCTTCTTTACTATCCAGTCAAAGGCTGGGGTAAGAGAGGAGACCTGTGAGCATTACTTAAAGCTGAACTTCGGGCAAAAAAAAAAAAAAGTTTTCCCATACAGTGGAGCTGTGCCCGCACTGCATGAGTCACCTGCTCATTTTTGTCTTGGGGATTAAAAAATGCAGATATAATTACCTAATCCTCAGATTCTCCCTGCACAAGACTGGTCTCTGTGGCTCCTGCCAACCCCCCCACCCCCGCAATCTAGCGGTCTAGTGCGGTGGACTGTTCCTGTTGTCACCAGGCCCATAGACCTGCTGTGGAAGTGAGGACATCAGAAACAGTTCACTGTTGGATCCTGGGTGAGCGCCGTTTCAATTGGACAAAAACAAGCTGTTGATCCGAGCAGTGTAGGCACAGCCTCACTGCATGGAAAAAGTTGTTTTGCACGAAGTTGGGCTTTAACTGTAGTAGAGATCAGGCCCCCTTCCTGCCAGTTGTTATCCGTGAACTGGATGAACAGAAATACAAATTGTTTGGCAGGTATATGTATTTCAACTGTGTGCTTATCTGTTTGTTTCAAGTTTGGCTAAAAAACATATCACAGTAGAGAGACCTTTTTAATTCCCATACATTCATACGATGCTATAGAATCGTAGTTTATTTTTCATAAACAGAGGACATTTTTTTTTATACAATATTGTAGGAAACAGATCATTGCCACAATTTCTGCTCAGTCCAAATTATAGTGACATCTGATCCACAGATCGGAAACTAGGGGGAAAAAAAGGATTTAACAGGAATTTATAATGAACTAAAGTGTGTCTAGCAGCACTACTACTAGACATAATATATATATAGCTCGGCCGCATAATGTGCATAATAACAGCTGGTGCCATATAATACTACATACGACTTTGAAGTAGTAACCCTTTTCGACTTCAGGGCAGTAAGAAAGCTAAAGTTTATCAATAGGCTGTTGACGCAGCTGAAAGCAGGAGGGTTAACCTGCAAACGAAAAGCGCGGTGGTAAAAGACATCTCTATCCAGTGCTCTCTCCAGACCTTCAACTCCTCACAAAGGACTCGTCTACTGGCACCACACTAAACCACCACATTTACAAACTGGAATATAAATAGCCATCAGACACGTTACTGTCCAACCAAGGCTCAGAGTGACTGAAAATTATTACCCCCTGGCACCTTTAATAGACAGTGTGTAAAAAAACGGGTGGTGGGGGGGGGTGGGGGTTAGAGTCACTCCAGATGACACCAAGCCTTTATTACACAAGTTACAATTTGGCATTGACATAAATCTGACACTTACCTCAATGAGGGAAATTTTTTTAGAGAAAATGTGGAATGCCTCTATACTTGCCCCAATCAAAAGGGGTTCCCTTCTCACAACCCCTTCTGAATGACCATTTTACCAGCTCTGTCAAGCAGCAGCAAGGCTCAGTAGCACTGCCCAGCTTTATTTTGGGTCAAAGAGAACCCATCGTCTGAAACCCACTTTTTTGTAACACAGACTGTGTTGTTTATGTAAATCATATGAATCCTATTATGTTGGCTGAAGATATAAACAGTGCCTATCAAAGTTTCCCTTAAAAGACTGACCAGTTTTGGGTAGCGAGGGCAAGAGTCAAAATCTTTGTCAGGTTTTTTTTGGCTGTGAGATCTTCTAACCCTTACAAAACCAGTAAGACACAGCCCAGACATCGCTATCCCCCACCTGGGTATTACAGTGTGTGCAACGAAAAATTGAAAAGTTATTACACTGGTAGCATAGGTGTGCGCACAGGGTTAGCTGGGTGTACTCAGCACACCCTAATCACCCTCTGCACAATAGCATTATTGCTCAGTGCGCTGGCAGAGAGATGGGAAAGATCTCCTAGTGAATGGCTCTGCCATAAAAAAAGTGCTTCCACACTTCTCTTTGAGTATGTTGGTGGGGAGATGGGAAGAATTTTGGACTGGCTCTGCCATTATATATATATATATATATATATATATATATATATATATATATATATATATATATATATAGTGGGGACGGAAAGTATTCAGACCCCCTTAAATTTTTCACTCTTTGTTGTATTGCAGCCATTTGCTAAAATCATTTAAGTTCATTTTTTTTTCCTCTTTAATGTACACACAGCACCCCATATTGACAGAAAAACACAGAATTGTTGACATTTTTGCAGATTTTTTAAAAAAGAAAGACTGAAATATCACATGGTCCTAAGTATTTAGACCCTTTGCTCAGTATTTAGTAGAAGCCCCCTTTTGATCTAATACAACCATGAATCTTTTAGGGAAAGATGCAACAAGTTTTCCACACCTGGATTTGGGGATCCTCTGCCATTCCTCCTTGCAGATCCTCTCCAGTTCTGTCAGGTTGGATGGTAAACGTTGGTGGACGGCCATTTTTAGGTCTCTCCAGAGATGCTTAATTGGGTTTAAGTCAGGGCTCTGGCTGGGCCATTAAAGAACAGTCACGGAGTTGTTGTGAAGCCACTCCTTCGTTATTTTAGCTGTGTGCTTAGGGTCATTGTCTTGTTGGAAGGTAAACCTTCGGCCCAATCTGAGGTCCTGAGCACTCTGGAGAAGGTTTTCATCCAGGATAATCGAGGAGCATCAGTAGTTTCAAGAAACTATTAGATAAGCACCTGAATGACCACAACATATAGGGATATACAGTGGGGACGGAAAGTATTCAGACCCCCTTAAATTAACCTTAAGCGCTGCAGAAATTTTTTTGTAACCTTGCCACAATTCTGTCTCTGAGCTCTTCAGGCACATCCTTTGACCTCATGATTCTAATTTGCTCTGACATGCACTGTGAGCTGTAAGGTCTTATATAGACAGGTGTGTGGCTTTCCTAATCAAGTCCAATCAGTATAATCAAACACAGCTGGATTCAAATGAAGGTGTAGAACCATCTCAAGGATGATCAGAAGAAATGGGCAGTACCTGAGTTAAATATAGGCATGTCACAGCAAAGGGTCTGAATACTTAGGACCATGTGATACTTCAGTTTTTCTTTTTCAATAAATCTGCAAAAATGTCAACAATTTTGTGTTTTTCTGTCAATATCGGGTGCTGTGTGTACATTAATGAGGAAAAAAAATGAACTTAAATGATTTTAGCAAATGGCTGCAATATAATAAAGAGTGAAAAACACCCTGATAGTAGGTAGGGTTGCTAATAAATTTATCTTGCTAGGTGGTAACTAGCCTGGCTGATTGATAGGGGATTCCTTGACTTTCCCTAACTCTGGATTTGATGCACCTCTCTCTTCTGTCACTAGGTGGCATTGTTGCCTGTGGCATTAGGTTGACCAGGGCATGAGTGGATGGGTTGTTTCAGCCAATTGACAGGGGTTTCTTTAGTCCCTTGGCCTGCTGGGAGAGCCTATTTATTCGGGAGGAGTCAAGTGATCGGAGTTCTATCCCACCTGGATGGCTGTCTGGGTGGACGTGTGTCACAAGGCTCCGGGTTGCTAGGCCAGACGCCTGAGGCCTATCATGGGAGCACCTGGCTGCTAGGCTGTCTGAGGTCTATCCAGGTGTGGGAGAAGCAGCGCGGGGTTGGGGCTTTCGGCCAGAAGCCCAACCAAGTTGCAGAGATTCCACCGGACGTGGAACCGCATCATTGCCAGCGGTGAAGGAGAAGCAGTTGCCACAAGGGACAACCACTCCTGTCGCCAGGGGCAAGGACCAGGATCTCTATTGACTGTTCAAAGTTCAGTTGCCATAGGAGACAGCAGGTCTACAAATACAGTTGCTGCATCCAGCTTAAAGGCCCTCTACCTGTATAGCTGTCTGCCTCGGAGTCTGCTAATTACTATCGCATCTGCCTAAGGGTGTCCTGGCCCTAACTCTCTCTCCCCCAGTTCTGTTTAAGAGACAATAAATCTCTTTTCTTGCATTTCAAAAAGTGACTGGTGCCCATGTTTCTAACTTGCAATACACCCACCATGCCTAATAACCCACACTACAAGGAACGATATCAGCTGTCCCTGACTGTGGAGGTCACCATTAAGCCTTTGGAGGTCAAGATGCCACTATATATATATATATATATATATATATATATATATATATATATATATATATATATATATATTTATACACACACACACACATTTGTGTTTGAGCTTTGGGGTGCACACCCTAATGCAATAGGCTGCTCAAACCTATGGCTGGTAGATCAAATGACCAGCTAGCAAAAGACAATTGGATATGATTGTAAATAACATTGGATTTGTTACACTAAACAGTCAATAAAGCATGATGTGGTAGTGTATACAATGAATTGCAAAACAAAATAAATGATAAAGTGAGTCTCATGAATAACAACAGTCCAATATCAAGACTTCAAGAAAAAGTTCCTGAAAGTGTAAAGCTCTAGTGCTCTGCCCAGCATGTTTTTTTTAATGTAGGTATGGATGACAGACAAAAAAGTGGATCACCCTGGTGCGCCTCTTCCATGCACTAAAAGTGGCTTCTTACCAGAGACAGTGGACTCTAAATTATTTATGAGAGTCACAAGCACGGTGTAGGGAGTTATCATTAGAGATAGAAGCCCATCACTGCTTTCTTTCTTTCAGGTAAGAGGGATCTCATAGGTAATGTTGGGTAGCTACTCCAACATGCCATACATAAAAATTAATCAAAAATATCCACATAGTGCAAAACTATATGGTATGTTTATTTAAAAAGGAAGTACTAATTACTCACAATGAAAATGATTAAAACAAGCACATATGCAAAGAATACAGGTCCAGATCTCAAATTTTGTGTGAAGGAAATTCCGATGAAAAATGCAAGGAGCCTACACACGGTCGGAATTTCCGACATCAAGCTCCCATCGAACATTTTCCGTCGGAAAATCCGACCGTGTGTACGGGGCATTGGAGTTTGCAAGACTGGGGACTGGGGCGGAGGTTCACCTTCTAGCAGGGCGACGACCCTAAACATACAGCCAGAGCTACAATGGAATGGTTTAGATCAAAGCATATTTGTGTATTAAAATGGCCCAGTCAAAGTCCAGACCTAAATCCAATTGAGAATTTGTGGCAAGACTTGGAAATTACTGTTCACAGACGCTCTCCATCCAATCTGACAGAGCTTGAGCTATTTTGCAAGAAAGAATGGGCAAAAATGTCACTCTCTAGATGTGCAAAGCTGGTAGAGACATCCCCAAAAAGACTTGCAGCTGCAATTGCAGCGAAAGGAGGTTCTACAAAGTATTGACTCAGAGGGGCTGAATGCAAATGTATGCAACACTTTTCACATTTAAAATTTTTGAAAACCATTTATCATTTTCCTTTTACTTCACAATTATGTGCCACTTTGTGTTGGTCTATCACATAAAATCGCAACAAAATACATTTACGTTTTTGGTTGTAATATGACAAAATGTGGAAAATTGCAAGGGGTGTGAATACTTTTTCAAGGCACTGTATTTTATAGAACTAACTTTATCATTTATTTTGTTTTGCAATTCATTGTATACACTGCCACATCATGCTTCATTGGCTGTTTAGCAGGGCAAATCCAATGTTATACATATTACAGTATGTAGGAGTAAGGCATCACCTTAGGACCTTTACAGTTTCCACACTATGCTATACCTATTCCCAAGGAAAAAGAGGCCGAGAGCACACCCTATTCTCCAACCTTTCCTACCACCCCCCACCCTCACCTACTCACTCTATGCTATATGGGTGAGTGCAGGTAAGGTTAAGGAAAATGAAATGTTCAACCTTTACTGAGACACTTTTTGGGCACTAAACAGCCCTGATGAAGGAGGATTGTTTGGGTCTGCGAAACGTGTTGGCTCTCTTTTTCATTTGGTCACTTGTGGAATGAAATACATACTTTTGGACTCTGAGAAATATTTGTTTGGCGCTCCTTTTGGCTCAATTATATATAGAAAATCCTCTTGTCACTGGTAACTTGGTGTTCTTGGAACACCTAATCCCGATCCTACAAATCTGTAGGACAGTGATTCTCAACTCCAGTCCAAATGACTCCCCACTCTATTTATGTATCAGTTAATAATGCATCCCCTTTTACAGTCCAAAGTCAAGGCTTTACATTGCTACCAAAATACAAGATTTTAGGCCGCTTTTGCTGGTTGAGGTAGCCCTATGTTGAAGTGATGCAGGACTTGTCATGAGAAGTTTTTTGCTGCTAAAATAGACAACAGCACAACAGTGAAACATTTTCATTCTTGTGACACTTCTCTACTGTGTATGCTAGCAACTTCGGGTTTGACTGAAGGGGTTAGGCTTTTGGTAACGGCATTGCTTATCACTACCACTTCGGGGTGGGGATGCAGAATTTGAACTGCTGTCTCATGCAGCACTTTACATCACAGTGTCCCAGACATGAAGAATTTGAGCTCAGGAGCCAAGACTTTTTTCGTGAAACTCCCAAACACGACTCATTGTTCACCTAATCCTGAAACCAAGCTTCAAATATAGCATGTTAAAATCTCTAACACAACCAGGCAATTTGTGGAAGCCATGTACCAGGTTGAGGAGGAAATTCTTAATCAGTTTAACAATCCAGAGCTGTGCAAAGTGGAGTAATTCGCAGATTCAGATTCTATTAATAAATCTCTCTTTTTTATTTGATTACATTTGCAGCTTATCTCATTGGGGCTTTTATGAGCAATTAAAGGGCTCAGTCCACCCAAACTGATATTTCTTTTTTTTTTGGTCGATGCTGAAGAGTAAAATTACATTTCCTTATACTGGTTGATAATTCCTGTAGTGATTTCTGCACTTGCATTTCTATTTTGCAAAGTGCAAGGGGAAATCACTTGTCTCATGGATAATATACTGTATAGGAATAAGCTACAAAAGGTCATTTTTAGAAGACCATTTTTGTAACTAAAATCCCCTGCAGTATATTGCTGAAGTTGGATTCAAACTGTTGTGGTGCATTACCATACGCAAGTGAATATGCTTTGTATTAAAGTTTAGGGGCAGTATTAAATGTGAAGCCAGTTCAGGATGGGGATGGTCTATGATGAATGGTTGTCAGAAGGGTGGTTTAGTGCTTGTCTAAATATGCCCTTCTCAGCCATGGGTCCCTAGAGCTGATGTGGTACGGAACCTTCCCAGGGACTGGGCTTGAACCATGGAAGAAGCAAGGCCTCACAAGTGAATAGTGTCCCCTTTTACGCCTATGGATGGGAACAAGACAAATGTGCTGTGCTGGAGAACTGGTGGAGGATAGCTGGTGCTCTGTACTGTAATGCCCCGTACACACGGTTGGATTTTCCGACGGAAAATGTGCGATCGGAGCTTGTTGTCGGAAAGTCCGACCGTGTGTGGGCTCCATCGGACTTTTTCCATCAGAATTTTCGACACACAAAGTTTGAGAGCAGGCTATAAAACTTTCCGACAACAAAATCCGATCGTGTCAATTCCGACCGTGTGTGGCCAATTCCGACGCACACTTTTCACACAATCCCACACAATTCCGAGTGCCACGCATGCTCAGAATAAATTCAGAGACGGAACTGCTCAGTCTGGTAAAATTAGCGTTCGTAATGGATATAGCACTTTCGTCAAGCTGCAATGTTTTAAATTGTTTAATGCAGCGCACTCTCTTCTTCTTTATAATGCTAGAAGAATTAAGTTGTTTTGCTGCTCATATTCACACAGAATTCTCACAAACTTCTTTCTTTATTTTTTTTTCGTGATTTCATCAATATAATATTTTTAGTTGTCACATCTACTGAAAAAAAATGTTTGTTTTTGATGTTTTTAGAAAAAAAAATGTTTTTGTTTTTTTTGAAATCCTGATCTTGTGTGTTTTATTTTTTTTATTTTTTTTAACTCCAGATTAGTTTTGGTTGTGTTTTGTATGTCAAATTACCACAACACCATTATATCTTATATTATTTAATCTCAAGGAGGTTGGTTGTTGTTGGTGTCTCTTGTTAATTTCACATTGTATTTTTGAACTGTACCTGCCTCCGCACAAACAAACTGTCCTTTTTGAGGGAAAACACACATAGGCGAGTATAATAAAACAAAGCAAAAATGTATTAAGGGGTCCTAACCAAACAAAGAGGGAGGCAACGCTGTAGAGACAGCAGAACTTGGCGAAGCCTTTGGCCCCCAGGGCACACATCAACTATTTTACTGCAAAATTGGTGGCCTGAGGAGTCCATATATAAGGGAGAACAATCTGGGCCAGAAGTCCAAGAGATCATGAACAGCAGCAGATGACATGTATGTCCCCTGGCTGTGGTCATACAAGAGCCTGCATCTTTTTGTTAGACCAGACTGAACCCAGGTCATCACTCTCTTGTCTTCCTTCCACGCTTCCTTCCACGCTGTGTCTGTGGTGGTGGAGTTGTGACAGGAGGAGGAGGAGGAGGATGATGCAACTCACACAGGTGGGTATTGGGTGTGATTTCGCCTCTCACCCCCTTAGTTAATGTTTCATAAAGGATGTCCTCACACATGAGGCGTTGGCCCTCCTGCATGTCCTGCAGTTTTGTGGCAGCCATGCAGGCAAAGGCCTCTTCACGAGTGGGGGTGGCTCTGAGGGATGCAGACCCTTCCTGGGTCTTTTGTTTGGAAGACAGAGGGGAGGGACCTGGGATTCTGTGAGGCTCCTACTGGGCCCGGCCTTCTCCTGGCTGCCACTTACCCCCGCCTCCTCCTGGCTGCCACTAACCCCCGCCTCTTCCTGGCTGCCACATTCCACAGCCTCCTCCTGTGTACCACATTCCACAGCCTCCTCCTGGCTGAGGTCTTCCTGTGTATGAAAAAGGGACATCGTTTTAATTTTTTCTTCATCAGTCACACACAATTTTCATCTCATGACTGTTGCAAATTGAATGTTAATAAATAGAAAAGACTATCATTCTGAGCCCAGCATTTTTCATTCGTGTTCCAATTATTTTTGCCCACTACTGTCCATTGATGTAAACGCCTTTATTTAATCTGCAATTAGTGATCAATAATAACATCTAGTAAACATCATTTATTTATTGACCAGAAATCTGTAGAAGAATGCTATATCTGGCTCAAGCTGGGCTCCTTCACTTCTTCCTGGCTGGAAGTCCCAGGTTGGACATCGGAAGCCTCAGCTGGGGTGGAAGATAGGGTGGAAGGAAGAGTGGAAGGAAGGGTTGAGAGGAATTCCCTGACTTCAGTCTGGTCTGACAGAAATCGCAGTCTCCCGTAGTACCACAGCCTGGGGACATAAACATCATCTGCTGCAGCTCCAGAGCTCTGGGAATCCTGGACCTTCTTGCGCTCCCTAAGATAAGTGCTCCTCAGGCCACCAATTTTGGCTTTTAAATAGGGGATGGTTGCTGTGGGGACCACCGTCTTCACCAACTCCAGCAGTTTCTCCAGTTCTGCCTGCCTCTTTTGTTTATGATTATAATGCGGATGTTTGACCTGCCACAGACAAAGCAGCTCCCTGTACTTGAACAGGGGGAGGAAGTTGTGGTCATTGAAGCCATCCATTTTATCTGCAATACACAAGACAAACCCTAATGTCAGGCTAAAGTCTCCTAATCTTGTCCCAATATAGGCCTCAATCTCTAAGTAGTATAGGCCCAAGTTTAAATGTTACCTTCGTTATCACGATCGGCGCTTTCTATACTCCTTCCTCCGCTCACAGATCGTACGTACTACGCACGCGTGTTACGCTTTATATACACTGCGCATGCGTGAAACTCCGCCCACCCCTGACGTTCTTTCTAGTCTATTCCCCGCCCCTTCTCGTTCGGCGCAGTGGGGAAGAGCACATGGTGGAGACACAACAGGTGTGTGCTAATTACACCAACGAGGAGGAGGAGGAAAGCCTGGAGCCAGAAACGTCACGATCCTGGTGGAGATGATTTAAGGCATCAAATATGTCCTTTGTGGAGATGGTCGACATACTGAAGAGGGCCGACTATGACGGGAAGTATGGACCTTACCCCAACCCCAATGTCAGAAAGGCCAAGATCATGGCGAAAGTTGTGAAGAGTCTGCACCAAAATTTTGGGGTACGTCGATCCAAGGATCAACTGAGGAAGCAGTGGTCGGACCTCAAATTAAGGGAGCACGATCAGTATAGAAGGATCAGGAGAGTGCTGCAAAAAAGTAAGTAGTTGTCCTGTGTTCCTATTCTTTATTTTTGTTACGTTCGTACTGCTCCATGTGTTTTTCTTTACTGTTGTACAGTTTAAAATGGCAACTTTCATGTTCATGGACACATTATTCATTCGTAGGAAACATTGTTCCTTCGGCCAATAAAACACCATGTTTTGTCCAGATGCATTTCAATACATTTTTTCTGGCCTACTTCTCTTAAAATAATTTTGTTGTCTAAATGGGTTTGTAACTAGAATGAAATGCAAACTAGATTCTGTGTAAGAAGAGGACACTCAGTAGCTGTTTACACATCTGGACACAGGAGCACTAGTGTGGCACACAAGAACACCCTTTTTATTAGGGGGCCCACACAGGTGCTCCAGTGTATACTATAGGGGTGACTCCATCTGTGAAGCTTGTACAAAACAGGTAAGTATTCAAGCTTGACAAGGGAAAATAATATTTCTTCATCTTGCAACTCTGCCAAAATAGATAATTGTACCCCACTTCCAAGCAATATTTCATATTCCTATTTCTGCCATCAAATATCTGTGTGCTAAGTATACCTTTTTTTTGTTTACATAGGGGAGAAAAGACTCGGAGGACACCACTCATCAGACAACAGACCCCCCACCTCATGAAGAAGTGGAAATCCCACAAACACAACAGGAGAATGAGGGAGACGTGGTGGAAATTGTCACCACAACAGGTGAGTGTCTGCGACCACAGGCTCAGGTAAGAGATGGATGCCGGCATATTTATAATACATGGTGTGTGTTTTTTTCTATATTTTTAGGTGATTGTGATGTTGTGGATGAAGGTCATTTCACCAGTGAAAGTGCTCAGATCCTGATCGGGGAGATCATGGGGTGTAATAGGGACTTGGAAAACATCAAGCAAAACATCAATGATGTTCAAAACAAAATGAAGAACATCATTGATGTTTTAGGGAGAGTTTAAAACCCCTTGAAATCCCTAACTTATTTCTGCTTTGTTTTTCTATCAATTTTTTGAACATTTTTTGACATATTCTAGAAAAGCCAAATTTTGAAGATGCACACAGTGTGTCAACATGTGCTATCTGCCATCACGGGAGATCAATGTACGCGTTTTGGGGGTGCAACCCCATCCTCAATAATAAAGTAGCTGAGAGGAAGGGGTTGCACCCACAAAACACGTTCATTGATCCCCCATGATGGCAGCTAGTACATGTTGACATTCGGCTATTTGTGTGCATCTTCAAAATTTGGCTTTTCCAGGGGTGACTTCACCCCATCTGCTGAACGCAATATCAAACACAGTTTATAAATACTCATGTCTGATATTGCCTTCACTTTCTATAAAAGTTGAACTTTGTAAGTTCCAGAGTTGTGTATTTCTTGTTGGTTTGAAAATTTGTACTTTTAATGTCACCTAAAAAATTGTTATACAACAAACATGTTGGTTTGTTTTAAAAACCTTTTATAAATGCACATGTGATTGTGCTTTGATTAAAAAGATTGAGAATCAACAATGTGTGGCTTCTTCTTTCAATGCTCAAAAGCGTTTTTTGTTGTAAAGTTGGTGTTTTCAGTCACAATGGGGTTATTTACTAAAGGCAAATCCACTTTGCACTACAAGTGCAGTTTCAGTGCAGTCTCAAGTGCACTTGTAGTGCAAAGTGTATTTACCTTTAGTAAATAACACCCAACAGTGCTTTTTAATTTTACACAATCACACCATTTTCAGGACTCCCCAAATTTCAGTCAGGGTCAGCTAAAAGAAAGACAAGCAGTAAATCCAAGCAAATATTTGTTCAGTTTAAAATATTTTTTATTTAAAAAATGTCTCAGACATTGTCTGGCATATTGATGGCCCCCCTACCCGCAAAGTATTCCATGTATCTTAGACGGACCTCACGGGCACTCTGGGGGGGCAAGCCAGGACGGCCGGCTTCAAGCGCTGTCAGAGTTGGTTCATTTCGGTTCATTCCGGCTTCGGGCCCAACTGAGCCAGCATAGATCACAGAATTTTTCCTTAAAAAGTTGTGGAAAACACAGCAAGCCAGGATGATGTGATTGAGTTTATATTCCGCCATGTGTATCGGTGTAAGAAATAGGCGGAACCAGCTGGCTATTATTCCAAACGTGTTCTCCACCACTCTTCTGGCTCTGGCCAGCCGGTAATTAAAAACCCTCTGGTCCGGGGTGAGGGTCCTCATAGGGAATTGCTGCATAAGATGGTCCCCCAGTGCAAACGCTTCATCCACAACGAAGACGAATGGGAGTCCTTCCGCATTGTCTTCTGGAGGTGGCAAGTCCAAGCTGCCATTTTGGAGACATTATAACAAGTGTTTGGCGCAAAAGTTAAAAGCAATAATCCACATGAATGACAATATTATGCGTATGAATGATGAACTAAAACAAGGGATTAGGAAAAATAAAAATAGTAATGCCCCGTACACCCGGTCGGACTTTGTTCGGACATTCCGACAACAAAATCCTAGGATTTTTTCAGACGGATGTTGGCTCAAACTTGTCTTGCATACACACGGTCGCACAAAGTTGTCGGAATTTCCGATCGCCAACAACGCGGTGACGTACACTACGTACGACGAGACTAGAAAAGGCCGGTTCAGAACCAAGCGCGGCACCCTTTGGGCTCCTTTTGCTAATCTCGTGTTAGTAAAAGTTTGGTGAGAGACGATTCGTGCTTTTTCAGACTCGTGGCTTTCAGATCGTTTTCTGCCGTTCAGTTTGTGCTTGTGGGTTTGTATCTGCTCTTCAGTGCGTGCAGTCAGTTCGTATCGGAGTTTTCTGTGCGATCTTGCCCGCTCGTTGCTGTTTTTCAGGTCGCTCTTCACAGGCCTTGCTGTTCTTCAGTGCGTTCTGTTACTTCGTTCTGAGCAGCCAACCGTTTTCTAGCCATGTTTCGTATGCGTACTCCTCGTAGAGTTCGTGCTGTGCGGGGGCTTGGTGTTGGGGTCCTGACCTTGACACAAGTCCAGTCCATGAACAGGGTGGGGAGGAGTTCATGGACCAAGAATTGGTTGCTTCAGCGTGACCAGTTCTCTCATATGCCTTTGCTCCGTGAGATCCGTGAGAATAATCCTGATGATTTCAGGAACTTTCTCAGGATGACGGACCCCGTGTTTCACCGTTTGTTGGCTTCGCTGACCCCCTATATCAGCAGGCAGGATACCTGCATGAGGCAAGCCATCACTCCGGAGCAGAGGTTGGTCGCTACCTTGCGGTATTTGGCCACAGGGAGAAGTCTGCAGGACTTAAAGTTCTCGACAGGCATCTCCCCCCAGGCTCTGGGGATCATTATCCCAGAGACCTGTTCTGCCATCATCCAGGTCCTGCAGAAGGAGTATATGAAGGTAAGATTTTTATCCTTTTATATCACATTTTATTGTATTGAATGTTTGATAATATATTGTATTTCTTCCCTCATTCCCTAATTACCATGATTGTAATATGCTGTGAATGTCCCCTTTGTCCTCATGCATGCTGGATTTTTATGTAATTATTATTTTAGGTCCTTCATACATATTTGCCCTTCAATAACCTCTCCAGCATGGTGTCTCCTGCCCTATATTCACCTCATGTAGTCACTTAACAATGTATTTTATCAGCTCTATAGTAGTGCTTTACCCCAAACACCCCCTAAAATGTTTGGAAATGTGATTTTTGATTTCAATTCAGGCAGAGTGCCAGAGGGTTTTTTTGTGGTGTCCCCCAATTTTTTTTAACCCTCCCTCCCCCAACTGCTAAGTCAGCTGATCCCAATTCTCTATCCTCAATCATCTATCTGCTGACTTTGCCAAACCCATACACACTATACCCACCTCTTTACTGGTCAGATTTATGGATGAATTCCCCAAAGCATGTAGTGCAAGGGCCTGCCTGTATACTTTCCAATGGTACTGTTTAAAGTTTTGTTATTCTATTATTATCTTGATAGGTAATAGCAGAATGTCCAAATGTCCTCAAATGTGTACTGTGTGTATTTATATCTTTGTATTATGACACTTCTTACCTGTCCAGTGGGCTGCCAATAGTGTAACTAAGGAGGGTCTGTTACAAGTAATACCCATTATTTAGGCATTCATCTCTCAATGAAGTGAAGAGGGTTACCTGTCCAAGAGTTCCCCCCCCCTATAATGTTAGAAATGGCCCATGAGAGGGGGGGAGGGGGAATATGATAGGTGTACCTTATACTTTGGCCTTGTTAAATTCCCCTTAGTAAATGCTATCTGGAGGTTGCCCCATAATGTTTGTGTCTAATCTGCTTGCCATGTATCTTTGAAAAAATATTAATGTTTATTGTTTTTTCCTCAACAGTTTCCTTCAACGCCACAGGAATGGCAGACTGTGGCCTCCCACTATGCCCAGCGGTGGGACTTTCCTAACTGCGGAGGGGCAATTGATGGGAAACACGTCCACATCGTCCTACCACCCAACTCGGGGTCGTACTATTATAATTACAAAGGGTTTAATAGTATAGTGATGTTGGCGGTGGTGTCGGCTAATTACGAGTTCTTGTATGTGGACGTGGGGAAGAATGGCCGGATGTCCGATGGTGGAGTGATCGCCCAGACGGAGTTCTACAGGCGTCTCCAGAATGGCAGCTTGGACTTGCCACCTCCAGAGGACAATGTTGAAGGTCTCCCATTTGTGTGTTGATGCGGCCATTCCCGATGAGGACCCTCACCCCGGAACAGAGGGTTTTTAATTACCGGCTGGCCAGAGCCCAAAGAGTGGTGGAGAACACATTTGGAATCCTGGCCAGCCGGTTCCGATTATTTCTGACACCCATCCATATGGCGGAGTATAAACTGAACCATATAATACTTGCCTGCTGTGTTCTCCATAATTTTTTAAGAAAACATTCAGCCAACTATGCTGGCTCAGTTGGGCCTGAGGCCGGAATCCCTAATCCATCAACACTGACGGCGCTTGAAAGTGGCCGTCCTGGCTTGCCCTCCCT
Source organism: Aquarana catesbeiana (assembly GCF_042186555.1). Lineage (NCBI taxonomy): Eukaryota > Metazoa > Chordata > Amphibia > Anura > Ranidae > Aquarana > Aquarana catesbeiana. The sequence continues at coordinate 213,689,890 of NC_133335.1, forward strand.
GAATGCCCGTGATGTCCGGTTACGCTACCTGGAGTTCTTTGCGGGTAGGGGGGCTATCAATATGCCAGACAATCTGTGACACCTTTTTCAAATAAAAAACAACCAAAAGAAATTCTTTGTGGACATTTACTGCTTGTGTTTGTTTTAGCTGACCCTGACAGAAATGTGTTGAGTGCAGAAAATGTCGTGATTGGGTAACCTTATAAAAAACAGTGTTGGCTGGTACTTCCTAAATGCCAAAACACATTTCACTACAAGTGCACTTGCAACTGCACTGAACCTGCACTTGTAGTGCAAAGTGTATTTGTCCTTAGGAAATAACCCCCATTTTTGCATAACACAGCAATTACATCACCCCAAAAGTGTTGCAGTGTTGAGACAATAATCCACACATTCTTGAGTAAGGCACTTTTTTATACCTGCACAATCACATGTGCATTTCCCAAAGGTTTTTAAAACAAACCAACATGTTTGTTGTATAACAATGTTTGCAGTAGCATTATCAAAAATCGAAATATCCATTTCAGATAAAACAGGCCTGTGTAAAACCAACAAGAAAGCCAAAAAACTTGAACTTACAAAGTTCACATATGGTAAAACCTGAAGGCTATATCAGACATCAGTATTTAGGAACTGGGTTTGATATAGCGTTCAGATGGGGGGAAATCACCCCTGGAAAAGCCAAATTTGGAAGATGCACACCAATTTACGAATGTCAACATGTGCTATCTGCCATCAGGGGGGATCAAGGGACGTGTTTTGGGGGAGCAAGCCCTTCCTCAATGCGACTTTATAATTGAGGAAGGGGTTGCACCCCCAAAACGCGTCCATTGATCTCCCGTGATGGCAGATAGCACATGTTGGCACACTGTGTGCATCCTCCAAATTTGGCTTTTCTAAACATTGTAAAAATTTTCGTAAGATAAAACAGGTGATTTTGTGGGGTTTAAATTCGCCCCAAAACATCAATGATGTTATTATTTTTTTTAATAACATCACTGATTTGTTGCTGGATGTTTTGCAATTGGAGATTACACCCCATGATCTCCCCGATCAGTATCTGGGCACTTTCAGATGTAAAGCGTTCTGGATCACGATCACCTAAAAAGAGATAAAGAACAAAAAAAAAGGTCTCAAAAATCTGCCACCATCCATCTCTTTTACCTGAGCCTGTGGTCGCAGACACTCACCTGTTGTGGTGCCAATCTCCACCACATCTTCTTCTTCCTCCTGCTCTTCTTCTTGGGTTGGTATTTCCCCTTCTTCCAGAGGGGGGGTCTCTGGTCTCCTGGGATGAGGGGTGTCCTCCGAGTCTTTTCTCCCCTATGTAAAACAAAAATGGTATACTTAGCACACAGATATTTGATGGCAGAACTAGAAATAGGAAACATTGCTTGGAAGTGGGGTACAATTGTCTATTTTAGCCGAGTTCCAAGATGTATATTTTTTAGTGTCCTTTGTCAAGCTGCAATACTTTACATGTTTGGTACAAGCTTCACAGATGTAGCCCCCCCTATAGTATACACTGGAGCACCTGTGTGCCCCCCCTAATAAAAATGGTGTTCTGGGGTCCCACACTAGTGCTCCAGTGTCCAGATGTGAAAACAGCTGCTCAGTGTCCGCTCCTTACACACAATCTAGTTTGCATTTCATTCTAGTAACAAACCCATCTACACAAACAAATATTTGGCATCCAAGTAGGCCCCCAAAAATGTGTGAAAATGCATATGGCCTAAACAATGGTGTTCTAGAGGCCGAAAGAAAAATGTTTGATACGAACGAATAATGGGCCCATGAACATTAAAGTTGACCTTTTTAAACGTTACAATTAATAAAAGCATATGGAGCAGAACGAATGGAATAAAGACAGAAAGAATAGGAACACAGCACAACTACTTACTTTTTTGCAGCACTCTCCGGATCTTTCGGTACTGCTCTGGCTCTCTCAACTTCAGGTCCGACCACCGTTTCCTGAGCTGATCTTTTGATCTTCGTACCCCGAAATTCCTCTCAAGACTCCTGACCACTTTCGCCATGATCTTGGCCTTTCGGATATTGGGGTTGGGGTAAGGCCCATATTTTCCGTCATAGTCGGACTTCTTCATGATGTCGACCATCTCCAACATCTCCCCAAACGACATATTTGTGGCCTTAAAACGTCTCCTTCTGGATCGGGACGTGCCTGGATCCGGGCTTTCCTCCTCCTCCTCCTCGTTGCTATAATTAGCACGCACCTGCTGTAACTCCGCCATGTGCTCTTCACCCACTGCGCCGAACGAAAAGGGGCGGGGAATACACTAGAAAGAACGTCAGGGGCGGGCGGAGTTACACGCATGTGCAGTGTGTATAAAGCGTAACACGCGTGCGTATTACGTACGATCTGTGAGCGGAGGAAGGAGCATTGGACGCGCCGATCGTAAGAACGAAGGTAAGAGACAAACTTGTGCCTATACTGCTTCTAGATTGAGGCCTATATTGTAACAAGATTAGGAGAGTTTTGTCTGACATTAGGCTTTGTCTTGTGTTGTGTCTTGCAGTGAACATGGATATCTTAAAGAAAGATAATGACTTCATGTCAGTATTCATAGATATGCTGAGGGAGCTGCCCTGTCTGTGGGAGATTACCCACCTCCATTTCAAGAACCAAGCAAAGAGGAAGGCAGCACTGGAGCAATTGTGTTTAATTGTGAAGCAGGTGATCCCCACGGCAGACATCACCTATTTAAAGATATTAACTGGTGGCCTGAGGAGTACATATCTAAGGGAGTGCAAGAAAGTCCTGGATTCACAGAGATCCGGAGCAGAAGATGACATCTATGTCCCCAGGATGTTGTACTACGACAGGCTGCACTTTCTGGCAGGCCAGACTGAACCCAGGCCATCCCTCTCCAGTCTTCCTTCCATGCTTCCTTCCCCCCCGGCTGAGGCTTCTGACGCCCAACCTGGGCCTTCCAGGCCATATGTGGAGGAGCCCAGATTGAGCCAGGTATAGCATTCCTCTAAATATTTCTGCTTGTCCAATCAATGATGTTAACTAGATGTTAGTTGGGAGTACTAATTTAGGATTGTGAATGATGAAGCAAAAACTAAAACTATGTCCCTTTTTCATACACAGGGAAGTCTCAGCCAGGAGGTGGCCGGGCCGAGCCGGCTGGCTGATATCAAGGTCCCTCCACCCCCCCGAAAAGAGAAAGTGGCAGTAGGACGAGTACCCTAGAGGAGGCGGCTATAGCATTCTTTTGGAGGGCTACAGAGGTCCTGGGAGCACCCCACACCATGCAGGAGAACATTGCTGCCTTCACAGCATATAAAATGCAGAGGATGGAGGAGGGCCAAAAAGCCATGTGTGAGGCCCTCATATCAGAGGCTCTGGAGAAAGGTATGAGGGGCCAAATTACACCTCACACACATCTTTGGGATGGTCCTCCTCCTCCTCCTGCAGGTCCTCCTCCTCCTCCTCCCTCTCCTCCAGGTCCTCCCAGTCCTCCTCCAGGTCCTCCCAGTCCTCCTCCTCCTCCTCCAGGTCCTACTCCTCCTCCTGCCACATCTCCAACTGCACAGCCACCGGCCGGAAGGAAGCGTGGAAGGAAGACCAGACAGTGATTGCCCTGGATCCAGTCTGGTCGGCCAAAAGATGCAGCCTCTTGTGGTACCACAGCCTGGGGACACAGATGTCATCTGCTGCTATCCGTATCTCTGCGAATCCCGGACCAGACTGCCCTCCCTTAGATATGGACTCCTCAGGCCACCAATTTTGATGTTGAAGAATTGATGTCTGCCGTGGGGGTCCCAGGCTTCACTAATTTCTCTTGTTGATCCAGTGTTGCCTTCCTCTTTGTTTGGTTCTGATCCCTTAATAAAGGATTTTTGTTTTGAATTATACTCTCCTATGTGTTTTACTTCAAAAATTACAGTTTGTTTGTGAGGATTCAGGTACATTTCAAATATACAATGTGAAATGAACAAGGGACACCAACACCAAACAACCTCCTGGAGATTAAATAATAAAAGATATCAATGGTGTTGGGGTAACTTGACACACAAAACACACACAAAAATATTCGGGAGTAAAAATAAAAATAACATTGAACAAAGATCAGCCTTGGAAAAAATCCAAACATTAAAGAAAAAAAAAGGCTTAAAATCCAAAATAAAAAAAAATTAAAAAATATAAAACTGTCAGATGTGACAACTAATAACAATATATTCAGGGAATCCCACTAAAAAAACACAAATAAAAGTTTGTGAGAAGTGTGTGTGAATATGAGCAGCAAAACGACTTAATTCTTGTCACATTATAAAGAAGAAGAGAGTGCGCTGTATTAAACCATTTTTAACATTGCAGCGTGACGAAAATGCTGTATCCATTGCGAACGCTAAGTTTACCAGAACGAGCTGTCCCGTGTCGGAATTTCTTCTGAGCATGCGTGGCACTTTGTGCGTCGGAACAGGCCACACACGGTCGGAATTGACGCGATCGGATTTTGTTGTCGGAAAATTTTATCTCCTGCTCTCCAACTTTGTGTGTCGGAAAATCCGATGGAAAATGTCCGATGGAGCCCACACACGGTCGGAATTTCCGACAACACGCTCCGATCGGACAATGTCCATCGGAAAATCCGACCGTGTGTACGGGGCATAATAGTCCATGGTGGTGTGCATAAAGTCAATGATGAGGTATAAAGCCCACATTCATGGCAGCCTTCCAGTGGGAGTGGAAACCATATTCCCAAAAAGCACTGTAAGAAATAAAGAAAGGAGGCACCTCTGGGTGCAGACTTAAAAACTATTTTAATAAAAAGAGCAGCAACAGAGATTGCACTCACATCTGAGTTGAGTTAAAAAGGCATATAAGAGTCCCAGATGTAACCGAAGGGGTCCGTGAGGTCGATCATCCCTACCATGGATGTGTAATCAGACGTACTCCTCCATCGTTGCCGGCTGGTGGACACAGCGCATCTGAAGACCAGTCTGATTACACACCGTGTGACCGTGTATATGCAAGACAAGTTTGAGCCAACATCCGTCTGAAAAAATCCATGGATTTTGTTGTCGGAATGTCTGATCAATGTCCGACCGTGTGTACAGGGCTCAAGACTCAAAATGCCTCTGTAGTCTACTGTCAGGACAGGTAGGAACAAACCATTGTCACTAGTTGGAGAGAATAAACTGTCCTTCTGCTGTGAGGTTTGGTGAAGTAATAAGGCCTCTGGCCATATTATGGCGTTAACTCACACGGGAGTCATTTTGGCTGCATGCAGTTCCTTCATGTGGTCACCATGCCAACAACTTGTATTGGCAAGCCGAGGCTCCCCTTTCTAGGGTGATAACACTGATCCTGCTTAGGCAAAACAGCAGCGTTGTCACCCTAACACACCCAGAGTGGCAATCTGTAACTGGTAGAATTACCAGTTCAATATAAGTGAAAATACAGGAAAATCATGCAAGACAGCAGAAGGCCTGAAACAAGTGCATAGTAAGCATGCTTTTTCATTAAGGTTTTTTCATACACAGTAAGGAAACCCTTTCATATAGAAACATTTACATGTACCTGCACTTTTTTTTAAAAAGTGCACCGGAATTCATAGATGGCTTACATTTGTGTATTAATGTGTGCTAAAACATACAGTATTTCCATAGTGGTCCACTAGCAAGGTGCATTGGGGTTCCATTTAAAATGAGAAAAAAAAAAAGTGTCACCGTGCATGGTGGTAATGGTCAGTAAAATTCAGATTTGGCCACTTATATATGGCAACACAGATCTGAATCTGGCCTATGAGTACAAAAACAAACACTCAAATGTCAAATTTCTCCCTCTGGTGCACTCTACACAGTACATTGTGGTGATTAATCTCACATGATCATGCTCTGCTCTAGTTGTGAGTAATTAATCACTACCATATACTACTGTTTAGCTTATACCATAGAGAATCTTTTGTTCGAATACTAAGCGAATGATTGAATGATTACATATTCGCTGGTGATTTTAGTAGCATGACTAAGCCACTGAAATTCCCTGCGTAGCTTAGGCTTTATACTGTGAAGACTGCAACAAGAAGAGTGGGAAAAGTGAATGTGAACTTAAAGATAAGTTAGAAAAGAGCTGGGAACTTGACCAAGCCCAAAAGATTCAGCCTATAAGAAAAAGTACTAATTTTAGAAAGACTATTTAACCACTTCAGCCCTGGAAGATTTGGCTGCTGAACCAGGCCATTTTGTGCGATTCGTCACTGCGTCACTTTAACTGACAATTGCGTGGTCGTGTGACGCTGCACCCAAACAAAATTGATGTCCTTTTTCTCCCACAAATAGAGCTTTCTTTTGGTGGTTTTTGATCACCTCTGCGGTTTTTATTTTTTGCGCTATAAACAATAAAAGAGCGACAATTTTGAAAAAAACACAATATTTTGTACTTTTTGCTATAATAAACATCCCATTTTATTTAAATAGATAATTTTTTCTCAGTTTAGGCTGATATGTATTCTTCTACATATTTTTGGTCAAAAAACCTGCAATAAACGTATATTGATTGATTTGCGCAAAAGTTATAGTGTCTACAAAATAGGGGATAGATTTATAGCATTTTTATTATTATTATTTTTCTTACTAGTAATGGCGGCGATCTGTGATTTTTATAGGGACTGCGACATTATGGCAGACACATTGGACACTTTTGACACATTTTTGGGACCATTGGCATTTATACAGCGATCAGTACTATAAAAATGCACTGATTACTGTAAAAATGTCACTGGCAGGGAGGGGGTTAACGCTAGGGGGCGATCAAGGGGTTAACCGTGTTCCCTGTGTGTGTTTCTAACTGTAGGGGGAGGAGACTGACTAGAGGGGATGACAGATCGTGGTTCCTAGCTATTAGGAACTCATGATCTGTCACTCCTCACAGAACAGAACAGGGATTTGTGTGTTTACACACACGCATGTCCCTGTTCTGCCTCTCGTGCCCGCGATCGCTCGTGGCTGGCGGTCATCGCGACCGTCGGCCACGAGCATTGGCACCCCAGTGGTGCAGCGGGCGCACACACGCGCCTGCTATCCCGATCCCGCGAGCCAACGTATAGCTACGGCGATTGACGGGATCGTGCCGACCCACCGCAGTATAACGATGGCGGCTGGTCGCCAAGCGGTTAAAGTGGAAGTAAAGGCAAAACCTAACTAACTCTAAACCCACTCCCATCCACATTCTAAGTCTATTCTATCTGACCCTGTAAAGAAAAGATTGCTATATTTACCTATTCTGAAGCCGCTCCAGTAGTGCTCTCTGTGTGCAGGAGAAAGCAAACAATGGCTGGAAAATGCCTGGGAAGTGACATCAACCGTAGACTTACTATAGGGCTTCCATTGTCAGTTGCCTTTCCTGCTTAGGCTTAGAATGGGGATGGGAATAGGTTCAGTTAGTTAGGTTTTGCCCTTACATCCACTTTAAGCCCAGGTCACTGAGGCCTAGAAGCGAACATACTTTAATTAACACAATTAACTTGCCAATAATTCAATGGCCCATTTGCATACCTAAATTAAATGCTATCTTTAAGGACATATAAGTGTAGCACCCCTTAGCGTTGCTAGAGTCAGGATTTGTTTGAGTGTAGGTAAATTTGTGCAGGCTGGGCTGGCAGCCAAGCCTGTGTGTTTTTTCCTGGTTTGGGTAGAGATCCAAGGAGAACTGGATGACTAACAGGCAGCATCACTGAGACCTTCCCCCTACTTCTCGAACTTACTAGAAACTTCCAGAAGAATTGGAGGGGAGGTAAGGTGGAGGTGCCTGGAGTATTCATGAGGGCCCTGAGCAATCCCCAACAGATGGGTTGGCAGGGGGCAGGCCCCTTCAAATACTATGGGTCATCCCACCTGGGGCAGGAGAGTTCAGGTGGAAGCTGGAGATGGGATCTTAGCTGTCAGAGGCCTTTGAGAGTAACTCCCTAGTTTGGGGGGGGACTCAAGCCTGGGCTTGGATGCAGAAGGGACCCTTCTCAAGACACATGGAGGGATCCTGACATAGAGGCATAGGAGCAAGGAGAGGACTGCAGGAGGACACTGCTGGGCAAATCTCCAGGGAGGACTCACAGTTGGGATGACTGAGAGGCAGCCTAGAGGACTGTGGTGGAATAGGCAGGAGAAAAGGGCAACTGCAGCCAGGTGGACTGGCAGTGCCTGAAGAGGCACTGAAATAAATTCATGATTGAGAGTACAGATTGAAGGAAATGTATTAGAAAATTGACAAAGTGGTGCATGTGTCACACCGGGATAAAAAAAAAAAAAAAGTTGAATTTAGCAGGGTTGCAGAATTCCAAAAGTAGAGAACATTATCTTTCTGGACACATTGTGCCTTGAAAAAGTATTCTTTTTTTTTTTAATTCTTTATTTTATTTTATAAAAGATTACATCATACAAAAAGAATGACATATGTTTACTTTCTCCTACAATATATACCAAACGTTTCCCCACAACCCCACCCTCCCCACCTTGCACCGACCTCTAGCGGCAGATATTTTACTTCTTTTTTACTTTTCGTCCATTTCCGATCCTTATCCGCTGCCTGATTATTTAGTAATCTCCTCAACGTAGCTCCACATTCTCTTAAACGCCCTCCACACTTCCCATCTGTCATTACATTCTATCCTTTCTTCCTGTTCCTCCCCCTGTCATCTAGGCTCTCCAAATTATATAGCGCGCTTACACAAAATATCCAATTCGAATTTTAGGGCTCTCCGTTTCCTGCCATTTTTTCGGTATTATGCCCCGTACACACGGTCGGACTTTGTTCGGACATTCCGACAACAAATTCCTAGGATTTTTTCCGACGGATGTTGGCTCAAACTTGTCTTGCATACACACGGTCACACAAAGTTGTCGGAAAATCCAATCGTTCTAAACGCGGTGACGTAAAACATGTACGTCGGGACTATAAACGGGGCAGTGGCCAATAGCTTTCATCTCTTTATTTATTCTGAGCATGCGTGGCACTTTGTCCGTCGGATTTGTGTACACACGATCGGAATTTCCGACAACGGATTTTGTTGTCGGAAAATTTTATATCCTGCTCTCAAACTTTGTGTGTCGGAAAATCCGATGGAAAATGTGTGATGGAGCCCACACACGGTCGGAATTTCCGACAACAAGGTCCTATCACACATTTTCTGTCGGAAAATCCGACTGTGTGTACGGGGCATTAGACTCTTTGCTACATTAAGCAGGGTAGGGAATATAGATGTTTTATATTGCCTAACGGAGCCATCTATCCCATGGAACAAACATGTCCACAGGTCTTCTGATATTTCTATGTTGGTAATTTCCTTTATCAATTGTAAGACCTCCTTCCAAATTTTTTTAATGATAGGACAATCCCACCAAATATGTGCCGTTGTTTCTAAGGCTTTACACCCTCTCCAGCAATCCGAGGACTTCTCCAGTTGAAATTTGCTGATTTTGTCTGGTGTCGCATACCACCTTGCTATACATTTATAGTTTGTCTCAGCCGTCGTCTGAAAAAGTATTCTTACCCCTTGAAATTTCCCACATTTTGTCATGTCACAACCAAAAAGGTAAATGTATTTTATTGGGATTTTATGTGATAGACCAACACAAAGTGGCACATAATTGTGAAGTGGAAGGAAAATGATAAATAGTTTTCAAAATTTTACAAATAAAATGTGAAAAGTGTGGCTTTTTGGGTATGTCTCTACCAGCTTTGCACATCTAGAGAGTGACATTTTTGCCCATTCTTCTTTGAAAAATAGCTCAAGCTCTGTCAGATTGGATGAAGAGCGTCTGTGAGCAGCAATTTTCAAGTTTTGCCACAGATTCTGAATTAGATTTAGGTCTGGACTTTGGGTCATTCTAACACATGAATATGCTTTGATCTAAACCATTCCATTGTAGCTCTGGCTGTATGTTTAGGGCAGTTTTCCTGCTGGAAGGTGACCCTCCACCCCAGTCTTTTGCAGACATGTTTCACGGTGAGGATGGTGTGTTCAGGGTGATGTGCAGTGTTAGTTTTCCACCATAGTTCAAAGTTCAATTTTGGTCTCATCTGAGCAGAGCACCTTCTTCCACATGTTTGCTGTGTCCCCTACATGGCTGGGATATTTTTTATAACCTAACCCTGCTTTAAACTTCTTTACAACTTTATCCCTGACCTGTCTGGTGTGTTCCTTGGGATTCATTATGCTGTTTGTTCACTAAGGTTCTCTAACAAACCCCTGAGGGCTTCACAGAACAGCTGTATTTATACTGAGATTAAATTACACACAGGTGGACTCTATTTGCTAATTAGGTGACTTCTGAAGGCAATTGGTTCCACTAGATTTTAGTTATGGGTATCAATTAGAGTAAAGGGGGCTGAATACAAATGCATGCCACACTTTTCAGATAATTCATTTGTAAAAAAAAATTTTAAAAATTATAATTTTCCTTCCACTTCACAATTATGTGCCACTTTGTGTTGGTCTATTACATAAAATCCCCCACATTTACTTTTTTGGTTGTAACATGACAAAATGTGGAAAATTTCAAGGGGTATGAATACTTTTTCAAGGCACTGTAACTACATCAATAATTGCTTGTATTAAAGGGTTAGTTTTACCCAAAAATATTTTCTAGTTATAAGTTGAGCTTGATGGGCTGAGTCAGCCACTGGCTTCTCATATGTTTTGGATACCCCAACAGCGAGATTATCCTGCCATAATTCTCGACTCTTCCTGTCCTTATTAAATAAGTCCAATGAAGTATTATATTTTTGGTGTCAGACTTTTTTGGTTCTTTTGTTACATGTGCCAGGATGGAGGGTAAATTCCTAATCAGTTTAACAATGTAGAGCTGTGCAAAGTGGAGTAATTCTCAGATTCAGATGCTATAAATAAATCTGTCTTCTTTTGTTTTGATTAATTTTGGCAGCTAAACCCATGGGAACATTTATGAGCAATTAATACCTGAACTAAAGCCATTATGATGTTCTTAAATTTAATTTCAGCACCTTATTTCTGTTGAGAAAAATGCTACATCAATTAAAGTCTGAAATTAAGAAAACTTATTTTCCATCATGCTCTTCCTTCACTTTCCAAAATCAGTCTACTATCACATTTTGTTCTACTGCCGAGTTCACTTCTTCTTCTTCAAGCAGCAGGTGGAATCCTGGACTGCAGTCTATGCTAGAGAGGCAAAGGTAACCAGCTAAATCTGATCTGATCACTTTGTCAACAATATCAGAAGAATAAGTATATACTAGGCTTGTTACACGGTTATGGCTCTGCTGAATGCTTTTGTGCTATACAAGGCTTCAGGACGAACTGGATCCTTCCTAAAATTCCAGAAAGAGATCATCACAGCCCTTCTGTTTCCAGACGGTGATGTGGCCCACCTTCCCAACACAAATGCAGTGAGCCAGCTGCATGAGAGGCATTTTCCGTATGTCCTCCCTGGTACCCTTACCCAAAGAAATCCCCAAAGAAGATGTAGTGTCTGCAGAAAACGCGGATATAGGCGTGACACCCACTTTTATTGTCCCTCCTGTCTTGACCAACCTGGTCTCTGCATTCGTGACAGTTTCAAACGTTACCACACACTAGTGGAGTATTAGCGTAGGGTACAGCATTGCACACTCCTAGGGCACACTTACACAGGGTCTCGAAAGATGAGATGGCCATCACATTTTGAGAGACCCTAATCTGGAACGTTTAGGTTACTTTCACACTGAGGCGTGCGGGCGCCAGCGGTACAGCGGCGCTAAATATAGCGCCGCTTTACCGTCATTTTAGCGGCGCTAGCGGGGCGGGCCCGAAAAAGGGTTAAAACCGCCCGCAAAGCGGGCGGGTTTGCAGCGCTGCCCCATTGATTGGGAAGGGGCGCTTTAGGAGTGATAATTACACCGCTCCTAATGTGCTCCAAAGATGCGGCTTGCAGGACTTTTATGACCGCCCTGCAAGCGCACCGCTCCAGTGTGAAAGGCCTCGGGGGGCTTTGCAGGCGCTATTTTTAGCACTTTAGCACCTGCAAAGCGCCTCAGTGTGAAAGGAGCCTTACAGTTACAGTTTACCGTTTATAAAAATGCAAAAGAAAATTTAAAAAAACACATAAAAAAATAAAACACACAAAAAAAGTCAAAAAGAGTTTTATTTTTCTTCTCTCTCTATTGTTCTCTCTCTTACGTTTAAATTCGCTCTCTATTGTCTGCTCTAGTGTTCTATTGTTCGCTCTCTATTGTTCTATATCTATTGTTCTCTCTCTATTGTTACTGTTTTTTAGAACTGTAATGTTTTATTTTTACTGTGTTTACTGTGTTTTATTGTAGTTGCTTTGCGTGTATGGTATGTCTTACTGTTGTACTGTAATGTTACTTTGTTTATTGTTAACCATCATTTGGTTAGCAGGTACAACATTCAGCTGCAGCACGGGTTTATTTATTCTGACAGCAACAGCGTTTGCTCCCACGATACATAAAGCCATGACTCCTGCGCTGTAGGAGGTGATTCCACCACCACAGTTAAAAAAAAGAGCATATATGCCAAAGCATGGGGGCAGGGGTGGAGGGGCGATTTGCTCCTAACATTAGGGGTGGATTACCCCCATGTTTTGGCATATATTTTTTAGGCACAGATTGCGATAAAAAATAAGTTGTTTTATTGAGTTAATGTTTTATTGTTACCATTCTTTGCTTTTTGGTTACGCCATTCAGCTGCAGCACTGATTTATTTATCTTGACAGCAACAGCATTTGCACTCATGATACGTAAATCAGTGACTCCAGCACTGTAGGAGGTGATTTTACCACCACAGGTAAAAAAAAATGGTGCATGTATGCCCATCATTAGAAGTTGGTGGATGAAGGGCGGTATTCTAATGGTGGGCATACCGACTGATCAATCTCTTTTTTTTTTCAGCCCACAGGCTGCATGAAAAAAAGAACATTACAATATATGCCCAACAAGGACAAGCAACGTACTGGTATGTTGCTGGACTTTAAATGGTTATACCAGAATGATGCCTGCAGGTTTAGGTATCATTATTTTCAGCCAGCGGTCGGCGTTCATGTAAAAGCCATCCTATAGGCTAATTAGCCTCTAGACTGCTTTTACAAGCAGTGGGAGGGAACATTCCCCCCCCCCCCCCGTCTTCCATCGTTTTTTCTGGCTCTCCTGTCCCACCAGGAAACCCGAGAATGCATGTTTCCACCAGCTGACCATAGAGCTGATCAGAGACCAGAAAGGCTCCAATCATCTCTATGGCCTAAGAAACCATAAGCTACAGCATTTCGCCGGATATAAACAGCGCCATTGGGAAATTGGGAAAGCATTTTATCACACTGATCTTGGTGTGGTCAGATGCTTTGATGGCAGAGGAGAGATCTAGGGTCTAATAGACCCCAATGTTTACAAAAAAAAGTACCTCTCACTACCTATTATCTATCATAGGGGATATTTACATTCCCTGAGATAACAATAAAAATGGTGAAAATAAAAAATAAAAAATGAAAGGAACAGTTTAAAGATAAAATTAAAAAAGCAAAATAAATATTAATAATAAAAAAAATCACCCCTGCCCCCTGTGCTCACGCGCAAAGGAACGCAAGCGTCAGTCTCGTGTCATATGTAAACAGCAATTTCACCATGCATGTGAGGTATCACCGCGAACGTCAGATCGAGGGCAGCAGACCTCCTCTGTAAATCTAAAGTGGTAACCTGTAAAAGCTTTTAAAAATGTATGTAGTTTGTCGCCGCTGCACGTTTGTGCACAATTTTAAAGCATGTCATGTTTGGTATCCATGTACTCAGCATAAGATCATCTTTTTTATTTCATCAAACATTTGGGCGTGTAGTGTGTGTTAGTGTATTAAAATTTTAAAAAGTGTTTTTTCCCAAATACCGCGCGAATACTGTGTGAAAAAAAAATTGCGACACCCACCATTTTAATCTGTAGGGCCTTTGCTTTAAAAAAATATATAATGTTTGGGGGTTCAAAGTAATTTTCTAGAAAACAGAAAAAAAAAAAAAAAGTGTCAGAAAAGGCTTTGTCTTCAAAAGGTTAGAAGAGTGGGTAATGTGTGACATAAGATTCTAATGTTGTGCATAAAATGCCAGGACAGTTCAACCCCCCCCCCCCCCCCAAATAACCCCTTTTAGAAAGTAGACACCCCAAGCTATTTGCTGATAGGAATGTTGAGTCCGTGGAATATTTTATATTTTGCCACAAGTTTTGGGAAAATGACAAACTAAATGATATATTGCTCAAACATGCCATGGGCATATGTGAAATTACACCCCAAAATACATCCTGCTGCTTCTCCTGAGTACGAGGATACCACATGCGTGAGATTTTTTTAGGGAGCCTAGCGATGTATAGGACCTCGAAAACCAATCACTGCCTTCAGGCTTTCTAATGCCCTGTACACACGACTGGTCTTTCCGTCGGAATAAACTCTGAAGGTTTTTTTGACGGAGTTCCGAAGGAGTTCCGCTGAAACTGTCTTGCCTACACACGATCACACCAAAGCCCAACTGTCTAGAACGCGGTGACGTACAACACGTACGACGGGACTAGAAAAAGGAAGTTCAATAGCGAGTAGCCAATAGCTGCCGTCTCGTACTTGCTTCAGAAGTTCGATGAGGCCCACACACAATCGGAATGTCCTATGAAAAGATTCCGTTGGACTTTTCCTGCCGGAAAGTCCGACCGTGTGTGTACGCGGCATAAGGGTGTAAAATGGTGATTTCCCTTCCTCACTACCTATGACAGTTTCGGAGGCCATGAAATGTCAACATAGCACAAAACCCCCCCAAATGACCCCATTTTGGAAAGAAGACACTTCAAGCTATTTGCTGAGAGGCATGTTGAGTCCATGGAATATTTTATATTTTTTTGCCACAAGTGTTGGGAAATTTTTTTAAAATTTTTTTACACAAAGTTGTCACTAAATGATATATTGTTCAAACATGGCATGGTTATATGTGGAATTACACCCCAAAATATGGGGATATAACATGTGTGGGACTTTTTGGCAGTCTAACCGCATACAGGACCCCTAAAAACCAATCACCGCCTTCAGGCTTTCTAAAGGCGTAAAATTGTTATTTTACTCCTCACTACCTATCACAGTTACGGAGGCCCTGGAATGTCCAGATAGCACAACCCCCCAATGACCCCATTTTAGAAAGTAGACACCCCAAGGTATTTGCTAAGAGGCATGGTAAATATTTTGCAGCTCTCATTTGTTTCTGAAAATTAAGAAAGAAAAGAAAAATGTATTTTTTTTTCTTTTTTCAATTTTCAAAACTTTGTGACAAAAAGCGAGATCTGCAAAAAAAACTCAACATGCCCCTCAGCAAATAGCTTGGGGTGTCTGCTTTCCAAAATGGGGTCATTTGGGGGGTTTTGTGCTATCTGGACATTTCATGGCCTCCAAATCTGTGATAGGCAGTGAGGAGTGAAATCAAAAATGTACGCCCTGAACTGAAATGAAAGCCTGATGGCAGTGATTGTTTTTCGGGGTCCTGTACGCGGTTAGACTGCTAAAAAGTTTGACACATGTGGTATCCCCATACTTAGGAGAAGCAGCAGAATGTATTTTGGGGTGTAATTCCACATATAACCATGCCATGTTTGAACACTATATCATTTAGTGACAACTTTGTGTTAAAAAAATAAATAAATAATTTTCCCGACACTTGTGGCAAAATATAAAATATTCCATGGACTCAACATGCCTTTCAGCAAATAGCTTGAAGTGTCTTCTTTCCAAAATGGGGTCATTGGGGGGGGGGGGGTGTTTGTGCTATGTTGACATTTCATGGCCTCCGAAACTGCGATAGGTAGTGAGGAGGGGAAATCACCATATTACACCCTTAGAAAACCTGAAGGCAGTGATTTTCAAGGGCCTATACACAGCTAGGCTCCCGAAAAGTCTCACACATGTTTTATCCTCATACTCATGAGAAGCAGCAGAATGTATTTTGGGGTGTAATTTTACATATGCCCATGGCATGTTTGAGCAATATATCATTTAGTGACAACTCTGTGCAAAAAAAAAAAAAAAAAAGTTTGTCATTTTCCCGCAACTTTTGGCAAAATATAAAATATTCCATGGACTCAACATGCCTCTCAGCAAATAGCTTGGGGTGTCTACTTTCCAAAATGGGGTCATTTGGGGGGGGGGGTTTGTGCTATCTTGGCATTTTATGGCCTTCAAAACTGTAATGATAGTGAGGAGAGAAATTAAAAATTTACATCCTTAGAAATCCTGAAGGCAGTGATTGGTTTTCGGGGTCCTGTACGCAGTTAGGCTCCCAAAAAGTCTTAAACATGTGGTATCCCCGTACTCAGGAGAAGCAGCAGAATGTATTTTGGGGTGTAATTCCACATATAATTATGGCATGTGTGAGCAATATATCATTTAGTGACAACTTTGTAATTTTGTATTTATTTTTTTGCCATTTTTTAATCACTTGTGACAAAAAATAAAATATTCAATGCCTCTCAGCAATTTCCTTGGGGTGTCTATTTTCCAAAATGGCGGGGGGGGGGGGGGAATTGTACTGCCCTGCCATTTTAGCACCTCAAGAAATGAGATAGGCAGTCATAAACTAAAAGCTGCATAAATTCCAGAAAATGTACCCGAGTTTGTAGATGATATAACTTTTGCGCAAACCAATAAATATACGCTTATTGGGATTTTTTTTTAACAAAGACATGTGGCTGAATATATTTTGGCCTAAAAGTACGACTAAAATTGAGTTTATTGGATTTTTTTAATAACAAAAAGTAGAAAATATCTTTTTTTTTTCAAAATTTTCGGTCTTTTTCCCATTTATATCACAAAGAAAAAAAATCGCAGAGGCAATCAAATACTATCATAAGAAAGCTCTATTTGTGGGAAAAAAAGGACGCAAATTTAGTTTGGGTACAGCATTGCATTACCGGTTATAGCAGTGCAGTGCCAAATTGTAAAAAGTGCTCTGGTCATTGAGCAGCCAAATCTTCCGGGGCTGAAGTGGTTAAGCAGCCAAGCAAACCTGTAGTAACTATGCCTTTGTACTTGGATTGGGTTCTGCACTTAAACCCTCTAATTATACATACTTTCCACTACAAAGCTACCTTCCCACCAAAACGCAGGAAAGTGTAAGCATGAGAAGGGGCACTTATTTGTATTCAGGATGATCTAGAAGCATTATCTTCGTTAGAGAGAAAATTCAAGCAAAAGCAAAATCCCCCAGTAAAGTCTTCAGTAGTAGGTGAATATTCCACTTAATAAAATACAAATATTATGCATTTTTTTTAATTTTGTTTACTTAGTACACAATATTAATAAATGGGTATCTGGTATTACTTTCACGGCACATAACAGGTTACTTTGCCCAGTTCCGTAACACTTTTTGGAACTAGTCCAAGGGTTTTCTAAATGCTACCTCTGAATGGTTATTCATAGTTCTCTAATCGTGTCTCTAGTTCTGATGAGATTATAATACAGGGCCTGGTACAGCTTGACTGTGCAACAGAGCAACACGGCTGAAAAATAGAAATATGCAAAACAATTCAGTGAAAGATTGCTTGGTGCCAAACCACCAATTTGTCTTTAGGATAAATGGCATTTTTTAAGAATTTTGGAGACATTGGTACTGGTTTATTAAAAATGGAAAAAGAGAGAAAAAAAAGTTGGGCCGCTGCCAGGTGGATACCTTATCCATTGTATATATGGAAGCCATTGGCATTAGAACAGGCATCACATGATTACACCATCATTCTGTGTGCTATGGCTGCAGGTTTTTTTTTTTTTTTTTTAAATCAGACTAAGATGATACCAAATCAGGTTCTTTTAGTACTGGGATCTCAAAGCCGCATAATTTTGCTGCAAGGCTGTCTGATCTCAGCACAAAGGGCCAGTATGCTCATTGTTAGTGTCTGCACAGCCTTGGGGTAGAGACTCATTCTCTGTGCCAACCTCATTTACGGTTGTTTTGCCATTGCATGGTGAAGCATGCTAAGCCCAGTAGGTGCAGGCACCAGGAGAAGTTATTTACTGGTGTAGTGCACCCCCTAAAGGGCTGCAGATAACTGGGATCCCTACCCTGCACAGCAAGGCACACTGAATTTCCTCAGTCAGGCACTCCAGAGTCAGAGAACAGTCCGTGATTTTTTTTTTTTTTTTTAATTCATTGAGGGATAATAAATTGGATAGGGATGGAAGATTATGGAATGCCCACTTGACATAAAAAACAAACTTCAGGGACAACTCTTCCCGTATACAGCTCCTCTTCTTCCCCCAGAACTCACTTGCTTGCAGAACCCAGCTGGCACACTGTAAAGATCTGAAAAATCACCAGGGCCGGACTTACCATTGGGCTTGACTGGGCTCAAGCCCATGGGCCTCGGCCAATAGGGGGCCCCCGCAGGCCCCGCCCATTTCAAAAGCCGATGAGAGCCTCCGAGAGCGACCGAGAGCCGCCGAGAGCTGCCGAGAGCTGCCGAAAGCCGCTGAGATTCCCAGGACATCCGGCTCTGTATCTCGGCAGGGCCATTTTTAAACTGAAAGGCTGCAATGACAAGGCAGCAATGACACTGGAGCAAGGCTACACTGACAAGTCTGCAAATGACACTGGGGCAAGGCTACACTGATAAGGCTACACTGACACTGACAAGGCTGCAATGACACTGACAAAGCTGCAGATGGACACTGATAACGCTGCAGTGATGGGCATTTAAATGTAAGTTTTTGTCCTTAAGCTTCCCTCCTAAAAGTTTTTTTCCTTAAAATTCCCTCCTAAACTTGGGGTGCGTGTTATACACAGGCGCGTGTTATCCGCCGATAAATACAGTAATTATCATTTTATTTTATTTTTATTGCTTTTTTTAATCGTGGACCCAGGATGAATACCAGTACAGTATCCCCCACTTATATGCTTATATATTATCCATTTGGCTGTTTTGTCTTGTCTAATTAAACAGAAGTTCTTTAATACTGCACTGAGTCTGGCGCACCTTGTCCTTTTCTATTTCTGTTTTATAGAGCTGTGCATATGTATAGAAGGTAGGGCCCGAAAGTAACTCAAGCCCAGGGGCCCCCACCACCCTATGTCCTGCCCTGAAAATCACTCAGATTAGAGTAATAGCCTGTTATAGGCAGGAACCCGAGGCCCCTTGCTTGTGTAGCAAAAGTTCAGTGTCCAACTTTCATCACTCCTGTGGCTACTGATCCCAGTCCCACCTCTTCAGGCACTGCCAACCCACATGGCTGCAGCTGTCCCTTTCACTAGACCTCCTGGCTAACTTCTCCCAGACTCCTCCCAGACTGACACTCACCAGTCCGCCCAGCTGACTCCCAGGAGATCTCCCAAATGTGGGAAGGGATTCCTCCTTGTGTTGTGGCAGATCCTTCCAGCACCCAAGCCCCAGACCTAAGTTCACCCCCCCCCCCCAGGCCAGGGGGCACCCTGCAAGGGCCCCTGACAGCCTCCTCAGCACTCCATCTCCATCTTCCACCCGACTGCCCCTGCTGGCATGACTCATACCTATTTATGAGATGAGCTGCTCCCTGCCAGCCCTTTTTGCTGGGGATTAGCCAGGGTCTTCCATAAATATAACAAGGTGAACAAGGCCCACAAGGCTGAAAGGTGTTTACATTTGCTGTCTGTGACTCTTATGGAGAATCAATACATTTTGAAGATTTTAAAGGGCAAGCCAAGGAGTTGCGAACCATCCTTTCTCATCCTCCATAAATATGCATGGCAGCCCCTCCTTACACACACCTCCAGTTCTGGAAGTTTCTACCAACTTTCAGACCAGGGGAACGTGCCATAGAGAGCTGCCAGATGAGTCATCCAGCCCCTGAGTCACTGAAACCTGACCCAGATTCACAACCCAAGCCTGGCCCTCAGCCAGGCAAAATTTTCCTACACTAACAACTACTTCTAGCACACACTAGAGGGTGCTACACTGGCACCTGCAAAATGTTGACAGCTTGAAGAGACTACTTTAAAATGTTTAAAAGTTAACAAAATCCTTCTGTGTGTGTCTGCTTCTCAGCAGGTGCATAAGTTGTCAGGAAGCAAAGAGAGGAAGGTTTAACTCAGGGATCTTCAAACTACGGCCCTCCAGCTGTTGTGAAACTACACATCCCATGAGGCATTGTAAAACTCTGACATTCACAGACATGACTAGGCATGATGGCAATTGAAGTTCCTGAACAACTGGAGGGCCATATTTTGAAGACCCCTGGTCTAACTCAAGCTTCCCATTTGCCCCATGCAGAGGAGTAACAAGAACCTTCAGGGTCCCGGTGCAAGAAACCATGAAGGGCTCCCCTGGCCCTCAAACGGGGCTCTAGTCACTAATCCAAGGGCCCTTTACTCCCATTGTCGGACCCTTTATTATGGTCCAGCAGTGGAGCACCAGAGCCCAGTCGCAAATGAGACCTTTGCGACCCTGGTAGTTCCGCCACTGGTGTTGGTAGTTCTTTATTTTTGTTGTTTTATTTTTTTACCATTTTTTTTTTTTTTTTACAATTTTATTTTTTATGTCTTTTTTAGGGTCCCCATTGGAAGGCTTTGGTGAACAGACCCCTGATATCTCACTTTTGAGACAGAGAAAGGGACTGAGGACAAATTCATCATTCCTTTTTCTGCAGCCTCAGTTGCATAGAATGAATGAACAGGAGTAGCTCTGTACAGAGCTTCCCATTCATTCATAAACTGAAGCATAGTAAACACAACTGTGAATGAATAACATTTTTTTTTTTTAAATTAAGACAAGGCCCTTTTCCCGCTCTCCATTCTGACAATTTTCCAGTAGCAGCCGGTGGGAGGTGGGAGGGGGAAACACGGCAGCACTGTAGAGGGGGAAGGCTGGGGGGCCAGGGAAACACACAGGGGCCCAGGGCAGGAGGACATGTAGAGGGAGGTGGTGGGCATGTAGAGGAACTGATGCCCTCCTCTTCCCTCCTGCAGCCGCTGAATGTCTGGGGAAGGGAGAGGAGTAGAAGCGGGCATTTAACGGCTAAATGAAGGGATCGGTTCGCCTACATGGGGCCTGGTCGCAATGGCAACCTCTGTAAACTATGTACATACGCCCCAGGCCCCATGTAGTAGAACCACAAGTAAAAGGGTGAGTGACAACATAAAAACATACACTATATTGCCAAAAGTATTGGGACGCCTGGCTTTACATGCGCATAAACTTTAATGGCATTGCAGTCTTAGTCTGTAGGGATCAATATTGCGTTGACCTACTCTTTGCAGCTATAACAGCTTCAACTCTTCTGGGAAGGCTGTCCACAAGGTTTAGGAGTGTGTCTATGGGAATGTTTGACCATTCTTCCAGAAGCACATTTGTGAGGTCAGACACTGATGTTGGACAAGAAGGCCTGGCTCGCAGTCTCCGCTCTAATTCATCCCAAAGGTGTTCTATTGGGTTGAGGTCAGGACTCTGTGCAGGGCAAACAAGTTCTCTCTTAAAGATGCCGAGGTAGGATGTTGAGTTGTAGAAGTCACCTCCTGAACCACAATCTACCTCAAAAGAAGGCCTGTATTTGCTGCTGTAGCTATAGGTTCACTTGCTGCTATCCCTCTAAGGAGTCCTGCTGGGCTACAGTTAGTGGCTGTATCTGCTAGGCAATTAAGCTGTTTGCCTATAGCTGGTTAGTATTTAACAACTGGAGCTGTTTTACAAGCTCCAATATTTTGGTTAACAATAGGTGTCTGTCTCTTTAAAGACCAGTACCTGACTAACAAGGTTCTCCCCGATAGGTTCCTCAATACAAACAGGCATCACTTGTACCTTTTTCAGTGTTCTATCGGCACTCAGCCTTTTCACCTAGTAGCAGGTTTCCACAGCAGAGAGAGAGCTCTGTGCTGTAGATGGACATTTGGAGACTAACACTGACACTTTTGACACTTTTTGGGGACCAATGACACTAATACAGTTATCAGTGCTAAAAAAATATGCTCTGTCACTGTACTAATGACACTGGCTGGGAAGAGGTTAATATCAAGGGCGATCAAAGGGTTACTAGTGCTTTGACTAGGGGAAGACATGGCTCCTAGTCCCTGCTTTGCAGAGGCACAGGACCTATGTCTTCTCTCCCGTCAGAACAGCGATCTGCCTTGTTTACATTCCTTGCCTCTCTGCTCGATGATCGGTGGGTGCCGGCAGACATCGAGTTTGCAGTACCCGCTGTGTGTGATCACAGCGTGTGTAAGCCACTGGCGTAATGCATGTAAGTCCCCTACCTGGAAGAGTCGGCTCACATATACATATACGTGATCTGGCGCACAGGTGCCGCCCAGTACCAGTAAAACTCCTATAGGGTGGACCTGAAGTGCCTAAAATGGTAGAGTTGGGCTTTAAAAGAAAACAAAATATGGTGCAGCTGTGCATAAAAATCAGCTTCCAGTTTTTGTTTTTTTTTTGTCAAGGCTTAAGCCCACGTTCACATCGGTCCGATTTGGCATGCGATTTGACATGTCAAATCGCATGCCAAATGGGCGGCTATTGCTGTCAATAGCCCCAACCAGATTGGTGGGTCGCCAACTTTTGCGGCGCCGCACAGATTCCCAAAAGTAGTTCCTGTACTACTTTTGCCGATTTCGGGGCCATTTCAATAGACATCTGTGCAGCAACTGCACAGATGTCTCTAAAATCGCTCACGAAGTCGGACTGACATGCGGGTAGTTCAGCTGAACTCGCACGATTTCTAACCCGCAGTCAGTGTGAATCTAGGCTTACTGAACAAGCTGAAGTTAGAAGCCGATTGGCCACCATGCATAGCTGCACAGATTTTGCACTCTCCAGTTTTAGTGAATCAAGCCCATGGTGTTGTCCATTTAACATCTTATACCAGCTTTTTTTTTTTCAACCAGGGTGCCTTCAGGTTTCTTCAGGGGTCACTTGTCAAAATTGTCAAAAAAATTGCCCAAAAATTATATACAAGCTTGGTTTTCATTATGCACCATTATAACCTTTCAGCCACCGGCATCATAACAACCAATGACGTCATTGGTTAGGAAGGGAGGTGGCAGGCACCTGCAAGCCTTGTTTGCCCCTCTCTGTCAGCACTGGGGTCACATTAGCTGAGTGAGAAGAGAACTATTGGAATACTAGTCAGTATCAGTTAGCAAAGGTGCGTTTGCTTTGTAAGAATAAATCACCAGGACATTGGGTGTCCTATGTGTGTGGACATTCCTGCATTATGTAATTATTAGTTTAATTTTTTACATTTTAGAATGGGGCTCCGGACCAGGGGCGGCCTGTACATTGGGGTCACCATCCCCCCCATCCACAGCCGCCCCATCTATCCATGCATCTGGCCCCTTTCAGGATGCCGGATGCATGAATTCCATCTGGGGGGGGGGCTGGGTGTTTTGAAGCACCTAATTAGAGCTAGACATGTGCAATTCATTTAGTTCCGAATTTGTCTTTTTAATGAAATTTGCCAAATTCGTTAATTCCGAAATTTACGATTTTTTCCAAAATTACGAATTTCCGGATTCCTGAATTTCGCGAAATTACGTATTTTTGAATTTTCACATTTCCGAATTTCCCAAAAATCCTAAATTTCAGAAATTGGAACATTTTGGAGATTCGAGAATTTGAAAATTCAAATTCGGAAGTTTGGAAGTTCGGAAATTTGAAATTTTCGGAAATTCCGAAATTCAAAATTAGGAAATTTGAATATTCGAAATTTCATACATTTAAAAATTCTAAAATTTGGAAATTTGAAAATCCTAGAATAAAACTGAAAATGTGAAAATTTGAAAACCTGAAATTCTGAAATAATAACTAACTAGTAATAAATATTAAATTATAGGTATTGGAATTTCCTTTCAAATTTGGCTGTTAGTGAACGAATTTATTTGAGGTTACGAACTATCTGAAATAACAAATGCCGTATCTAAACGAATGGAACATAACGATCTAATAATAACAAATAATTATAATAATAATTATTATTATTATTTATTATTAATTTGTTCCGTTCCATTTGTTTAGATGCGGCATTCGTTATTTCGGATCATTCGTAACTTCAAATAAATTTGTATTCGTTACGTTCACAAACAGCCACATTTGAAAGGAAATTCCAATACCTATAATTTAATAGTTAGTTTAGTTATTATTTTGAATGTTACTAATTTTCTTTCTTTTTTTCAGATTTTCAAATTTTCGGATTTTCAAATTCTTGATTGAAATTGAAATTCGAAAATTCGGAAATTCAAAATTTGGAAATTTTAAAATTCGGAAATTCTAAAATTTCCAAAATTTGAAAATTCGAAATTCAGAAATTTGGAAATTCGAAAATTCGAAATTCGGAAATTTTCATATTTTCACATTTTTTGAATTTCCGAATTCCAAAAATCCGGAAATTCGGAATTCGAAAATTCGGAAATTCGAAAATCGGAAATTTTAAAATTCAGAAATTCGAATATTTCAGAAATTTGGAAATTCGCAATTCGAAATTCAGAAATTCGGAAGTTCAGAAATTCGGAAATGTAAAAATCCGAATTTTCGTTTTTTCCAAATTTCCGAATTTCTGAAAAAAACAAAAAAAACAATTGAAATGAAAACGAACACATTTTTTGTCAGTGCACATGTCAAAGTAGAGCCAGAGGCTTTACAAAATAGGATGGGCTTGGGGTGCAGAGAATTGAGCTACGAGCCCACCCAGGTGTTTTACAATAGCAAATGAATATTTGCTATTGAAACACTGATCCCCCTCCTGGCCAATCAGGAAGTGCTTATGAGACCCGTTTACCGATTGGCTGAAAAGAGAAGTGCCTTGATTTGCCGCCAAGGAAGAGGGAGGAAATGGAAGCCGCGGGGGGGAAGCCGCTGTCATAATGCCCGCTGAGAGCAGAGGAAGGGGAAGCCCCTGCCATCGCCGTAATGCGGGGAAGCTGCCGGTGAAGCCCGGGAGAAGTGCTTCCCGCCAGTAGATGGGGGTAAGTGCTCCGGACCCGACCGAAGGTGGTGGGACTGTGTGCCGCCCTCCCAAAAAAGAAATTACCACCGGCCGCCACTGCTCGAGACTGTGCAGAATTTTAGAGGGGGCCTTGGCTGAAAAAGTGTTGAGAAACACTGATCTATACAGTGTATTCATCTGCCTGTACAAATAG
Organism: Aquarana catesbeiana; assembly: GCF_042186555.1. Lineage (NCBI taxonomy): Eukaryota > Metazoa > Chordata > Amphibia > Anura > Ranidae > Aquarana > Aquarana catesbeiana. Next base: position 213,714,995 of record NC_133335.1, read on the forward strand.
TGAGATTATTTTCTCCTGTTAATCAGAACTTTTAAGTTGATAACATTTTGCTTATTATACTTTTGCGTAATCTTAAGGCCCCCCATTTCTAGGCTAAAGCTGTAGAAATAATAAAACTATTATATATATAATGTTACAGGCTCCTATAAAACAGAATGATTACATGCGAGTTGCTATTGAGTTCCAAAAGCTGAACTAGGCAAAAAGCTGTTGAGAGTCTGTTGTGGATCGTTTCAGCTCTGGCAGCAAGCGAGCAAACATGATGACTGCGCTTGGTACTTTTGCAGGTTCAGTTGATTTTTTTTTTTTGGACACCACCTCAATGTAATTGATAGGGAAATGAGTACGAATGCAGCAAATGCAACAAAAGCAGGGCTTTTTTTCAGGGGGAACTTGGTGGAACTCAGTTCCACCACCTCTGGCTCAGACCCTTGGGGGGGGGGGGGGGGGTTGCTCACCACAATCACTTGTAAACACAGAAGTCCGGTTTCTGTGTTTACAAGTGACAGCTCTGCACTCTGTGTGTAACCCCCTGAACACTGCACTCTGTATGTAATGCAGTCTTGGTATTTAATGCCCCTTTAAGACCCTCCTACTGTTTGTGAAATTTGACTGACCACACCCACTATTTGCTGTGATTTGGAAGGTGTGTGTGGGGGGAGGGGTTTTGGGGGGTCCTAGTTGAGTTCCAGCACCTATTGTTTGAGAAAAAAAGGCAGGTTCAGTTGATTTTTTTTTGGACACCACCTCAATGTAATTGAAAGGGAAATCAGTACAAATGCAGCAAATGCAACAAAAGAATCGACAAAAGGCAAATTTGTGATAAATTATTTGTGTTGACCCATTCACAGAGCCTGCCCACGCTCCTAATTTTGGTAAAACAAAACAATACAAGCCACACAACCATGATATCACCTCGTCATAAAACCTTTATTTATTACAGCGTGTCCCCACCCAGGGACTGCATCGCCTTGATGTGTTTCACCCTGATACAATGGCTATACTTTAGTAAAATTTTCAAACAAACCTTCGTACAAATATTCACATGAACATTCATACTAAAAAACTGTGCTCAGTGGTAGCTTCTTCAGGTCTGTCCCATAGCACTTTTACTGCTACAGGGCGGCACCTGTGCAGCGGATTACGTATATATACGTGCTCCTGGTCTCTGATCGCCGCCATTACTAGTAAAAAAAATAAATAAAAATATCCCATAGTTTGGTTTACACAAAAGTTACAGTGTCTACAAATCAATATACACTTTGTCAGGTCACCTGAGACCAGGTGACAGATGCACTTTGTAGGAGTCGGAAGTGCACCGCTAAGGTAGTGGACCCTAGGACTGACTGCTGCGGATTGAACCCTGGAAGTTTCAGGAAACAGGTCTACAGGATAACTAACATGGATCCCAGTGGGAGCTAGAGCATAGATTCCCCAGGGCGCGGAGTCTAAGAGGCAGCAGGTGTTCACCAGAGCCTCTAATGGTGAGGATGGACTGCGCTGCAGTCTGGCTCCAGGTCGCGGCCCCCAGGGTCTCGCAGCTCACGCTCACCGTAGACTACAGTAGAAGAGGAAGGAGGCAGCAGGCTGGAACGACAGGGAAGTAAGGGGTAAGCCAAAGGTCAGGGCGACTAGCAGACAAGGAGAAACATAACACGCCAAGGGTCAGGGTAACAAGCAGACAGGGAGAGTTGAGAACAGGCCAAAGTCGGTAACAGGAATCAGATGTAGGAAACACAGCAAGTACACACGGAGGCTAACACACAATGGGTGATCAGCCCTGCTGGCTTGCACAGGTTATTATAGGGTTCCCTGATATGGCCTGGGGTGGGGCCATGCTTAGAGGAGAGGTTATAAAACCAGTCAGGTGAGAGGCAGCTGGTCTTTAGAGATGAACACATGGAGACAGGTAAGCTGACAGAGAAAACTCTATTGCATAACCATGACACACTTATTGGGATTTTGTTTGCCAAAAATATGTAGCAGAATACATATTGGCCTAAATTTATGAAGAAATTTGTTTTTTTTTTTCAATTTTGTTATTGGAAATGTTTTATAGCAGAAAGTAAAAAACATTTTTTTTTTTCAAAATTGTTGGTCTTAATTTGTTTATAGCGCAAAAAATAAAAAACGCAGAGGTGGTCAAATACCACCAAAAGAAAGCTCTATTTGTGGAAAAAAAGGACATTTATTTTATTTGGGTACAGCTTTGCACAACCGTGCAATTGTCAGTTAAAAAAATGCAGACCTGGTCATGAAAGGGGGGGGTAAACCTTCTGGAGGTCAAGTAATTAAGCACTTCAGCCTCTGAAGATTTGACTGCTGAATGACCAGGCCATGTTTTGCGATTCGGCACTGCATCGCCTTAACTAACAATTGCGTGGTTGTGCAACGTTGCACCCAAACAAAATTGACGTCTTTTTTTTCCCCACAAATAGAGCTTTCTGTTGGTGGTAATTGATCGCCTCTGTGGCTTTTATTTTTTTGCGCTTTGAACAAAAAAAAAGCGCCAATTTTGAAAAAAACACAATATTTTGTACTTTTTGCTATGATAAATATCCCAATTTTTTTTTAAAAAAGCTATTTTTTTTCTCAGTTTAGGCCGATATGTATTCTTCTACATATTTTTGGTAAAAAAAAAAAATCGCAATAAGCATATATTGATTGGTTTGCGCAAAAGTTATAGTGTCTACAAAATAGGGGATAGATTTATAGCATTTTTATTATTATTATTTTTTTTACTAGTAATGGCGGCGATATGCGATTTTTATCAGAACTGCGACATTATGGCAGACACATCGGACACTTTTGACACATTTTTGGGACCATTGGCATTTATACAGCGATCAGTGCTATAAAAATGCACTGATTACTGTAAAAATGTCACTGGCAAGGAAGGGGTTAACACTAGGGGGCGATCAAGGGGTTAACTGTGTTCCCTGTGTGTGTTTCTAACTGTAGGAGGAGGGGACTGACCTAGAGCAATGGTCATCAACCCTGTCCTCAGGGCCCACTAACAGGCCAGGTTTTATGAATTACCTTGAAGAGATGCAGACTAGAATACTGCAATCACTGAGCAGCAAATTATATCACCTGTGATTTATTTCAATTATCTTGCAAACCTGGCCTGTTAGTGGGCCTTGAGGACAGGGTTGATGACCACTGACCTAGAGGAAATGACAGATCGTGGTTCCTAGCTTTTAGGAACTCATGATCTGTCACTCCTCACAGAACAGAACAGGGATTTGTGTGTTTACACACACAGGTCCCTGTTCTGCCTCTCGTGCCCGCGATCGCTCTTGGCCGGCGGCCATCGCGACCGTCGGCCACGAGCATCGAGACCCCTGCAGTGCTGCGGCGCGCACGCCTGCTATCCCACCAGGCCTGCGCCTGCTAAAGTTCATACATCAGGTTGCCCTCGCAAAGGTTTTTCACCAACAAAACAAGTAACACAAAAATGTAGAGCCACCTGGCTCCCTCTTCAGCAGCACCTCTACTCCCTGGTCCCTCATACCTTATCCCCATCTCCTCTGGTTCTTTGGGTTCTCCTGGTTCACTCAGCCTACAGTTACAGGATCCAGCTGCATGGGCCAATTCCTTGGCCTCTGTCAGAAACCATGAACCAGACCAAGACAGAAGTACAGTAAAATCACACTAGTTTATTAATAAAAATAAAAAGGTAAATAGAGTAAGCGTTGTCAAAGCATAGCCAGAGTCCAGTAACCAGATCAGGTAATCAGCCAGGCCAGAAGTCAGGGATCCAAGTAGAGGAACAGCAAGTAGGATAAGGATCCAGAAGGGATGTCAGCAAAGCCAGTCTTTAAACAGGAACGCAGGAGATGGATCCTTGTGATGTGACCAAGGAGAAGGCAGGAATGAAGTGAGCTGGAGATCTTTAAGTAGGCGGGACTGACGAACAGATCCACAACAGCTGGTTAACTGTGGAGAGAGATGAGAGCTGGCAATTAGCCGACAGCTGAGCGGCTAGCTCAGATAAGGAAGGGCTGAGCCAGCCCTGACAGCCTCTTAATATGGGATTTCCTGGCACCCCAGGCTCTCTCACTCCACAGACTCCCACAGTCCCCTCGACTTGCCTAGTTGCCGCAGCTCTCCAAGTCCACCAGACTTGCTTAGCTGTCCCGACTTTCTCAGTTTCCTGGGTAAGGAATCCCTTAAACATGGAGGGCAGTCTATCAAGTGGATCACCTCTCCTAATGGGAGTACACCAGTTTCCTGGTTGCAGCACATAACTGTCTCCTGATGGGAGCACTGAGCTATGGTCCAGTAAGGCCTAGTTCGCACCTATGCATTTTTTAGTGCATTTTCAGTTTTGCAGAAACACACTACAGTCAATTTAACATGTTTTCTTATGGCTGTAGTTCACATCTATGCATTTTATGGAAAGGGCCAGGGACTTTTTGTCTGTTTTTTGGTTCCATTGACTTCAATGGATCAAAAACGTGTAATGAAAGATGCAAAATGCACCCGGAATATGCAAACTGCAACCTGCATAGGTGTGAACCAGGACTAAGGCTGGATTCACACCTATGCATTTTTTTGTGCTTTTTGCATTTTGCAGATTTGCACTACAGGACCTGTTCCATAGAAAACCATGTTGAATGGACTGTAGTGCAAATATGCAAAATGCAAAAAGCACTAAAATGCCATAAGTGTGAATCAAGCCTTAGGCTCGATTCACACCTATGCATGTTGCTTTTGAGCGTTTTTGGAGGTTTTTTTTTCATGCTTGCCGCGTTTTTGAGCCGCGTTTTTGCCGCGTTTTAGCGGCGTTTTGCCGCGTTTTTGCCGCGATTTGCGTTTTGCGTTTTTTTTTTTTTTTTTTTTTTTTCATTTTTTTTTACAGTCTTACAAAAAAATTACAAAAAAAAAAAAAAAAAAAAAACGGCAAAAACGCACCAAAAACGCACCAAAAACGCATCAAAAACGCTGCAAAAAAGGTGCACTTGCGTTTTTGATGCTTGTCCATTGAAAACCATTACATGCAAAACGCTGCATTTTGCATGAGAAAAAGTCCCCGACCCTTTCCAAAAACGCGGAGATACAAAAAAGCATTGATGTGAACATGTTCCATAGGAACCCATGTTAAAAAATTTCCATGCATTTCTGCAAAATGCAAAATGCATCAAAAAACGCGCTAGTGTGAATGGGGCCTTAGAGCTGGACACCAGGTTGGAGACTTCTTCCCAGCCAAATCTCATAGAAATCTCCAAGCTCCAGACCTTGATCTGAGATTACAAAACCCAGAGGAAGCTGTAAAAACAGTTTTCTCCTCTCATTATAAATACTTCGGAGGCTCACTCTGCATACTGTACACATGAACCATGTGTCCTTTCTACAACCATTTTCACAGCAGCAGGACCTCACACTATCGCAGTACATTCAATTACTAGATGAATGTCATTTAAAAGTACTTCAGAATTTTGTTTGCTTTCTACAGTCAATTTTTGAATGAATATAATTTTCTGAATGAAAACCACAATCACTTTTAGAGACTTGCTCTTTCGAGGAAGATGTGCTGGTGGAGTGTAAGACCCAAGCCTAGGGTTGCCACATCATCCCTATAAACTCGAACACATATTAATTACACAGGTTTTGTGGCTAATTAAGGTGGTAATTAAACTCAATTATTGTGTGCCCACTGCGCTAATGAAAAACACCTGCTTGTGCTGCCACTTAATATTCAATAAACTTGCAAATGAGGTGAAACAAATGTCAATGTAAAAAAGAGACAAATAATTCTACAGCAGCAGACTAATTATTCTACAAATCTCCTAAATATTAGCATTGTGAAATGATCAACATAAAAGACCCATATATAATGAAAAGTGTCCATATGGCATATCCAAAAAATATATATGCTCCAACATATGCAAATCAATATGGTAATACAGTCCAACTTAACGTGATGATAAGATAGTGAAACAAAATTTCATTGATCCACTAAAATCCTTCACCAAAGTGATATGTGCCAATTCCACTCCCTTAAGAATAAAGCTCACCAGATGCTGTTGCCATTCACTCTCGTGTCTGGCAAATATCACCTTATTAGATGTTATTAAAGAGCTGCTTTTACACGCCAATCTCCATTCAGATTAATAAAGACACTCTTCACATGTGGGGATAGAAATTGAGACAGAGCCTCCAATAGTGTAAAAACACCTTATGGTAATCGATTTATTAAAAGTAATGCACTTACATTATAAAAGATTCAAAATCGCCTTGTTAAAATTCCAAACATGCCAGGTGACTCAGTGTTGCGATCTCCTCATAGCTTCCTTCGTACGCGTGGAGTCACCGTATCAGCGTTGCCGTGTAGCCACGCCCCAACGCGTTTCGCCACTTCCGACTTCGTCACAGATGGTTGAAGTGACGAAGTCGGAAGTGATGAAACGCGTCGGCCGGTGGCTACATGGCAACGCTGAGACGGTGACTGCACATGTAGAAATGAGGAATCTTTTATGATCTAAGTGCATTACTTTTAATAAACCAATTACCTTAAGTTGTTTTTACACTATTGGAGGCTCTGTCTCAATTTCTATCCCCACATATGGAGTGTGTCTTTTTTGATCTGGATGAAGTTTGGCGCGTATAAGCAGCTGTTCAATAACATCGAATAAGGCGATATTTGCCAGACACGAGAGTGAATGGCAACAGCATCTGGTCAGCTTTATTCTTAAGGGAGTGGAATTGGCACACATCACTTTAGTGAAGGATTTTGGTGGATCAACGAGATTTTGTTTCATTATCTTTTCATCACTTTAAGTTGGACTGTATTACCATATTGATTTGCATATGTTGGAGCATATATATATTTTTTGAATATGCCATATGGACACTTTTCATTATGTATGGGTGTTTTATGTTGATCATTTCACAATGCTAATATTTAGGAGATTTGTAGATTAATTAGTGCGCTAGTGGGGTAATTAAACTTACTTGGTGCCTTATCTGCATTAAATTAGCCTCAGAACCTGTGTAATTCATTCGTGTTCGGGAAAACACTCTAAATGGCTGACACATTTCAAGAGTTGGTCCCCTCTTCTTCAGAGCCCTCAGGGGACCAACCCTTTTAACAGGGCCGATCCTGGGCGGGTGCTCTGGGTGCCCTGAACCCCGGCGCTGCATAGGTGGAGGTTCCCAAGTGCCAGAATGCTCCTCTCCTTGTATGTGCCACACACACACACTGGCCCGGACTGTGTCTGCTCTCCGGCCCCACCAACGATGTCATCCTCAGTTGGTGAAGATGACAGAGAGGGAGGACAGAGGCGGAGATGTCAGTGTCCAAATGTATGGAGAGGAGGGGGAGGGGGGACACACATGGTTATCCAATCATCTAGCTGGCTTGTGGAGTATTTTTTCAACCCGGTGTTCTATCGATATCCCCTTGCTGACTGAACACTGAGGAGCGGTGGACGTCTGGAGAGCCAGGAGAGCCACAAGCCCCGCCCCATGTATGTGATTGGAGCAGTCATCAGCTCCCTGTGTCTAATCACTGCAGGCTCCTCCAGGTCTTACAAACAGTGATTGGTTTGGGGGGCGGAGCGCCGAGTCTTATCCCAAGGTGCTTTACACCAGTTTCCATGCCCAGGTGACATTTGAGGCACAGGGGATTTGATTTCATGGGCAGGAGCCTTACAGGGTCTGAGTTAGTCTGGAGGGACAGAAGTTGAGTGTAGGGGGTGTTAGTGTCTTGGGGAGTGTGGGTCTGTCAGTCTGGGGGGGTGTCAGTCTTGAATAAATAGGGATGGAGGGTCAGTCTGGGGTAGATGGGGCGGGGGGGTCAGTCTGGGGTAGATGGGGGTGGAGGGCCAGTCTGGGGTAGATGGGGCGGGGGGGTCAGTCTGGGGTAGATGGGGGTTAAGGGTCAGTCTAGGGTAGATGGGGCGGAGGGGTCAGTCTGGGGTGGGGGTCAGTCTTGAATGGATGGAGGTGGAGGATCAGTCTGGGGTAGATGGGGTGGGGGGGTCAGTCTGAGGTAGATGGGGGTGGGGGGTCATTCTGGGGTATATGGGATGGGGGTTCAGTCTGGGGTAGATGGGTTGGGGGGGTCAGTCTGGGGTAGATGGGGTGGGGGGGCTCAGTCTTGAGTGGATGGGGGTGGAGGGTCAGTCTGGGGTAGATGGGGGTGGAGGGTCAGTCTGGGGTAGATGGGGGTGGAGGGTCAGTCTGGGGTAGATGGGAGTGGAGGGTCAGTCTGGGGTAGATGGGAGTGGAGGGTCAGTCTGGGGTAGATGGGAGTTGAGGGTCAGTCTGGGGTAGATGGGAGTGGAGGGTCAGTCTGGGGTAGATGGGAGTTGAGGGTCAGTCTGGGGTAGATGGGAGTGGAGAGTCAGTCTGGGGTAGATGGGGGTGGGGAGGTCAGACTTGACATGGATGCATGGCACACCCGTGTGTCCCCTGTGCAGGTAACCACAGCCCTCCATGGGCATAGACTTTAGTATGCCCCTGTGAGCAAGGTCTAAGGCTCCCGGCACACATCTTCCTGGAAGAAAAAGTCTGATTCGTATAGTGCATGCGTTTACTCCGATGTGTAGACATCCATGTGAGTATTAATGTGTCCACTTTCTCCACCTCCCATGTGGCTCTTTTGTATGAAAATCTTCAATTAATATTTTAATTGATAATCTTGTTGACTTTTCTTGCATTTTTTTTTTCAAGGGGGTTGTGCTTTGTGTGTACACGTGTGTATGAGTAGTCAGGAGTACCCATGGAAAATACTGACCAGGAATTATTTGATGTATTTTTTTTACAGATCTGAATGCAGTGCTAGGAGCTGGAGAGCTGCACACAGAGTATTTTCATATTAGCAAGCATGTAGTCACCCGCTTGTTAATATGATCCAGATCTGCAGCTCCTCTCGCCCCTGCCCTGCTGATACGTTTGGGGGGTGGAAAAGGACACACAGGCTGACTCCTTACGCTGCTCTGCAGAAGATAGGACTTTGCAGGGGATGCAGAAAATAAAAGGGGCCACTGTGAGTAGAGACTAAAGGGGAGGGGGTGGGGGTATGACAGCAAGGAGCACTGTGATTGGGGGGGTTGTGATTGCTAGGGGCACTGTACTGTAAAGGGTCATGTAATCATTACAGTGCAGTCCCCTTTTACAATATAATCCCGTCACTAGCCATCCCCAAAAACGTCCAACCCCACCCCCGGAAAAATTGGTCCCAGTCTGGGCCTGCACACACCACACAAGCTTTGGTCTGAAATGACCGGTGGCGCTGTAACAATGTCCCACCTCCTAGACTGGCTCCTGTGAGATAGACAAAACACTGATCCAATGCAGTAAAATTGAATCAGTGTGATGTGTATCATAGGAGCCGTGAGATGGTCTAAGAGGCGGGACTTTCTTACAATGGCTGCCCAGGTGATTTAAATCCAAGCTCCGAGATCATCGCCGCTCTGTGTGATCCAGGGGCACTGGCAAGCTGCAATTGGTGGGCACTGACAGGCTGCAATTGGTGGGCGCTGGTAGGCTGCAATTGGTGGGCACTGGTAGGCTGCAGTTGGTGGGCACTGGAAGGCTACAGTTGGTGGGCCCTGGCAGGCTGCAGTTGGTGGGCCCTAGCTGCATTTGGTGGGCACTGATGAGGCTGCATTTGATGCATTGATCGCTTGTATCATATTCGCAGTCTCTGACCATCTCTTATATCATGTCTACAGTCTCTGACCATCTCCTGTATCATGTCTGCAGCCTCTGACCATATCCTGTAGCATGTTTGCAGTCTCTGACCATCTCCTGTATCATGTCTGCAGTCTCTGACCAGCTCCTGTATCATGTCTGCAGTCTCTGACCAACTCCTGTATCATGTTTGCAGTCTCTGACCATCTCTTGTAGTATGTCTGCAGTCTCTGACCATCTCTTCTAGTATGTCTCTGACCATCTTCTGTATCATGTCTGCAGTCTCTGACCATTACTTGCATCATGTCTGCAGTCTCTGACCATATCCTGTAGTATGTTTGCAGTCTCTGACCATCTCTTGTATCATGTCTGCAGTCTCTGATCATCTCTTGTATCATGTCTGCAGTCTCTGACCATCTCTTATAGCATGTTTGCAGTCTTTGACCCACTCCTGTATCATGTCTGCAGTCTCTGACCATCTCCTGTATCATGTCTGCAGTCTCTGACCATTTATTTTATCATGTCTTCAGTCTCTGACCATCTCCTGTATCATGACTGCAGTCTCTGACCATCTCTTGTATCATGTCTGCAGTCTCTGACCATTTCTTTTATCATGTCTTCAGTCTCTGACCATCTCTTGTAGTATGTCTGCAGTCTCTGACCATCTTCTGTATCATGTCTGCAGTCTCTGACCATCTCTTGTATCATGTCTGCAGTCTCTGACCATCTCTTGTATCATGTCTGCAGTCGCTGATAATCTCCTGTAGTATGTCTTGGAGCTCTTTCTAACAGACTCTCTCTCTGTGTTCATTAGAGAGACCCCCCTCCAGGTCCCATTAGAGTACTCTGCTTCTCTTCCTGTATTGTGTTTATTGTTAAGAGATCGTGGCAGGATCCCAGGGTAACAAAGACTACTTAGGGGAGAATCTCTGTGTTTAGTTAGTAAGTTGGCCATGCCCACGTGGGGGCGCCAGAAATATTTCTGCACCCAGGCGTCTGTGACCCTAGGATCGGCCCTGCCTTTTAGTCAAATATCCCCTAGAATTGGTGTCTTTGGATGCTTGACATTGAGAAAAGACCAAGCATTCTTGTCTATAATCCCTCAATGGTAAGCCCTGTTAATAATAGTTCCAAAATCAATGTTAATAGACGCCACCCGGCTGGCAGGTATAGTTTTATACCATGCCCTGTTGTTCAAAATGTTCATGACCATATGCTCATATTGTTCTAGATCCATGAGAACAATATTTACCCTGTTGTCAGAGGGTCTAATGACTATATTGTCATTGCAATGAAGGGAGACTATTGCTGATTGATGAAAGGGGGTTGCATTTGACTCAGGTGATCATTTCCAGCAGGTGTGCATGATCTCATTGCACACCTGTTGGGTAAAGGCCCAAGTGTTAGGTTTAGATTGTAAAATGGGAAAAGAGCAAGATTTGGGTTTGTAAGTTTGTAAGTTTGAGAGGAAGGAAACTGTTTCACTGCCTCAATAGTCATTTCTTGATTGATGTTATTATCATGCTTATACTTAAACATGTATCTTGATCTACCTGTTGAGGTGTGGTAATATATATCCCCTGAAGAAGCCTAATGTTTGGTAAAACGTGTCAGGATCATTGGGATTACCATTCCACGATTACCATCCGTTATAGACCATGTTTGTAAATATCCAAGATGAAATGATCCAATGCGTTTTAACGTATCTTAAATGTTTTTTTCGGTTACATTTTTTCTGATGTTTGTTAATATGAATTGATGAAATAAAATATATGAATTTTGCCTAGTGTCAAGTTGCTGAAGTGCAGAGAACAGAGCTGTGGGAGAGAGTCATCAGTAGGCTCCACCCACTACAGGCTGCCTGTAGAAAACTACAGGAGGGGGCGGAGACAAGACCAGTCATCCTGCACAAGGACAGACAGCAGCAATGACAAGAAGCTCCTGCACAAAGGAAAAAACGTCATGCTGAATTACTGCACAAATCTGGAAGAAATACATAAAGCACACCAAGATTCAAGTACGAATACACATGCCTATTGTATTTAGACAATATTTGCTTATCCTAGAGTCCTGTGTTAAAAGTATTAAACTGACCCAAACCTGGACAGGAAATTAGAATTTAAGAGTTAGGTTTGTATTTCTGACTCGCAATCCGCTCTGATCGCTGATCTAACAGCTTGTTTAGTTTGTAACATTGTAAAGTTGTGCAGAATATCTTGGTTCTACAAAATTAAAAAGTAGCAATAATAACACATAGCAACTTTCTTTTCTAAAACAAGTACACCCACCTCATTTTCCCACATGGATGAGAAGTCTGTCTATTAATTCATCCAAAAAAAAAAAAGATTATGTCTTAGCTCCTTAGCAAGGCTATCTTCATTATGAAAGCGAATATTCCTGGGGGCTGATTTTGCAGAGATATTGAAAGAACACAGAAGATTTGTACTGTGGATCAACGCGGGCAGAGGGCAACAGTGTACCGCTATTTGCGTTAGGGTTTAGTTATTGAGTTATGCTAAATAACCTTCCTGAGTGGTATTAATAATGTTATGTTTAGCTAGCATGGTGGGAGAATTCCTGCAGGACACTTTGGCTCCAGCAATGCAAAGAGTTCTGTCTCTGTAATGTTAATGTAGCCATAACATGCATGCAGACTGTCTATCCTATTAGAAATCTGTTTGATTAAGAAAAGGTAGCGCGTAAGCAGGAAATTAAATATAGGACAATTCATTTTACATACTAAAATTGCAATACAGAGAGTGCAATTGATGTGAAAGCTGGCTGCAATAAAGTAAATTAATTTATCTACAGGATAAATACACCTTTCAATGCACTGTATTCTGTCTACAGAGACCCATCCTGGATCAATGTTCTCAATATGCTTGATAACATGGAATGCCAGTGGCCATGTGGCTGGTGTGGAAGGTCCTCGCTAATAACTAGATCTATTGTTGACTGCACAGCAGGTCCATAAGACAGTAGCCCTGTGTTTTGAGGCTAGTGACCAGTGGCGGCAGGTAGATAAGTGGCGCAGGGGGACAAATGGGTGTCTATTAGGTCCCTCGATTTTTTACAAGCATGTGATTTGAGGATGAGGCTCTAATTGGCTTGTTTTAGGTTGTCCTTGGGGCACAGTTCTCCCTCCCACTTTTGATTTTAGCGAATCAATGTTCATCATTGCGTCACTTCCGATTTCCGGCTTCTCTTCCTGTGGAACACATGGCGCACTCTGGTGAGTGCGGACCTGGAGGGGTTTTTTTGCGCTCCCCAAAATTTTTTAGCACCAGTCATCACTGCATATGACCTCCATAGGCAAGTTGAAAAAGGGGGACAGCGCTGCCATTTGTAACCACTTATCCTTAGGTGGACTTCATATGACGTCCTGGAGATATCTTTTTTTTCAGCCAGCAATTCCCTCACATGTAAAAGCAATCATAACAGTTGCTTAGCTTTTACAGGCGGCAGGAGAGGATGCCCCCCCTCCCATCACCCTCCGGTGCTTCTCCCGGCTTGCCCGGGAGCCAGGGTTGAAACCCCAGACGGTTTACCATAAAGATGCCCATGGACCACATGGTCCCGATCATCTCTATGTCCCTCTAATGCTGGAAGCGACATCATGACGTCACTTCTGATGCTGGAAGATGTAAACACTGCTGTTTTTTTAGCTGGAAAGCCTAAGATCGTTTTTTTTATTTTAATCTCAGGCTTTCGAGCATAGAGGAGAGATGTGGGGACCTGTAGACCCTATCCTCTCGTGCTCACACGAAGAAGTGAACGCATACGTAGGTAGCGCCCGCATATGTAAATGGAGAGATGTGGGGACATATAGACCCTATCCCCTCCTGCTCACACGCAGAAGTGAACGCATACGTTGGTCGTGCCCACATATGTGAACGGCATTCAAACCACACAAGTGAGGTATCACCATGAACGAGCAAGAGCAATAATTCTAGCACAAGACTTTTTCTGTAACTCTAAACTGGTAACCTGTAAAAAAAATTAAAATCTCGCCTATGGAGATTTTTAAGTACCAAAGTTTGGCGCCATTGCACGTATGTGTGCAATTTTAAAGCATGACATGTTAGGTGTCTATTTACTCGGCATAGCATCATCTTTCATATTACATAAAACATTGGGGTAAATATTGTGTTCTGGTTCTTTTTAATTCATGAAAGTGTTTTTTCCCAAAAAATCTTGTGTGAAAAATTGCTGCGTAAGTACCGTGTGATATAAAAAATTGTAAGGACTGCCATTTTTTTTCCTAGGGTCTCTGCTATCTATATATATATATATATATATATATATATATATATATATATATATATATATAGCTATAGATATAGAATGATAGATATATAATGTTTGAGGGTTCTGAGTAATTTTCTAGCAAAAAAAAAAAGATTTTTACAGGAGAGGTTAAAGAGAATGATGAGTGCTCTGAAACACCTATGTGTATCCAATACTTCTGCATTAGATTTCATTATGTAATGTATAAATATCTTTGTGCTGAGATCTAGTGGGATTCAGCGTAACTACGTCTTGTTATTATTATGTTTCGGAAATGGCATATTCTAGTTTACCTGCATGAGGTTAGTTGGTCTTGTCCTTAGATTGTCAGAAATCAGTAGCAGAGATGGACAGATCTGCGTGGCTACACTTAGGAAACTGGGGCCAGACTATATACACTTAAGTGATTGTAAAGCTTGAATAAAAAAAAAAACAAACAACAAATGTGTCATACTTACCTGCTCTGTGTAATGGTTTTGCACAGAGCAACCTGGGTTCTACTCTTCTCGGGTCCCCCCCATTGCTTCTGGCTCCCCCCCCACCGAGTGCCCCCATAGGAAGCTGCTACAAATGGAGGCATTCGTGTTTGATCCCGAGCCATGCGGTCTGCATCTGTTCAGACACACAGCTCGACTCGGCCCCACTCCCTGGTCTCTGCTGACAGGTTTTGACTGACAGAAGCAGTAGCCGATGGCTCCTGCTGCTCTCAACCAAGCCTGTCAGAGAAAGGAGAAGAGCTGCTGCAGATATGCACAGCACTGGACCAAGATCGGGTTCAGGTGAGTATTTATGGTGGGCTGGGGGGGAAGCCACAATTAAAAGGTTTTTTATCTTAATGCAAAGAATGCATTAAGGTCCAAAATAAAAAATAAATACCTTTAGAACCACTTTAAGTGAAATATATTTACAGTGAAATAAAATTCATCCAAACTCCAGCACACAGCTAAAAAACCCAGTGACAGAATACCTGACTAATAAATGAAAAGCCTAACTACAATTAACTATATACAATATATACACAATGGGGAACACAAAGGGCAGGGAGAACTGGAGGAGCAGGGAGCAGATGGGAAAGGAGAACAAAACTGCGACAAGGAAGCAAGCAGGAACAAGACAGCAGGGTATTGGGTACAGGGCAGGATCAAGTTCAGGATAACTGGCAACAAGGTCTGGCAATAGCAAAACACTGAAGCAAGAGGTACTAAAAGGGGAGGACCTAAATACTCTCTCAGTAACCAGCAACAGGTGCAGACTGATTACTGGAAACTGGTGGCTGCTGTGAGACACCTGCTGGTGGACACTAGAGCTACAACCCTCTGTCCCGACTCCCGGGAACCACAGTGCCAACAGTAGGCGAACCAGGTCCTAACATAGTTAGAGCCCTCCCTTCTTCCTCATGTTTTCTCCATTCATTACTAGTCTTTATAGTGGAAACAAGGCATAGAAGATCATTGTCTCTTTACACTTTGATTTGACTGGTGAAAATCCATATACTGCATTTTAACCGCTTGCCAACCAGCCGCCACAGTAATACTGCGGCAGGTTGGCACAGCTGCATAAATTGCCGTAGCTATACGTCGGCTCTTTAAGGCGCAATAGCAGGCGCGTGCAGCATGTCCCCGGAGCCGATGCACGCGCTTGGTGGGCATGATGTCCATCAGGCACCTGCACTCACTCCTGACAGAACGCGAACAGGGATCTGTGTGTGTAAACACACAAATCTTGGTTCTGTACAGGGGTGTAAAGACAGATTGTATGTTCCTACCAACTAGGACAATGATATGTCTCCTCCCCCAGTCACTCCCATCCACCCACAGTTAGAAACACACATAGGGAACACAGTTAACCCCTTGATCGTCCCCTAGTGTTAACCCCTTCCTTGCCAATGACATTTATACAGTAATCAGTGGCTATTTTTAGCTCTGATCTCTGTATAAATGTCAATGGTCTCAAAAAAGTGTCCGATCTGTCTGGTGTAATGTTGCAGTCCCAATAAAAATCGCAGATCGCCGCCATTACTAGTAAAAAAAAAATAATAATAAAAATTACATAACTCTTTCCTCTATTTTGTAGACGCTATAACTTTTGCGCAAACCAATCAATATACGCTTATTGCAATTTTTTTTACCAAAAATATGTAGAAGAATATATATTGGCCTAAACTGATGAAGAAATTAATTTTTTTACATTTTTTTTGGGATGTTTATTATAGCATAAATTACAAAATATTGTGTTTTTTTTCAAAATTGTCGCTCTTTTTTTATTTATAGCACAAAAAATAAAAACCACAGAGGTGATCAAATACAACCAAAAGAAATCTCTATTTGTAGGGGAAAAAGGAGATCAATTTTGTTTGGGTACAACGTCGCACGACTGCGCAATTGTCAGTTAAAGTGACGCAGTGCCATATCGCAAAAAATGGCCTGGTCAGGAAGGGGCAAATCCTTCCGGGTCTGAAGTGGTTAATAAGTAAAACTACATTGGATTAAATTCTATGTTTTATTGGAGAGTTGAGCTGTGTGTGGCATGAGCTCATTCAGCAGGTGAGATACCGGCTGGATGGACCCAGGTGTCAAGACCTGTGTCATTGCTTGGGTCACCAGCTGGTGGTACTGTTGTGTGTAGAACCAAAGGGTGTAGTTCTGGTGCCACCAGCGGGTGTCTCAAAGCAGATGGACCATACAGGTAATTAAGCTGCATCTGATAGGTCTGCTGGGGGTATGTAAACCCGCCTTGCACCAAGATCCAGTGCTTCAGTATTTTCCCTGCTAGCCATGTCCCTGCCTGAGTCTGAGCCGTTCCTAATCCCTAATCCGAAGACCTGTTCCTTGGAACCTGCTTCCTGCTCCCACTACTGACTTTCTGCCCCCATTACATGGCTTCCTGTTCCCCTTATCTCCTGTCCCTGTCCTGTCTTGCTTATGTGTGTGCCCCCCATTTGTATATAGTTAGTTAGGTTTAGTTACTTTTCATGTAGGGTTTGCTGTGTTTCATTTACTTTCCACTTACTTGTTTATGATTTACTGGTGTTGGTATTGGAAGTGTGTCATTGTCTTAATTAAATATATATTTTTCACTTACTCATCTGGTCCTGATTCCTTTTAAGGTGCAGCCAACTGATCTGATCACCCCTGCTGGATGCCTGCATGTGGTATCCCTGACATAATACTGAAGCCATATAATCAGATCAGCTGCACCTGGGAATTAGGTCTAAGCACTTGCTAATTGCTGCAAGATACATTTTGAGGGGATTTTGTATTTTTCACTACTGGTAACAGAAGATAGGGATTACTGCCACCAAATTTTGAAAGCGCAGACTAGGGAGCAATTGTTGGAATGCATCCGTCTGTCTCACGCTTTTATTGATCAAGGCAGATTTTTGTTTGAGGAGATTCAGCCACTCGTTCAATATTGTGCATAGTTAGCTTTGTCTGTTGTCCCTAGTGGTGATGGTGATTATTCTCCTCCTTTTAGTGTGGCTCAGGTGGAATCTTTGGTTTGGTTATTGGAGGATGACTTCGCCTTTTTCTTTGAACATTAGAGCCCTTTCACACTGGGGCAGGCGTCGGTGGTAAAGCGCCGCTATTACCGTCGGTATGTGGCTGCTAGCGGGGCGGTTTTACACCCCGCTAGCGGCCGAGAAATGGTATAGCCGCGCTGTCTGATTGATTTCAATAGGCAGGAGCGGTGAAAGAGCGGTATACACTCCGCTCCTTCACCGCTCTGAAGATGCTGCTAGCAGGACTTTTTTTACCGTCCTGCCAGCGCATCGCTCCAGTGTGAAAGCCCTCGGGGCGGTTTGCAGGCGCTATTATTAGCGCAATAGTGCCTGCAAACCGCCCCAGTGTGAAAGGACCCTTACTCAGCATGTTCCCAACAGGTGCTAGCAGAATGTATTAATTCAGTGCAATCTCTGGTCAGACAGGCAGTATGTAAATTAAAATTTTTGTGCAACCATTATTACAGGAATGGTCAAATATATTGCACTCAGCCTCTGTCAGCTTGCAACCACCCATTCCTGTGGCTAAACACCTACCTGCTCAAATGTATTTTTCTCTATCACCCACAGTTGCAGCCCAATATATCCTGCTACCAACTAAATATCAGTACCCTGTTTCCACCTGCTGCACCTACCCAGCCTTTAACCCTTCTACCTCTTCTCCGCTGCCTGCAACAATCCCACAAAAGCCCCCCTCAGCCACTGCCCCTTCTTTTTTACCATCCTCTTGCGCTTCTCTTCCATCAGCTGCACCCACTACTTACAGCCCTGCATCCACATACAGAATTTCAGTGGCTAAACCTAAAAAGAAACTGAAGTTTTTCCCAACCCTCACAATTCTGCCACTATCCAATCCTGCATCCACACCAGCCGATCCGATCCAGTCTGCCTCCACACTAGCCGATCTGTTCCAGTGTGCCTTTACACCAGCCACTACTGTCCAACCCACCATGGTTCCAAATGCTCCAGCCAGGCCTGCCACCAATGGCGTCTGCAGGTAGGGGTAAGGTGGGCGAGTGACCCCCTCCCCCCGGAATCAGCAAGGGTCTGCAGTGGCCGCATCTGTAGCTGTGCTGGCTCTCTGGGTTTGTGCGAGTCGGCTCCACAGCTGCTGCAGATCAGTGTCACTGAACTTACAGAGCTCTTTACTACCACCTCTGGCTGCTTCGTGTATGTGCGCCCCTCGTGTTTGCTTTTGCTGCCTGTTGTATTTTCACAGGGACATGTTGAAACAGGAGTTGGGAGAAGGAAGACCATCTTACAAGTGGGGGCTGTGAGTACAAGTGAAGGGAGGAGGCTATTTGTGTACAGGGGGGCAGAGCTGTGTGTGTGTGTGTGTGTGTGTGTGTGCTTACAGATGTGTGTGTGTGGGGGCCTGACATATATACAGATCAGGGGGCAGCTGAGTGCATACAGGTATGATCAGTGAAGGGGGTTCCAGATATAGGAAAGATCAAATCATCTGTCCTGTCCTGTCCTGTATATAGCTACATACATCCTTCTTCTTTCCTGTATTCCTCCATCATCACTGACTGCGGATATACATCATCTGTCCTGTATATATAGCTATATACAGGACAGATGATGTATGTCTGCAGTCAGTGATGATGGAGGAAGGTCTCTATATACAGGAAGGTCTCTATATACATGAAGATCAGATCACATTTTATGGCCAATTTGTCCAGAAATCCATATCATTCCAAAAGGGTTCACATACTTTTTATTGCAACTGTACAGGAAGGAGGGTGGGTGTATATAGCTGTATTCAGGACAGATGATGTATATCTGCAGTCAGTGATGATGGAGGAAGGTCTCTATATACAGGAAGTAATGTGGGTATATACCCACATTACTTCCTGTATATAGAGACCTTCCTCCATCATCACTGACTGCAGATATACATCATCTGTCCTGAATACAGCTATATACACCCACCCTCCTTCCTGTACAGTTGCAATAAAAAGTATGTGAACCCTTTTGGAATGATATGGATTTCTGGACAAATTGGCCATAAAATGTGATCTGATCTTCATCTAAGTCCCAACAATAGACAATCACAGTCTGCTTAAACTAATAACACACAAAGAATTAAATGTTACCATGTTTTTATTGAACACACCATGTAAACATTCACAGTGCAGGTGGAAAAAGTATATGAACCCTTGGATTTAATAACTGTTTGAACCTCCTTTGGCAGCAATAACTTCAACCAAACGCTTCCTGAAGTTGCAGATCAGACGTGTACAAAGTTCGGGAGTAATTCTTGAGCATTCCTCTTTACAGAACTTTTTCAGTTCAGCAATATTCTTGGGATGTCTGGTGTGAATCGCTTTCTTGAGGTCATGCCACAGCATCTCAATTGGGTTGAGGTCAGGACTCTGACTGGGCCACTCCAGAAGGTGTATTTTCTTCTGTTTAAGCCATTCTGTTGTTGATTTACTTCTATGCTTTGGGTCGTTGTCCTGTTGCAACACCCATCTTCTGTTGACCATCAGCTGGTGGACAGATGGCCTTAAGTTCTCCTGCAAAATGTCTTGATAAACTTGGGAATTCATTTTTCCTTTGATGGTAGCAATCCGTCCAGGCCCTGATGCAGCAAAGCAGCCCCATTATGCCCCCACCACCATACTTCACAGTTGGGATGAGGTTTTGATGTTGGTGTGCTGTTCCTCTTTTTCTCCACACATAGTGTTGTGTGTTACTTCCAAACAACTCAACTTTGGTTTCATCTGTCCACAGAATATTTTGCCAGTACTGATGTGGAACATCCAGGTGCTCTTGTGCAAACTGCAAACATGCAGCAATGTTTTTTTTGGACAGCAGTGGCTTCCTCTGTGGTATCCTCCCATGAAATCCATTCTTGTTTAGTGTTTTACGTTTCGTAGATTCGCTAACAGGGATGTTAGCATATGCCAGGGACTTTTGTAATTCTTTAGCTGACACTCTAGGATTCTTCTTCACCTCACTGAGCAGTCTGCGCTGTGCTCTTGCAGTCATCTTTACAGGATGCCCACTCCTAGGGAGAGTAGCAGCAGTGCTCAACTTTCTCCATTTATAGACAATTTGTCTTACCGTGGACTGATGAATAGCAAGGCTTTTGGAGATACTTTTATAGCCCTTTCCAGCTTTATGCAAGTCCATAATTCTTAATCGTAGGTCTTCTGAGAGCTCTTTTGTGCGAGGCATCTTTCACATCAGGCAATGCTTCTTGTGAAAAGCAAACCCAGAACTGGTGTGTGTTTTTTATAGGGCAGGGCAGCTGTAACCAACACTTCCAATCTCATCTCATTGATTGGACTCCAGTTGGCTGACACCTCACTCCAATTAGCTCTTGGAGATCTCATTAGTCTAGGGGTTCACATACTTTTCCTACCTGCACTGTGAATGTTTACATGGTGTGTTCAATAAAACATGGTAACATTTAGTTCTTTGTCTGTTATTAGTTTAAGCAGACTGTGATAGTCTATTGTTGTGACTTAGATAAAGATCAGATCACATTTTATGACCAATTTGTGCAGAAATCCATATTATCCCAAAAGGGTTCACATACTTTTTATTGCAACTGTAAATACTAATACCATCCACCCTCTATATATACACATAATGTACAGGCCAAATTTGATGGGCACAATGAGGCTGCAATTGATGGGCACATGCCTGCGCTTTATGTGATAGTGTCTAAGCCCCTCCCCTTCATGACATTGTTGAAAAGGGGCGGAGCATGGGTGACTTAAAATTATGCCCCCCCCCCGAAAAAGTTCTGTGGACGCCCATGCCTGCCACCACACCTGCCATCTTGGTTCAGCCCATGAAAATGGGACCTTCTGCTTCAGAGCTGCCTGTTGCTATCCCACCTGACAGTACTGGTTCTCTGTCCACCATCCAGTTTCTGGTGGTCCGGTTCCTGATACCCTGTCTGATGGTACCATTCCTGATGCCCTGCCTGATGTGGTTCCATGACCGCTGCCCAACCTGATGTGCCTCTGCCCGCTGCCCAGCCTGATGTGCCTCTGCCCGCTGCACAGACTGATGTGCCTCTTCCTGATGACCTGGTACCTGCTGATCCAGTGCCTGATGACCCGGTGCCTGCCGCCCAGCCTGATGACCCGGTGCCTGCTGCCCAGCGCCCGTTGATCCGGTGCCTGAAGGCACGGTGTCCACTGATCCGGTGCCCGCTGCTCAACCTGATGACCTGGTGCCCGCTGCTCAGCCTGATGACCCGGCGCCTGTTGATCTGGTGACGGATGACCCTGTGCTCGCTGCCCAGCCTGATGACCTGGTGCCCGCTGCCCAGCCTGATGACCCGGGGCCCGCTGCCCAGCCTAAAGACCCGGCGCCTGCTGATCTGATGATGGATGACCCGGTGCCTGCTGCCCAGCCTGATGACCAGGTGCCTGCTACCCAGCCTGATGATCCTGTGCCTGCTAATCTGGTGACGGATGACCCAGTGTCTACTGCCTAGCCTGATGACGCGGTGCCTACTGCCCAGCCTGATGACCCAGGACCCGCTGCCCAGCCCAATGACCTGGTACCCGCTGCCCAGTCTGCTGATCTGGTGCCTGCTATCCAGCTTGCCGATAAAGCTTTCCTGCCTGATGCCCAGCATGCCGCTGATTTTCCCCTTGCTTGATGCCCAGCCTGATTCTGATGCCCCTGTGTTGTCTGCCTTCAATGGTTGCATGCCCACTGCTCAACTAGTTTTTGGTACCAGGCCCAAACTTCCAGACCCTGGCGGTGGGGTGCATGATCCATTACCTGAATCAGGTGGTACGCCTCCCAGCAGGTTAAAAGACTCTGGCCTGAAGGAACCCTGCAGACATGAAGGGGAGACTTTTTTTGGACTTTTCCCGCACCCACATGGACTGTCAGGATGACAGCAGAATGGAGCGTGGGGAGGCTGTTCCTTAAGGGGGGGGGACTGTCAAGACCTGTGTCATTTGGGTCACCTGCTGGTGGCACTGTTGTGTGTAGAACCAAAGGGTGTAGTTCTGGTGGCAACCAGCGGGTGTCTCCCAGCAGATGGACCATAAAGGTAATTAGGCTGCACCTGATAGGACTGCTGGGGGTATATAAACCCGCCTTGCACCAATATCCAATGCTTTAGTATTTTCCCTGCAAGCCATGTCCCTGCCTGAATCTGATTTGTTCCTGATCTGGAGACCTGTCACTTGGAACCTCCTCCCACTACTGACTTTCTGCTCCCAGTACCTGGCTTCTTGTTCCCCTTATCTCCTGTCCCTGTCCTGTCTTGCTTATATGTGTGCCCCATTTGTATATACAGTTGCAATAAAAAGTATGTGAACCCTTTTGGGATGATATGTATTTCTGCACAAATTGGTCATAAAATGTTATCTGATCTTCATCTAAGTCACAACAATAGACAATCACAGTCTGCTTAAACTAATAACAGACAAAGAACTAAATGTTACCATGTTTTATTGAACACACCATGTAAACATTCACAGTGCAGGTAGAAAAAGTATGTGAACCCCTAGACTAATGAGATCTCCAAGAGCTAATTGGAGTGAGGTGTCAGCCAACTGGAGTCCAATCAATGAGATGAGATTGGAAGTGTTGGTTACAGCTGCCCTGCCCTATAAAAAACACACACCAGTTCTGGGTTTGCTTTTCACAAGAAGCATTGCCTGATGTGAAAGATGCCTCGCACAAAAGAGCTCTCAGAAGACCTACGATTAAGAATTATGGACTTGCATAAAGCTGGAAAGGGCTATAAAAGTATCTCCAAAAGCCTTGCTGTTCATCAGTCCACGGTAAGACAAATTGTCTATAAATGGAGAAAGTTCAGCACTGCTGCTACTCTCCCTAGGAGTGGGCATCCTGTAAAGATGACTGCAAGAGCACAGCGCAGACTGCTCAGTGAGGTGAAGAAGAATCCTAGAGTGTCAGCTAAAGAATTACAAAAGTCTCTGGCATATGCTAACATCCCTGTTAGCGAATCTACGAAACGTAAAACACTAAACAAGAATGGATTTCATGGGAGGATACCACAGAGGAAGCCACTGCTGTCCAAAAAAAACATTGCTGCACGTTTGCAGTTTGCACAAGAGCACCTGGATGTTCCACATCAGTACTGGCAAAATATTCTGTCGACAGATGAAACCAAAGTTGAGTTGTTTGGAAGAAACACACAACACTATGTGTGGAGAAAAAGAGGCACAGCACACCAACATCAAAACCTCATCCCAACTGTGAAGTATGGTGGTGGGGGCATAATGGTTTGGGGCTGCTTTGCTGCATCAGGGCCTGGACGGATTGCTATCATCAAAGGAAAAATGAATTCCCAAGTTTATCAAGACATTTTGCAGGAGAACTTAAGGCCATCTGTCCACCAGCTGATGGTCAACAGAAGATGGGTGTTGCAACAGGACAACGACCCAAAGCATAGAAGTAAATCAACAACAGAATGGTTTAAACAGAAGAAAATACACCTTCTGGAGTGGCCCAGTCAGAGTCCTGACCTCAACCCGATTGACATGCTGTGACATGACCTCAAGAAAGCGATTCACACCAGACATCCCAAGAATATTGCTGAACTGAAACAGTTCTGTAAAGAGGAATGGTCAAGAATTACTCCTGACCGTTGTGCATGTCTGCTCTGCAACTACAGGAAATGTTTGGTTGAAGTTATTGCTGCCAAAGGAGGTTCAACCAGTTATTAAATCCAAGGGTTCACATACTTTTTCCACCTGCACTGTGAATGTTTACATGGTGTGTTCAATAAAAACATGGTAACATTTAATTCCGTGTGTATTATTAGTTTAAGCAGACTGTGATTGTCTATTGTTGTGACTTAGATGAAGATCAGATCACATTTTATGACCAATTTGTCCAGAAATCCATATTATCCAAAAAGGGTTCACATACTTTTTATTGCAACTGTAGTTAGGATTAGTTAGGTTTTCATATAGGGTTTGCTGTTTCATTTGCTTTCCACTTGCCTGTTTATGGTTTACTGGTGTTGGTATTGGAAGTGTGTGATTGTCTTAAATATTTTCACTGACTCATCTGGTCCTGATTCCTTTAAGGTGCAGCCAACTGATCTGATCACCCCTGCTGGATGCCTGCATGTGGTATCCCTGACACGAGGTCTAAAGGAGGTATGTCATTGCATAAATTGGTGCTTGAAACAGAAGAATGCCATCAGCCTACTGCAAGCAGCAACCCTTCTTCTCAAGGAAGATTATGACATTGTTAATGGTCATTCACACTAGCGGTTGAAACCCCAAAGTTAAGTCACATTTTTACTGCCCACCAACCACTCCTCTTTTAATTAAAGATGCACCGGTCGGGGCTATTCACATGTCACGGCCACAGTGCTTTACTTCACAAGTGCAGCAGGAATTGCACCCCCTGCCACTTTCGGTGGGCGAAGTGCCAGTTAAGCTCGACCCATTCAAGTTAACAGGGCCACTCTGCAAGCCTGTGCAGGCTTCAAGGGGTTAGGCAGTGATGAGACAATTTTGCCACTTCATTACCTTCTGTCAAATGCTCTCTGAAGAACAATCGGAACGTGGGTTGCTCTTCGGAGACCAAAGCTGGTGTGGCCACTTTGAAATGTAATACATAACCGCAAGTCTACATGTACACATTACTTAGCAAGCACACACTCAACCTAACAAAATGCCCTGGACCCAGAGGCGGCTCTCTAATTAGGCGAAATAGGCGGTGGCCTCAGGCCTCGCAGTCATAGGGGCCTCGCACAGCTGGCTAGTTTACCTAATTAGAGAGCCACCTCATTCAGCAGCAGAGATCTCCGTCCCGAGTCCCCTCGCTCTGCTACAGGGAGAGATAACAGGCTGCGAGTGAGACGTGTGATCGGAGCTCACAGACATCTCCGGATCACAGACAGGGAGAGAGAGCCGCTCAGTAGAGCTCTGACAGATCTCCCCCCTCCCCCTGCTGCCCGCACAGCCAGACAGAAGAGGAGAGAGAGATTCTGCTCCTCCCCCTCCCGCCCTCTCCTCCTGTGTCTGCCCCGCCCACTCTCCTCGGCAGTGTTCTCTGCTCTGCCTCAGAGAAGGAGATGTGTGGGCGGGAAGATTCAAACTGAAGCCCAGCAAAGAGAAAAGGACAAGGGGAGTCTGATCCATCCATCCATCCAGTCCCTCCTGCCTCCCAGTGAGTACACTGATGTAGGGGATGCTCTTCCTTCCCTTCTTCCTCCATTCCCCTCTCTTTCTTTCCATTCTTTTTGTCTCTTTCTTTCTCTTTCCTTCATTCTTTCCCCATCCCTCTTTCTTTCTTTCTTTCTTTCTTTCTTTTCTCCATCCCCCTCTCTTTCTTTCTTTCTTTCTTTCTTTCTTTCTTTCTTCCTTTATTTCTTCCTTTATTTCCATTCTTTTTGTCATTCTTTCTTTTTCTCTTTCCTTCCTTCTTCTTCCATCCCCCTCTCTTTCTTTCTCTTTCTTTCTTTCTTTCTCTTTCTTTCTTTCTTTCTTTCTTTCTTTCTGTCTTTCTTTCTTTCTGTCTTTCTTTCTTTCCTTCTTTCTTTCCTTCCATCTGTCTTTCTTTCTTTCCTTCCATCTGTCTTTCTTTGTCTTTCTTTCCTTCCATCTGTCTTTCTTTTCTTTCTGTCTTTCTTTCTTTCTTTCTTTCTTTCTTTCTTTCTTTCTTTCTTTCTTTCTTTCTTTCTTTCTTTCTTTCTTTCTTTCCTTCTTTCTTTTCTTTCTTTCCTTCTTTCTTTCCTTCCATCTGTCTTTCTTTCTCTTTCTTTCCTGTCCATCTTTCTTTTTTTTTCTTTCTCTTTCTTTCCTGTCCATCTTTCTTTTTTTTTCTTTCTCTTTCTTTCCTGTCCATCTTTCTTTTTTTTTCTTTCTCTTTCTTTCCTGTCCATCTTTCTTTCTTTCTTTCTTTCTTTCTTTCTTTCTTTCTTTCTTTCTTTCTTTCTTTCTTTCTTTCCATCTTTCTTTCTTTCTTTTTTTCTCTTTCTTTCCTTCCATCTGTCTTTCTTTCTCTTTCCTGTCCATCTTTCTTTTTTTTTTCTTTCTCTTTCTTTCCTGTCCATCTGTCTTTCTTTCTCTTTCTTTCTTTCTTTCTTTCTTTCTTTCTTTCTTTCTTTCTTTCTTTCTTTCTTTCTTTCTTTCTTTCTCCATCCCCCTCTCTTTCTTTCTTCCTTTATTTCCATTCTTTTTGTCATTCTTTCTTTTTCTCTTTCCTTCCTTCTTCCTCCATCCCCCTCTCTTTCTTTCTTTCTTTCTCTTTCTTTCCTTCCATCTTTCTTTTTTTCTCTTTCTTTCTTTCTTTCTGTCTTTCTTTCTTTCTTTCTTTCTTTCTTTCTTTCTTTCTTTCTTTCTTTCTTTCTTTCTTTCTTTCTTTCTTTCTTTCCTTCCATCTTTCTTTCTTTCTTTCTTTCTTTCTTTCTTTCTTTCTTTCTTTCTTTCTTTCTTTCTTTCTTTCTTTCTTTCTTTCTTTCCTTCCATCTGTCTTTCTTTCTTTCTTTCCTTCCATCTGTCTTTCTTTGTCTTTCTTTCCTGTCCATCTGTCTTTCTTTCTTTCTTTCTTTCTTTCTTTCTCTCTTTCTTTTTTTCTCTTTCTTTCCTTCCATCTGTCTTTCTTTCTCTTTCCTGTCCATCTGTCTTTCTTTCTCTTTCTTTCCTGTCCATCTTTCTTTTTTTTTTCTTTCTCTTTCTTTCCTGTCCACCTGTCTTTCTTTCTCTTTCTTTCCTGTCCATCTCTTTCCTTCCTTCTTTCTTTCTTTCTTTCTTTCTTTCTTTCTTTCTTTCTTTCTTTCTTTCTTTCTTTCTTTCTTTCTTTCTTTCTTTCTTTCTTTCTTTCTTTCTCCACCCATCCCCCTTTATTTCTCTCTTTGTGACAGCCTACCAGAATAGGTAGGATCTGCGAGAGCAGCTTCCCTGTGCAGCTCTGCTTGAGGAAAATATATCTTTATTATGCCCACTTACCTACCCCCTGTACTGTCCACTCCCCTATACTGTACCCTCCTAATACAGTTCATAATACAGTGGGGCCTCATGTCTAAGTTTTGCCTAAGGCCTCACAAAGTCTAGAGCCGCCTCTGCCTGGACCTAACTCAAAGGCCCCTTTCACACAGGGCGGATCCACTCAGCTGATCCCCGCTGAGCCGGCGGGTAACAGGTCAGTCTCTGATCACTGTGCAGGTACGGACCTGTCAGAGCTCCGCTGCCCTCTATGGCGAGATCGGATGATTGGAACTGACAGTCTGTTCGTTTTTCATCCGATCCGATTCACTGGACAAATGGCGAACATATTGCCATCTGTCTGTTTTGAGCGGATCTTGTCGAGTCGGATGACACATCTCCGATGACATCCTCCTGCCCAAAAACAAATTGAATTTTCTACGGTACTTAGCACCATCTAGTGGCCAAATATGGTTATTCCAGTTTAAACCTAAGAAAAACTTTTGACTAGAACAGAAAATAACCTAATAACAATCGTGTTGTGGCCTCATTCACACAGAATGTACATGCACATTCACTGAATGAACTGCTATGCACACCTTTTGATAGCTACCCCCCCATACCGGCTTTAACCACTTGCTGACCACCATATAGCACTTTTACTGCTACAGGGTGGCAGCTGTGCGCTGGATCACGTGATTGTGCACACGCACGCTGCTGGCACGCCGCTTCTGCTGTGATTATTTACAGCAGAAGCCGATCTGCGAGTGCCAGGTACTCAATGTCCGCCCACCGATGGTTGGGCAGAGACTCAGAACGGAGATCTGCCTATGTAAACAAGGCAGCATTCCGTTATAACAGGGGGAAAGGGATGGATTTTGTGTTCCTGCAAAGCAAGAAGCTCTAATAGGATTCAAAAAAGGGTGAGCTCGAGGTGCAGAGCACTGCGCCCTGAACTCCCCCAGTTGTGTGACAAAAGCAAATTAGTATTCGCTATTGTCACACTGATTCTCCTCCTGGCCAGTCAGGAAGCAGGTCCTGAGACCCGTTTCCCGATTGGCCGAAAGAAGAAGTGAGCCCATTGGCCGAGGAGGAGGGAGGAGGAAGGAGGAGACGCACGGTCACCGTAATGCCGAGTAGGGGAACCCGCCGCCCGGAGGAAAATGCTGCCCGCGCCATCGATGGGGTAAGTGCAGGACTCGTATGTGACCGATTGGGGTGAGGGGTTTTGGTGAAGGTGACCCGACCGACCCACAGGGGGGGGGTGTGCAGGTGAGCCGACCAACCCAGGGGGGGGAGGGTGGTTGTGGGTGCATTGTTTGCTGCCCCCCCCCAGAATTATACCAGCAGCCACCACTGTTGCTAAATGATTTTAGGTCACTTAGCAACAGTGCAATCATCCAAATGGACCATGCATTATTTTGCAGTGCTAAACTGTGAGTGCCCACTGTGACATCACAACATGCATCCATCAAATCACCACAAGACTGAAAATTGCATCAGCATTAGCCCTTATCTGAGCATCAGCAGGTATTTTAACTGGAAACACGTTTTATATAACTTCTGTACTTTTATGAGAACAATCCTCTAATTTTAAACGAAATTGCCTGCTTTTAAACAAATATCACAATGGGATATTCTTTTCATAACAGTTGGGATGTCAGTAATGTATAAATAGCAGCTTTTCTGGCATTGCTGCGGAGATTCTCTGTTTGGAAAGCAGCAATAATTCTATTATTTATTAATGTTTTTCATGACATGCTATGTTTACAGAAGGGGCTCCACTTTAATCCTTACTGGCGTTCCTATAAAGATGGCTTGTTTATAATAGCGAGTTCTCCGGCCTAAAATAATATTTCATTTGGTTAATCATAAAGGCGATGCTAATTGGAATAAAGGAAACAATTCTCTTAAGAGCTTTTTACCTAATACACTTTGTCCTTTATTGAATAAGGGGAAAGGGCGACCTGAAAAAGTATTGCACTGCAGCCAACTGAAAGTCAGATTTCAGGGTTATGATTAGTGGAGAGCTAATCCATTCCGATCCTTTCTAACAGCAATCGATCAAATACTCTACACTTTTATTGGATGACTCTTTTCCACCAGTTGCTGAACATTGCCAAGTGCTGGCAGTTTAAATAACTGTGTAAAGTCCATACCGGCAGATTACTGAACATTTTAAGCCTTGATGATGGTGTGTTGTCCCCATAACACGTAGGCTGTAGCACCCATTATACGCTCACCGGACACTTTATTAGGTACACCTGTTCAATTGCTTGGTAACACAAATTGCTAATCAGCCAATCACATGGCAGCAACTCAGTGCATTTAGGCATCTAGACCTGGTGACGACGACTTGCTAAAGTTCAGACCGAGCATCAGAATGGGGAAGAAAGGGGATTTAAGTGATTTTGAAAGTGGCATGGTTGGTGCCAGACGGGATGGTCTGAGTATTTCAAAAACTGCTGATCTACTGGGATTTTCACACACAACCATCTCTAGGGTTTATAGAGAATGGTCCGAAAATGAGAAAATATCCAGTGAGTGGCAGTTGTGTGGAGGAAAATGCCTTGTTGAGGTCAGAGGAGAATGGGCAGACTGGTTCCAGATGATAGAAAGGCAACAGTAACTCAAATAACCACTCGTTAAAACCAAGGTATGCAGAATACCATCTCTGAATGCACAACACATTGAACCTTGAAGCAGATGGGCTACAGCAGCAGAAGACCACTCCTGTCAGCTAAGAACAGGAAGCTGAGGCTACAATTTGCACAGGATCACCAAAATTGGACAATAGAAGATTGGAAAAACGTTGCCTGGTCTGATGAGTCTTAATTTCAGCTGCGACATTCAGATGGTCGGGTCAGAATTTGATGTAAACAACATGAAAGCATGGATCCATCCTGCCTTGTATCAACCGTTCAGGCTGGTGGTGGTGTAATGGTGAGGGGGATATTTTTGTGACATACTTTTGGCCCCTTCGTACCAATTGAAAATCGTTTAAACACCACAACCTACCTGAGTATTGTTGCTGACCATGTTCATCCCTTTATGACTACAGTGTACACATCTTCTGATGGCTCCTTCCAGCAGGATAATGCACCATGTCACAAAGCTCCAATCATCTCACCACTGGACAATGAGGTCCCTGTACTCCACAGTCACCAGATCTCAATCCTTTGGGATGTGGTGGAATGAGAGATTGGCATCATGAATGTGCAACCGACAAATCTGCAGCAATTGTGAGATGCTATCATGTCAATATGGACCAAAATCTCTGTAGAATATTTCCAAAACCTTGTTGAATCTATGCCACGAAGAATGGAAGAATGAAGGCAGTTCTAAAAGCAAAATAGGGTCCAACTCGCTACTGGAAAGGTGCACCTAATAAAGTGGCCGGTGAGTGTATATTTGGAATAGATCCTCTTTTTGGACTCTTAGTGCCGGTTCACACCAGCGCGATGTCAGACATCGCATGTGATTCGCACCGCATTGCTGTGCAGATCAGATACGATGTCTGTGCGATGTGAATTCAGCCAAACAGATTTTATGGCTGAATTTGCATCACATTCAGACCAAAATCGTGCAAGACCCTTTTTTTTTTTTTTTTTTTTGTCTGCACCAGAATTGGATTCCTGTCCGAATTCACAGTTCGCACTGCAATATACGAACCGATCTGGGGGTGTCATTAACTTTCTCATTGACACCCGCAGCGGTTCGCATAGGGCAATGGGAACTGCCTGTGAGTTCTATGCGATGAGGGATAGCGCTGGTTCCCGCATCACGTTGGTGTGAACCGGCACTAACAGTTTGGTGTAACTCAAAAACAAAAGGACAGGAGCGCAGGATCCCATTAAAACCAGAGTAGTATTTATTTATACATTTAAAAAAGCACACTTACATGTAAGAAGCTGTTTGTCAGCAAGGGATGTAGAGAAGGAGATGTCATCACAAACCGGGGCAGTGAGCGATCCTGAAGCTGGCTAGGAGGGACCTGCTTGCTATAACAGTAGGTATTCGCTAAAAAGTAGCGTCTGCCGCCACCTTTCCACCTGGCTGTGCTCTATATCTGACTGGGGGGGTGGTGGTAACGAGTTTCGAAGGTGTTCCTTCTTTGTCAAAAAATCCTTTGGTGTGGCACTTCAATTTTCACTCATTAATATTTGCTCACGCCAGGTGACCAGTGTTAATGGCTCTTCTGGGCCCCTTAACTGTCCACTTCTGTATCCCATGTTGGGTTAGAAAATTTGAAATTGATTTAAATTCAGAAACCGTTTGTTTTTTGTTATCGCTCCTAAACAATTTCTAATGGGCTCGTCTGAAGGTGCAGCGTGGTGTGAAGAGTCCAAGCTAGGCCGAAGCAATATATTGTAGAAAATTTCAGCAGAAACAGGCGTGGCGGGAAGGCACACTCGTTCAGAGCCACTTACAAACTGTAAAAACTGTAAAAACGGCTGCCTGACGACTTGAAGATGCCAACAGCATCTGCCACGAGGAGCGGAATGAAGCCTGGCTGGTTCACACCCAAACAGGAGGCTTCCTGAGAGAAGACAGCATAGATCCTGCACTTCCTTACTCCTCTGGAACCTCTCCCTGCTGCTATGCACTGTCCCCTACAGATGGGGAACCTTTCCTTACATTACCATGTGCACAATGCGTGCCTAAGCAGGGAGCCGGGACCTTAAATAGGCTCTGCCCTCACCCAAGATGGCTTTCAACATCACATGGGGCACCAAGATCCAATCGGATAGCTGCCTCCCCCGATGACCAAGGAAATCATAGAGGAACCAAGCTCCTCTCAACTTCTTCCCCCATCTGCATTGCCGCTGCGGTCAAGTGCCACCTGCAGTGGAGAATGCAGACTGCACCTGCCTACAGGCTGGAAAATCTCTGTGAACAATGACTGAGGGAACTATAATTTTACCACATGTGCTTCCTTTTGAAATCCCATTTGAGTTGGACAGAAAACCACAGCAGAGCCTAATATTCTGCAGTATAAACAAAGGCAGTTAGATCTCTGCAGTAGCTTTCTTTCTCTGTAAGAGATCCACTGGTCTATAGCCAGCAGTTTGCTCCAATCCATTTTCATATCCCTGCCGCCATGTTCAACTTGGTCATTATTGAAAAAAATCCTTTGTTTCCTAATTAGCAGCCTTTCCAAAGGATTAAGCGGGTCTGGTTCCCACTTTGTGTCCATGGAGAACTCTTGCCAAACCATTCAGCTACATTTTTTCCCATCGCTGCATAATGTAACAGGGAATTTGTCAATGAATAGATCCATGGCTGAATAGGCCACCACAAAAAAAACAAAAAAAACGAAAATGACGTTTCTTCATGAGAACAAAACACTATCGTTCCTTAAAAGCCATTGAAATGTTTTTCACCTCCCATCTTTTACTCTCCGATGACTTCCTGATGGCTTCTTTAAAGAGAACATTTCGACCTCGGCCTAGACGGTGATTGAAATAATGTTGTTAGGCAATCTCATTAACGACAATTGCTGTCGCTCATGATGGGTTACTCTTTTTGGTCTTTGCTGTTGAGTTTTCTTTTGTTACTTTTTTTTTTCATCTGAAAGAATCAACATTTCTACGCACATTTTTCACATTCATGTGCAATGCTCTTTTTAGGTACTGAGTCATTAAACCTCCCTGTAAGATTAGAGGCATTTTCTACCACAACCAAATTCCTTCTCCCGTTTGGCGATCTTTCTCAACTTTAGAGTCTTCACACCCTCTAGTGGAGGTTTTGTAGGCCAATAAGCACCTTGACTGACCTTTCCAATCTTTCTTAAAATATAGGACAGATGATTCTTTATGAGAAGAACAGGCACAAATCATAAATACAAAATGTTTAACACTGATTCATCACGAGTGAGTCACTAAAGTAAAGGATGTAGGCATGTTAGAGTAAATGTATTGTTCTTTGAATAAAAATATCAATGTCTTTTCCTTCTTCTCAGATGTAACACCATGACTGTCTAGCACAGTGATGGCGAACCTTGGCACCCCAGATGTTTTGGAACTACATTTCCCGTGATGCTCAACTACACTACAGAGTACATGAGCATCATGGGAAATGTAGTTCCAAAACATCTGGGGTGCCAAGGTTCGCCATTGCTGGCCTAGCTCATACACTTTATTAGGTACACCTTGCTGTTAACGGGTTGGACCCCCTTTTGCCTTCAGAACTTAATTCTTCATGGCAATAGATTCAACAAGATGAACAAGGATTGCCACAAAGGGTTGACAAGAGGTATCATAAGGGAAAGGGTTACCATCTTCCTAAGTTATTATACTAGAAAGGAGAAGGAGAAAAACCAAGGGCTACTCCAAGAATGCCCTAATTCACCAAGGAGGTTTGGACTATTGCGGTACCCAAGTATAGAGTAAGACAAAGATAAAACAATGCAGTTTATTTTAATTACAAAAATACACAAGTTTCAATAGAAACAACTTAGAAGTTGTTACAAGGTAAACAAATAAGCGAAAACATTTAAAATAACAATAGACGAAACCCCCATAGATAGATGGAGGCACAATGATGTAAAAGGACGTTGGCCTCAACTGTTTCGCGGCCAATGCAGCTTCCTCAGGAGGCGTCCAATAATAACATCTAGAAGACATATAATCAAGATTACATAAAAACATTCAGAAGGTAAAGTGATAATGCATGGTAATCTTGGAGTGTTTAAGCATTATGTAACAAAACTCACCAATAACTGCCAAAATAGGCAGAGAACGGCAATTCTGAGACACCCAGAGAGGGTGTTCTCCCTGGGGGCGGACACGGGGGGCTATTGGGACGGACTATAAGTAAATAAAATATAATATTGAGTTAGTATCATGTGGGATGAGATATGCTCTGTGACACTAAGGGACTGAAAAAGGAGGTGAGGGAAAGAAAGGGGAAATAAGGAAGAACAAGGAAAAGAAAACCAGACTTGGGGAAAAGAGGAGAGAAGGGAAAAAGGAGGGGAAAGGAAAGGGAGGGGAAAGAGGGGAGAGGAAGGGGAAGGAAAAAGGGGGGAGGAAGGGGAATGGGGGAGAGAAGGGGGAGAAAAAAGGGGGGGGTGGTGAAAAGGAGGGAAGGGGAGAGGGAAAGAGAGGGGGAAGGAAGGAAATAGAGAGGGGGAAGAGATAGGGGGGGAAGGAAGGGGAATGGGGGGAGAGAAAGAGAAGAAAAGAGGGGAATGGAAAGGAGGGAAGGGGGAAAGGGGAAGAGGAGGGGGGAGGAAGGGAATAGGTAAGGTAATCCCTCACCATTCCCTCATTCCCCCCCCCCCTCCCCTCCTCCCTCACCCTTTCCCCCTACCTATTCCCTTCCTTCCCCCTCCTCTTCCCCTTTCCCCCTTCCCTCCTTTCCATTCCCCTCTTTTCTTCTCTTTCTCTCCCCCCATTCCCCTTCCTTCCCCCCCTCCCTCTTCCCCTTCCCTATTTCCTTCCTTCCCCCTCTCTTTCCTTCTCCCCTTCCCTCCTTTTCACACCCCGCTTTTTTTCTCCCCCTCCTCTCCCCCCATTCCCCTTCCTCCCCCCCTTTTTCATTCCCCTTCCTCTCCCCTCTTTCCCCCCTGTTTTATTGTAATCTTGATTATATGTCTTCTAGATGTTATAATTGGACGCCTCCTGAGGAAGTGGCAATGGCCGCGAAACTGTTGAGGCCAACGTCCTCTTTTACTTCATTGTGCCTCGTAAATGTTTTCGCTTATTTGTTTACCTTGTAACAACTTCTAAGTTGTTTCTATTGAAACTTGTATATTTTTGTAATTAAAATGAACTGCATTCTTTTATCTTTGTCTTACTCTATACTTGGGTACCACAATAGTCCAAACCTCCTTGGTGAATTAGGGCATTCTTGGAGTAGCCCTTGGTTTTTCTCCTCCTCCTTTCTAGATTCAACAAGATGTTGGAAACATTCCTCAGAGATTTTGGTCCATATTGACATGATAGCATTGCGCAATCTCTGCAGATTTGTCTGCAGATTTGTCTCTCGTTCCACCACATCCCAAAGGTGCTCTATTGGATTGAGATCTGGTGAATGTGGAGGCCATTGGAGTACAGTGACTTAATTGCCCAGTGGTAAGATGGTTTGAGCTTTGTGACATGGTGCATTATCCTGCTGGAAGGAGCCATCAGAAGATGGGAACACTGTAGTTATAAAGGGATGGACATGGTCAGCAACAATACTCAGGTAGGCCGTGGTGATTAAACGATGCTCAATTGGTACTAAGGGGTCCAAAGTGTGCCAAGAAAAGATTTTCCAATCTACTATTGTCCAATTTTGGTGAGCCTGTGCAAATTGTAGCCTCAATTTCCTGTTCTTAGCTGACAGGAGTGTCACCCGGTGTGGTCTTCTGCTGCTGTAGCCCATCTTCTTCAAGGTTCGATGTGTAATGTGTTCAGAGATGGTATTCTGCATACCAGTTTTTGAAATACTCAGACCAGCCCACCTGGCACCAGCAACCATGCCATGTTCAAAGCCACTTAAATCCCTCTTCTTCCCTATTCTGATGCTTGGTTTTAACTTCAGCAAGTCATCTTTACCACGTCTAGATGCCTAAATGCATTGAGTTGCTGCCATGTGATTAACTGATCAACAATTTGTGTTACCAAGCAATTGAACAGGTGTACTTAAAGTGGAGTTCCGCTTAAAAAAAAAAAATTAAAAGTCTACAGCTACAAATACTGCAGCTGCTGACTTTTAATAATCGGACACTTACCTGTCCCAGAGTCCAGCGATGCGGGGGAACGAAGCCCCGCTCATCTCCCCCTCCTCTCTGCAGCGCCGGAATTGTCACTGTGGGCGCCCGGCTGTGGCTTCACAAGCGGGCACGCACTGCACACGTGACTGGCCGGGCAATCATCTGGGACCAGTGACGTGTCATAGATGATTGCCGAGAGGGAGGGGGAGAGGTGATCTCCCATCCGGTGTCGCGGTGCGCCGGGAGGAAGTGGGAGCTGAAACCCTCTAAAAAGAGGGTATCCACTCCCCCCCCCCAGATGTGGCATGTCAGGGGGTCACCTTCCCTTAAAGCGGAATTTCCATTTTTGGGTGGAACTCCGCTTTAATATGAGTGTATATGGGACAGCACAGCAGGTGGGCCTGTAGGCAGGTACCTACTAAGTACGTGTACTGCTAGTAAGCGAGAGTAAGCTGCCCACATTAGAGAAAGGTTAAGCTTAGGCTTTTTGGATTCTGCCCTTCTCCCTGGTTTATATATAAATAGGAGGAAGCAAGAAGGTCCGTATCACAGGGAAATATGTAGCCTGGAGCAATGTCCGTCCTCAACTCAAAAGGGATTCTCCACTAATGGACTCTAGCAGTCTTGGACCTACACCTGTACAGGTATGCCTGGGCAGCCATAGCGTAGTTAGTGAGGAGAACTGAGCATGCATTGTGACCTGAGAAGGTTGCAGATGCATTCAGTAAAAGTTCTTGAACTGTCCAAATGCCTAGTCTGAAGTTACTCTAATACCGCGTACACACGACCGGACTTTTCGGCATCAAAGGTCCGATGGAACGAATCCATCGGACAATTCGATCATGTGGGCTTCATCAGACCTCTTCTGTCCAAAAATCTGACGGACCTTAGAAATAGAACAAGTTTCAAATCTTTCCAACGGACTCAATTCCTATCGAACAAACCGTTCGTCTGTATGCTAGTCCGACAGACCAAAAACGACGCAAGGGCATCTATTGGCTACTGGCTATTGAACTTCCTTTTCTAGTCTGGTCGTACATCATCACGTTTGAAACGATTGGACTTTGGTGTGATCGTGTGTAGGCAAGTCCGTTTCATTGGAACTCCGTCGAAAAGCCCTTCGGAGTTCAGTCCGACGAGAAGTCCGCTCGTGTGTACGCGGCATAAAGGGGCTCCTGGTGGAACATTGTGTATCAGAAAAACAGGGTTCTGCAAAGCATGCACATGGGGTACAAGAGGAAAGGCACTATGAAGGGTTAATTCAGCAGAAGAGTCGGCGAAGGAGAGAAGTTGCCACAGGTAACCATAAACTGGTCGGAATGTATGGCAGCCAGTCATCAATGCGTAGGTAATGGGTCCTCGAGGGGGTCGGTATTCTGCCTACTTCCCTAGTGGTCGGTTCCCCAAAAGTATCTGGGACTGAACCTGTGGTATGAAGACCTCATGGACCTAGTCGCATGGTACAGGAGAGTGAAAGAGATAAGTAAGTGAACGCATGATGCCTGCGCTTGTGCTCCATTCTATCACTGGGAGTGAGGTGACAGAGGTACGCTGGACTGGTGGAGAGGACACAGGCTCAGGTGTGTAGTAACATGGGACGGCACTTTTACAGAGGGACACAGTGTGTGGCTCATGTCTAAGCCAGGGTACTGCAGTAATGTTTGACTTTCATATGAATGTGGCCCCAGGCATTGATGCCGTGATGGCCCATAGCTTGGCCAGTTGTTACCCCTGAGTATTGAGGGATAGTCCACCAGAGTCAGTGTGATATGACACACCAGAGAATTGCTGGCAGCAAAAAGGGTCCTCAATTCTCTTCTTCCTGGGTACAGTCCTAAAAGCTGCCGTGGTACAATAAAGACTTGTTTTAAATTATGGTGGCCAAAATGTGTTCCATTATCTGTTACATTTCTGTGACGTTGAATTCTGCCTGTGTGGTTGTACTGGTACACTGTTCATCTCTGTCTGTATGTATCTAATAAGACCACCTGTAAATGTCTTTTTACCTAGTGACAGTAAAATCAGTAAAAACGGTGACATGCTGATCAGAAATACCTGAGCAGGATTTGAAAAATTACAACTAGAATTTACCTGTGACTGTATTTTATTTACAGTACATGGTAATAAGATTGTTCTTGACAATTAAACAATGTCTATTTTCAAGGTTCCAAAATGCCCTTTCCCTTCCCCTTTCCTCATTTGACCACTAGTAATGGGGAAAACTGCCCATGTTCAATTTGCCAAGAGCTTGGCGAATGTTGTTTAAAATTCGTCCGGGCTTTGACTAGGCTACTCGAAAACCTAAATTTTGCTTTGTTTGAACCATTTGGAGGTGGACTTGCTGTTGTGTTTTGGATCATTGTCCTGCTGCATAACCCAAATGCACTTGACCTTGAGGTCACAAACTGATGGACGGAAATTCTCCTTTAGGATTTTCTGGTAGAGCTCAGAGTTCATGGTTCCATCAATTATGGTAAGTCGTCCAGGTCCTGAAGCCCCAGACCATCACGCTACCACCACCATTTCTGACAGTTGGTATGATGTTCTTGTTATGAAATGCTGTATTAGTTTTTTACTTTCAAAATCTTTTATTAGTTTTATACAAAAACAAAAAAATAGAATACAGAATTTGTATCGACATATCATGTACCATCAGATGGTAAGTAACCTTCCCCTGCAGGGGCTAGAGAGCTAACAGTGGTAAGGCTCACTAAGATTGTTAAATTATTGCTAGGAGGAACAATGCCTGGCGAAAAGTTACTGGAACAAATATATAAAGGGACCACTAGGATCATGACCATGGACCAGAGTGGCTCTAGAGGATCCCACCGGCACCCCAGATGGGATCATGCTGTGCACAGTAGGAGCCCCCACGCCTCCCTTTACCAGCCATCATCCTGAGGCCCTAGTGTCCCAAGTCACATTTCTAACTAAATACTATAGGCTACAGCTGAACAGCGTGAACCCTGGAACATCAATCAATTACTTGTCCCAATAATAAGAATTTCTGTTCAAAAAAAACCTTACGGCAATTTAAAGGAGGATCTGACCTAGTCTCCCCCGGCAGGTGAACATAATCGATGAGAACTAAGTCTAGAAGGGTAGAAGAGAAATAGAGAAGGGGGGAAAGTGAGAGAGGAAAGTTAGCCGGCCAACTGGAGGGGCCCCCGCCCCCCAATTGTCCACTTTTAGTTTTGGGGTTGGATTCCGGGTATAAGAGAGATGCCCACGAACTGTGCCCAAGGCTCCCAAATAGTTTCAAATTGCGTTTTTTTGTCATCTAGGATGCTAGCTAGTTTCTCCTGGGCCATAATCCAGGAAATTTTACGAATTGCTGCTTTCACGAGACTTTGGGCTGTTTCCAAGCCTTAGCAATGGTGAGTTTTGCACCTAGGAGGATGAAGTGTATAAGTTTACGTGAGTGCTTCGGAGTCTTGGGCAAGTTATCATTGAGAAGAGCTATAGCCGGAGATTTCGGGATTTGAATTTGCGTTGTTTTCCGTATTAGGGAGAATATCTTATCCCAAAAGGGCCTCAGTCTAGGGCATTCCCACCAGACATGAGCCATTGAGCCCAAGAGCTGACACCCCCGAAAACACTTGGGGTCAGCTGTTGGGAACATTCTGGAGAGCTTGGCAGGGGTAAGATACCATCTTGTCAAAACCTTAACACTTCCTACGATTAAGGAAAGGTTTTTAATACCTTTAAAGGCTCTGTTAAAGGAGCTTCTCCATTTAGAGGCTTCCCATTCAAAAGCTAGATCCCTTTCCCAGTCAAGCATATAGGGAGACTTTTGGGGGTGAAGGGCTAGTGACTGGTAGATGACGGAAATCCCTCCCCTCTGTTCCAAAGAGCGACCACACCATAGTTCATATGGCGTAAAGGCGGTATGTGAGGGATTATCTCCTCTCCAACGTTGGCAGAGGAAATGTCTTATTTGGTGGAATCTGAAACGCTCAGAGTTCGGGATTTCCAGAAGCCTTACACCTTGCTCCAAGGAGATAGGACCCTCATTCGTGAAAAAATGTCCGATTCGGTACAGTCCCTTGTCCAACCACCAACGAAAAGCCTTAATATCCAACCCAGGGGGAAAATCAGGATTATTGAAGATGTGTGCTAAGGGAAGGCATCTTGAGATTAGGGCCGAATTTTTCCTAAGGTTATCCCATAAGTGAAATGATTGAGATAGAGATGGGGAGAGTATTGGGGGTCTCTGTTTGTGGGGAGTCCAGAGGAGAAAGTCCAGGGTATATGTGGGGACTGCCTGTCTCTCTATCTGAATCCAGTCTGGCTTCTCTGCCTTAGAGTACACCAAGGATATTTGGGCCAGCCTAGCTGCTTGAAAGTACCAGAAGAGCTGAGGAGCCCCCATGCCACCCTGAGCTCTTGGCAGGAATAGGGTTTTTTGTTGAAATCTATGTCCTCTCCCCCTCAGATGAATTTGGTGATCTTCTTTTGGAAATTGGATAGGTGTTCTTTGTTTATATTTATCGGAATGGCCCTGAAAAGGTATAGCAGTCTGGGCAAAAGTGTCATCTTTACTGCGTGAACTCTGCCCAGCCAAGAAATCTCCCCCTTGGACCATGATCCCAGGTCAGCCTCTAATTTACGGTACATTGGCGGAAAGTTTAAGGGGTACAATTGTTCCGTTCTAGCCGGAAGTTTAATTCCTAAATAATCTATCCATTGGTTGTTCCATTTAAAGTCAAAGGAGCTTTGGAGTGCGGAAACCGTATCGGACTGCAGGGAGATATTTAAAGCTGATGATTTAGAATAATTTACCTTAAGGCCTGAGGTGCCAGAGAAGTCTTTCAATAGTTTGCATAAATTAGGGAGTGATGTGATAGGAGACGTTATGAAAAGGAGCATATCATCGGCGAAGAGCCCACACTTGTGAACTTGTTCCCCACAGGATACGCCGTGGGTGTTAGGGTTTGATCTAATCGCTATCGCAAGTGTTTCTATGGCCATGGCGAAAATCAGAGGGGAGAGAGGGCATCCCCGTCTCGTCCCTCTCGCTATTTGAAGGGGTTTGGAGTATTGGCCCTGTAGTCGGATTATTGCTGCCGGGTTGGAGTAGAGGGATCGTAATATCCCTAAGAATCTAGCCCCGAAACCCCATCTCTCCAGGAGGGAAAAAAGGTATGGCCACTCGATCGAGTCGAAGGCCTTATGTAAATCTAACGACAACAGCATTCCTGCTTGTTTGGGGCCCCCCTCCCAATTTGATTGGAGAATGGAGACAATGTCCAACGCTCTCCTAATTTGATCTGGGCCCTGCCTCCCCGGGATAAAACCTACCTGATCTTTGTGTACGTACTGCTTGATAAAGGAGGCTAGTCGGTTGGCTAAGATTTTAGTGAGTGTCTTGAGGTTGTTATTGATTAGGGAAATGGGCCTATAGTTCTCTACTTCTTCGTGGTTCTTATTGGGTTTGAGAATAACTGTTATGAAAGCCGTGTTCAGGTGGGGATCCATTGGGGAGCCTGATTTCTTCAAATTGAAAAATTTTGCCATATGGGGGGCCAGTATATCCCCGAACTTTTTGTAGTAAGGGACTGACAAACCATCCGGCCTCGGGGCCGAACCTATCTTAAGGTTTTTGATAACTTCCCTTATCTCGTCTGAGGAAAAGGGTTCCTCCATAAGGTCTCTATGGTCTTTGGAAAGAGAAGGCAGTTTAATATTCGAGAGAAAGGAAGCGATCGAGATGTCGCTTGCTTTTTGTGTGGCTTTGTATAATCCTGAGTAAAATTCGTGGAAAGCTTTCATGATTTTGGATGGATTGGCTGTGGGAGGCTTTGGGGAAAGTACGAGATTGGAACTTGGGGGAGAGTTTCGCGGCAAGCATTGTCCCGACTCTGTCCTTGTGGCAGTAAAATTTTTCTCTGCTCCATCTAATGTGTTTTTCGGCTTTGGCCGTTAAAGCTAAGTTGAGTTCCAATCTAATCATGTCTAGTTTTTTATTAAGATCTTTAGACGGAGTTTTTTTGTGTTCGATTTTTAAAGCAATACATTTCTGTTCAAGCCTATGAATATCGATCAGCCTCTCCTTTTTAACTTGAGTGGCTAATCTGATGAGTTCACCACGGACCGAGGCCTTGTGGGCTGCCCACAGTGTTTCGGGGGAGATGTTTCCCACATCATTTATCCGAAAATATTCCTTGATCGCGTCTGCTACTAATTTGGCTTTAACCGGATCCCCCAGGAGAGACTCGTTCAATCTCCAATAAAAGCCCCCGCTACGCGACAGAACGTTTTTCAACGTCAGGAGGACCAGTGAGTGGTCCGACCAGACTATGTCTAAAATTTTAGCTTTAGAGGAGAGAGGGATGAGATTAGACTGAATCAGTATGTGGTCTATCCTTGCGTAGGTCTGGTGGGGAGAGGAGAAGTGTGTAAAGTCCCTGGCCGTGGGATTCAACTCCCTCCAAATATCTACTAACCCCTGGGAGTGAATCATTTTGGCTATTCTGGTGCTTAATTTTGTGGGGCGTGTTAGTCTTCCTTTGAGAGGGTTGTTTTTGTCTAGACCCTGGTCAAACGCTACATTTGAGTCCCCTCCCCAAATGACTTTTCCCTCCAGGAGGGGGTCGAGTGTTGCAAAGAGGTTCTGGAAGAAGGTTGCTTGACCCT
This sequence comes from Aquarana catesbeiana, assembly GCF_042186555.1. Lineage (NCBI taxonomy): Eukaryota > Metazoa > Chordata > Amphibia > Anura > Ranidae > Aquarana > Aquarana catesbeiana. The sequence goes on from NC_133335.1 coordinate 213,757,656, forward strand.
TATTAGGGGCATAATAAGAGATTATGGAGTATAGTACTCCCTCCAGAGTGCCCTTTACAAGAATGAACCTGCCCTCTGGGTCTTTAAGATCAGAAATATGGTTAAATTTACTGTTTTTAGAGAAAAGTACTGCTACGCCTTTGGTTTTGTTTGGCGCGTTTGCCAGAAAAAAAGATGGGTAGTAGGCGTGTAGGAACTTGGGACTGTACCGAATCGGGAAATGCGTCTCCTGTAGGAGTACTACATCTAGTTTGAGGGATTTGTAATGGTCCAAAGCTACTCTTCTTTTCCTAGGAGAATTGAGCCCCTGAGCGTTGTGAGAGGCCACCCTGAGATCTAGACCCTTAGACACTAGCCATGGGAACAGAGGGGAGAGTGATCACCGGCCCAGCAGCCACTTACCTCGTGTTGGAGTGTAATCATAGAGGACGTGAAGGGGAGCTGGTCCATGCTATAACTGAGTGCGGGAGGAACCGGGGCATCCCCAGGCCGCCAGCTAGGAGAGAAAAAGGTGGTGAGAAAAAGTGGAGGGAAGAAGGAGAGACAAGTAGACAAGAAAAACAACAACAACAATAATAACAAGGGCCCTCTAGGAGGACCCGCGGAGGGTAGCGGTGTGTCTGACCGCTTGAACTCCATTTTAAATCTTCCCTCGTCCGTAGTGGGCGAGGGAAGTCTCACTCCGCGGGAACACATTGGTTTCCCTTGAAGTGAGAGGAGGCGCAAGGGTACCACCCCGGACCCATACTTCAATGTAACTTTAACAACAAATTTGCATAACGTAGTATAAGATCTTCATCTCGTTAAGTGCAATATTGTACTGCAATCGTAGAACTATATAAACATTCGTGAAGACTATAAAAAGGAATCAGGGGGAGCTATTCAAAATTAAATAAAATAGAAAAAGAGTGGCCACCAGTTCTAAGCTACCTACAACCCTAAGCCTGGATCTGAAAAGAAAATTGGTTACTGAGTGCTATGAAGAACTGAAGACTCAGTGTTCTAAATCTCAGATCGGATTGAAAAGAGATCTCTCTCCCGCTTCTAAAAGGCAAAGGGAACTCTGGAGCTGTTCTCCGAAGGTGATTCACTTTGGATAGCCTCAACAGCAGGCAGTGTCCATTCTGTAAAGGAGATGGAGTGACCTGTAACAGAAGCCCCGATTGGGCCGTGGGATTGGAAGGAAGAGCATTAGCTCAATCAAAGGAGGGGAGCAGTCCCGAACAGGAAAGACCGTGGAAGGTCTGGGTGTAAAAGAAGGGGACCGTCAATCCCCGTTATGGGGGTCTGCCGTCCTTGCTCCTCTTGGAAGGGCCCTTGATCCAGAGAGGGGAGAATGGGCTGCCTGGAGGGGGGCGTTTGGATGAGCCCGAAGAGGATGAGGAGAGTTCCATGGGTGCTTCCTGGGAGATCAGCTTGAGGGAGAGGAAAAGTCTCTCACCTTCCGGGAGGTTGGAGAAAGCGTAGGTCTTGCCTTGTAAGGAGAACTTTACTGCAAAGGGGAATGTCCAGCGGTATTTGATGTCTCATTCCGTCAAAACTGAAAGGAGGGGTTTGAGGGTGCGTCTTTTTTGTATGGTGGATTGGGCTAGGTCAGCAAAGACCTGAATTTGGTGACCCTGATGTTGGAGCTTGGGCTTCAGACGAGATTGTCTCATTACTTCCTCTTTGACCGCATAGAAGTGCGGTTTTACTATTATGTCCCTTGGGGACCCGTCCTTCCTCGGGGGTCCCAGGGCTCTGTGCGCCCTATCCAGCTCTAGCCTATACGGCGGGATGTTGGGAATAAGTTCTGAGATAAAGTCCTGCACCGTGAGGGGGATATGCGTAAAAGACTCAGGGAGGCCTCTTATTCGGAAGTTATACCTCCTGGACCTGTTTTCGAGTTCATCAATTCTTGATAGGGCCGTTTCTAGCTGTTCTTGGACTGATTGGAGGTGTGCGGCATTCTGGTTGGTTCTGGCGACCGTGTGGTCAATTTTGTCTTCCATAGTCTCCATCCTAGAACCCAGGTTAGAGAGGTCCGATTTGATTGTATTAGTGATCTGGGAAGCTGTATCGGCCAGGCCCTTTTCTAAAAGAGCAGAGAATTTGGAGAAGAGATCTTCTTGGATAGCAGAGATATCCTTAAATGAGTATCCAGGTGGGGTGCCTGCAGATGAGTGGAGATGAGGGGATATGCCTGAGGGAGAAGCGCCATCTTCCCCCTGCTCACCGCTGGGTGTTTCTCTGTGGGCTCCCTGTGAGGCTTGGTGCTGGTGCATGCCCTGATGTGCAGTATGAAGCGTGTTGGGGCCTCCCTGAGCTGCCTGGGCATAGGTCAGGGTCGGGGGGGGGGGTGAGTATGGGACGTTGCTCCGTCCCCTTGTACTGTGTGGCTGGGTGAGGCCTAGCTGTGTCCCCGTCAGCGGCCATCTTGGTGCACCCGTCCGCCGCCACCGCTACGAATTGCAGGCCCAAATCTCGGCGCACTTGTGCGCCTGCCATCTCACCGTGTTCCCCCGCTGTTCCGCAAGCGGGGGGAGTGCTTGTGTGGGTCCTCCGCCTGCTAAGACCAGGGTTATGCCGCTCGTCGGTCCGGGGTGGTGCGGAGCTCCGGGCTTAGGCGGCCATCACGGAGCTCTCGCGCATGCGCACTCTGCTGTATTAGTTTTATGCCAGATGTAACGGGACGCACACCTTCCAAAAAGTTTAATTTTTGTCTAAGTCTATTTTTGTTTTTACATTTCAGCTCTCAGCGGGCAAGCCCACTGAGAGCTGACGAGTCATCCGTTGTTAAGGATGGGGCGGCAAAATTCCAAAAATTGGGAATTTGTTTGAAAATTTAACAAAACAAAATTAAACTAAACTAATTCCGAAACGAACCCACAAAACAAAATTAGTAATAAAATGAATGTATTCAAAACAAAACTAAATTAATTAATATTTCTGATACTCAATGCAAACAGCTAAATATACAGTTAGAAAAGGAAAGCTGCGCTGCAAAAAATATTAATTAAACAAACATATTGTGACAATCTGAGTGACGTGTGATATGGTGGTGAGTCCCCACATAAAAGGGGATACCATCAAAAAAAGTCTCATAAAGAAATAATGTTCTGGGAAGTGAATCTTGACAAGCAATCCTTTGTGTGTTAAGAAAAATGATGAATAAAAACACCAGTGACAGTGAACCTCCACCTTAAAAAATGCACACTTACGAAAAGGCAAGCAATAGCAAGCCTGTGAATTAGGATCAATAACCTGACATCAGACCAACGCCAGCAGATTTTCACTTGATGGTAATAAGGATATGCCATAGGATTGGGACTCACAAAATACACCAGCGATCCGCATTATAGGGATAAAAAGAGAAACTCTCCATAGTGTGAATCCGCATGTATCATTTATTATAAAAAGGAAGTATTGCACTTACATCAAACAGGAGTAAAACAAACTCGTAGGAGAATGGCGGCCGGCTCGCAGACACCTGTCCACCAGTACACAGTACACCGCGATGACATCAGCACGCCTACTACCCAACGTACGTTTCGTCAAAGATTGACTTAGTCATGGGGAACGAGCGACGCGCTGACTCATCGCTTAAATAGACAACCAAGCCTCGCTGTGAATCTTGAGCTGCAGCTTTTTTATTTTCCTTTTTCATTTCATTTTGTTTAGCTATTAGCGCGGTATTTCCTTTTTTGTTAAATATACAGCTAAATTGAATATGCATGCACTGTTTAAACTGCCAAAGGATTTGTCTCTATCAATCCTGATTTCCCCCTTGTAGCTTACTAAGTGATTTAGTGGTTAGCCCTTATGCCTTCCAGCACTTGGGTCCTTGGTTCAAATCCTGGCTAGGACACTGACTGCATTGAGTTTGCATGTTCTCCCTGTGCCTATTTGGGTTTCCTCTCACAATCCAAAGGCATGCTGGTAGGTTAACCACTTGAGCACCAGCCTGTAATACCCCTTTACTAGGTCATATTGCTGCGATGCTTTGCCTAATATTTACCCTGTCATGCAACACTGTTTGCAAAAGAATTTCTTAGATTTTTTTGAGACAGAGCTTTCTTTTGGTGGAATTTAATAACCACTGTGTTTTTTTTTTTTTTATCATTTACTATATATTGGAAAAAATTTCCCTTACTTAAAAAAAAATGCCAGGCCAGCACCCTCCAAAATGACCCCTTTTTGGAAAGTTGACACACCAATATTTCTGATTTTTGGCACAATTTTTTGGAAATGAAGAAACATGGTGTTGAGGGGGATAAATCATGGCACTCGGTAATGGTGTACTAGGAACAGCAGCATTATAGGTCATACACAGAGGGATGAGATTGGTGAAAGGATTAATGGGAGGATGGAGATGAAGATGATAGCAAGCAGGATAAGGGAGGTAAAGGGTTAACACACATACATGTCATATATGACACTATAGAGATCAGAAGTGTAGGCGTGTGAGGGGTGAAAGGTTTCAAAAACATTGCAGCCACTGCTGCCATGATCTGCACAGTGATTTAAGAACTAATGAATGAATGAATGAATGAATGAGTGAATGATATTTTCTCCCCTTTCTCTGTTGTAATAGGAAGGGGAGGGCTCACAGAGGTAAACATACACTGCAATTGCTGTGATTGATTTCTCTGTGACCAATCACAGCAATTCAGAGGTACAGAGCCAGTGTCTGTAAATGGGACCATCTGAGGACAGCTTGGTTCCCTGATAGCACTGAGCTCAACAGCTAATGAAGGTTTGTTACTGGGTAAATAACCATCCATCAATCCACTATAGCTCCATTATAGCTATTGGGTGATTACATCCTCTATGATTTCAGGACAAAGGTGAGCTGAGATATCTCAATGGTTATCTGGGGAAATAAATGTAATATATTCATTATTGTTTTGTAATGTGCTGCAACATGGGTATTGGGGATAATGCAGAGGCTCTTCCATTTTTCTTTATTTCAAAACATATTTCTTAACTTATTTCTTATTACTTCTAACTGAGCTGAGTGGGGATAATTAGAGATGTTTGTTTTGTTGTTTACCTCAAGCAGGGTAATGCCCAGAGGGTCTGTTTTCTACCACTTAATTCTTTAAAACCAATAAAAAGAATTTCCAAAAAAATAAATAAATCAGGGTGTAGTATCACTTTATGGTAAACTCTAATAGTATGTCCACTTGAAACTTCTACATAAATATACATTTATTTCTAAAAAAAAAAAAGAAAATGTGCTTCTGAGTTGGTATCTCAGCCTCCTGAGAACGCCTTGATGATGAAACGTGTGGGATGGGACCGGATGTAACACCATCACGCTCACTGCACCCGGAAGTGAAGCTCAGTACACTCAGGAGATAGGAGACAGGAGCCGGAGAGATGGATACCGAGACACACACGCCATATACACTAGAGGAGGAAATCACTGCAGTGTCTTTAATTGTATTAACGCGCTTATAACCATTGATGTGAGGTTAGCACCAACAAATGTGAGTAAGCATTTTTGAAGTGTTTTTAACAATAAAATATTGATGGTTTTACACTATGTTGGCCCCTTTTGCCTCTTTATATAATGGGCAATGGGCCTTATGGAGACTGTAGTTGGTAGTCATGGGAATCTGGTGAGTTTTCCTGTGTGATTAAGGTAGTGGAGCACTGAAACACATCATAGGAGGACTTTATTAAGAAGTTGTTCCACATTTACTTTGGGGACCTATGATGAACTATTATAATATTGGATGATGAATTTTTCCATGTGCATGAAGAACATTTTCTTTTTATAGCACTGTGACACTTTACTGATTGAAGTTTCATTGATTAATTGGACTTTTTTTCTATCATGATATTTTGTTTTTTTTATCTTGCAATAGATTAAGCACCAGATTAACCACTTGCTGACCGGCTCACTCACATATACGTCAGCAAAGTGGTTCGTTCCCGCAAATCGACGTACCCGTACATCGACTCCTTTTAGAGCCATAGCAGGCACGATCGCCTCCGGCCACCCGTGATCGCGGGAATGAGAGCCAGAACGGGGATTTGTGTATGTAAACACACAAATCCTCATTCTGACAGGAGAGAAGAGACAGATCTGCTGTTCGTAGTAATTACGAACAGCGATATGTCTCCTCCTCCAGTCAGTCCCATCCCCCCACAGTTAAAAACACTCACGAGGGAACACATTTAACCCTTTGATCGCCCCCTAGTGTTAACCTCTTCCTGCCAGTGACATTTACACAGTAATCAGTGCATTTTTATAGCTCTGATCGCTGTGTAAATGTCAACGGTTCCAAATAAGTGTCAAAAGTTTCCAATATGTCCACCACAATGTCGCAGTCTCGCTAAAAACCGCCATTACTATAAAAAAATAATAATAATAATGAAAACGCCATGAATCTATCCCTTATTTTGTAGACGCTATAACTTTTGCGCAAACCAATCAATATACGCTTATTGCGATTTATTTATTTATTTTTTTACCAAAAATATGTAGAAGAATACATATTGGCCTAAACTGATGATTTACATTTGGGATATTTATTATAACAAAAAGTAAAAAATATTGTTTTTTTTTTTCAAAATTGTGGGTCTTTTTTTGTTTATAGCGCAAAAAATAAAAACTGCAGAGGTGATCAAATACCACCAAAAGAAAGCTCTATTTGTGGGTAAAAAAAGACGTCAATTTTGTTTGGGTACAGCATCGCACGACCATGCAATTTTCAGTTAAAGCGTCGCAGTGCCGTATCGCAAAAAATGGCCTGGTCATTAAGGTGGAGAATCTTCTGGTTTGTAAGTGGTTAAGCACCTAGTTGATCCTCCAGCTGTCTGTCCGGAGCTCGGAAGAGGGGGCAGAGGGAAGTGTCTTGGCGGGCATTGTGTGTTTAAATGGATATACGCGGCCCCAACCCCCAATGGTAGCCAGCTAAGCAAAGGGGACACTAGCAAACCGGATGGAGTTGCAGCAGTTTGGGGACCACCTGTGAATACAAGAATGTAAAAAACATTTAAAAAGAAGCAAGACTTCATTTGTAAAAAAAAAAGCAGTAGGACTTTCTGAAATTAAAAAAAAAGGAAAAAAAAAATCAGGGTGTAGTATCACTTTAGTGTGAACACGAATAATATGTCCCCTTGAAACTCCTACATAAATATACATTTATCTCTGAAAAAAAAGAAAATATGCTAATGAGTTGGATAACCAAATAAAGTAGGATGAAACTGCCACCAGATTGTGTCAGACTAATAGCTGGAATCCATTGACCACCCTCAACTCAGACTCCTCTCCTAATATAGGCAGTCAGATACATGTCCCTGTGCTGAGGCCCTCTCTGATATGTATAGGCACATTATTATGGAAAGGCCAGAAGGTGAGTTTATCCTCTTTGTGAATGTAGTGGGTGGTAAAAGCTTTTTGGAAGAGATAAGGCACGGTGAGGTCATCTAATTTTTAAGGTAATGGATACTCCACTTTTTTTTCTTTTTTTTTTTTAGCTATAACATGTAAAGCAAATCAGTTTGTTGTAAATAATATGTTAATGCTTTTAAAACATGCTTCTCTATATATTTATAGGCCGCCAGGTTAACTCATTAACTACACAAGTTCTGCTTTGCAATGCTACAATTTTGGGCTTACTAATGAAAATCTAGGAGTTGGCCAAATGATTGAAAATAATATACTCCTTCTGTGGGGCTGATATCTCAACTTAGCAGTTGTAAAGAGAAAGATAAGAGTAATTGCACGAAAGCCTCATACACACTACTATTTTTTTTTTCCGTTCGGCCGCCTCCCGTACACGCGGGTTAAATGTCAGACGGTTTTTATTGTACTGCCCGATGCCGCCCAACATTCGGCCCATGTGTACTAGGCTTAAGCCAATGACAACTCCCTTTAAGAACCAATAAACTGCAAGTAAAAGTAGATTTTTATAAAAACAAGATAAAAGTTTCAGGAACTTATCAGAAATCAAGATTTGTATGTAAAGGTGGTATTGTAAAATCAATATTTTCCAATCTGTGACTGGCTTCTTTTCCAGCGATCCCATTAAATAGTGTCTTCTAAACTGGGATCCATCAAGTGTGTGTCTTCACTAGGAACTACACTAATGCCGCGTACACACGATCGGACTTTACGGCATACTTGGTCTGGCGTACCGGATTTCGTCGGACAATTCGATCGTGTGTGGGCTCCAGCGGACTTTTTTTTCTCAAAAGTTTGACGGACTTAGATTTGAAACATGTTTCAAATCTATCCGACGGACTCGAGTCCGGTCGAAAAGTCCGCTCGTCTGTATGCTAGTCCGACGGACAAAAACCGACGCTAGGGCAGCTATTGACTACTGGCTATGAACTTCCTTGTTTTAGTCCGGTCGTACGTCATCACATACGAATCCGTCGGACTTTGGTTGATCGTGTGTAGGCAAGTCCGTTCATTCAGAAAGTCCGTCGTAAAGTCCGTCGAAAAGTCCGCCGGGCAAAGTGTGCCGTAAAGTCCGGTCGTGTGTACGCGGCATAAGGGTGGCATAGATTAAAGGAGAAGTAGGGCCAAAGCTCTTTTGGCCCCACTTCACCATAAAGATCACAGGAGTGCACTTCGTTCTGCACTCCTTGACATGTAATCAACCAGTCCAAACTCTGGAAAGAAGTCTAAAGAATAAGACTTTAATGCCTGTATCCACCCAGATGCCTGACCAGCAGCTGGCTCAGTCTCTCAGTGCGCCGCTTGGAGGCAGGTGGCCTACGGTAAGTTTAGTTAGTTGGTTTCCCAGGTCAGGGGAAGGGGTTAATGTTTTGCCACCTTCGCTTAGTGTGTTTGCTGGCTTTTTCTGGGGTCCTGTCTCCCTCCTGTGTGTTATAAAAGGGACGAGGTCCGGATCCCTGGGGACTCAGGGGCTTAAGAGAAGACGGGACACTTGCAGAGGCTTCCCATGAATGGACTGCAGGCAGTGCATATAATATATCTGCTAGAATGATACCTCCCCAGCACTATAGCCGCTCTACACCCCAGATATTACCACAGCACTCTGATCCCTCTCCATCCCAGATATCCCCCCCAGCACTCTGACCCCTCTACACCCCTAGATATCCCCCCAGCACTGTTACCATATACCATAAGATAACCCCACTACATCCCTGATACCCCCTACACTGTGGCCTCTCTACATCCCTAATACCTCTAGCAGTTTAGCTACCCAAGCTACCCCAAGCATTGATACCCCCTATACACCCCCAATCCCCCCTCAGCATTATTTTCTCCCATACACTCTTGATATCCTCAGCACCATTATTCCATCTATGTAGTACCCCCTTTTCCAATGGAGTTGCAGTGCATGTAAACTTTTAGCTATGTGCCCACCTCCAGCACTGGACTCACCCATACCCAATCAAGCAGGTAGAAGGAGGGGCGGAGGAGGGAGCATCCCTCCGGGCATTCCAAGCCCTTTGGTGCAAACAGTGCTGGACAGCTGGGCTCACCATGACAGCATCCACAATGCTACTTCCACAGGTGGGCTCTCAGTGCTGCCGACTCAGCAGCTCCCACTCCAGCTCCTACCCCACAGCCTTTGAGTCCTGAGCATTCAAGCTGCATGGGGCGGGGTCAGAGCATCACTGGCACTCCGGCCCCGCCCCTCCCTGCTAGCTGTGAAATAATAGGTATCGTTCTGCACAGCAAGGCGCACCGCTGCCAGCCTGCCTCTCCTGTGTATCCATCACTCTCAGTGCCATCATGGGGCCCCCAATTTTGAGGCAGCTTGGGCTCAAGGACTAGCTGCTTTGGGGAAAGTGCAGGGCCCCCCCATGCAACTGGGGCCCCTGGGCAGTGCCAAGGTGTTCCCACTCATTAAGATAGCCCTGACTGCAGGCAGTCCCAGAGTTACAAACATCCGACTTACATACGTCTCCTACTTACAAATGGAGAGAGAAAACAGGAATTGAGAGGAAATCTACCCCTAGGAAGGGAAATTCACTCCTATAAGTATCATGGGGGAATAAAGGTGTCTCCATTGAAGCTTTATCACCAATCCTTGTTTCCACAACAGCCCAAAATGTTCTAAATCCAATTGCCTGCCACAGGGACAGAAAGCAAGGTGAAATCTTCTGAACAGGGGAACAGGCAGCAAAATAAATGTTACAGGGTGTTAACTCTTCCCTTTGCTTTATACCCAAAACTTAAAAAAATATTTTTGGCTGGAGTTACACTTAAAAAATTGACCTGTTCCAACTTACATACAAATTCAACTTAAGAACAAACCTACAGAATCTTGTTTAAAACCTGGGGACTGCCTGTATTCCCAAAACTACTTCACCTGTGCAGGTAACCTGGGATAGCCACTATTAGGTGAAGTCAGAATGAGGACATTATTGCATGTTATACATGTTCTACTGAACTTTCAGTAAAAGGTGTTTCAACAGTTTTAAGCCTGGTCTGAAGTTATTCAAGGGGTGCATGTTGGGTCCTTGCATATTCCTAAAGAACATGGGTCTGTTTTAGCACTATGGGGTATAAGTAACACCACCACAAAAGGTTAACCTGCAAGGCTAAAAAGAGGAGGTAACTGCCATGGGTTACAGCTAGAACAGCTACGGCAACCAGTCATTGGTGTGGTACCTTGTTAGATGAGAGGTCCTATGGTAGCGAGGGGATCGGTGCTCTGGCTCCCTCCCTAACTGTCCCTCTCTCTGACCAGAAGCAGGCTAATGTTACGGAGATCTAAGGCCTGATCACTAGGCACGGGAAGGAAAGAGTTAAGTAAGGCCACACATGAAGCATGCACTATTTGTCTGGCAGGGTTTCATTCTGTTATTGGGAGGTAATAGAGGTGCACTGGACTGGTGGAGTGGTCAATGGCTCTGCATGTCCCTCCGAATGCAACACATGCATTAATTACAAGTGTGTAGCTACTCAGGACAAAACATCTTAAGGGGTAACTCCGTACATTGTTGCTGCACACAAGTGGCTCATTTCTGAGTCGGGGGACTGCCCTAATATTTGATTCCTTACATGACCGCAGCATCCGCCTTGTCCTGGGCATTGGTGAACATGCCTTCGGGCGAGGCGTTACCCCATGTGCACGGGCACAGCTAGACCCCACCCATACGCTGAGCCTGAGGCCGCCGCTCCCGCCCCATCCACAGTCCAGTGCTGCAGTGAGTACCAGATAGGCAGAGCAGAGAGCCGGTGAGCACAGCTCACTGAAGACAGAGAACTGAGTGATCAGAGGTCTTTTATTGTTTAGTTCTTGATGTAGAGGGGGCGGGGGACAGATGCAGTATCGGATCCATGCTGCATCTACCTAGGTAAGTATGACTGCTTGTTTTTTTTCAAAATCTGCACTTTTCTTTTATGCTGCATGATGCTTCAAGTAGGTGGTTCAGGTGGATATGCATGCAGGGGGCCATATAAATGTACCATTCTAATGATAGGCAAAAGTGAAGGTCATAGAAGAAGCAAATTAGGCAGAGTTCTGGTACAGGTAAATGATAGTGACCTAAGGCAAACAATCAGAAACAAGTAAACATATACTCCAGCCAAAAATACCAATACAAATAATTTATGTTGGGCTGGTGGTCTTGAGTGCAGAAACATCCCTGTTAAGATCTGCAGTCAGTGATGACTTGGTGTTAAAGAAGGCCTGGTAGTACTGGGCAGGGTCTCCTCTTTGGTAGGGAATAGTGGTGTGTCGCTGGGGAGGAGACACCATATAGTCTGGGTGAGTAGTGTAGAAAAAGGGAGTCATATGTACAGGGACCTCACTAGCACCCAGGGCACATGCCACGCATCTCCATTTGATGGTCTAAGGTCCTCGACACCATAATCGTTTAACTGCACAGCAGCTGGCATCCCTCTCCAGCAGCTGTCTGCCCCAGCAGTAGAGTTCAGAGCCAAGGGAAGCTTCCCTGAGGCTTCTCCTCAGCTATGACATCACATGACAAAAGATGACAGGGAACCGGGGAGGAAGAACATACCCAGCCATCTGCCACGCTGTATCAGGAGTCCGTAAGTTGGTGGAGGGGAGAATTGTACTGTATACAAAAACCTGTTGAGAGGTAACAAAGATTTAAGCTGGGAGGGGAAAGGATTTGTGCTTGGAGGAGTGATTTGGTGTGGCGGGGATTTGTGCCGGGAAGGGGGAATTATTTTGGGGCAAGGAGAGAGGATTTGTGTTGGAAAGGGGGATTTTTGGGGGTGGGAAGTGAATTTGTGCTAGGAAGGAGGATTGTTTTGGGGGGGGGGGGTTTAGGTGGGAAGAATTTGTGCAGGGTGGGGGGATTTTATTTTATTTTTGGGTGGCAAGAATTTGTGCAGGGAGGGGGGGGGGGGGGGTGTTGGGTGGGAAGAATTTGTGCAGGGAAGAGGGGATTTTTTATTTTTTTTGGGTGGGAAGAATTTGTGCAGGGAGGGGGGGGGATTTTTTAAATATTTTTGGGGTGGGAAGAATTTGTGCATAGAGGGGGGGATTTTGTTTTTTTTTTTTTTGGGTTGGAAGAATTTGTGCAGGGAAGGGGGGGATTTTTTTTGGGGTGGGAAGAATTTGTGCAGGGAGGGGGGGATTTTTTTTTTTTTTTTTGGGTGGGAAGAATTTGTGCAGGGAGGGGGGGATTTTATTAATTTTTTTTGGGTGGGAAGAATTTGTGCAGGGAGGGGGAGATTTTTTTTTGGGGTGGGAAGAATTTGTGCAGGGAGGGGGGGTTTTGAGAAAAGTGGATTTGTGTTGGGAGAGGGGGTTTGGAGGGGGGGCAAAGATTTGTGTTGTGACAAAGGAATATAATAGGGGGATTTTTACTGGGAGGATGGGGGAATTTTGGTTTTGGTTATTTGTTTGCACTCTAATGATCCCATAAACTCTTCATTCTGTACTCTGGACCCCTGCACTCTGTTTATTATGCACTCTTGACCCTTGCACATGGTGTGTTACACACACCTGTCATGCTCCTAGTGCATTACACACACCTGAACCCTACATTCCAAGTGTTACAAATCCCTGGCCTCTGTACTTCTGATCCCTTCACTCTGTGTGTTATACACTCCTAAACACGGCAATCACCACAACAGTGTTTTTGTTATGCACTTATGACCCCTCCACACTGTGCTTTACACACCCCTGACCCCTGCACTGTGTGCCTTATACCACGTTGTATATACAGTACACTGCATTGTACATTACATACTTCTGACCAAAATGTTCAATGTCTCAGCAGTTGCCTGTTGATAAGCAGTCCCTTACTATTTTAACGAGGTTCTACTTTACCCACTTGACCTTCGGAAGATTTTACCTCCTTCATGACCAGCGCATTTTTTGCTACTCAGCACTACGCTATTTTAACTGACAATTGTGTGGTCATGCACCACTGTACATAAATGACCTTTATGTCATTTTTGTCACACAAATAGAGCTTACTTTTGGTGGTATTTGTTCAGCACTGGGTTTTATATTTTTTTTGAGATATAAACAAAAAAAAAATATGAAAATAACGTTAAAAAAAAATAAAAAAAATTATTTTCTGCTATAAAACATATCCAATAAATATTTTAAAAATCAAATTCCTTTCTACATTTAGGCCAAAATGTATTCTGTTACAAAGTTTTGATTGCATTTCGGCTTTAACCACGTCAACCCCAGAAGAATTTACCCCCTTCCTGACCAGGCCATTTTTTGCGATATGGCATTGCGTCGCTTTAACTGACAATTGCGCGGTCGTGCGACGCTGTACCCAAACAAAATTGATGTCCTTTTTTTCCCACAAGTAGAGTTTTCTTTTGGTGGTATTTGATCATCTCTGCAGTTTTTATTTTTTGCTCTATAAACAAAAAAAGAGCAACAATTTTGAAAAAAAAACATTATTTTTTACTTTTTGCTGTAGTAAATATCCCAATTTAAAAAAAATATATATTTTTTTTTTTTTTCTTAGTTTAGGCCGATATGTATTCTTCTACATATTTTTGGCAAAAAAAATTTGCAATAAGCGTATATTGATTGGTTTGCATAAAAGTTATAGCTCCTACAAAATAGGGTATTGATTTATGGCATTTTTATTATTTTTTTTTTTTTTTTACTAGTAATGGCGGCAATCTGCGATTTTTATTGGGACTCATTGCAACGGACAGATCGGACACTTTTGACACTTTTTTGAAACCATTGACATTTATACAATGATCAGTGCTATTAATAGCTACTGATTACTATTATTTTAGGTACTTATATAGCGCAGTCAATTTTATGCAGCGCTTTACATATACATTGTACATTCACATCAGTCCCTACCCTCAAGGAGCTTACAATCTAAGGTCCCTAACTCACATTCATATACTAGGGGCAATTTAGACAGAAGCAAATTAACCTACCAGCATGTCTTTGGAGTGTGGGAGAAAACCGGAATACCTGGCGGAAACCCACGCAGGCACAGGGAGAACATGCTAGGCAAGAGTGCTACCCACTACACCACTGTGCTGCCCATTACTGTATAAATGGCACTGGCGGGGAAGGGGTTAACACTAGGGGGCGATCAAGGGGTTAAATGTGTTCCCTCACTGTGTGTTCTAACTGTGGGGGGATGGGACTGAATGGAGGAGGAGACCGATCGGTGTTCCTATATACTAGGAACACACGATCTGTTTCTTCTCCCCTGACAGAACGTGGATTTGTGTGTTTACACACACAAATCCATGTTCCTGCTCTGTAAGGAGCGATTGCGGGTGCTCAGCGGACATCACGACTGCCAGGCATGCGCATCGGCTCCTTAGTGATGCAGCGGGCGTGCACCCTATACCGGCGGGAAGCAGAGGACGTCATATGAAGCCTGCCCAGGATGGGAGATCCCATCTGCGAACGTCATTTTAATATACGCCGGGAATAAAGTGATTAAAGAATATGTTACCCCAACATTTCATTTTCCTGATATGTGCCTGCTGTACCATGTACTTGTGTTATAAAGTATCTTGTTCTCTTTTGTATTGTTTCCTTTATGTGAAATACCGAGTACAGGGGGTGCCCGGGTTACAAACAAGTTAGGGACTGTAGGTTTGTTATTAAGTTGAATCTGTTTGTAAGTCGGAACAGGTGAATTTTTTTAAGTGTAGCTCCAGCCAAAAAAACAATTTTTAAGCTTTTTGGATAGCATAGGGAAGGGTAATCACCCCTGTAACATTTGTTTTGTTCTGTGTGCCCCTGTTCAGAAGATTTCACCTCACTTTCTGTCCCAATGACAATTGGATTTTGAAAATTTTGGGTTGTTGTGGAAACAAGCCTTGGTGATAAAGCATCAGTGGAGGTACCTTTACCCCATAATAGCTCTTACAGGAGTGAATTTCCCTTCCTAGGGGTAGAGTTGTTTGTAAGTCAGATGTTTGTAACTAGGGGACCCCCTGTATTCCTGCCAGTCCCCCTGCTTTTTCTTTTCAAACTGACCACGCTAGGCATGAGAGCACATCCATCCCATCCTGGTCAGTTTTCTGGCTGTGCCGGAAGCAGCCTGCCTGTCTTTCAATGGGCAAGACTTGTGCTGATAAGCCCCCCCCCCCCCCCCCGAACAGCCATTTACTGGGAAGATTGGTAAATCAAAATCAGTAAATCAAATTTCTTCATCAATTTAGACCAAAATGTATTCTGCTACATGTCTTTGGTAAAAAGAAAATCCCAATAAGTGTACAGTGGTACCTTGGATTACGAGCATAATTTGCTCCAGAAGAATGCTTGTAATCCAAAGCACTCGTATATCAAAGCGAGTGTTCCCCACAGAGTCAATAGAAACTCCGATAATTTGTTCCACAGTGACTGCTATATGCAGTACCGCATGTGGCCAGAGGTGGGGGGGCACCGGAGACTGCATGGAGCCACTCGGATGCATTCGGAGAGGCTCGGAGACACTCGGAAACTGAGTGTTTTCCGAGTGTCTCTGAGCAGCTCCGAGTGGCTACGAGTGTCACCGGCACCCTGCACATCTAGCCAAATGCGGTACTGCACAACCCATTGCCTTGAATCCTGCTCATCTTGCAAACCGAGTCAGGATTTTTAAAAAATAATAGCTCGTATTGCGAAACACTCGTAAACCGCGTTACTCGCAATCCGAGGTATTACTGTATATTAATTGGTTTGTGTGAAAATGTTATGTATACTGGAATTTAGGCAGCTATGACACTATACTGGTAATCTAAAGTCTTTTAAAGGTACCTCGCGCCTGTGGGTTTATACAATGTGACATAAAAAACTAAAAGTGTTGCTCCCCAATAGTGTATGTGACCTATACTATGAATAGTGAGAGTGTGTAAGGGAGCGCTATTATAAATAACCTATAACCTCTCAACAGTGTTA
Source organism: Aquarana catesbeiana (assembly GCF_042186555.1). Taxonomy (NCBI): domain Eukaryota; kingdom Metazoa; phylum Chordata; class Amphibia; order Anura; family Ranidae; genus Aquarana; species Aquarana catesbeiana. The sequence continues at coordinate 213,773,942 of NC_133335.1, forward strand.
TTAATAAACATGTGATGACATCAAATGCAATAATTAGAGCATAGTTATATAATACCGTGAAATATTCATAAAGTGCAAAGTGTTTAATTGGTAGTGCAACATATTAGCCAAAGTGATAAAAAAATGTCCTCTGGAACAGTTCATATAATCTTTCTATATTAAATCTTCAACATGGTAATATGTGGGAGACCATCACCAGTTTAGCACATATCCAAAAACACCCCGAAGTACTCAGCAGGATGTCCTACTCACCAGAAGACCATGATCCCTTTAGCTAAAAAGAGGGTCACTTGGCGTTTAAATGATTGGGTTGTGCATCCCTTTTGGTTTGCCTCTGAAGTGGATCAGGAATATCTCCTCTTCTCTCCACCATAAAATCACAATAAAATTTCTTGTGCATTTCCGATCACGTCACATCCGGGTCCCTGGCTTCCGGCTTTGGTTACTCGGCAGTGGAACGCACACCGGCCCTTGAGCATGAGCTGGGCGGCGGAAGTTCTCTTCAATTTTGCATGCGGGCAATCCTCGGTGCCAGGTCTAGGCACCTTGTCAGAAACCATGAATCAGACTGAGACAGAAGTACACCTAAATCACACTTGTTTATTAATAATAATAATTAAAGAGTTCAGGAACCGGAACGCATAGTCTGACAAGCCAAAACGTCAGGGAGACAGAGATGAGCGTAGTAGAACAGCAAGCAGGATCTGGAGCTAGAAGGAATGTCAGCCACGCAAGTCTTTAACAGGAACACAGGAGAGTGCCTCTAGAGATGTGACCAAGGCGAAGGCAGAGATCATTTGGGCCGGACAGCTTAAGTAGGCAGGACTGACGAGCAGGATATCATCAACAGGTGAGTCACTGTGGAGAGATAGGAGCTGGCAATTAGCCGACAGTTGAGCGGCCAGCTCAGAGAAGGAAGGGCTGAGCCCAGCCCTGACACACCTACACAAGTAAGCAAGCATTTTTATGTTTTTATACTATTTTACAATAAACGACATCACGCTATTGGTTTTCCTCTTTTTTTCTCATTTTAATGTGACTTTATGGTGGAAAGGAGGAGAGGAGAAGATAATCCTGATCCACTTCAGAGACAAACCAAATAGGATCCACGACCTAATCATTTAAGCGCTAAGTGACCCTCTTTTTAGCTAAAGGGGTCATGGTCTTCTGGTGAGTAGGACATCCTGCTGAGCACTTCGGGGTGTTTTTGGATATGTGCTAAGCTGGTGATGGTCTCCCACATCTTATCATGTTGAAGATTTAATATAGAAGATTATATGAACTGTTCCAGAGGACATTTTTTTATCACTTTGGCTAATGTGTTGCACTACCAATTTAGCACTTTGCACTTTATGAATATTTCACTGTATTATATATCTGCGCTCTAATTATTGCATTTTACGTCATCAAGTTTATTAATAACACAGTTGAGAGGTTATAGGTTATTTATAATAGCGTCCCATCAGACACTCTTTCTCACTATACTGTTAATGGCAATGATCAGCGAGTTACGCCCCGTACATACGATCAGAATATTGTATGTAGCAGTAACCCCGTAGGGGCTGCTGAGTGATGTGGCCCACCTGTCACCCTGCCAAGCCCTGCATTCATTTCCCAGTGACTTTTGAGACAATGAACAGTCCATGTGGTTGTTTTGTATTATTATTGAGGGATTAACTTGTATAGGGATGGGAATATATGGGATGCCCAGTAGAACAAGCAATTAGTTGATTAGATATCAATCAGTGGGACAACTACATACACTTGACTTACTCCAGTTTCCTCCAGCACATTACTTGCTTGCAGACTGTTTCTCTCTCTCTCTCTCTCTCTCTCTCTCTCTCTCTCTCTCTCTCATTGGCTGCAGCTGCCTGACTCCACTGCCTGTAACATCACAGTCCTTACTGCTGGCTCTGCACCCATCCCAGACTGCACACTCCCAGTCCTCTCAGGCGTGCCTCCCCAGTCCTCCCGTCCGTGCCTGCCACTCACCGACCCTCCTGGTCACACATACACCGGTGGTTCCCTCCTGAAGACTTGCCCGGCAGTCCTAGCTCCCGCTTTCCTCTCTCTGACTCCTCTCTGTGTCTCCTGTCCAGATCCTTCATCCTTCCTGCACCCGAGTTCCAGGCCCAAGGCCACCCCCCCAACTGGGAAACTCCCTCCAAGGCCCCGACAGCCTAGTACTCCATCTCCAGTTCTTCCACCCTGACAACTCCTCCCCAGCTGGGCTGACCCTGGGTATATGAAGGAGGCCTACCCTCTGCCAATCCTAAATGGGGATTGGTCAGGGCTCCCTGTAGGGTTGCCACCTTCCGGACAGTTTGGGTTTGGAATCATGTGTCTGGGTTTCAAAGTGCTTGAAACCCGGACACTATGGCTTCCCAGCAGGGTTGCTGGCTGCAGTTGTCTAAGCCGAGAGTGTCTGTTACACACTCTTTCACACTGCCCAAAGCCAGCACTAACAATCGATTTTGCCTTGTTTTTTACCTGCTATTATTTATATACTGTATATAAGAACACATTTTGCATATTGCACTTTATTTATATATCGTTTATCGAATGCACTATATATCCCTCAGGGGATACTTTGTATTTAGCGCTGCACTTATTTTGATTTTAGTCAGATGTAAATGAAGAACTCTGCAGATTCAGATGTTAAAGGGGAACTCTGCAGATTCAGATGTTAAAGGGGAACTCTGTGCACTCTGATGTAAAGGGGGACTCTTGTGATTAACTTCATATGATTAGAAATGTTATGTAATTGCTAAATATATGTATAGTTTATACTATTAAAAAAAAAAAAAATGCTGTGAGCCGCTAAAGTGTTCGGGTTTGACTTGAAGAAAAAGTGGCAACCCTAGCTCCCTGAGACACCTCAGACAGCTCCAACTCTCTTCTCCTCGTCTCTTCTAGAATCTTCTAGAAGCCAGAGGGAGGTAACCGAGAGGTGATGCCATCTGTGAGTCACCAGCCTACTCTGAGCCACTCCCAGCCCACACAGATCAAAACAAACAGGCCTAGCTTCCAGCTAAGCCTGCTTAAATTCACATACTCTCACAAAAATCCTAACTCTAGCACCTACCTAAGTAGAGGGTGCTGCACATACAAAATAATACCGCTTTCAAAGCGATCGTATGTAAATCTGAACATTGTTACACAGCTGTCGTCCGAAAAGAGGCAAACAGGAAAATTTTACTCATACGATATCATTGCACGATTTTCATTTTAATCATTACAGTTTTTGTCCAAAAATACAATACAAATACATAATATCACTTCCGAATATTTATTCCGAGAATATTCCTACTTTAGTAACCTGTTCACAAATGAAAAAGGGGAGTTCCTGCACCTATTCTCTGAGAGAAAAAAAAGCCCTACATTCCATAATGCCCAGAAGGGGCTGTCAGTTGGGGGAAAGTTATTTTAATTACAAAGTCTTGGAACTGACAGGTAACAAATACATTTCGCATGATTATTGGGATCAGAAATAAAAGCAGAACCTTATCTGGGTGGCTACAGGTCAGCTTTAAAACGTTGTGAAATGTTTGGCATTATGATGTCAAGGAGGAGTGGAGTCTAAGGTGTTTTGCTAAAAGCGTCTCCATATGAATTAATGCAGACCTCCTCTACCGTCGGTGAGATTACACTATTCTCAACTGTTCCGGCTGTTTACACATACCAGCATTCGATGTGACTGCTTCTTTGTAGCGGGCTGTTTACACAAATTTATTTTGGGAAATTCCACTAGACTGGACCAAGATTTCCTCATAAATCATTGAATCTACTGCTTGTGTGCTGATAAAATCAGGCTAGTCATTCATTCTTCTCGGATGGCCATTAGAGAACAAGCAATTTGTTGCGCTCGACAAGCGCGCCGAATATTCTCAGTCCTCGGCTGGGCTAACCCAATGTAAAGCTTATATGTTGGAAGAAGTAGGGTTATATGTTTAAAAAAAAAAAAAACCTAAAAGGAAATGCTTGGGGTTTGTGTGGTCCCAATACCTGGGAAATTTGTGGCTTGAGATGCCCGTTTGGGATGATTTGAAAATGGCGGCAAGCCAGACGTGAGGCTGCTGTCTACAAGCCTCGGTCCCGCTGTCACCGCCAACATTCCTTTGACATTTAGCTTGTGTAATTATCCTGTCAAGTACGCTTAATAATAATAACACTGGTTAAGCTGGCGCAAGTGTGGATTTGAGATAGTGAAGTGTAGTACAAGACTGACATATTTGTTTATAGATAAAAAAAAAAAAACAGTTTTTCTTTATTTTATTCAGTTTCATGGAAAAGGAAAATCATGTTAAAGTATTACTAAACCCAGGACCCTGCATTCACTATATCTGGTCTCCCACAGTACACAGAACATGGAAATGCAATAGTTTTAGTAAATATAAACTGTTAAATACCTTTTCTCATCAGCAGTATATAGGAGTCTTGTGACTTCTATGAGAGTCTGGTTAAAGCTTGTAGGAGGAGTTTTCATTCTCCCCTGACTGTCCTATGAGACTACGTGACCCCTGACCCTCTGTCTGGACAGTGCTGATTGGCCCTGTGCTGATCACATGCACCCTCCCAAGAAAAAAAAACACAAAAAACTCTGTAGCAGTACACACCAAACTGAGCATGTGCAGCTGGTCCCCAAGCCTCTGTACTATCAGGAGATGGTTTGGGGACTGCGGAAGAAGGGGAGGATCAGAGAAGACAGGATCAAACGGCCTTTTTACACAGTGCAGAGGATTAACCCCATGGCGAGTATAACAAGCATGCTTTATTGCATAAACAGACTAATTTTACTGTTGTGAGTTTAGTAACACTTTATCCACTTGCCGACCAGCCTCCGTCAAGCGGCGGCAGATTGGCTCCCCTGCATGAATCGCCGTAGCTGTATGGCAGGCGCTTTAAGGGGTATAGGGTAAGGCTGTTGAAAATAATAGTAGCATCGATGCATCGCGATTCGACCATACACGATGCTGCATCGATACTACGACTGGCATAATCGATCTTTAGATTACGTCATCCTCACGCTGCGTTATGCCCCACCTTCGCGACTGAGTGGAGCCAAGAGCCGCCGGAGTAAGCCGCGCCGGCTTTTCCTGCTTCCTGCCTCCCACTGACGTCATCCCCTGCTGCCCTGCGTCGCTCCTCAACGCTGTGTGCACTTTGGCGGGGACATGGAGCGCCGGTGTTTGGAACTGCTGCGAGTGGCGGCGGCCGGCTTGTGGAGCACGGAGCTCCGAAGGGGAGAGTGGAGCAGCGGCATATCCAGCCGGGTGTGACGGATCAGCCAGGTGAAGGGGCCAATGGGAGGACACCGAGGGGGGTGGACGTGCCACACTGTGCTATCCAAGCCAAGCTGACCAATACCCCGCCCCCCTCACCACTAACCTCACCATACTGTTTCATTACCATAGCGCTCCTCTGCTCAGTGTTACCACGGACCAATTCCCATCCTTCTCGACCAGCATCCACACAGTCCTCTGCTCCCCCCCCACCTCTACACAGTGAGCATGCAGATAGGGCAATAAAAAAAAATGGTTTGCACTGTGCAGTGCTTTGTGGTGATGTACAAAAGAGTGTTATTAAGTAGTGAATAAATATAGTCCTGAAATATATAAATCTGTGATCTGATTGAAAGAAATCTTTTGTGTATTGAAAGTAATTCCAGTGCTGAGTGTTCTCTGCTGTGTTCAAATCATTCCTGATTTCTGGTGAATAATTTGAACACAGCAGAGAACACTCAGCACTGGAATTACTTTCAATACACATAAGATTTCTTTCAATCAGATCATAGATTATTTGATTATTTTGGGACTATATTTATTCACTACTTAATAACACTCTTTTGTACATCACCATAAAGCACTGCACACCATTTTTTGTTTTTTATTGCCTTATCTGCATGCTTACTGTGTAGAGGTGGGGGGGAGGGGAGCAGAGGATTGTGTGGATGCTGGTCGAGAAAGATGGGAATTGGTCTGTGGTGACACTGGGCAGGGGAGCGCTATGGTAATGAAACAGTATTATATGGTGACAAGTTAGTGGTGAGGGGGGTGGGATATTGGTCAGCTTGGATAGGACAGTCTGGCACTTCCCTTACGATGTCCAGCAGGTCTGCAGTCTCTGACCATCTCCTGTATCATGTTTGCAGTCTCTGATCATCTTTTGTATCATGTTTGCAGTCTCTGACATCTCCTGTATTATGTCTGCAGTCTCTGACCATCTCTTGTATCATGTCCGCAGTCTCTGATCATCTTCTGTATTATGTTTGCAGTCTCTGATCATCTCCTGTATCATGTCTGCAGTCTCCGACTATCTCTTGTATCATGTCTGCAGTCTCTGACCATCTCTGGTATCATGTCTGCAGTTTCTGATCATCTCCTGTATCATGTCTGCATTCTCTGATCATCTCCTTTATCATATCTGCAGTCTCTGACCATCTCCTGTATCATGTCTGCAGTCTCTTACCATCTTCTGTAGTCATTTTAGGGGCAGTCTGGAGCTCCTCTTTAAGTTGTCTGCTGTGTTTACACTTTGCTACATGCAGGGAGTGTTGACTTTTTTTTAAGAACAGATAAAATTTTGAAAATGGTGTTCTTCTGACTGCTTGAATTTTTTGGATGAAAACTGTGCGCAGTAATCGTGATGCATCATGATGCATCGCGGAATCGAATCGAATTGTGGATCGAATAATCGTAATCGAATCGAATCATGAGGCCAGTGAAGATGCGCACCCCTAGTATAAGGGGCATGCCCGCCGCGTGACGTAGGAGCGACTGCGCGTGGCCAGTGGCTGCAATGTCCGCCTGGCACCTGCAATTGCTCCCGACAAAGAGAGAACGGGGATCTGTCAATGTAAACAGACAGATCTCTATTCTGTCAGGGGTGAGGAGACAGATCTGTAGTTCCTAATGCTTAGGAACAGCAATCGGTCTCCCCCTTCAGGCAGTCCCACCCCCTCACAGTTAGAAACACACCCAGGGAACACAATTAACCCCTTGATCGCCCCCTAATGTTAACCCCTTCCCTGCCAGTGTCATTTACACAGTAATCAGTGCATTTTTATAGCTCTGATCACTGTATAAAATGTCACTGGTCCCAAAAAAGTGTCAAAAGTGTCCGATCATTTTGCAATGTCGCTGTCACGCTAAAAAGTGCAGATCGCAGCCATTACTAGTAAAAAAAAATAAATACATAAAAAAATGCCATGAATCTATTCCCTATTTTGTAGAGTCTATAACTTTTGCGCAAACTAATTAACATTCACTTATTGCGTTTTTTTTTTTTTTTTACCAAAAATATGTAGAAGAATATATATCGGCCTGAACTGATGAAGAAATTTTTTTGTTTTTTTGAATATTTATTATAGCAAAAAGGTTAAAAATATTGTGTTTTTTTTCAAAATGTACTTTTTTTTTGTTTATAGCGCAAAAATTAAAAACTGCAGAGGTGATCAAATACCTGGAGGGACCCTCTACAACACATGGAGGAATCCTTTCCTGGAGGCACAAGAGCAAGTGAGAGGACGGCAGGAGCAGGTCAGCACGTCCAGGAGATCTCTTAAGAGACAGCCAGGTGGACTGGTGTGTGTCAGCCTGGAGGACTGTGGGGAGAAGTTAGCCAGGAGGGCTAGTGAAAGGGACAGCTGCAGCCAGGTGGGTTGGCAGTGCCTGAAGAGTTGGTGTTGGGATCAGTGACCACAGAGAGGAAGTGCTGGGAAAGCGTGAGCTGTGTCACCCCATCTGCTTTCACGTATAGAGGCTGCGAGTCCCTGCCTGTAATGGGCCTTTGCTACACAAAAATTACTACAGGGTAACAGCTGAGTTCTGCAAGCAATTTTGTGCTGGAGTGAAGAAGAGGAGCTGTATATAGACTGTATATACTAGGAGCTGTCCCTGAAGTTTTGTTGTTGAAGTCGAATGGGCATCCCATAACCTCCCATTCCTATCCAAGTTATTATCCTCAATAAAAAAAAAAAAACAAAGTCACAGACTGTTCTCTGACTCTGAACTGACTGAAAATTAGTTGTGCTTGCCTGTGCAGGGTGGGGGATCCCAGTTCCCAGGGGATCCCAGTTCATCTGTGGTCCTTAAGAGGGTGCGCTACATAAAGTAAGTGTTATCCCAATTCGGATGCAAAGGTGGAAATACACTTTAGGCCGGGTTCACACATGTTGTGGCCGCGGCTCACAGCAGGGGGTTCGGTGCGTCCCTGTACACTAATTGAGGTGCGAATCAGGTCCGAATTTCAGCCTTAATTCGCACCTGATTCTGAGCCAAAGACGTACAGGACCCTTTCCAAATGCGGATCGTGGCCGCCCTGGAGGTGTGTGAACCGGCTCAATTAAGCATTTACGCGTGTTTAGACATAAATGCATTCTACTGGTCAAAATACCAATTTATTCTGTCCGTTGGACTGCATTCATACTCATGTTTTATGCGTCTATGTGCTTTTAGAAGCACTCTTCTGCATTTCCTCTGCTGAAACGCTCCCCTCAAGAGCGCGCCTTTGGTGGGTTTTTTTTTCTGTCTGTAAACACCTATTTGTGCATGTCCACATAAGCTTACATAGGGGTGCTTTTACAGGGTGAAAATAAATGCTCAATACATGTATAAGTAACATTTTTTGTAAGCTCCTTGTGCATGAGGCCCAAAACATGTAGCCATATATAGCTATCCTATGTTATGGAGTACCTACTATCCCAGCTATCATAACTTTCAATACCCCATCCAAGCCCTCCCTCCTTCTGAAGCGGCAGTAGGGTGTCAGAACAGTGTTTATGGTACAGCAATATAAACACTGCAATTTTCGCTGTGTGTCTGGCTGTCTTCTGTCCAGCACTGAATTGAGACCATTTCCAAAAACCAGCAGTTTATGCTACAATATCAAAATAAAACACATTTACGGTAGAGAGAGCAAGGGTTATGTAGCACTATATCTATCAGCATGACACGCAATGCATCATCAGTCTGGCTGTAGCAGAGGCAATCTGGCAAAGCCTAAAGCTGAACTGGGACATCCGAGCCATTTATGCAATACACAAGTGCAAGGGGCAATAGTAATGTGCTGATGAGTGCATTGTAAACCTTCCTACCTGCGCCTTGTGTTTTTTCAACCGCATGAGATGTGCATTGAAAATGTGGTTTCATGGTACACCAGCCCACAGTAGAGTAAATCTTCACATTGCTGCATCAGAAGATTCTGTTTGTGTTCAGACATGAGGCATGGCACTGCACAGGTTAATGACCTCTGTTTGCAGTATAAGAACTCTCACTTCCTGTGAAGCAACTACATATCCCACGATCCCAGGGTTTCTCTGTAGGTAGGTGCCTACAGATGGGGTGCTTAACCTGTCATGTCCCTCCCTGTATTTCAGTACATTGTGTAAAATTTGAGTTACACAACAGACTGCCCAGGGAGTAGGGTTGCCCCCTGTCCGGATTCACCTGGACAGTCCAGGTTTTGAATTGTGTGTCCAGATTTCAGACTGCCTGAAAACCAGACAGAATATTCATAATGGACTGTGGCTCCCCAAATAACTGAGTACCACAGCCGCTGAGTGCATAGGGGTGCGAACAGGACCCATTCCAATACACGGACAGGAGAGGAGAGAGGGCTCGATCTGCTGCTTCTCCTCCCACCCCTAGCCCTCTGTCTGCCCACACACACTCCAATTCCTGGTGCTCTGTGTCTCAAGAAATGTGTGGGCTGGAAATCTGAAGCTCAGCAACTGGCAGATACATTGTCAATGAAAGGTTTTGATGCCTGAGCTCCATCCTTGGGTGAGTGAGCTCACCATCCAATCTCTGAGACTGAAGTCTACCCCCCACCCTCCCTTCTCTCTTCTGCCTCCAAGCGAGTAAATACACTAAGGTAAGAGGGCCTCAGATGTAAGGGATGCCCTTGCGACTCTGATGTAAGGGGGTCTTTGGAAACCCTAATTTAAGAAGAAATACTGGGAACTCTGATGTAAGTGGAAGGATTGGTGAGCAGAAACCCCCTTACATCAGAGTTCCCCTTTATGCCCGAGTCCACAGCATTCCTCCATAAAAAAAAAATAGCCATGAGCCGCTAAAATGTTTAGGTTTGGTTTGAAGAAAAGGTGGTAACCCTACTAGGGAGGTAGGAAGGGGTTAAGTTTGCCACTCCCAGGTGTTCATGGCCCTGTTTCCTGGCCCTTAAATACAAGGGGAGGTAACCTTCTGGTGGCTCTTCCACATAGGAACTAGCAGGAAGCCTACCTGCAAGATGTAATCCTCCTTGGGAACACGTGTTCACCTTTTGGGGTACCTAGTCGGGGTGATAAAGCCTACATATGGACTCTGAAAAGAGAATGCTTCTGTACTTAAAGCTATGATATAGGCAGCCTTAGCCAGTTTAGCTAGCTAGAATGCACTGCACTGTATCTGCAATGAACTGTGCAAGACAGTGATTTATTAATTTGTATGTGCCAGAACCCTCAGTAAAGTTTCCATGTTGCCTGGTTTGAAGACTCTCAAAGGGGTGCATGTATTGCAGGTGTTTTAAGAGAACAAGGAATTCCCACAAGGAATGTGCACTACAAAGGTCTACAAGTGGGAAATGTAAACCCTTGATAAACTCATGTGATCTGTGACGCAACACGTCGGGAGGAGCCGGGTGATGTCACTTCCTGTCACGGCCGAGACCGGAAGTTCCTGATTCATGTGAAGCTGATTGTCTCATTTTTAGATGTAAGTTTGCTGCTGTTAGAATAGATTATTTTATTGGAATATTGCACTATGGAGATCTATATATATATTCTATGTGAGGTTTTAATGGAGGAGAGTGGAGGATATTAAGGATGATAACGCTTGCAGTGGAGTTTCCTTTCCAAAATATACCCAATTGGCTGGATGCTCTAAGGAAAAGAGCCCGGTACTTTGAGATATTCAACAACAGAAGTGCTACTAGAACTTTAGGGGAATTTATTTGAGGTGAAAGGCTGGGGCTCATCATTGGTGCACGGATGGTGGAAGCTGACCACTATATGAACTGAACTTTTGCACTGATGTCACATTTGAATATATATATTTTTGCACAAGCACTTGCATATTCATCTTTGTCATTTTTAGACTGATCACGGTTTTTGCATTAGCACATTATTCTGGGATCGATCATTTTTTTGATCTACCAGCATTTATATACTTTGCACATTTATTTTTCAATACTATTACATTGTCACTTTGGAAGCTATTGCACTTTATATTGTTTATATTGAGTAAGCGCCACATTAAGCAATGGCATTAGTGAGTGAAGAGTCCAGAGCCCCCTTTAGAGTGATAAGCCCCACCAACATCTCCGTGTAGTGTTCTACAGGTGAGAGATTGACAGTAATTAGATCTGAAACAGGCACAATCAGGGAGAGCATTCAGAGAGATCACAATGCTGGAAGAGATGTTTTTTTTTTTGTGATGCAACACAGCAGAAATAGCAAGGCATGAATTGGACGCTATGTGACTCGGAAACAGAGGTTTTGTGAAATACCAAAAACATTTGAAACTGTGCAATGCCTTTAACCACTTGCTGACCGCAATACGTATATATAAGTTACGGTTTGCAAGTGGTTTACCGGGTTATGGCTGAAGATAACAGCCATAACCCCGGTACTGCTTTTTGCAGGTGGCGGCTGGCTTTCTCGTGAAAGTATTCTGAGTCAGCTCCATCCCCTCCCCGTGTTACTCGGGCTTACCGTTTCAGCCGGTTCGCCCGAGAAACAATCCAACGGTGCGGCCGGCTGCTTCCATGGGCTATCAAAGAGTAGATACTCTTTGATCAACTCTATGGCCTTGGAGGACCGGAGCGACGTCACGACTCCAAATCCAGGCTGGAAGTGCATTTTTTTTTTTTTAAGCATTTAAAGGTAAAGAAGAGATTATGTTTTTTTACCCCAGATCTCTCCATAAAGAGGACCTGTCATCCTTATTTCTATTACATATAGGAGTAAAAGTGATAAAAAAAATGAAAAGTAAAATAAATAAGAAAAAAAAACAAACAATTAAAGCGCCCCCACTAGCACGCAGAAGCGAAGGCATACGTAAGTCGGTATAAACGGTGTTCGCACCACACATGTGAGGTACCGCCGCGAACAGACCTCCTCTGTAACTCTAAACTGGTAACCTGTAAAGGCGTTTAAAAGTTCGCCTATGGAGATTTTTAAGTACCGTAGTTTGTCACCATTCCACGAGCGTGCGCAATTTTAAAGCATGACATGTTAGGTATCTGTTTACTCAGAGAAAAAAGTAGGACTTTAAATTTGTTGAAACCCTCTCACAGAATGATTACCAATACACAGACATTTTTATAAAAATAAAAAAAAGTTTTAAACATTTTTAATAAAAATGTCTGTGTACTGGTAATCATTCTGTGAGAGGGCTTCAACGTCTTTAAAGTCCCATTTTTCTATTTACTTTTTTCTCCATATATATTGGGGATGTGGTGTTGATTTTTTAACTGAGCTCATGCCTTTTGCTGTTTACTCAGCATAACATCATCTTTCACATTTTACAAAAAAAAATAAAAAATGGGGTATATATTGTGTTTTTTCTTTTTTTTCGTTATTCATTAAAATTTATTTTTTTCCAAAAAAAGTGTTTAAAAAACTGCTGCGCAAATACCGTGTGACATAAATAATTGTAACGATCACAATTTTATTCCCTAGGGTCTCTGTTAAAATTAAATGTATAGTGTTTGGGGGTGGGTTCAAGGTAAATTTCTTGCAAAAAATACTGATTTAAACTTTTAAAAAAAAAGTGCCAGAAAAAGTCTGGTCGGCAAGTGGAAAAAAAAACAAAAAAACTTTTAATGATGTAACAATGAATAAAAAGCTGCATTAATTTGTATCTTGCAAAGCTGAACTCTGAGTAGATATACTATAGAATTGTTACTGTGGCTATATGTATTCACAATGGATTTTGACTAGTTACCGTATGTGTTTTTTTTTTTTTTTTTTAACTGAGTGAAATATGCTGGTGCCACACCAATAAATGATAATGTTCATAAAAAGTTGTGTGCGCAGTCCGTCTCGTGCGGTATCTCTTCAGAATAGAGACTTGGATGTTTGCCATAGACAAGCAGAAGCTGACTGGCTACTCCTTGCATAGCTGAATCCCCAGGAGTACCTTCTATAAAGGGGAAACTTCTCTGTAGCCATCAGCGAGACACACAGGCAAATAATAAAATCCTCATGATTCAGTGCAAAAGGTAACCGCTGATGGCTCACGTCCCAGTGATTTGTGGGTAAGAGATATGCATATGGTCTGTCTCGCTGGAAAGATGGTATGGCGTGGAGAAAATAATGGTACAGCATGAAAAAAAAAATCACTATTCCTGGAAGACTAATTTTGGCCAAAACCCTTTTTTTTTTTTGAGAAGCTGATGCTAGGCACACTTCGACACCTTTTTGCATCAATAAATTTCAGATCTGGCAGAGTATTAAAGTGCTCCTTATCAATCACGACACTATTTTCAGTAATGTGTATGGAAATGTGTAATCAATATCAAAGATCTCTGTTTTCCGATGTTGGCCCTGCATTGTCCATTCTCTCAGAAGAATCCAATTGAAACAAAATCTTTCCATATTTTTTTTTATTCTTATTTTTTATGTTCAATCATTTTTATTGAAGTTTTTAAAAAAAATAGATAAGTACAAAACAGTACAATAATTTTCTTTGGTTCATTTCATACAATATGGGTTTCATATGACAAAATGTTATCAGACAGTAGTCTAAAGTAACCCATTATTATTATTATTATACAGGATTTATATAGCGCCAACAGTTTACGCAGCGCTTTACAATATAAAAAGGAGACAGTACCGTTATAATACAATAAAATACAAGAGGATTAAGAGGGCCCTGCTCAGAAGAGCTTACAATCTAAAAGGGTGGGGCAGGTGGTACAAAAGGTTGTAACTGTGGGGAAAGAGCTGATGGAAGTGGTAGAAGATTAGTTGGAGACGTGCTAGGCTTTCCTGAAGAGATGAATTTTCAGGGATCGCCTGAAGGTAGCAAGAGTAGGGGATAACCGAACAGGTGGAGGTAGCGAGTTCCAGAGGATGAGAGAGGCTCTGGAGAAATCCTGGAGACGAGCATGGGAGGAGGTCAGATAGCCAAGCCATAATTTACATAGATCTGTGACAGGGTATGGACCATCAGGACATGTTCCTCAAAGAACGGGCCCTCCGAAGAAAAAACCCCCAATAAAGAACAAAACCCGTGTCCCCATCTATTTCAACTCCTTAGGCCTCTTCAAAACCCCTCACCATTTTATCTGGTGATGAGGTCGCACCGCAACAACAGTTGCTTAGGAGTTATACCAGTGTCTGAAAAGAAGAAAGGGAACATGAAAAGAAAGAAAGAGAAACATTTAGTAAAGCAAAGGACTGAGTACAAGACGTGCATCCGCTATGCGTTGTATACCAAGGGTCCCCCCGAACAGTTCAGGAGGGTCCCGAGAGGTAGTTTATCCATGGATCCCAGGTTTTGTCAAAATACTTCAGCCTATCAGAACCCTAATTATTATCGATGAACAATCTTAGCAACGTTGGCTTAGCACAGTGACTTAGCGGTTAGCACTTCTGCCTTGCAGGATTGGGGCCCCTGAATAGGACATTATCTGCATGGACTTTGCATGTTCTTCCTGAGCTTACGTGAGGTTCCTTCCACAGTCCAAAGACATGTTTGTAGTTTAATCAGCCCTAGAACGTGTATGCATGTGAGACAGAGACCTCCGATTAAGGCTTCTTCTTGAGCAAAGTGGAAAATAGCGCTGGATCCATAGCGCTAGCTAACTGGTATCTTAAAATGGTATTAAAGAGATCCCAAATTAACAGGATCATTTCATTGGCTCATAAATCCTCTATAGCAAGCCGCTTTCAAGAACAGGGATATAAGTTAATGGTCAGGTGGTACAGGGTCCCGGTCTTACTTAATAAACTTTATCAGCAAACTTAGTTATGCTGGAGCTGCAATAAAGAGACAGGGACATTACTGCACATTTTTTGGTTGTGCCCTTTAATCGCATCATTTTGGAAGGAAGTGGGGAACCTTATCATACATTTGACATCAGTTGACCTTGGTTCAGTTCCTCTGGGATACCTTCTGCATCTAAATGAGCTGCCTCTCCATCATTATAAAAAGTCGCTGATAGCTCATATGCTGAATGCTGCTCGGGCATTTTAGGTATATATATTGAGGCTATAGGACCTTATTAGATTTGATAATGAATTTTTATTAGGGTGGCATATTATTATTATTGTATTATTTTATAATTTGTATTAATCTTTATCCATGTCCAATCTTTGTCCATGAATTTAATAACAGAGAAATAAAAAAATAAACAAACGTTTACACCCGGGCGTTGCGTTTCTGATTGTTTTTTTAGGTTTTTTCTAGCATATGTCTGCACATTTTTGAGCGTTTCTGTTTTTAAAGCATTTTTGAGCTTTGGTGTTTTTAAATTAGCCAATAAAGAAAAATATCATCTGTTTCATCTTTGTTGCTATGTTTTTCAGCTTTTTCATCTGCTTTTTATTAGTATTATTTATTTATTATTAGTTATTTATCATTTTGTTCTACCTATTTTTGTAAGGGGTTAAGGGTTAGGGTTTAAAGGTTAGGGGTTAATTAATGTATTATTATTTATTTATTCACTTATTGTTTATTTCGTTGTTTTGTTACGTTATGGGTTAGAGATAGGGATTAGGGGTTAATAATTGTCAATTGTCAATTAAAGCGATGCAGTGCTGTATCGCAAAAAATGGCCCGGTCATTCAGCAGCCAAATCTTCTGGGGCTGAAGTGGTTAACACTGGTAGGGGTGGTTAAAAAGATCAGCTTTTTTTTATTCATGCAAAACCTTTATCCCAAAAGGAAAAAAAAAAACTTTGCTGTAACTCATTATAAAGTGTTAGCTGGAATTTGACTTCGATTAGTTTGTGTATTTAAAGTGTTGCTAAACCCATAACAGTAAAATCAGTCTGTATAAGCAGTAACGCGTGCTTGTTATACTCAGCGTGGAATCTAAGGGGTTAATCATTTGCATTGTGTAAAAAGGCTGTTTGATCCTGTCTCTCTGATCTTCCTCTTCTTCCACTGTCTCCAAACAATAACCTGATATTTACAGAGCATTTGGTATGTATTGCTAGAGAGTTTTTTTTTTTCTTGGGAGGATGCATGTGATCAGCACAGGGCCAATCAGCACTGTCCAGACATGTCCAGACAGAGGATCAGGGGAGAATGAAAACTCCCCCTACAAGCTTTACTAGGAACTGATAGAAGTCACAAGACTGCCATATACTGCTGATGAGAAAAGGTATTTAGCAGTTTATATTTACTAAAATAATTGCATTTCCATGTTCTGTGTACTGTGGGAGACCAGATATAGTGAATGCAGGGTCCTGGGTTTAGGATTGGAAAGCTGCAATATATAAAACGAATGCAGCCGCCACATCTAATAAATTGTAAGCTGCGATGTTTGACATTTTTGGTTTGGGGTTTAATATCACTTTATTGATGTATTGAAGTATTGATGTTGATGTAAATGATTCGGTTTCTGGGCAGGCAGCTTCTACACCCCAGAGAATCCCCATGGTTTCCTTGGCTTGTAGTGTAATGTAACAAAAACTATTCTGATACAAGTCAGAACCGGTTCACAAAGAGACAACACGACTTGCAGGCCGACTCTGTGAGGCGACCTGCACACGACTTCAGCTGCAACTTGCAAAACGACTTCTGAATAGAAATCAATGCAAGTCACCTGAAGTCGCCCCAAAAGTAGTACAGGAACCTTTATCTAAGTCGGAGCGCCTTGAGTCACTCCTATTAGAACGGTTCCATAGTACAGAACGGGACGCGACTTGTCAGGCAACTTAGCCGCCTGACAAGTCGCCCCTGTGTGAACCGGGGCTAAGAGGGACATTTAAAAAAGCAGCCAACGGGTTTCCAGGGTTCAATAGTGCCAAAACCAGCTGCTGACAAGGCCTGTGCTTGTAATCACACTTTAGAAAACAACATTAACTTTAGTTCACTTCTAGTCTATTCACGTTGCTGTCAATCAAGCCCTGATAAAGGGGACGTGCTTGGTCCCGAAAAACGCAATGGCTACGTTTTTAAATGTCCCCCTTTTGTCAAAATAAATTTGTATCTGGATCTCTTAGCAGTGGTGTGGCACTTCAATTAAAAATGTTGTCACATTAAAGGGGTTAAAAAGGTTTTTTGTTTTTTTTTAAAATAACAAATATGTTATACTTACCTCCTCTGTGCAAGGGTTTTGCACACAGTGGTCCCAATCCTCCTCTTCTGGGGTCCCCGAGCGGCGCTCCTGGCTCCTCCTCTTTTCGAGTGCCCCCACAGAGAGTCGCTTTCCCTGGGGGGCACTTATGCGGGCGTGTTCCCATGTCCTGTTACTGCGTCCATTGACACAGACAGCAGGAGTCGGCCCCGTCCCCCCGGCTCCCGTGTCACTAAATTTGATTGACAGCAGCGAGAGCCAATGGCTCCTGCTGCTATCAATCTATCCAATGAGGACACGAGGCAGCGGCTAGAGCTGGAACAATTGGGCTCAGGTAAGTAAAAGGGGGGTCTGGGGGGGGGGCTGCACTAACGAAGATTTTTTACCTTAATGCATAGAATGCATTAAGGTGAAAAACCTTGAGGGTTTACAACCCCTTTAAGACTTTTTGTGGGCAGGGACGTGATGTAAATGTGCAGTAAAGGTGGCCATACACTGATCGAAATTCGTCAGGGACCGGCCAGTTTTAATCAGGTCATGTCTGCTTTGCAGAATCAATCGTTTGATCAACCTCAGTCAAAGTAAGATGCTAGAAAACCTTTGTTGAACAGTGGCTGCAGCCGCTGATTAGTTTATCCTGACAGTACTGGGTCCAGCTGTCAGAATTTAATGTCCTGGTGGAGGGGATTCCTCCATCCATCTCATCTGTGTGAATGGAAGATTCTGTTCGTTTTTCCTTTTTTATTTGTTCAGCACATTGCCTGAACTAAGAAAAAAAACAAAAAACATCTATGGGCAGCTTAACCGCTTAGCGGCCGCCCCACACATATATGCTGTGGCAGAGCAGGCGCTCTGTGCCAGATCATGTACCTAGTACGTGATCTGACACTTCCGGGTCTGGGGCGCGTATGCTCACCGCAGGAGACCCGCACCTGCTGTGATTGGACACAGCGGGAGCCAATCAGCAGGTCCAGCGGGCGCGTTGTTCGCCAGGACCCGCCTATCTTTCAGGATAAACGTATGTAAACAAGGCAGGCTGCCATTCCGTGACAGGGGAATGTACTGATCCTGTGTTCCTGCTAAGCAGAAACATGGATCTTTACCATCCCCTAGTCAAAGCACCTCCCCCCACCCCCACACACAGTTAGAAAGCAGTTAGAAAGCACTCCCAGGAAACACATGTAACCCTTTGAACGCCGCTGATGTTAACCCCTTCCCAGCCAGTGTCATAAGTACAGTGACAGTGCATATTTTTAGCACTGATCACCACTGTACTGTATAGGTGTCACTGGTCCCCAAAAAAGTGTCAAATGTGTTAGGTGTCCAATTTGTCCGCCACAATATTGCGGTCCTGCTATAAAGGTAAAAAATGCAGCACTAAACAGTGTTATAGCTATAGCTGAGAAACCAAAACATTATTTGGACTTATGTTGTGTCATCACATTTTTAATTTTCACGCTTATATGGACTCACGTATGTTCTAGTTTCTCAGCTATAACACTGTTTAGCGCTGCATTTTTTACCTTTATTCACAGTTGTTTGTCACAACGTATGCTGCTGCTTATTGTCCTTCCCTTTTTCTTCTTTAGAGCGCAGTGTTTTTGCCTAGGTCCTGCAATAAGTCAGTGATCGCCGCCATTGCTACTTTAAAAAAAAAAAAAAATCCCATAGTTTATAGACGCTATAACTTTTGCGCAAACCTCTCAATATACGCTTATTGGGATTTTTTTTTACCAAAAATATGTAGCAGAATACATATTGGCCTAAACTGATGAAGAAATTAGATTTTTTACATTTTTTTATTGGATATGTTTTATAGCAGAGAGTAAAAAATGATTTCAAAATTGACGGCCTTTTTCTCTATATAGCGCAAAAAATAAAAACCGCAGAGGTGATCAAATACCACCAAAAGAAAGCTCTATTTATGGGAAAAAAAGGACATCAATTTTATTTGGGTACAACGTCGCAATTGTCAGTTAAAATAAAGCAGTGCCGT
The DNA here is from genome assembly GCF_042186555.1 of Aquarana catesbeiana. Lineage (NCBI taxonomy): Eukaryota > Metazoa > Chordata > Amphibia > Anura > Ranidae > Aquarana > Aquarana catesbeiana. The sequence goes on from NC_133335.1 coordinate 213,793,187, forward strand.
ATCGCAAAAAATGGCCTGGTCATGAGGGGGGGGGGGGGGGGGGGTAAACCTTCTGGAGGTGAAGTGGTTAAATAAAGCAAAATAGTAAAAACCACACAAATCTGTGTGTAAATTAAAAATGAGCAGCAAACACAAAAGAGGATATCCTCTCTAATGAACTCTAGCATAATGGTAATAGGTGCTGCGCTATGCGTGTGCCAGTGAAAACAAAATGATAAATTAAATTGATAATAAAAACTCTATACAAAAATTATACAGTGAAAAAAAAACATGCAATGTCATAATGACAAAATATGATAGGAAAAATAATCCACAATAAATGTAAAAAGAAAAGTCCACAGTGAGCAGAAAGTAAAATTTTCTTTTTGAAGAAGCTCAAATACACTGAACATAAAAATGTATAAGAAATGATTAGTCTATTAGTGAAATAAATAAAGTTTAAATTAGACGTGTTAATCTATTTCAAAGGAAAAGAAGGATACTTGACAACTTCTATTTTCCTCTGCCAACACCAGTGTCACCCATCATAACTGTACAAATAAATGCAGGCTTACCAGATGTAGAGACCATCTTATTCAGGATGGCCAAAGACGCATGAAAGGCTCAAGCCCATCAGTTAACTCTCCACACTGATTCCAAATCTGGTCAGCAACACCGCTCCTCAGATGAGCTCACCACCATTGCACTTATAAATGTAGACAGATATGCGCATATAGGAATATTCCCCAAGCCAGCAATAGGAGCATCAAAAATTCCAATAGTGATTCTTGTGCGTCCCGGTTTTGTCAGTTGCTGAATATTTATGCAGCCCTGGCTAATCCCTGGGGAGAGGTGCCCAGATGGTGGCTGGGAAGGGGCATAAATAGCCTGGGGCTTGAAACAGAAAGGTTCTTGCCCTAGAGGAGGAGATCCCAGCCCAGAGGACTGCTGACCTTCTGAGCAGACCTGAGCAGTGTCTGCTGCTCATCAAGGTGCCAGCTATGCTAGCTGGGGGGGCCTATTCTGCTAAAATTCACTGACTGAGGGATTTTTGTCTGGGGATCTGGTCTGGTGTCACAGGAGATGTGTCTGGAAGATTTTGTAAGGAGGCATCCAATTACCCAAAGACATTATACAGACTGGTGTGAGAAATCTCTGAGACTGTGTGCTGCTACTATCCCTCTTGTGCTGGAGTCAGCATTGCTCAGAGGGGACCTTATTCATGGTGTCCTGGTATAGCTCAGCCCAATATGTGCTGCTGCAAAGGTCTGTGCTCAGATTCTTAGAAGGAAGATTGCAGTCCTCAAGTTGTTGCCTAAAGTTACTGGAGTATCCCACAGTTACCCTACACTTATCCAAATTCAAGTTCTGCAATAAAGCATAAGAAAAGTTAGAGTTGCACTGATACTTTTTTTTTACAGACGAGTGCGAGTACCGATACTTTTGAATGCTTGCTGATAACTTGTATTGATACCCTTGCGGTGCGGTTTGAGCCCATACAAAATGAAGACTCAAATCACACAAAGAATTGCATGCAATTTGAACAGGAATGCGGTGCCATTCCTGTCCGAATTGCATGTGGTTTCCCACACTGCTCCAGTGTGAACCCAAGTCACTATGAGGTTGGGTTCACATAGGAGCAACCGCATGCGTTTCAGACAGGAATCACACCGCATGCCTGTTCAAATCGCACGTGATTCTTTACAGTGCAATTTGAGCCCATTTATTTTGAATGGGCTCAAATTCCATTGCAAAGTTAAGGGTATGGGAGCATTTGCACGAGTACTCCTGTAAATGTTCAGCCCTGAGCCTTTACGCGTGTAAATGCTCAGAATCGGCACTGATACCGGTAACGGTGCAACCCTAAGTGCTAGGATTAGTTTGATTTAGTACTGCTGCAATACTGTCACGTACCAGGTTGGAGGCTGAGGTGCTGAGAGGGCTCCCCTTGCAGCTAAGTGCAGAGCAACCCTGAAAGTGATAAAGGGAATGCAAACAAGCAGTGAAGTTTGCCAGTTACGGTAGTCTGAAGAGCTGATCACTGGAAGGTAGCTGGAACAAGCAGGATGCACGGTAGAGCAGGTGTGCTTGGGTGGCAGCAGACGTACTTGGCTGCAGGGCAGACCGGAAGCAGAACCAGGAGGCAGGCCAGGGGTCATACACAGTCGATCAGTCAGTAGCCAATTCAGGTAGCAGAACTGGAACAAGCCAGGGTCATGGTTACATGGTTACATGGTCTACATGGTTAGACAGACTAGACAGACAGTAGCAGAGTCAGTGAGCCAAGCCGGGGTCAAACACAATGGAGCAAGCAGGAGCAAAGTCAAAAGTACAATCCAGAGGTCAAACCAGGAGATCAGGATAAACAGGTCAAGGCAAGCCAGGTCTGTAACGGGAGGTCCAAGGATCAGGATACACAGAAGCACAGGGAACACAGGGGAGCTGACAATAATCCAGCAATCTAATGCTCACAGCAGCAGGTATATATAAGCAAGCATCTGTTACGCCATGCATACAGATGGCCAGATGCAGTCATGATGAAAATTGGTAGTGTTTCCAGTTCTTCTGACAGATATCCTTAGGGAAAATCCAGGACCGAGCCCCCACATGTAGCGCTTACCCCCATAAGAGCCATGTGGAAATTTGCCCAGGTTCTCCCCCAGTAGAGTGGGTGCTACAAAATCATATCTCTAGGCTGACTATTGAGCCAAAAGAGTGACTGTGACTGTGTGCCTGGCTGCAGGTGCAACCACAAGGAGCATAGGGACCTAAACAGTAGGCTCCTACGGGAATGAGTGCTACATAGAGGTCAAAAAAGCACTTGCATGGTTTAGCCAATCATTTTCTGCATATTAGATTTTTATGGTCCATGTAACTGGGGGCAGAGACATGTCCTTTGCCTGCATACGGTGTGTTACAAGGCGTCCCTCTTTATTATTTCAGAAAGCTGAAAGGTACGTGCTCCACCAATAACAGAAAAATTATTTCTGGGTAAACTGACCCTTTAAGGCTCCCTATTTTGCAATATAAGAGATTGAGAAATACTGTATGAAAAAAGCTTGTGTAGATAGTTATATATAATGAATGAAAGGGGGATTTGGGTCCAGTAGAAACCGCTGCAGGAAGCAGAATACAAATATGTATCACATTCCTTCTAGAAGCAGGTCAGTAATCCTGTCTGTTTCAAAGGCACTTGAAAGCAAGAGAAAAAGTCTTAAAGATTGATGGCACGTGGACTGTTTTGTTTAAATTTGATGTCCTCCAGTAAAGGAGAGTTCCACGTCCAACTCGCAATAGATAATTTCCAGATGTAAAGTCTGTTTTTCTGCTTTTCCTTTCTGATAAAGTACGTCAAGGCAATGCTGCAATCTGCCATACCGCCTTAAATAGGTAACAAAGTTATTAGAGGATTTCATCTCTCCATTGCAGAACTGAGATGTGATGACTTGACAATAGATTTATTGCTGACAGTTAAAGGGCCACTATACCGAAATTACACCGCTTTCATAAACCCGCTTTATGTTAAAGAGGTTTTAACAGCATTCATGGATAAAAGTTTCAGGAGATTAAGAGAAAAAAAAAGATATATAAAACCATGATGGCATAGACATATAAATGTTTCCTTCAAATGTTTGTGAAATCTATATTTGCGGTAAAGAGTACATAAAACTGGTTATTAGCATACAAAGGGCACAATATAAAGCACTTAATGCAAAAGTTTAAACTGCGTAGAGTTAATAGACAACACATGCATCTAGACTTAAAGCGGTATTAAACCTAAAAACAAAAATGTAATATATTGCAGCTTACCAATCCTAAACCCAGGACCCTGCATTCACTATATCTGGTCTCCCACAGTACACAGAACATGGAAATGCAATTATTTTAGTACATATAAATGGCTAAATACCTTTTCTCATCAGCAGTATATAGCAGTCTTGTGACTTCTATCAGTTTCTGGTTAAAGCTTGTAGGAGGAGTTTTCATTCACTTCTGACTGTCCTATGAGGCTGCAAGACCCCTGACCCCCTGTCTGGACAGTACTTATTGGCCCTGTGCTGATCACATGCACTCCCCCAAGAAAAAAAAAATTCTAGCAATACACACCAAACTGAGCATGTGCAGAGTGCCCCCCAAGGCTCTGTACTATGAGGAGATGGATTAGGGGCTGTGAAAGAATGGGAAGATCAACGTTGCCCATTGATGCAGCCTAATCAGTGCCCACCTGCAGCCTCACCACTGCCCATTAATGCAGCCTAATCAGTGCCCATCTGCAGCCTCAACATTGCCCATTGATGTAGCCTGATCAGTGCCCACCTGCAGCCTCACCACTGCCCATTAATGCAGCCTGATCAGTGCCCAACTGCAGCCTCAACATTGCCCATTAAGGTAGCCTGATCAGTGCCCATCTGCAGCCTCAACATTGCCCATTAAGGTAGCCTGATCAGTGCCCACCTGCAGCCCCACCACTGCCCATTAATGCAGCCTGATAAGTGCCCATCTGCAGCCTCTCTATTGCCCATCAATGCAGCCTGATCAGTGCCCATCTGCAGCCTTGCCTATCATTGCAGCCTGATCAGTGCCCATCTGCAGCCTCCCCAGTGCCCATCTGCAGCCTCGCCATTGCCGGATTACACAAAGGGATCTCCTGTTTACTCTGCACTCAGTCACACACAGTCCTGCCTCCTGGATGGCTGGCTAGGCACACATTTAACCCTTTGATCGCCCTAGATGTTTAACCCCTTCCCAGCCAGTGTCATTAGTACAGTGACAGTGCATATTTTTAGCACTGATTGCTGTATTGGTGTTACTGGTTCCCACAAATGTCAAAAGTGTCAGTTAGTGTCAGTTTGTCAGCGCAATGTCGCAGTCCCGCTATAAGTCACTGATCGCTACCAATAAATGAATAAAAATTCCAGTATAGATGTAGCACCCTGTGTTAGACAAATTTAGTTTGCCAGGTAGTAATAATTGTCCCGGCTGATTGATAGAAGATCCACTGATTCCTCCCTAAATTCTGGAATTGCTGCACCTTTTTTCTTCTGTCACTAGGTGGCACTGTGGCTGGTGAGATTAGATTGACAGGGGCTTAGCAAGGTCAGATCATGAACGGATGAGGTGTCTCAGCCAATTGGTGGGGGCTTCTTTTAGTCCCTTGGCCTACTGGGAGAGCCTATTTATTTGGGTGGAGTCAGGTGATCGGGGGTCTGTGCCACCTGGACGGCAGTCTGGATGGACGTGTGTTATGTCACCCCGGGTTGCTAGGCCGGAAGCCTGAGGCCTATCCCTGGGACACCTGGCTGCCTGAGGCCTATCCAGGAGCAGGAGAAGCAGCGTAGGGTTGGGACTGCAGGATTGGAGTCCAATCGAGTTGCGAAGGTTTAGCTGGATGGGGAACCAGTTGTGGTCGGAGGTAGAGTGGAAGCAGTTGCCACTAAGGGACCATCCATCTTACTACCGGAGACTACTGTGAGTAAGCTGAAGCAAGTACCAGAGCATAGTTGCCAACATTGTAAAAAAAATTTTAGGGACACTTTTTTGGCTGTAGGCAGAGTCTTGTAATAATTAGGGGGTGGGGCATGCGTTTGTGGGCATGGCACAGGGGAAAAGAAAAAATGCGGCCCTAGGGGAGCCCCGCTCACATCAGAAGTCCTCAGCGGAGCCCCCCCTCACATCAGGAGTCCTCAGCAGAGCCCGCCCTCACATCAGGAGTCCCCAGCGGAGCCCCCTCTCACATCAGGAGTCCCCAGCGGAGCCCCCCTCACATCAGGAGTCCCCAGCGGAGCCCCCCTCACATCAGGAGTCCCCAGCGGAGCCCCCCTCACATCAGGAGTCCCCAGCGGAGCCCCCCTCACATCAGGAGTCCCCAGCGGAGCCCCCCTCACATCAGGAGTCCTCAGCGGAGCCCCCTCTCACATCAGGAGTCCTCAGCGGAGCCCCCCTCACATCAGGAGTCCTCAGCGGAGCCCCCCTCACATCAAGAGTCCTCAGCGGAGCCCCCCCTCACATCAGGAGTCCCCAGCGGAGCCCCCCTCACATCAGGAGTCCCCAGCGGAGCCCCCCTCACATCAGGAGTCCCCAGGGGAGCCCCACACACATCTGGAGTCCCCAGGGGAGCCCCCCTCACATCTGGAGTCCCCAGGGGAGCCCCCCCTCACATCTGGAGTCCCCAGGGGAGCTCCCCTCACATCAGGAGTCCTCAGCGGAGCCCCCCTCACATCAGGTGTCCCCAACGGAGCCCCCCCTCACATCAGGAGTCCTCAGCGGAGCCCCCTCTCACATGAGGAGTCCTCAGCGGAGCCCCCCCTCACATCAGGAGTCCCCAGGGGAGCCCCCCTCACATCAGGAGTCCCCAGGGGAGCCCCCCTCACATCAGGAGTCCCCAGTAGTGAATACGCCGCCATTACAGAAGGCCAAGGGAGCCAGCCGCGTGGTTACAATAGAACCACCGCCCACCCCCGCCCCTTTCCATAACAGACTGGCAGCGAGGAGGAGTGGGGCAGAGCGGGGATGGGCGGAGCGGGGTGGAGGGTGGGCGGGGCGGGGCGCGGGGTGGGCGGCGCCGCAGCAGCTATTGAAGCCACCCAGCTCCACTCCACTTCTGGTCTTCTCAAAAATGGCAGCCGGTGATAACATTGTCTCCACTGGCCGCGGACATTCCCCGGGAATTAATAAAATCAGGAAAAGAGTCTAAATCCGGGGAATGTCCCGAGAAATTCAGGACTGTTGGTAAGTATGCCAGAGCAGTCTTCTCACCAGCTGGGGACGGTGAAGAAGTGGGAAAGCATCAGCAAGTGCCAAGCCAGAGACCCAGCCGGTTAGCGGGGGTGACGCTTGAGGAGTATACAGCGGGTTAGCTGTGGAAGGGCTCAGGAGATCCGGTGATGACTGGGATCTGGAAGTCTAGTGAGGGACTGGGAGCTCAGTGAGTGAAAACCTACAGTGAGATACTGTGAGATGAGTAAAGGACTGTCCTGTGTTACCAAGAGTTATGTACAACTACCTTTAGTGACTGTTGCAAGATTAGTTGCCATACCTATAGAGAAGTGTTATTCGGCTGGAGGCCTTCCACTGTATAGCTGTCTACCTATAGAAGTCTCGGAGTCTGCCAATTATCATTGCATCTACTCAAGGGTGTCCTGGCCCTAACCCTCTCTCCCACAGTTCTGTTAAGAGACAATAAATCTCTTGTTCGCATTCAAAAGTGACTGGCACCCATCATTTCTTTTTGCATGACACCCACCATGCCTGGTAACCCACTCTACAAGGAAGGATGTCAGCTCTCCCTAACCCTTAAAGTCACCATTAGGCCTCTGGAGCCTCGGGACCTTACTACATACAGTATATATCAAAGTTTGTAGACACTATAACTTTTGCACAAACCAATCAATATACTCTTATTGGGGTTTTTTTTAACCAAAAATATGTAGCAGAATACATATTGGCCTACATTTATGAAGAAATTAGATTAGATTTTTTACATTTTTTTATTGGATGTTTTACAGCAGAAAGTAAAAAATATTGGTTTTTTTTGTTTGTTTTCTTTTCAAAATTGTTGGTCTTTTAATGTTTACAGCACAAAAATTACAAATCATAGAGGTGGAAAAAAAAAGGACATCAATTTTATTTGGGTACTTTGTCGCATGGCCACGCAATCATCATAAAGCAGTGCCATGTTGCAAAAAATGGCCTGGTCATAAGAGAGGGTAAATCTTCCTGAGGTCAAGTGGTTAATTGATTAATTTTATTGTTGCTTTAATGCGTTCTTATTTTTTTCCTTTCTTTTCCTTAGGTTTCCTTAGCACAAAACATACTCTTTGTGTTAAATGAGGAATAGTGTGAAGAGGATTGAAAGACCTTTTTGAAAGAAGCACATAGGTAGTTGGTATAGTGATGTATGGTAACTATACACAGCACCTTTATGCACTTGTTATGTCATTTGTCCGTTTTAACTAGAGTTCCTCAGAAAAGGAAACAGTTACAGAATATGACTATCCTGCTGAAGGGTAAAACTGCTGTATCATCATGACTGCTGCAGCCATATTTTCCTATAATCTCCACTTACCAGAAACATGGAACTGTTATTGTATAGCAAGATGACTAATTTGCATGGCTGAGGATGAAGCTTGAACCACTTCCCTACCCGGCCATAGTAATTCGACGTCCACAGATGGGATCTCCCATCCTGGGTGGACGTCATATGACGGCCTGGGCTTCCCGGCTGTCTAGGGGGCGCGCGCCCGCCGCATTGCTCGGGACCCGATGCGTGTGCCCGGCGGTCGCGATGTCCCCCGGGCACCCGCGATTGCCCGTTAACCAGGCTGGACCGTGGATCTGTGTGTGTAAACACACAGATCCACGTCCTGTCAGTTGAGAGGAGACCGATCTGTGTTCCCAGTACAGAGGAACACCGATTGGTCTCCTCCCCTTGTGCGTCCCCTCCCCCTACAGTTAGAATCACTCCCCTAGGAAACATTTAACCCCTCGTCTCCAGGGGTATTTTTATCTCAAAAGTATAATTTCGTCCGGAACACCACTTCAATCATGGCTGCCGCACGTGCCTTCTCTTTCCTACGATTCTGTGTTACTGCAGTTGTGGAACCAGTATTACTGTGTCATGATTGGAGAGTACAAGCAGCAAAGCCTCCACTGCCTTAGACATTATAACCATTGGTTATAATAACCATTATAACCATATGGTTCTTGTAGAAGAAAACTCCCAGCTCAACTCACCAGCCAGTCTGCAACCAACCAAATTCTCCTAGCAATTTGCAAAAACAAAAAACAAAACAGGGGTTTAGTTAGCACACATTTGCAAATACATGGAGGCTCTCATAAATTTGTGAGTTAGGACTGCAGATAATACTGGGGTGCTGTAGTGTGGCTCTGCAGCTTACGCACGTATTTGCAAATGTGTTCTAACTAAACCCCTGTTTTTAATGCAAATTGTTAAACAGGATAATGTGGATGATTGCAGGCTGGCTGGTGAGTGGAGCTGGGAATTGTCTTTGGTTTTGTTTGACATGCGTCATCCTTTCATGTGCTCCTTGCTGTGAAGGACAGTAGGTAGGGGCAGTGGCCAGTTGTTTGTACTGATGTAATATTGGTGAGGGGACAGACTGGACACCTTGTGCTATGTGCTGGGTGTCCACTGCACCCCTGTGACTTTAAGGAGGGGTGGGCTCCCTCCGGGTTCACCTACCCTCTATCTATCCATTAGAATGCATGTGCTTCTGTTATGGAGATGTCAGGGATGGGCTCAGCCCTTCCTTCTCAGCTGTCTGTTAATTGCCAGTACTCTTCATTCCACAGTGAATCACCTGGTCTTCATTTCCTGCTCGTCAGCTAGCCATGCTGGCTATTTAAACTGCCTTGATCAGATCTCCTGTGCCTTTGCCTGGTCAACATATCTGGATACTCTCTGCTGTGTTTTCCTGTTAAAGACTTTTCCCTGTCTGACTTCCCTTCCGATTCCTGATCCTGTTTACTGCCTCTATTACGCTGATCTCTGGATTCCTGATTCACTGGCTTGTTCCGACTACCTGCTCTGGTAACCGAACCCTGGCTATGTTTTGACTATGTTTGCTCTGTTTATACCATTCATACCATTTTATTAAAGAAGTGTGATCTTTATTGCACTTCTGTCTCAGTCTGATTCATGTTTCCTGATAAGAGGCTCTCAATATGTACAGAGTTAGGACTACAGATAAAACTGGGGTGCCATGAAGTGGCTCTGCAGCTTAAGCATGTCAATAATCTTTAAAATGACCCAATAAATGTGATTGATAACAAGTTAGTGAATATAAACACTTGCGACTTCTCTGCAAGATACACACATCAATCAACAATTCCCAATATTAAGTTGCTCTATACAGTGAGTCCGTGCTGAAAATGAAAAATAAAGTACTTCATCCTTATTATAATGAGAAAATAAAATTAATAAAACTAATCAAATTGTACAAAATTGATAGTCCATTCAAATTGATAGTTGATCTCCACTGTGCAGTTAGCACACACACAAGCATGTATTTGCAAATGTGTGCAAATGAAACCCCTCGTTTTAATGCAAATTGTTAGACAGGAGAATTTGATTAAAATCAAAATATAGGGGATGGCGCTGTTTAAAAACAGAGAGTGTAAGTGTGAGTGTTTTAAAGTGACAGGTGCTCTAGTGCCTGATGCAATCCTACATAGATAGAAAAAAATAAAAAATAAAAAATGTAAATTAACCAAAAATTAATAAATATTATAAAGTGATAAATCCTTGTTTGAATTGTCAACTGTATATACAACTAATTATAATCCCATCCAATAAGCAAACCCAATCCTTGTATTATCAACATTATAGAGCATGTGTTGACAATACCTTATTTAAATCTACTGATTAAGAAATGTAAAGTGACAAGTGCCAAATATAAAAAAACCGTGGTTGTCAGACCACAGTGCAATAATGTGCAAAAAAACTATCTATTATATAAAAAATGTGTGGATACTGGCACCGGTGGGATCGGAGCGATTAAAGGCTGAGGATTAACATCACACGCTCATACCCCTGCAGGGGCAGGGCGCTCCGGTGAGTGCAATCAGATTGGGGGAAATTGCTAAAAGCTATTGTACGGCTCTCCGTTATCAAAGAAGAATCTCCTGGGAAATACGTTTTATGATTTGCATGGGAATTTATTGCACTGCACATTGCATCACTATTATGAACTTTCAATATTAAATGGCACTTGTCACTTTACATTTCTTAATCAGTAGATTTAAATAAGGTATTGTCAACACATGCTCTATAATGTTGATAATATAAGGATTGGGTTTGCTTATTGGATGGGATTATAATTGGTTGTATATACAGTTGACAATTCAAACAAGGATTTATCACTTTATAATATTTATTAATTTTTGGTTAATTTAAATTTTTTATTTTTTATTTTTTTCTATCTATGTAGGATTGCATCACGCACTAGAGCACCTGTCACTTTAAAACACTCACACTTACACTCTCTGTTTTTACACAGCGCCATCCCCTATATTTTGATTTTAACCTCTTTGGGGTATCACTGAGGTGTTCCCTACTCACATAGGGGGGCAGCAGTGGTTTAATAGTCTGAAGCGCGGACCCATTGATAGATTAGGAGAATTTGATTGGTTGCAGGCTGGCTGGTGAGTTGAGCTGGGAATTTACTTTGGTTTTGTTTGACATGCGTCACCCTTCCATGTTCTCCTTGCTGCAAAGGCCAGTTATAGATGGGGGCAGTGGCCAGTTGTTTGTAGTGGTTCTTGTAGCCCTGACCAGTGGCATGCAGCTCAGGCATTATTATCTGTGTGGCTGTGCTGCACCTTGTGTCTCTTCTTTTGGGCCTTTGACTGATAGGCCGCCAAGAGATTGGTGGGGGCAAGAAAAGAGTAGCAAAATAATTGGCTACCTTTAGCTCTGCCCCCCAGAGGGGATTAGAAGAATGGAGCCAGGGAGAGCTGTGGGCACGTAGAGAAGGGAATTTCAGGCTAGAGGGGAGCCGGGAAAAGAGAAAGCTGAATGTGTAGTGCAGGGAGAAAGAGAACACAAGCCAGGATGGGTGGGATAGCCAGTCCATGCCAGGGGAAGATCCTCAGACCACCAAGGAAAGGAGACAGCCTGTAGAGCCACGGGACACTGACTGTACTCCATACATCTAAGGGAGATCTGCCAGAGAGATTGCGGCCTTTCACTCATCCGCCTCCATCAGGTCTGCAGGAGTAATTATCCAAGAAGAGACTGCATCCAAGAATGACATCTGTTGGATGTCGGATTGGTGAGCGGCGTTTGGCCACCCTTGTGTGTGTTGAAGTTTGCCTACACTTGCTGGGACATTACTGCTGCTAGAGGAGCTACATTTAAAGAAGAGCACAGCATCCCTTCTCTGTCTTTGGGACACTTTGTGAAGATACCTTTGCCTTGTGGTTTACAAATACCTTACAAGTTACTCTACCACAGGCAGACTTTGTTGCAGATTTAGCCACTGGCCAGTGTGTAATTAGCGTCTAAAGTAGTAGTTTGACCTTAGTGATAACCAGAGCTTTTTTTTTTCTCAAAAAATAGGTGCTAGGTACTTTTTCCCACCCATACCTACCTCTGAGCACTGTCCCTTGTCTCCACCCCCTATCCACCTCCTAGTACTGCTCCTTTTAGAGAATGCATTGGCAAGTATCATTTTGTGGTGTTAAGTAATTTGTATGGAATTGGTTCATGATAATAGACCCTCTACAGCAACAACAGACCCTCCAAACAACAATAGAACCTTAGATCTTTCCCAGCAACAATAGACCCTTCTCCGGGAACAAAATACACCCCTAGGAACAAAATACACCACCCACCCCAACAACAATAGATCCCCAACAGCAAAAAAAAAGACCCCTGCTGGCAACAATAGATCCCCGAGCAGTCAGCCTCAATAGACCCCCCCCCACCTCAACAGTGGATTTCCCCCAAACAACATAAGAACACCAGAGCAAAATATCTCCCACCAGCAACAGGTCCCCACAGCAACAATAGAGCCTTCCCAGAAACAACAGATCACCCCAGCAACAATAGATCCATCCCAGCAACAATATACCCTTCCCCCAGGAACAAAATATGCCCGTCAGCAACACTACATCCCTACCAACAACAAAAGACCCCTGCTGGCAACAATAGATCCCCGAGCAGCCAGTCTCAATAGACCCCCCCACCTCAACAGTGGATTCCCCCCCAACAACATAAGAACACCATAGCAAAGGATCTCCCACCAGCAACAGGTCCCCACAGCAACAATAGAGCCTTCCCAGAAACAACAGGCCACTCTTCCATAAAGGCCAGATTTGTGGAGTACAAGACTAATGCCCCGTACACACGGTCGCACATTGATTGGATATTCCGACAACAAAGTCTATGGATTTTTTCCGACGGATGTTGGCTCAAACTTGTCTTGCATACACACGGTCACAAAAAGTTGTCGGAAAATCCGATCGTTCTGAACGTGGTGACATAAAGCACGTACGTCGGGACTATAAACGGGGCAGTAGCCAATAGCTTTAGTCTCTTAATTTATTCTGAGCATGCGAGGCACTTTGTCCGTCGGATTTGTGTACACACGATTGGAATTTCTGACAACAGATTTTGTTGTCGGAAAATTTTATAGCAAGCTCCCAAACTTTGTGTGTCGGAAATTCCGATGGAAAATGTGTGATGGAGCCCACACACGGTCGGAATTTCCAACAACAAGGTCCTATCACACATTTTCCGTCGGAAAATCCGACTGTGTGTACGGGGCATAATAGTTGTCCTGTGGACAGATTCTCCCACCTGAGCTGTGGATCTCTGCAGCTCCTTCAGAGTTACCATGGGCCTCTTGGCTGCTTCTCTGATTAATGTTCTCCTTGCCCAGCCTGTTAGTTTAGGTGGACGGACATGTCTTGGTAGGTTTGCAGTTGTGCCATACTCTTTCCATTTTCGGATGATGGATTGAACAGTGCTCCGTGAGATGTTCAAAGCTTGGGATATTTTTTATAACCTAACCCTGCTTTAAACTTCTCCACAACTGTCTCCCTGACCTGTCTGGTGTGATCCTTGGCCTTTATGATGCTGTTTGTTCTCTAAGGCTCTCTAACAAACCTTTGAGGGTTTCACAGAACAGCTGTATTTATACTAAGATTAAATTACGCACAAATGTACTCTGTTTACTAAATAGGTGACTTCTGAAGACAATTGGTTCCACTAGATTTTAGTTAGCATAGCTCCCAACTGTCCCTGATTTGGAAAAAAGTCCCTCTGCTCCTCTTTCCTCCTCATTTTGATCTGATCTGTATAGTTGTATATAAAATGTCCGGTTGTGTGTATGGGGCATTAGAGGTATCAGAGTAAAGAGGGCTGAATACAAATGCACGCCACACTTTTCTCATATTTATTGTATAATAATTTGAAAACCATTTATCATTTTCCATTCACTTCACATTTGTGCCACTTTGTGTTGGTCTATCACATAAAATCCCAATAAAATGCATTTACGTTTTTGGTTGTAACATGACAAAATGTGGAAAGTTTTCAAGGGGTATGAATACTTTTCCAATGCACTGTACTTCTGTTGACGATCTACTGCCCTTTTTAAGGTTCAATCAATTTAACCAATACTTCTCTGCAAAGCTTACTTCCATTTGTTCTAACAAAGCTTATTCATCTGTTATTTGTGTGCCCGTGTACTGTCGATCCAGTTACAGAGCAGGTCACCATTGGAATTGGTAGGAAAACTAAGGAATGCCTGGCCTTTACCAGGTACCCACACTAGAGAGTTTTTGTTTTTTCCAGGACAATCTCAGGTTGTACCCTTTGGGTGTGCCTTACTGGTGGCAACAGATTTATTTATAGGCAACCAAAGTGAAGTAATACAAGGTAAAAAAGCAATCTGTAAACAAGCAGAGGTCAGGGAAGGTGGTTGTTATGGCGTAACGTGAACAAGAAGCAAATAGACAAATCTAAGACTGGAAGGCAGGTCAATACCATAACCAAAATAGCAATCAGGAAAATACTAAAGCCCACAAGAAATGATGAGGAGCTTTTCTCAGGCTCTGACACTGTGCATTGAACAAAATTTACATTGGCGACCTTTTGAAATGAAAGGCATTCATAATTGAACTTGCACTGCAATTCCCTATTTCTGAGGTGGCACATACATACACCAAGTAATAGCACACCTTAGCCAGGAGAAAGATGCTGGGTGCACATAGCATTTGCGTCTGTTCACGGAAGCTAAGCTATTAAAGACCCTCAACTTCATTAAAGTGCCTAACTCATCCTATCTCCCCTGGTATATAAGGCCAATTAACAACACATTTCGGGATCAAATAAGAGAATTTTCAATTTTCATGACTTTGTTCTGTAAAACTGGCACCTATTTATTAATGACATGCTGAAGAGGTGGTGTGACCACATACAAGAGTGAAACATCAGATTACTCCACATGTACATGGTTGAGTCACAGGGACTCAAATGCTCTCTTTTCACATATCGAATTGGGGATTTTTGGAAGAGCCATGGAAAAACGTAACACCGCCATTTCAATAAGAATTGGCATTCAGCTGAGTTCTCCTTTAAGTACCTATTACCATTTATCTGGGAATCCAGTTGCCATAATTAGTATGCAATCACTTTAAAATGTGGTTAAAAGTCCAGATTATCTATTTGTTTTTCTTTCTGTGGGTGCCTATTTTATACCTAATTAGTAGCACATGGCGATGTTGTTTCTACAAACATTTTTGCTAGTGAGAGTAATCCTGAAATGTATGTGCTAGCTTAACCCTTTGAAGGGCTCATTCACACCAGCTCCATTGGGCTGCGTTAGGCAGCATTGCCCAACACCGTACCAACGCATTGACAAGGCAATGTGCCCTAAGTCCTATAAGTTTAGTTCACACCAGGGGCGTTGCTAGGTCTACAAAAGATCTGGGGCTAGAGCCCATAGCAGCGTAGTAAAGAAAGTCGCTTGGGTGGGCATACACATGTATATACAGTAATATACGTGCGTAAGTGTATATATCCCCAGATAACCCCACACTTACATCAGGGTCCTCAAAGAGCCCCCCCTTACATCAAAGTCCCCAGAGAGCCTCCTCCTTACATCAGAGGCCCCAGAGAGCCTCCCCTTTGCATCAGGGTCCCCAGAGAGCCCCCCACTTACATCAGGATTCCCAGAGAGCCCCTCTTGGTTTTATGTCCCCAGAGAGCCTCCCTCTTAAAATCAGGGTCTTTAGAGAGCCTCCCCCTTGCATCAGGGTCCCCAGAGAGCCCCCCACTTACATCAGGGTCCCCAGAGAGCTTCCCCTCCCCTTGGGGACCCCTGCAGAGACTCGGGGCTATGGGCCCCAGATTCGGGGCTATAGCCCCAAAAGCCACCCCCTAGCGACGCCACTGGTTCACACCAACATGCTGCATAGGTTTATGCTAGAAGTAGTACGGGTTGCATTTTTAAGCAGCCAAGCATGTTGCGACACACTACAAACATACTGCAATGACTGCTGCAGGTTAAATGAACTGTCAAGTTTAATTAAGTTTTATCTTTAAAAAGAAAAAAAAAAAGAAGGGGACCCTGAAGAACCAGCCAGGTGGTGGTGTTGGACAGATTACCAATCGCAATCCTGAGCTGTCACTGCTGGAGGAGGGCAGAGTGCCATAATGGGCAAGTGTACTATGCATATGTAGCAAAGTCCCGGGTCCCTTAAGGCCTTAATGGTGACCTCCAGAGTCAGGGACAGCTGACATCCTTCTGTGTAGAGTGGGTTACGGCATGGTGGGTGTAATGCAAGAAGAAATGGTGGGTGCCAGACACTTTTTGAATGCAAAGAGATTTGTTGTCTCTTGAACAGAACTGGGGGAGAGAGGGTTAGGGCCATGGCACCCTTAGGTAGATGCAATGGTAATTGGCAGACTCTGAGACTTTTATAGGTAGACAGCTATACAGGTGAAGGCCTCCAGCCGGACATCACTTCTGTATAGGTCAGACGCTGTCTCCTATGGCAACAATCTTGTAGCTGTTACTAACGGTAGTTGTATTCAACTATTGGCAACACAAACAGTTCTCCGCTTACCCCACAATCACTCTCTGTGGATCTTCACTCAATGAACTCCCAGTCTCTCTCACTAGACTTCGGATCCAATAGCCACTGGATCCTCTGAGCTCTTCCACTATTAGCACTCAGTATCTTCCTCAAGCGTCACGTCACCCCCACTTCCCTGCTGGGACCCTGGCTTGGCACTCACAGATACTCTTCAAGCGTCACCCCCGCTGACCCGCTAGGTTCCTGGCTTGGCATCTACTCGCTGAAGTTTTCCCACTTCTTCACAGTCCCCGGCTGACGAGAAGTCTGCTCTGGTACTGACTTCAGCTTACTCACAGTGGTCTCCGGTAACAAGGTGGATGGTCCCTTAGTGGCAACAGCTTCCCCTCTACCTCTGACCACAGCTGGTTCGCCGTCTGGCTGAACCACTACTTCTAGTTGGGCTACGAGCCAGTAGTCTCAACCCTACACTGTTTCTCCTGCTCCTGGATAGACCTCAGGCAGCCTAGCAGCCAGGTGTCCCCGGGATAGGCCTCAGGCTTCCGGCCTAGCGCCTGGGGCAGCACAACACACGTCCACCCAGACAGCCTTCCAGGTGGCACACAACCGGATCACCTGACTCCACCCAAATAAATAGGCTCTCCCAGTAGGCCAAGGGACCAAAGAAAATCTCTGCCCATTGGCTGAGACACCCCATCCATTCATGGCTGAGCTTCCAAAGCCCCTGTCTTATCTAATGCCACTAGCATAGTGCCACCTAGGGATGAGCTTCGAGTTCGAGTCGAACTCATGTTCGACTCGAACATTGGCTGTTCGCAAGTTCGCCGAACAGCGAACAATTTGGGGTGTTCGCGGCAAATTCGAATGCAGCGGAACACCCTTTAAAAGTCTATGGGAGAAATCAAAAGTGCTAATTTTAAAGGCTAATATGCAAGTTATTGTCATAAAAAGTGTTTGGGGACCTGGGTCCTGCCCCAGGGGACATGGATCAATGCAAAAAAAAGTTTTAAAAACGGACGTTTTTTCAGGAGCAGTGATTTTAATAATGCTTAAAGTCAAACAATAAAAGTGTAATATCCCTTTAAATTTCGTACCTGGGGGGTGTCTATAGTATGCCTGTAAAGGGGCGCATGTTTCCTGTGTTTAGAACAGTCTGACAGCAAAATGACATTTTGAAGGAAAAAACTCATTTAAAACTACCCGCGGCTATTGCATTGCCGACAATACACATAGAAGTTCATTGATAAAAACGGCATGGGAATTCCCCAAAGGGGAACCCCGAACCAAAATTAAAAAAAAAAAATGACGTGGGAGTCCCCCTAAATTCCATACCAGGCCCTTCAGGGGGCTTCCAGATTCCGATAAGCCCCCCGCCCGCAGACCCCCACAACCACCGGCCAGGGTTGTGGGGATGAGGCCCTTGTCCTCATCAACATGGGGACAAGGTGTTTTGGGGGGCTACCCCAAAGCACCCTCCCAATGTTGAGGGCATGTGGCCTGGTACGGTTCAGGAGGGGGGGGCCGTTCATGCTCCTGAAAAAACGTCCGTTTTTAAAACTTTTTTTTGCATTGATCCATGTCCCCTGGGGCAGGACCCAGGTCCCCAAACACTTTTTATGACAATAACTTGCATATTAGCCTTTAAAATTAGCACTTTTGATTATTCATGTTCGTGTCCCGTGTAGACTTTAACGGTGTTCGCGTGTTCAAACGAACTTTTTTCCTGTTCGCATGTTCTGGTGCGAACCGAACAGGGGGGTGTTCGGCTCAACCCTAGTGCCACCTAGTGACAGAAGAGAAAGGGTGCAACAAGTCCAGATTTAGAGAGGAATCAATTGATCTCCTAACTATTGGCCAAGGCACTATTGTCTGGCAACTAAATTTGATAGCAACCCTGCCTAAACATCAGGTTGCTACACATACTTAAACATTATGGTAAAAGTTCACAGCAACATTTAATTCCATTTTAAAGTGAATTTACAAGATTTTGAAAGGTGCGATTTGCCGCAATTGCCACGCGATCCTGTCGTGCAAGAATTGCAGCAGAATCGCATTGCATTTGGGATGCCATTAAGGGATAATGCCAATCAAACCAGCGCTGCATATTGTGCTGCAATTGCCACGTGATCCCAAATTGGGAAGTGTGAATGGAGCCAAGGGGAACTGCATTCTGCCCCTTTGTTTACGTGTGTTGCAGGGCAAGAAATTAACCGACCTGCAGCTGATTGGACTCTATTACAGCATGAAGGGAAAGTTTGGATAGAGATGAGTTTTATGTCTCTTTCGCATAAGTGGTAAAGCTTACCGCCATCTGAAAGCGGTCCATGGTGGGTCCTCCTATAGGGTGGGATACGTTATTTTGTTAACTTTTTTTGCCGAATGGCAATTTTATATTGTGGGACCACACCGCAACTGCGAGCCAAGCGTTCCACTTGCATTGTGAAGCAGCCACATTAAACTCAATGGGCAAATGTGACACCCGGTGCTGCCTGTCAAACTCTGCAGCCTGAGTTAAAAATGCTGTGAAGCAAAGCATCGCGGCCATAGCATGTGTACCACCCTGCCCTGTCTGGCTGTCCAGCAACTGGAGGGGGCCATAAACCATCAAGTCCTTTCTTGTATTAGGAGAGGTGTGGACTCTAGAGAGAGAGATATCATTTTGCCCCTGTACAAATCATTAGTAAGACCTCATCTGCAATATGCAGTTCAGTTTTGGGCACCAGTTCACAAAAAAGGATATCCGGGAACTGGAGAAAGTGCAGAGAAGGGCAACCAAACTGATAAGAGGCATGGAGGAGCTCAGCTATGAGGAAAGATTAGAGGAACTGAATCTATTCTCTCTTGAGAAGAGGAGATTAAGGAGGGATATGATCACCATGTATAAATATATAAGGGGTCCATATAGTGAACTTGGTGTTGCTATTCACTTTACGGTCAACAACGAGGACAAGGGGGCACTCTTTACATCTAAAGGAAAAGAGATTTCATCTCCAAATATGGAAAGGTTTCTTCACAGTAAGAGCTGTAAAAATGTGGAATAGACTCCCGCCAGAGGTGGTTCTGGCTAGCTCAGTAGATTGCTTTAAGAAAGGCCTGGATTATTTCCTAAATGTACCCAATATAACTGGGTACTAACATTTATAGGTAAAGTTGATCCAGGGAAAATCCGATTGCCTCTCTGGGATCAGGAAGGAATTTTTTCCCCTGCTGTAGCAAAATGGATCAAGCTTTTCTGGCGGGGGGGGGGTTTCACCTTACTCTGGATCAACTGTGGGTATAGGATTGGGTATATGGGATCGTATGATATTATTTATTTAATTTTTTTTTTTTTTTTTTTTATGGTTGAACTAGATGGACTTGTGTCTTTTTTCAACCTGACTAACTATGTAACTATAAACCCATTGCTTAGTGATCTATTTTGACCGCCCCCGGCCACTAGGAAGGATACGCAAGCTCATCTCTAGTAAACAACAAACATTTGTTTTGCAAAGCTTTATTGATCAAAGTGCCTGTTCTTTATGCCCGTGTGAACCAGTGTTCATTTCGTAGACTAAAACATTTTAGTCGACTAACTTAATACCATTTTAGTCGACTAAAATACAACTACAACAATTGAGATGACTAAAATACCACTAAAAACTAAAATGGCATTTTAGTCAAAAGACTAAAATGGGACTAAAACTAAAATCCCCTTCCAACGATCGCATCGTGTGTAGGAGGCTTAAGTGAAAAAATAAAAATAAAATCCTGCATTACGTTTTGGTTTACTGGCTGTCTCATACACAGATGGTCACCAGACCATCAAAATCAAACAGAATGTTTGTGAAACCAGATCATAAAAATATAGAGCAATAAGCACATAAAATTGTGAAAAGTTCCATGAAAAACATACTTTCAGGTAAATGTTGCACCAATAGTTCAACAGAAGTACTTACTGGAAGTGCGTGGCTAATCTCCCTGGAAAGCCTGCAAGCTCTTGCTCCTAAGGTCACTCATTACTCATGCACTTTTTCCCAAATGACATCATATAATATCTTCCCGATTATTAACCACAATTAAGTCTCTGTAGATAAGGTTTGTTTTTTTTTTGTTTTTTTGTTTTCCATTTCACTATGATCAATGATATATGTGAGAAGCAGAAAAACTGCTTGGTTGACATCTGTGATCCCCTAAATGGGGTATTTCCTACCTCTCATTTCCTTCTTTGGCTTGTAGTTGAACCTCTTGTCCTCCGCGCCGTCCTTCTTAATGGTTAATTTGCTTAATTCATGGCTGATTGGTGAATTCTTTAAGTCAATAATTGCCTGGAAGCATTCCTTTAAAATATAAAAGAGCAGTTTACTACTTTAGACTAGACACATTAATCACACACTCATTCACTACCCTAAGAGGTTCTTAAAGGGAATACGTTACATCGTTTTTGCAAGTTTCTTTTTTTTCTTTTTTATGTGGTCAGTTTAATGTAAATAATCTTGTAAGTAAAAGTCTTTCTGCTTATAATCTTTAGTCACATATGTCTATTAGGGCAGCCATGTTTGCTCTTTACTTTAAGATCGGTGATGTGCTCAGGCGGCTTCGTGCATGAGTCCAAACCCACCTGAGCTATCCCAATTGTAAGCTATCAAAGCTGACAACCAATCATAGGCGGTGGAGTAATTTCTCGCCCCAGAGCCGCATGTAAACACGCCCCCTTTGAATACATGCGTCTGCGAGGCGGGAAATGCCACCACTGCCTATAATTCATCATGGATCACTTTTCAGAGGTGTAAAAAAAATGCCACCACCAGTGTGAAAATCAACAAGGATGGTTGTTGCTCTGTCCAACTCCAACTCCAACTAATACCAATGATGGGGCACTATTCCTCCCTCTGATACCAATGATGGGGCACTATTCCTCCCACTGATACCAATGCTGGGGCACTATTCCTCCAACTAATACCAATGATGGGGCACTATTCCTCCCACAGATACCAATGACGGGGCACTATTCCTCCAACTAATACCAATGATGGGGCACTATTCCTCCAACTAATACCAATGATGGGGCACTAGTACTCATTCTACTGACTACAGGCATTAATACTAATGATGGGGCACTATTTCCCCAACTAATACCAATGCTGGGGCACTATTCCTCCCACAGATACCAATGATGGGGCACTATTCCTCCAACTAATACCAATGATGGGGCACTTTTCCTCTCACTAATACCAATGATGGGTCACTTTTCCTCTCACTAATACCAATGACGGGGCACTATTTCTCCAACTAATACCAATGATGGGGCACTATTCCTCCTTCTACTGACTACAGGCACTAATACTAATAATGGGGCACTATTCCTCCAATTAATACCAATGATGGGGCACTATTCCTCCAACTAATACCAATGATGGGGCACTATTCCTCCAACTAATACCAATGATGGGGCACTATTCCTCTCATTAATACCAAGGATGGGGCACTTTTCCTCTCGCTAATACTAATGATGGGGCACTATTCCTCCAACTAATACCAATGATGGGGCACTATTCATCTCATTAATACCAGTGATGGGGCACTATTCGTCTCATTGATACCAATGATGGAGCACTATTCCTCTCATTAATGCTAATGATGGGGCACTATTCGTCTCATTAATCCCAATGATGGGGCACTATTCCTCCAACTAATGCAAATGATGGGGCACTATTCCCAGGGCCGTCTTTAAGGCAGGGCAAAAGGGGCAGCTGCCCTGGGCCCTGCATTGTTGTGGGGCCCAAAGCAGCTGCCTCATATTTGCCAACTATCCTGGTTTAAATTCCCTTGTCTCTTGAAGTTTTAGTCCTGTGCTGTGTCCTGATATCTCAGTGTGAAATGCTGCTACTAATGCTGCCCAGCTCTGCCCTATTGTGTACGGATGACTTACCTGCAGACCCTGTGTTTACATGTAAATAACCGGCATTCATATGTAAATAGCTGCTGCATTTATATGTAAATAGCAGCTTCCAGCAGCATTGATATGTAAAAAAAGGTGGCATTCTTATGTATATGCCCCCCTGAGGTCATATCCACCATCACCTATACTGAATGCTGCCCACTGGGGAGGGACATGCTTGAAAGTCCTGCCTGCAACTGTGGTCATTAAGCCTTACCATCAGCCTGTTCTGCAAAGGTAAGCAAATTGGTGGTGGGGAGAGAGTAGTGTGGGATGTGCAGAGGTTGTCAGAGAAGGAATTACAGTTTGGGGTGGACAGGTGAGCAAGGAGGGGATGTATGGAGGTAAGGAAGGTGGGTGCAAAGATGAGCAGAGGAGGCAGGTAGAGTTAGGGGGGGGGGGGAGTGGAGAGGATGGGGAAGGTTTGGGGGTGCAGAGGCACTGCTGTGTATCTGCTAAAGGGCAACGCATTTCTGTGGTGTCAGGAAAGCGATTTTGCATGTGTTCCCAACACACCCATGTGAATGCAGGCTACATGTCTCAGTTACAGTGGTGGTCAGTGTAAATCTTCTCATTACATTGGGGTTTGGTGTAGAATCCTTTCATTAACACTAGTGACCAGTGTGAATGCTCCCCTTACATTAGTGGTCAGTAGGGATGAGCCGAACACCCCCCGGTTCGGTTTGCACCAGAACCTGGGAACGGACCGAAAATTCGCATGAACGTTAGAACCCCATTGACGTCTATGGGACTTGAACGTTCAAAATCAAAAGTGCTCATTTAAAAGGCTAATTTGCATGGTATTGTCCTAAAAAAGGTTTGGGGACCCAGGTCCTACCCCAGGGGACTTGTATCAATGCAAAAAAAACTTTTAAAAACGGCCGTTTTTTCGGGAGCAGTGATTTTAATGATGCTTAAAGTAAAAAAAAAAAAAAAGTGAAATATTCCTTTAAATATCGTACCTGGGGTGTGTCTATAGTATGCCTGTAAAGTAGCGTGTGTTTCCCGTGTTTAGAACAGTCCCTGCACAAAATGTCATTTTTAAAGGAAAAAATCTCATTTAAAACTGCTTGCGGGTTTAATGTAATGTCGGGTCCTGGCAATATGGATGAAAATCAGTGAGACAAATGGCATGGGTACCCCCCAGACCATTACCAGGCCCTTTGGGTCTTGTATGGATATTAAGGGGAACCCCGCACCCAAATTAAAATAAGGAAAGGTGTGGGGCCACCAGGCCCTATATACTCTGAACAGCAGTATACAGGCGGTGCAAACAAGACAGGGACTGTAGGTTTGTTGTTAAGTAGAATCTGTTTGTAATTTTTAACGGGTACATTTTTAACGTGTTTGGCGCCAGCCAAAAAATCTTTTTTAAGCTTTTTGTAAAACATGGGGAAGGGTTATCACCCCTGTGACATTTGTTTTGCTGTCTTTCCTCCTCTTCAGAAGATTTCACCTCACTTTTTGTCCCAATGACAAATGTTTTTTGAAAATGTGGGTTTTTTTGTGGAACAAGGATTGGAAAGCATCAGTGGAAAGGAGAAATGTTTTTCCCATATTAACTCTTACAGGAGAGAATTTCCCTTCCTAGGGGTAAATTTCATCTCACGTCCTGTTGTCTCCTTCTGTTTGCAAGTAGGAGTCGTTTGTAAGTTAGATGTTTGAAAGTAGGGGCCTGCCCTATATACTCAGCAGAAATTTGGGCCTTAGGTGTTGTTGTGGCCACAACACTGTAAGCCCTCACAGGGCCCTGCTGTGAAATATTAGATCAAGAATTGTAATTACATGCCCCTGTTGAACAAGGGCAGAAAAATTGGGCCTTTGGTGGTGGTGGTGCCACAACATTGTAAGTCCTCACTCGCTCTTGGTGGGCGCAGAAATGGGCCCTGCTGTGAAATATTAGATCAAGAATTGTAATTACATGCCCCTGTTGAACAGGGGCTGAAAAATTAGGCCTTAGGCACTGGTGCTGGTGCCACAACACTGCAACCCCTCACAGATACTCTAGTTGGAACGCAGAAATGAGCCCTGCTGCAAAGTATTGCATCAAAAATTGTAATAACACACCCCTGTTAAACAGGGGCTGAAAAATTGGGCCTTAGGCACTGGTGCTGGTGCCACAACACTGCAACCCCTCACAGATACTCTAGTTGGAACGCAGAAATGAGCCCTGCTGCAAAGTATTGCATCAAAAATTGTAATTACAGGCCCCTGTTTAACAGGGGCTGAAAAATTGGGCCTTAGGCACTGGTGCTGGTGCCACAACACTGCAACCCCTCACAGATACTCTAGTTGTAACGCAGAAACGAGCCCTGCTGCAAAGTATTGCATCAAAAATTGTAATTACACGCCCCTGTTAAACAGGGGCTGAAAAATTGGGCCTTAGGCACTGGTGGTGGCGCCCAGAACCAAAAATGTTCTTACAAGCTATCAGCGTGATGATTGAGGAGGAAGAGGATAATTACTCAGGGATAGTCACTCAGCATCAGCATAGGCAGTCTTTGAAGGGATCTGAGATTTCAAAAAAAATTATTCGGTTACATCAGCATCAGGTGCTTGGTAGCTGGTGGTGATCCAAGACTGATTCATTTTTATGAAGGTCAGTCGATCGACTGAGTCGGTGGACAGACGCACCCTGTGATCGGTTACAAAGCCTCCAGCAGCACTGAATGTGCGTTCCGAAAGAACGCTGGATGCAGGACAGGCCAGTAGCTCAATTGCATACTGTGCAAGCTCTGGCCAGTGATCCATCCTCATGACCCAGTAACCCAGAGGATTTTCGGTGGGAAAGGTGTCCAAGTCAGATCTTGCCCCTAGGTATTCCTGCACCATGTAAAACAGACGCTGGCGATGGTTGCTGGAACCGATCATACCTTGGGGCTGCGGACCAAAAAATTGTCTGAACGCATCGGTCAGACGGCCACCTTCTCCACCGCTCCTTCTTTGACTGACCGAAGCCTCAGCAACACATTGTCCAGAAACAGGAGTTTGTAACCTCCCAGTCTCTGGGAACGCGTTGCACAGACCTTTCTGCAAGGCCTCCCAAAGATGTTTCATGCTCTGCTCCCTCTGCGATGGCAAGATAAGGTCTGCAACCTTACCCTTGTAACGTGGATCAAGGAGGGTTGCCAGCCAGTATTGGTCCTTCTCCTTGATACCACGAATACGAGGATCCTTACGCAGGCTTTGCGGGATCAGGGAGGCCATGCAGCGTAGGTTTGTTGAGGCATTCGGTCCAGAGTCCTCTGGGTCACTAAGGACAACATGGTCCGCAGCCACCTTCTCCCAGCCACGTACAAGTCCATGTGTTTCTTGGGACTGATCCCTTAAAGACTGCTGCTGATGCTGAGTGCCAGGCTCCACCTCCATACTGACACAATCTTCCTCCTCCTCCTCCTCCTCCTCTTCCTGTGTGATCGGCGGGCACGCAGGAACACTGTCTGGATAAAGGGGGCCTTGAGAGCTAAGGAAGTCCTCCTCTTCCTGCCTCTGTTCTGCCTCAAGTGCCCTGTCCATTATTCCACGCAGCGTGTGCTCCAACAGGTGGACAAGGGGGACAGTGTCACTGATGCATGCACTGTCACTGCTCACCATCCTCGTGGCCTCCTCAAATGGTGACAGGACAGTGCATGCATCCCTGATCATGGCCCACTGGCGTGGGGAAAAAAAAACCAAGCTCCCCTGACCCTGTCCTGGTGCCATAGTCGCACAGGTACTCATTGATGGCCCTCTGCTGCGTGTGCAGCCGCTGCAGCATGGCCAACGTTGAGTTCCACCTGGTGGGCATGTCACAGATTAGGCGGTTCTTGGGCAGGTTAAACTCCTTTTGGAGGTCCGTCAGCCGAGCACTGGCATTATATGACCGGCAGAAATGCACACAGACTTTCCTGGCCTGCCTCAGGACATCCTGTAAGCCTGGGTACCTGCCCAAGAACCGCTGCACCACCAAGTTAAGGACGTGAGCCAAACAGGGCACATGGGTCATTTGTCCCTGTTGGAGGGCAGAGAGGAGGTTGGTGCCATTGTCACAAACCACCATTCCTGCCTTAAGTTGGCGTGGCGTCAACCACCTCTGAACCTGCCCCTGCAGAGCTGACAGAACCTCTGCCCCAGTGTGGCTCCTGTCCCCCAAGCACACCAGCTCAAGCACCGCATGGCATCTTTTGGCCTGCGTACTTGCGTAGCCCCTTGAACGGCTACGGAGCACCGCTGGTTCCGAGGACAAAGCACAGGAAGAGGCCATGGAGGAAGAAGAAGAGGAGGGGGTGGAGGAGAGAGGTGTGTCACAATCATTAGCATTTTGGAGGCGTGGTGGCGGAACAACCTCCAACACTACTGCACCTTGTCCTGCATCCTTCCCAGCTGCCAGCAGAGTCACCCAATGCGCCGTGAAACTTAGGTAACGTCCCTGTCCATGCCTGCTGGACCATGAGTCAGCGGTAATATGCACCTTACCGCTGACCGCCCTGTCCAGCGAGGCATGGACATTGCCTTCCACATGCCGGTAGAGAGCCGGAATCGCCTTCCGTGAGAAAAAGTGGCGTTTGGGTACCTGCCACTGAGGAACCGCACATTCCACAAACTCACGGAAGGGGGCAGAGTCTACCAACTGAAAATGCAGCAGTTGAAGTGCTAGCAATTTTGCCAAGCTAGCATTCAACCGCTGGGCATGTGGATGGCTGGGAGCAAACTTCTTTCGGCGGGGCGGCAGCTGGGGCGGGGAAATTTGCCTGGTACAATCTGACGTCGGTGTACCAAAAGCAGATTGCCCACAAGTACTTGGCTGTGACACACCTAATTCTACACCTTCATTCCTCTCAGTGCAGGTCTCAGAGAGAACTGAAGGTATAGTGGGGTTGGAGATCTCAGCTGATGAGGAGCAAGGAGTGGTCCTCTTTGTTCTTTGGTGTGGGTCTTTTAGATACGCTTGCCAACGAACTGCATGGCAGGTCAACATATGTCTGGTCAAGCATGTGGTACCCAAGCGGGAGATGTTTTGGCCACGCGAGATACGCTTGAGACATATGTTGCAAATAGCAGCGGTGCGATCTGATGCACTCGTCTCAAAAAAGGCCCACACCAAAGAACTTTTTGAATAACGCGCAGAGACTGCAGCGCCCTGCACATGTGGAGCTTTGGGGTGTGATGCAGTCAAGGTGCTGCCCTTAGGCTGGCCCCTGGAGGGCATCCTGCCTCGTTGGTGATGTGCCGCCTCCTCCTCCTCCTCTCTCCTATCAGGCACCCACGTTGAGTCAGTGACCTCATCATCCCCTCCCTCCTCATCACTGGAGCAAACCTGGCAGTATGCTGCAGCAGGGGGAGCATGACTGCCAGATTGCTGTCCTTCTTGGGCACCCCCTCTGTCCGTGCTCACGTTACTGCCTTCATCGAGCTCAGTATCATCATCAGAGCCTTCCAAACGCTGGGCATCCTCCTGGAGCATGTACCCAACACTGTGGTCAAACAGTTCGAGGGACTCCTCAGGAGGACATGGTGGGGCTAGGGAAGGAGTCACTGATGACATTGAGCCAAGGGAAGAGGCCGCTGCTTTGCCAGACAAAGTACCCTGGGCATGGGTGAGAGAGGATGAGGAGGATGAGGACGGCTTGGTCATCCACTCGACCAAGTCTTCTGCATGTTGCGTCTCAACACGGCCAGCTGCCGAAAAAAAGGCCAAGCATGTCCCACGGCCACGTGCTGATGAGGATGCACCGTCTCCACGACCAGCACTAGACACAGAGCCTGCTTGCCCTCTCTTATTGGCTTGTGACTGTCTGCCTCTCCTTCTTGGCCTTCCAGACATACTAATGGCCTGTAGCTGCACTAAGCTGGGATATATATATATATATATATATATATATATATATATATATATATGTACTGATACTGCAGCTAGCAAAATCAACTGCCTGCCTGTAGTATGAGAACACCACCAACCTTCTACAGGTAGCTTTAGCTGAACACTGTGCAGAGCTCGCAAAAAAATAACTTGTAGGTTTAGCTGAACACTGTGAGGAGGACGCACCACACTAACTTGTAGTTTTAGCTTAACACTGTGAGCAGGACGCACCCCACTAACTTGTAGTTTTAGCTGTACACTGTGAGCAGGACGCACTGCACTAACTTGTAGGTTTAGCTGAACACTGTGAGGTGGACGCACCACACTAACTTGTAGTTTTAGCTGAACACTGTGAGCAGGACGCACAGCACTAACTTGTAGTTTTAGCTGTACACTGTGAGCAGGACGCACTGCACTAACTGTAAATAGTCTAGCTGCCTGACTGTGGTACTAATAGGATCAAAAGAACACCAGTAATTTTCTTCAGGTAGCTGTAAATACTGTAACAAGACAAGCCTGCCTGTCAGTAAGAAGATAACAGGAACGGATCTAGCTAAACTGAATACAGTGTATATATATATATGCAACACCTGGGATGCATATATATACACAATACTCTGTAAGTGCAGCTAACTGACTGACTGTTCTGCCTAATCTATCTAACTCAAATCAAATGACACTGTCTGTCTGTCTCTCTCTCTATCTATGAACTCCGGAACACACACTACACGGGGCCGCCGTGCAGGCGGCCTTATATAGTGTGGGGCGTGTGCTAAATCCCCTGAGCCATAATTGGCCAAAGCCTCCTTGGCTTTGGCCAATTACGGCTCTATGTTCAGACGGCGCTGTGATTGGCCAAGCATGCGGGTCATAGTGCATGCTTGGCCAATCATCAGCCAGCAATGCACTGCGATGCCGCTGTGAATTATGGGCCGTGACGCGCCACACGAATTTGGCGCGAACGGCCCATATCGTTCGCAATTCGGCGAACGGGCGAACAGACGATGTTCGAGTCGAACATGGGTTCGACTCGAACACGAAGCTCATCCCTAGTGGTCAGTGTAAATCCCTCCTTATATTGGTGGTTACTGTGAAAGCTTCTATTACATTGGTGGCCAGTGTTGAAACTCCTCTTTATATTGGTAGTCAGTAAAAAAACCCCCAGCATTGTCATTGATCACACTCTCCCCCCCCCCCGCCCCCCAGCACTGCTACTGATCCCCGGAGTTCTACGATCCCTTGGAGTTTTCTGTCTATTGATGGGTCCGTTCACCACCCCAGTTCACAGTGTGCAGGCAGTGAGGAGATGATGTGCTGTAACCTTTAGCAACCGATCAGTGAGCAGTATTACTGTACAGTAATCTCTAGCAACCAATCAACAAGCAGAAATCATGTGTTGTAACCTCTAGCAACTAATCAGTGAGCTGTAATGTGTGCTGTAACTTCTAGTAAGCGGTAATGATAAACTGTAACCTCTGGCAACCAATCGCAATTGCTCCCTGATCTGATACAGTAAACTGATTTTGAGTCCAGTTGCCATTTATTGTATGTCTCAGAGCAAGACGGCCCTGACTATTCCTCTCATTAATACCAATGATGGGGCACTATTCCTCCTTCTACTGACTACAGGCACTAATTCCTTTATTTCCGCTGACACTGGGGCATTTTTTACTCCCACTGACCACTCAGGCTCCCCTCCCCCCAAATCCCAAAGGATAGTAAACTGGCCCTTTGTTTAGAAAGCTTGGAGAACCCTGCTCTAAGCTAACAGACTGAATGGAGACTACACTGTCCACTGTTAACTCTTTACAGTGAGGATCGGAAGTTCAGGGAAGCTGTACTGAGAGAGCAGGAGCCAGGAACATTGAAAGTTGTAAACTGCAAGTGCTGGAGTATGTAACAAAAAGTGTACTGGGGAATGTTTGGTGTTAAGCTAAAAAATGACGAGGGTTTAACTGCCTATAGATGGCTCTACCTTTGTTCCTGCCAATGGACTATGCCAGCCAGAGTTTGGCCGCAGCAATCCCTATGAACAGGGCACCTGTTAGATCCGCTCTTATTTGATGAGCAGCGTGTAGCTTGCTCTTTAAAAGGGCAAAACTGAGCAGACTCCCTGTCTCCAAATGTACTTGTCTGCAGCCCGAATGAGAAGATTGCAGCCAGTTTCTTTGGGAAGAAAAAGAAGCACATACAATAGACAATATTCATCAACTGAATACAGGGCAAAAACAGCGCCGGGTTATCATTCAGGCAATGTTGCCAAAGCCTTTTCTCTAAGACGTCTACCTACACATGTCCAACAAAAGGACTCTCCGGGGTTTTATTGAAGAAATGAAATGATGTCTTTACGAAGTTGTTGCGCCGTTATCTCCCTAATTAGGAGCGCAATACAATGCGACCTTGTGTTCCGCTGATTTTATGCGCCTAGAAGGCCAGACACGGCTCATATACCGTTCAAATGCAAAACCAGAGGTACTGTTCACCTGTCTGCAACTGTTAAATACAAGGAGGCGAGATGGACCCAGGAGATCTGCTCCGAGGGCCGCGGAGGGAAGGAAGCGACAGAACGTCTTTATCTGACATTCAAGGAGCTATTTATTTATTTCAACCTAATGAATCTTATTTTCGGAGAAGGCTTTTCATACGCAGCCCGCTTTGTGTTTCTCTTCCTTTTAGTTGACTTTACCTTTTTCTTTAAAGCTGAACTCTGGGCTAAACTTTCGTTAAAAAAAAAATATATTTCTAAATAGCTACATAGGACTTAAAGTGGTTGTAAACGCCTTCACAACACACTTTTTGCTACAGGTAAGCCTATAATAAGGCTTACTTGTAGCTACCCCGGATATCCTATAAACCTGAATGGTTTAGGAGATATCCCCTGTATTTGCATGTGCCGACGTCATCATGCGCACTGAAGCAAACTGAAGCAATGGTACGTACGTGCCGTTGCTTCAGTGAGTGTGCCGTCACCGGCGGCTCCCGCGCGCATGCGCGGCAGTGACGTCATCGCAGCTCTGGCCAATCACAGCGCAAGAGCCCGCGATACCCGGAAATAACTCCGGGAGAGATGTCGGCCGCCGGAGCGGTGTACGAGGACGTCTGCGGGGGCTTCGATCTCAGGTAAGTAATTCATAATGAGCTAGTATGCTATGCATACTACCCTGTTTCCCCGAAAATAAGACCTAGCGTGATTGTCAGTGATGGCTGCAACATAAACCCTAACCTGTTTCCCCGAAAATAAGCCCTACCCTGAAAATAAGATCTACAAGGACTTTAACTAGGGCTTATTTGGGGGGTAGGGCTTATATTGCAGCCATCACCGACAATCACACTAGGTCTTAATTTCGGGGAAACAGGGTAGCTCATTATGCCTTTGTCTTGCAGGTTTTTTGTGTCCTAGGGCAGTGATGGCGAACCTTGGCACCCCAGATGTTTTGGAACTACATTTCCCATGATACTCAACTACAGTGCACATTGCATGAGCATCATGGGAAATGTAGTTCCAAAACATCTGGGGTGCCAAGGTTCACCATCACTGTCCTTGGGTTTACAATCACTTTAAAGGAGAAGTACAGCCAAAGCTCGTTTGGTTGTACCTTCTCCTGTGGATCATAGGAGTGCAGATCGCTCTGCACCCCTGAGACCCATTTTCAGCAGCCAGCAGGCTGAAGCCCGCTGTTGGCTGACATCACAGAGCCAGTCCAGGCACGGGAAGGATCGCTGATGCAGGAGACAAAAACGACTGACCACACTCCAAAAGTAAGGAAAATTGCTAAATTGCTTTATTGGTATAAAAACAACCAACGTGAAAAACCATTGAGGTTACAGCATCATGACAGCACAGAGAGGAGCTACCATGTGGACGGGATCCGCACCGAATGCCTGGACCCGGCAGCTGGCTCAGCCTTTCAGCGAGCCGCTGAGAACGTGAGCCAGCCACTCCCACCCCCTCCACAGCCCAGCATCCAGTGAGTGAGGGGGGCGAGCAGAGAGCGGTGACTGACATTCACCAGTTCTCTGCTTAGGGAGCCCTGAGAACCAAGCGATCACCAGTGTTTGATCGCTCGGTTCTCAGTGTTAGAGCTGGCGGAGGACAGGTGCAGCATGGTTGAAGTATGATTCAAAAAAAAAAAAAATCCCATACATCTCCTTTTAATCTACTTTTGTGTGCATCATGCCTTTGCAACCCCAGATAAAACCTTGCGGTAGTAGCAGTGACATCATCTCTGTGCTGCACATAGCCAAGTGCAGAGAGCAGAACTGTGGAAGGGACCCAGCAGGCTCCACCCATTACATAAAACTACAGGAGGGGGCGGAGACAAGACCAGTTCCCTTGCACAAGGAGAGAGAGCAGCAGTGACCGGTCTTTATTACACAATGTTTCTGAAAGGTTCACACTGGATTACTGCACAGATCTGGAAGAAATATAAAAAGCACATCAAGAGTCAAGGAAGAATACATGACTTTTGTGTTTGGAAAATATTTGCTTATCCTGGATTTCAGCTTTGAATAATCTTTAGCCATATTTTTTGGCTGAGTAGGGAACAGTTAGAACACCTGCAAAGATTTTTTTTTTATGTCAATACAACCAATTAACCTACAATCATGTCTTTGGAGTGTGGGAGGAAACTGGAGTACACTGAAGAAATTCATCCAAGCAAAGGGACAGATGCAAATCTCGTGCAGACAGTGTTCTGGCTAAGATTCAAATAGAGGACCCCAGTGCTGCACTGCTCTGCCCACCCACCTTTATTTTGCTTCCTCATCGCTCTGTTTAATGGAGAAAGTATAGAAGAGTATATGACCAGGGCTTTAGTTCAGCGGTAATGCGGGGGGAGATGTGGGGGATCACAGTCCTGGCACCTCCAGCACTGGATGTCTGTAATGGCAAGGTGTGCTGGGGTGTGAGGGTCTAATAATGCTGACGGTCCAGTGACGGGTCTATTGTTCCTGGAGGGGATCTATTTTTACGTGGCGGTCTGTTGTTGCTGGGGAGGTCTGTTGTTGCTGGTGGGGATCTAATGTTTCTGGGGAGTCAATTGTAGCTGGAAGAGATCTACTGTTGAGGGAGGGAGTCTGTTGTTGCTGGCTGTTGGAGAGTCTATTGGTGCTGGCTGCTGGGAGATCTGTTGTTGCTTGTGGAGTGGTATTTTGTTGTTGAAGTCCATGTTTGCTGGAGGGGGGTCTATTATTCTGTGTGAATCTATTGTAGCTGTTGGGGAACTACAGTATTTCACTACTTTTCTTGTTAATAACAAATTCCATTCAAAATACTTAGCACCACAAAATGATACTTGGTTCTGTATTCTCTAAAAGAGGCTACTGGGAGGCGGGTAGGGGGTGGAACAAAAGAACGGTGCTCATAGGTGGGTAGGGGGTGGAGCCAAAGAACGTTCTCATAGGTGGGTAGGGGGTGGAACCAAAGAACGGTTCTCAGAGGTGGGTATGGGGTGAAACCAAAGAACCTTTCTCAGAGGTGGGTAGGGGGTGGAACCAAAGAACGGTTCTCAGAGGTGGGTAGGGGGTGGAACCAAAGAATGGTTCTAAGAGGTAGGTAGGTGGTGGAACCACAGAACGGTTCTCAGAGGTGGGTAGGGGGTGGAACCAAAGAATGGTTCTCAGAGGTAGGTAGGTGGTGGAACCAAAAAACGGTTCTCAGAGGTGGGTAGGGGGTGGAACCAAATAACAGTTCTCAGAGGTGGGTAGGGGGTGGAACCAAAGAACGGTGCTCAGAGGTGGGTAGGGGGTGGAAGCAAAGAACGGTTCTCAGAGGTGGGTAGGGGGTGGAACCACAGAACGGTTCTCAGAGGTGGGTAGGGGGTGGAACCAAAGAACGGTTCTCAGAGGTGGGTAGGGGGTGGAACCAAAAAACCTTTCTCAGAGGTGGGTAGGGGGTGGAACCAAAGAACGGTTCTCAGAGGTGGGTAGCGTGTGGAACCACAGAACGGTTCTCAGAGGTGGGTAGGGAGTGGAACCAAAGAACGGTTCTCAGAGGTGGGTAGGGGGTGGAACCAAAGAACGGTTCTCAGAGGTGGGTATGGGGTGGAACCAAAGAACCTTTCTCAGAGGTGGGTAGGGGGTGGAACCAAAGAACGGTTCTCAGAGGTGGGTAGCGGGTGGAACCACAGAACGGTTCTCAGAGGTGGGTAGAGGGTGGAACCAAAGAATGGTTCTCAGAGGTAGGTAGGTGGTGGAACCAAAGAACAGTTCTCAGAGGTGGGTAGGGGGTTGAACCAAAGAACGGTTCTCAGAGGTGGGTAGGGGGTGGAACCAAAGAACGGATCTCAGAGATGGGTAGGGGGTGGAACCAAAGAACTGTGCTCAGAGGTGGGTAGGAGACAAGGGGTGATTCAGAAGGGGAGAGTTCTTGCACCTATTTTCTGATAAAAAAAAACCCTGTATATGACTTACTAACCATCTTCTCATGTGACAACATTTATTCTTGTTGATTGATCCAGCACTGTTATATAGAGGCAGGGGGACCGTTTTCAGCCCTGTGTAAGCTCTGACTGTGAGGAGAAGAGACAGCTGTGTGTAAGAAGAAGAGACCACCTTGTGTGTGAGGAGAAGAGACCGCCTTGTATGTGGGGAGAAGAGACAATCCTATGTGTGAGGAGAAGAGACTGACCTGTATGTGAGGAGAAGAGACTGACCTGTGTGTCAGGAGAAGAGACCGACCTGTGTTTGAGGAGAAGAGACCGCCCTATGTGTGAGGAGAAGAGACCGCCCTATGTGTGAGAAGAAGAGACCGACCTGTGTGTGAGGAGAAGAGACCTCTCTGTGTGTGAGGAGAAGAGACCGCTCTGTGTGTGAGGAGAATAGACCGTCGTGTGTGAGGAGAAGAGACATTCCTTTGTGTAAGGAGAAGAGACTGACCTGCGTGTGAGGAGAAGAGACCATCCTGTGTGTGAGGAGAAGAGACTGACCTGTGTGTGAGGCGAAGAGACATTCCTTTGTGTGAGAAGAAGAGACCGCTCTGTGTGTGAGGAGAAGAGACATTCCTTTGTGTAAGGAGAAGAAACCGACCTGTGTTTGAGGAGAAGAGACCGCCTTGTGTGTGAGAAGAAGAGATCAACCTGTGTGTCAGGAGAAGAGACCGTCATGTGTGTGAGACGAAGAGACCAACCTGTGTGTGAGGAGAAGAGACCGTCCTGTGTGTGAGAAGAAGAGACCATGTGTGTGAGACCGTCCTATGTGTAAGGAGAAGAGACTGACTTGTGTGTCAGGAGAAGAGACCGACCTGTGTGTGAGGAGAAGAGACTGACTTGTATGTGAGGAGAAGAGACCGACCTGTGTGTGAGGAGAAGAGACATTCCTTTGTGTGAGGAGAAGAGACCGACCTGTGTGTGAGGAGAAAAAAACAACTTGTGTTTGAGGAGAAGAGACTGACCTGTATGTGAGGAAAAGAGACCACCCTGTGTGTGAGGAGAAGAGACCATCCTGTGTGTGAGGCAAAAAGACCGTCCTGTGTGTGAGGAGAAGAGACCAACCTGTGTGTGAGGAGAAGAGACCGTCCTATGTGTGAGGAGAAGAGACCGACCTGTGTATGAGGAGAAGAGACCAACCCGTGTGTGAGGAGAAGAGACCGACCTGTGTGTGGGGAGAAGAGACCGACCTGTGTGTGAGGAGAAGAGACATTCCTTTGTGTGAGGAGAAGAGACTGACCTGTGTTTGAGGAGAAGAGACCGCCCTGTGTGTGAGGAGAAGAGACCAACCTGTGTTTGAGAGAAGAGACCGCCCAATGTGTGAGGAGAAGAGATGGCCCGTTGTGTGAGGAGAAGAGACCAGCCTGTGTTTGAGGAGAAGAGACCAACCTGTGTGTGAGGAGAAGAGACCATCCTGTGTGGGAGGAGAAGAGACTGTCGTGTGTGAGGAGAAGAGACCGTCCTATGTGTGAGGGTGTGAGGAGAAGAGACCGACCTGTGTGTGAGGAGAAGAGACCAACCTGTGTGTGAGGAGAAGAGACCGAACTGTGTGAGGGGAGAAGAGACCGACCTGTGTGTGGGGAGAAGAGACTTACCTGTGTGTGAGGAGAAGAGACATTCCTTTGTGTGAGGAGAAAAGATCGACCTGTGTTTGAGAAGAGACCGCCCTGTGTGTGAGGGGAAGAGACCGCCCTGTGTGTGAGGAGAAGAGACTGACCTGTGTGTGAGGAGAAGAGACCAACCTGTGTGTAAGGAGAAGAGACTGACTTGTGTGTCAGGAGAAGAGACCGACCTGTGTGTGAGGAGAAGAGACCGACTTGTATGTGAGGAGAAGAGACCGACCTGTGTGTGAGGAGAAGAGACATTCCTTTGTGTGAGGAGAAGAGACATTCCTGTGTGTGAGGAGAAGAGACCGACCTTTGTGTGAGGAGAAGAGACATTCCTGTGTGTGAGGAGAAAGGACCAACTTGTGTTTGAGGAGACTGACCTGTATGTAAGGAAAAGAGACCAACCTGTGTGTGAGGAGAAAAGACCGTCCTGTGTGTGAGGTAAAGAGACAGACCTGTGTGTGAGGAGAAGAGACCGACCTGTGTGTGAGGAGAAGAGACCGTCCTGTGTGTAAGGAGAAGAGGCCGACCTGTGAGTGAAGAAAAGAGACCGACTTGTGTGTGAGGAGAAGAGACCGACCTGTATGTGAGGAGAAGAGACCGACCTGTGTTTGAGGAGAAGAGACCACCCTGTGTGTGAGGAGAAGAGACCGTCCTGTGAGTGAGGTGAAAAGACCGTCCTGTGTGTGAGGAGAAGAGACCGTCCTATGTGTGAGGAGAAGAGACCGACCTGTGTGTGTGGAGAAGAGACCGACCTGTGTGTGAGGAGAGGAGACATTCCTTTGTGTGAGGAGAAGATACTGACCTGTGTTTGAGGAGAAGAGACCGCCCTGTGTGTGAGGAGAAGAGACCAACCTGTGTTTGAGAGAAGAGACCGCCCAGTGTGTGAGGAGAAGAGATGGCCCGTTGTGTGAGGAGAAGAGACCATCCTGTGTGGGAGGAGAAGAGACTGTCGAGTGTGAGGAGAAGAGACCGTCCTATGTGTGAGGAGAAGAGACCGACCTGTGTGTGAGGAGAAGAGACCAACCTGTGTGTGAGGAGAAGAGACCGACCTGTGTATGGGGAGAAGAGACTGACCTGTGTGTGGGGAGAAAAAACTGACCTATGTGTGAGGAGAAGAGACATTCCTTTGTGTGAGGAGAAGAGACCGACCTGTGTTTGAGGAGAAGAGACTGCCCTGTGTGTGAGGAGAAGAGACCGCCCTGTGTGTGAGGAGAAGAGACCGCCCTGTGTGTGAGGAGAAGATACTGACCTGTGTTTGAGGAGAAGAGACCGCCCTGTGTGTGAGGAGAAAAGACCAACCTGTGTTTGAGAGAAGAGACCGCCCAGTGTGTGAGGAGAAGAGATGGCCCGTTGTGTGAGGAGAAGAGACCATCCTGTGTGGGAGGAGAAGAGACTGTCGAGTGTGAGGAGAAGAGACCATCCTATGTGTGAGGAGAAGAGACCGACCTGTGTGTGAGGAGAAGAGACCAACCTGTGTGTGAGGAGAAGAGACCGACCTGTGTATGGGGAGAAGAGACTGACCTGTGTGTGGGGAGAAGAGACTGACCTGTGTGTGAGGAGAAGAGACATTCCTTTGTGTGAGGAGAAGAGACCGCCCTGTGTGAGGAGAAGAGACCGCCCTGTGTGTGAGGAGAAGAGACCGCCCTGTGTGTGAGGAGAAGAGACCAACCTGTGTTTGAGAGAAGAAACCACACGGTGTGTGAGGAGAAGAGATGGCCCGGTGTGTGAGGAGAAGAGACTGGCCTGTGTTTGAGGAAAAGAGACCGCCCTGTGTGTGAGGAGAAGAGACCGCCCTGTGTGTGAGGAGAAGAGACCGCCCTGTGTGTGAGGAGAAGATACTGACCTGTGTTTGAGGAGAAGAGACCGCCCTGTGTGTGAGGAGAAAAGACCAACCTGTGTTTGAGAGAAGAGACCGCCCAGTGTGTGAGGAGAAGAGATGGCCCGTTGTGTGAGGAGAAGAGACCATCCTGTGTGGGAGGAGAAGAGACTGTCGAGTGTGAGGAGAAGAGACCATCCTATGTGTGAGGAGAAGAGACCGACCTGTGTGTGAGGAGAAGAGACCAACCTGTGTGTGAGGAGAAGAGACCGACCTGTGTATGGGGAGAAGAGACTGACCTGTGTGTGGGGAGAAGAGACTGACCTGTGTGTGAGGAGAAGAGACATTCCTTTGTGTGAGGAGAAGAGACCGCCCTGTGTGAGGAGAAGAGACCGCCCTGTGTGTGAGGAGAAGAGACCGCCCTGTGTGTGAGGAGAAGAGACCAACCTGTGTTTGAGAGAAGAAACCACACGGTGTGTGAGGAGAAGAGATGGCCCGGTGTGTGAGGAGAAGAGACTGGCCTGTGTTTGAGGAAAAGAGACCGACTTGTGTGTGAGGAGAGGAGACCATGCTGTGTGGGAGGAGAAGAGACTGTTGTGTGTGAGGCGAAGAGACCAACCTGTGTGTGAGAAGAAGAGATATTCCTTTGTGTGAAGTGAAGAGACCGTCCTGTGTGTGAGGAGAAGAGACCGACTTGTGTGTGAGGAGAAGAGACATTCCTTTGTGTGAGGAGAAGAGACCAACCTGTGTGTGAGAAGAGACCGCCCTGTGTGTGAGGAGAAGAGACCGACTTGTGTGTGAGGAGAAGAGACATTCCTTTGTGTGAGGAGAAGAGACCAACCTGTGTGTGAGAAGAGACCGCCCTGTGTGTGAGGAGAAGAGACCGTCCTCTGTGTGAGGAGAAAAGACCAACTTGTGTTTGAGGAGAAAAAAATGACCTGTGTGTGAGGAGAAGAGACCGTCATATGTGTGAGGAGAAGAGACATTCCTTTGTGTAAGGAGAAGAGACCGACCTGTGTGTGAGGAGAAGAGACTGACCTGTGTGTGAGGAGAAGAGACTGACCTGTGTGTGAGGAGAAGAGACTGACCTGTGTGTGAGGAGAAGAGACCGACCTGTGTGTGAGGAGAAGAGACTGACCTGTGAGTGAGAAGAGACCGTCCTGTGAGAGGAGAAGAGACATTCCTTTGTGTGAGGAGAAGAGACCGACCTGTGTGTGAGGAGAAGAGACTGACCTGTGAGAGGAGAAGAGACATTCCTTTGTGTGAGGAGAAGAGACTGACCTGTGTGTGAGGAGAAGAGACCGTCCTGTGTGAGGAAGATTGACTTCTGAGCACCTCACTGAGTGAGCTCACCTTTCATGCAGAGCTGCACAGGGAAGCTCCACCCCTTCTATGAGCCCCTCCCACTGCCCCACCCAAGGTCACATGACAGTGATTGCTGCTCCTGGGAGGGTTGCTAGCAGTGTCACCATACAGATCTGCATGGGCTGGTTGTCACCTGATTGATATTTTGAAAATGTCACTTTGATATTGCACTCTGATAGGTGTATTTTGGTTCCTTGGATGCCCCTTGTGTACTATGATATGTTATTATTGTGATACGTTGTAACAATGCACACCAGGAATCAACACACACCCCCAGGTGTGAACCGGCTCCTTAGTGAATTTGTCCTTTAGGTAACCCCTGGTGGAAAATGTACCTTCCTCCCCATTCCAACAATCTGCACTGTGTGGCCTGGCCCAGCACCATACAGCAAAGATAACAGTACATTGGAGAACCCCTGAGAAGTCTCGGAGAGTCCAGGACTTCATTCACACGTTTTCTAGAGCTTTATAACTCATCAGCTTCTAAATGAGCCAACTGGACAACGATGTCATGTGTTGGAGCTCTGTAAATACAATGCTAATCCTTGCTTGGCAAGATCTCTTCACAGTGAGGAGGAATCAAAGCACTAGAATCCATAAACACTCACTGATTAAATGTCACAAATATTTATCATCATTTTGCAGTTTAATTTACGAAGGAAATTGCTTGTCTTCTCATTATTAGGAACACCCGGCCTAAGAGGTCCTCAGCACTTCTAGTCCGGTGTTTCTCAAGTCGTGGCACCCTTTGAAAACATGCAAAGTCTCAAGGTGCCCCAGTCTAAAATGGGGTCCTTCGTCATATCAGAATCCTCACTTCACATCAGAGTCCTCAGCATCCCCCCCCTCCCCCTTTCACATCAGAGTCCACAGCGCCATCCCCTTTCACATCAGAGCCTTCTGCATTCCCCCCTTCGGATCAAGTTATTAGCATCCCCCCTTCACATCAGAGTCTTCAGAATTCCCCTCTTCACCTCAAGTCCTCAGGCCCCCATTTCACATCAGAGTCCTCAGCATCTCCCCTCAATCGATGTCCTCACCCCCCCCCCCCCAACCTTTCACATTAAAGTGCTCAGCATCCCTCCTTCACATATGAGTTTTCATCATCCCTTCATCATATAAAGAAAATTGCTTGTCTCTTTATTATTAGGGACACCGGGCCTAAGAGGTCCTCAGTGTTTCTCAAGTCATGGCACCCTTTGAAATATGCAAAATCTCAAAGTGCCCCAGTCTATATCATATCTACGTCTATGTCATATCAGAATCCTCCCTTTCACATCAGAGTCCTCAGCATCCCCCCTCCCTGTTTCAGATCAGAGTCCACAGCCCCCTCCCCTTTCACATTACATTCCTCAACATCTCTCCCTCCACACCAGAGTCCTCAGCTTCCCCTCCTTCACAAATGAGTCTTTATCATCCCTTACTTCACACCAGAGTCCTCAGCTTCCCCTCCTTCACATATGAGTCTTTATCATCCCTTACTTCACATCAGAGTCCTCAGCTTCCCCTCCTTCACATATGAGTCTTTATCATCCCTTACTTCACATCAGAGTCCTCAGCTTCCCCTCCTTCACATATGAGTCTTTATCATCCCTTACTTCACACCAGAGTCCTCAGCTTCCCCTCCACATATGAGTCTTTATCATCCCTTACTTCACATCAGAGTCCTCAACTTCCCCTCCTTCACATATGAGTCTTTATCATCCCTTACTTCACATCAGAGTCCTCAGCTTCCCCTCCTTCACATGAGTCTTTTTCATCCCTTACTTCACATCAGAGTCCTCAGCTTCCCCTCCTTCACATATGAGTCTTTTTCATCCCTTACTTCACATCAGAGTCCTCAGCTTCCCCTCCTTCACATATCAGTCTTCATCATCCCTTCCTTCACATCAGAATCTTCAGCAATCCCCTCTTTACCTTGAGTCCTCAGGCCCCCATTTCACATCAGAGTCCTCAGCATCCCCCCTTGATCAAAGTCCTCAACCCCCCCCCCCACCCTTTCACATTAAAGTGCTCAGCATCCCTCCTTCACATATGAGTTTTCATCATCCCTTCATCATATGAAGTAAATTGCTTGTCTCTTTATTATTAGGGACACCGTCCCTAAGAGGTCCTCAGTGTTTCTCAAGTCATGGCACCCTTTGAAATATGAAAAATCTCAAAGTGCCCCAGTCTATATCATATCTACGTCATATCAGAATCCTCCCTTTCACATCAGAGTCCTCAGCATCTCCCTCTCCCTGTTTCACATCAGAGTGCACAGCCCCCTCCCCTT
Organism: Aquarana catesbeiana; assembly: GCF_042186555.1. Lineage (NCBI taxonomy): Eukaryota > Metazoa > Chordata > Amphibia > Anura > Ranidae > Aquarana > Aquarana catesbeiana. The sequence goes on from NC_133335.1 coordinate 213,834,979, forward strand.
TCACATTACAGTCCTCAACATCTCTCCCTCCACACCAGAGTCCTCAGCTTCCCCTCCTTCAAATATGAGTCTTTATCATCCTTTACTTCACATCAGAGTCCTCAGCTTCCCCTCCTTCACAAATGAGTCTTCATCATCCCTTACTTCACATCAGAGTCCTCAGCTTCCCCTCCTTCACATATCAGTCTTCATCATCCCTTCCTTCACATCAGAGTCCTCAGCTTCCCCTCCTTCACATATCAGTCTTCATCATCCCTTACTGTACATCAGAGTCCTCAGCTTCCCCTCCTTCACATATGAGTCTTTATCATCCCTTACTTCACATCAGAGTCCTCAGTTTCCCCTCCTTCACATATGAGTCTTTATCATCCCTTACTTCACATCAGAGTCCTCAGTTTCCCCTCCTTCACATATGAGTCTTTATCATCCCTTACTTCACATCAGAGTCCTCAGCTTCCCCTCCTTCACATATTGGTCTTTATCATCCCTTACTTCACATCAGAGTCCTCCGTTTCCCCTCCTTCACATATGAGTCTTCATCATCCCTTCCTTCACATCAGAGACCTTAGCAACCCCCTTTCACATCAAAGTCTTCAGCATCCCTTCTTTCCCATCAGAGTCCTAAGCCTTCCCTTTAACATCAGAGTCCTCAGCTTTCCCTCCTTCACATATGCTCACATGTGATAAATTAGTATAAAAAAATTCAAATTTTTATTATAAAAATTAAAATGTCATTAATTTTCATAAAGACCTCATGAAATATCCATACAGTACTCATGCAATGTGCTCGTCTCTACGTGTTTCGCCAGACTATGGCTTCTTCAGGAGACTTTAAGAACACAGCGTAACAGTTCACTAAAAATTCAGAACACAATATATTAGTATATACAAAATGCATATAACAAGATACGATTTCACACTGGTATGTATACACAGTCTGGATACATGTGGGTGGGTTAGACCCTTCTTGTACAGTAATTTCATATAAATGAGTGCAAACATTTTGAGACAATCTGGGGTACCCCCTCACCTCATTCTTGGCAAAAAGGATTCCCGCTAGATATCCACCATCAAATGAGTATAGCAAGAGGATATCAGTAACCACAGCAGAGAATATAGTGCCTTGAAATAGTATTCATACCCCTTGAAATTTTCTACATTTTGTCACGTTACAACCAAAAATGTAAATGAATTTTATTGGGATTTTATGTGATAGACCAACACAAAGTGGCCCATAATTGTGAAGTGGAAGGAAAATGATAAATTGTTTTCAAAATTTGTTTACAAATAAATATCTGAAAAGTGTGGCGTGCATTTGTATTCAGCCCCCTTGACTCTGATACCCCTAACTAAAATCTAGTGAAACCGATTGCCTTCAGAAGTCACCTAATTAGTAAATAGAGTCCACCTGTGTGTAATTTAATCTCAGTATAAATACAGCTGTTCTGTGAAGCCCTCCGAGGTTTGTTAGGGAACCTTAGTGGACAAACAGCATCATGAAGGCCAAAGAACACACCAAACAGGTCAGGAATGAAGTTGTGGAGAAGTTTAAAGTAGGGTTTGGTTATAAAAAATATCCCAAGCTTTTAACATCTCATGGAGCACTGTTCAATCCATCATCCGAAAATGGAAAGAGTATGGCACAACTGCAAACCTACCAAGACATGACCGTCCACCTAAACTAACAGGCCGAGCAAGGAGAGCATTATCAGAGAGGCAGCCAAGAGGCCCATGGTAACTCTGGAGGAGTTGCAGAGATCCACAGCTCAGGTGGGAGAATCTGTCCACAGGACAACTTTTAGTCGTGTTCTCCACAAATCTGATCTTTATGGAAGAGTGACAAGAAGAAAGTCATAAGAAGTCTGGTTTGCAGTTTGCGAGAAGCCATGTGGGGGACACAGCAAACATGTGGAAGAAGGTGCTTTGGTCAGATGAGACCAAAATTATACTTTTTGGCCTAAAGGCAAAACGCTTTGTGTGGCGGAAAACTAACACTGCACATCACCCTGAACACACCATCCCCACAGAGAAACATGGTGGTGGCAGCATCATGTTTGGGGATGCTGGTCAGGGAAGCTGGTCAGAGTTGATGGGAAAATGGATGGAGCCAAATACAGGGAAATCTTACTTATGCCGCGTACACACAAGCGGACTTTCCAGCAGACTTGGTCCGGAGGACCGAACTCCGTCGGACAGTTCGATCGTGTGTGGGCTCCAGCGGACTTTTTTTTCCCCAAAAGTCCGACGGACCTAGAAATAAAACATGTTTCAAATCTTTCCGACGGACTCGAGTCCGGTCGAAAAATACACTCGTCTTTATGCTAGTCCGATGGACTAAAACTGACGCTAGGGCAGTTATTGGCTACTGGCTATCAACTTCCTTATTTTAGTCCGGTCGTACGTCATCACGTGTGATTGTGTGTAGGCAAGTCCATTTGTTAGGAAAGTCAGTCGGAAGTCCGCCGAAAGTTGGATAGACCGTCGGACCAGTCCGGTCGAAAAGTCTGCTCGTGTGTACGCGGCATTAGAAGAAAACCTGATTGAGTTCGTAAAAGACATGAGGCTGGGGTGGAGATTCACCTTCCAGCATGACAACGACCCTAAATATACGGCCAGAGCTACAATGGAATGGTTTAGATCAAAGCATATTCATTTGTTCGAATGGCCCAGTCAAAGTCCAGACCTAAATCCAATTGAGAATTTGTGACAAGACTTGAAAATTGCTGTTCACAGACGCCCTCCATCCAATCTGACAGAGCTTGAGTTATTTTGCAAAGAAAAATGGGCAAAAATGTCACTCTACAGATGTGCAAAGCCGGTAGCGACATCCCCAAAAAGACTTGCAGCTGTAATTGCAGTGAGGCGGTTCTACAAAGTATTGACTCAGGGGGGCTGAATACAAATGTACACCACACTTTTCACATATTTATTTGTAAAAAAATTTCAAGGGGTATGAATACTATTTCAAGGCACTGTACATATACACTGTGCAATACCAGTGACTTTCTGACATTCCACAGTACATCCCCGCTAACTTTGAACTAAATGCAAGATTTTTTTTCAATTTGAATAGAGTAACAACTGAGTAGCCACAAAACATATATATATGTAACACATATACATACATATATTAATGCAGCACAGAATTAGAGATGATGTTTCTGTGTGTGTAAATCATATGCATTACATAATAATCGAACTTATATTATATTGAATTATACTGAATTGAATTATATTCAATTATATTATAATAAATATGGTTATACATGAAAAAAGACACAAATGTAACCAGGTCTTCGCAAAGGTTTAGCCAAACTGACTTTATGAGTTGTAGTGAATAAATGATGACATCTGCTGGACAGGTTTATGTACTGCAAACTGATTTTGTACTTGAAAACATTGTTTGAAAGTGCTTACAAAGGACTGCTAAATAGTTTTATTAAACCATTGTTTAAGACAAGAATGACATTCAAGTAAGACAATATGTATATATACAGAAGCTCTCACCAGACAACAATACTATCAGGTGAATTAATTAAAAATTATAGGTGGAAAGGTCAATATAGATTGTACATTAATGTACATTTTGATAATGCAGTGCACTAAACTAGAACGTCAAAAAGTCAAAAATGAAAAGGTTATGAGCAGACAGGCTGTTTATTGCAGAAGAGATATGCAATTCCGGGGTCTGAGTTGTGCTGTGTGTGTCTATCCCGCATGGGAGGGGACCCACAAAGAGAGCAGGAGGAGACAGCACCGGCAGAGGACCCCAGAAGTTGAGGTAAGGGAACACTCTGTCTAATACCATTGCTCAGAGCAAGTAAGTTTAACCTCCCAATTCATTTTAAATAAAAAAAAATTGTTTACAGTCACTTTTTATTGTAAGTCTATAAATGAAACAGGATTTATGAATGCAGGACAGGTGGATGATTGAAAGGTCTACACCCTCTATTCATAGAATGAATGCAGCAGCTGGGGGGGAAAGGGGGGCATAGTTAGGGTCTCTTGATGAGCGCCCGTGACAGCCCCTTAGTTCTATAACCAGCCACCGGAAGATTGCTGGGGTGCATCAGAAGAGGAAGATTTTGGAGAAAGGAGGACACAGAAGCACAAGGGACACACCTCACTTAAGGTAAATAATGTCCCTTGTGCTGATTTTTTGGGGGGTTTTTTTACCTAAACTTTGACTTTAACGTTCTTTTACTGCTTGTTAAGAATATGTATGTAAATGCTTGAATGTGTTGGCAGGTGGAGGGTGCAGTGCCCTTTATTTGTTCCCTCTTCTCCGGTGATGTAGTGGGTGGAATCTGTGCCCTTTTAAAGTGATTGTAAACCCTTACAGACCACTTTTCCCTACAGGTAAGCCTGTAATAAGGCTTACCTGTAGATACTGGAAATATCTCCTAAATCTGCATGGTTTAGGAAATATTTACCATATACCCTTGCGCCAACGTCATCAGTGTATGCGCACTATAGAAAGGGTGCGATCGTTTCTATAGGGCCCCTCCTGTGACCGTAGGCTCCCACGCGCATTCGCAGGATTGAAGTCACACGACTCCGAACAGTCCCAGAGCCAGAGTCCGCAGCCTCAGAAGGAAGAGGGGTGAAGAGGGGTGAAGATGGATGCTTCCACCAGCAGGGACATCGTGGGCTTTGTTTGCAGGTAAGTGGCACATATCAGGGTTTACTTCCTCTTTAATACCTGTTGTTGGTGGGGCCTTGCAGTTCAGGTAAAGGAACAGGTCATCAGGGCAGGACTGCCAGGGGAATAAAAATAGATGCTCAAGGAAGAAGGTGGAAGAGCCTTGCCACCCATGACCTTCCCCTAGCAGGTCTGTTTCTCAGTTTAGAACAGCCTCTGGGTCAGCCCCAATCATCTTTGGGGATGTTACTGAAAATAACTAGCAAGATAGTTGCACTGAGATCATGTATTATGAAGAGTATGTATTGCTGTGTGTGCCTAATTTGATGCAGTTGAAAAGCATCTGGACATGGCATTCTTTATTCTGGGTAGCAGGCTTCAAGTCGGGAATATGTGGAAAGGTGGGCCTCAGGCCAGCAGAGTGAGTGATAGAAGATGGTGGAGTTTCTCCTAAAAGGCAAGTATGTGACTATCCCATTTGGAGAAGAAGCGGGGCATGACATGGGGCGGCTTGACGCAATCTGCCATCCAGTCCAGGTCCCTTACAAATGTCCTCCAGAAGTTGCAATGGGTTTATTGAGCTGTGGCTGATTGACCTCTAATTTGATGGTGCCTGCATAGTTCTGGGGCCAGTGCACAAGGCAGTGGTGTTACACCAATGATCTTTTTACAACTTAGCTACAGTGCCTTGAAAAAGTATTCATACCCCTTGAAATTGTACACATTTTGTCATGTTACAACCTAAAATGTAAATGTATTTTATTGGGATTTTATGTGATATACCAACACAAAGTTGCACATAATTGTGAAGTGGAAGGAAAAAGATAAATGGGTTTCAATTTTTTTTACAAATAAATATGTGAAAAGTGTGGTGTGCATTTGTATTCAGCCCCCTTTACTCTGATACCCCTAACTAAAATCTAGTGGAGCCAATTGCCTTCAGATGTCACCTAATTAGTAAATAGAGTCCACCTGTGTGTAATTTAATCTCAATATAAATACAGCTGTTCTGTGAAGCTCTCAGAGGTTTGTTAGAGAACCTTGGTGAACAAACAGAATCATGAAGGCCAAGGAAGACACCAGACAGGTCAGGGATAAAGTTGTGGAGAAGTTTAACCACTTCCAGCCCACGGACGTCATATGACGTCCTGGGCTTTGGGCGGGTATATCTGAATGATGCCTGTAGTTACAGACATCATTCAGATATTGCCGTTCTGCCGCTTGATCGTTCCTATGGAGGCGAGATGGGACGTCCCCCCCCCTCCCGCCGCCCTCCGGTGCTTGCTCCGACTCACCGTTACGATCGGTGAGGCGGAGAATGGATCCGCCAGTGCCGGATGTAGATCATAGAGATTTCCAGCGGACCAGATGGTCCCCGGAGTCTCTATGATCGTTGGAGGCCGGGCACGATGTTATGACGTCACACCCGGCCTCTCCATTCAAAAAAACGGCTGGGAAGCGGCGATCGTTTTATTTTTTTTTTTAATTTCAGGCTTCCCAGCCTAGTGGTGAGATAAGGGGTCTTATTGACCCCATATCTCACTATTAAGAGCACCTGACATGTCATATTGCTATTACAAGGGATGTTTACATTCCTTGTAATAGGAATAAAAGTGATCAATTTTTTTTTTCAAAAAAGTGTCAAAATAAAAAAAATAAAATATAATTAACAATAAAAAAAAAAAAAAATTTTTTAAAGCGGCGCTGTCCCCGTGTGCTCGCACGCAGAAGGGAACGCATACGTAAGTCCCGCCCACATATGAAAACGGCGTTCAAACCATACATGTGAGGTATCGCCGCGAACGTTGGAGCGAGAGCAATAATTTTGGCCCTAGACCTCCTCTGTAACTCAAAACATGTAACCAGTAAAAAAATTTCAAGCGTCGCCTATGGGGATTTTTAAGTACCGAACATTGGCGCCATTCCATGAGCGTGTGCAATTTTGAAGCGTGACATGTTAGGTATCTATTTACTCGGCGTAACTTCATATTTCACAAAATGCAAAAACATTGGGCTAACTTTACTGTTTTGTTTTTTTTTTAAACACAAAGCAGTTTTTTTCCCCAAAAAAAACGCGTTCGAAAAAATTCCTGCGCAAATACTGTGTGAGATAAAAAGTTGCAACAACCACCATTGTATTCTCCAGGGTCTTTGCTAAAAAAACATATATAATGTTTGGGGGTTCTATGTAATTTTCTAGCAAAAAAATGATGATTTTTACATGTAGGAGCAAAGTGTCAGAATTGGCCCAGTATTGAAGTGGTTAAAGCAGGGTTAGGTTATAAAAAAAATCCATCATCTGAAAATGGAAAGAGTATGGAACAACTTCAGACCTACCGAGACATGGCCGTCCACCTAAACTGACAGGCCAGGCAAGGAGAACATTAATCAGAGAAGCAACCAAGAGGCCCATGGTAACTCTGGAGGAGCTGCAGAGATCCCCAGCTCAGGTGGGAGAATCCACAGGACAACTTTTAGTTGTGCACTCCACAAATCTGGCCTTTATGGAAGAGTGGCAAGAAGAAAGCCATTGTTGAAAAAAAGCCATAAGAAGTCCGGTTTGCAGTTTGCGAGAAGCCACGTGGGAGACACAACAAACATGTGGAAGAAGGTGCTCTGGTCAGATGACACCAAAATTGAAAGTTTTGGCCTAAAAGTAAAACGCTATGTGTACCCGAAAACTAACACTGCACATCACCCTGAACACACCATCCCCACCATGAAACATGGTGGTGGCAGCATCATGTTGTGGGGATGCATTTCTGCAGCAGGGACAGGGAAGCTGGTCAGAGTTTAAGGGAAGATGTATGGAGCCAAATACAGGACAATCTTAGAAGAAAACTTGTTAGAGTCTGCAAAAGACTTGAGACTGGGGCGGAGGTTCACCTTCCAGCAAGACAACGACCCTAAACATACAGCCAGAGCTACAATGGAATGGTTTAGATCAAAGTATATACATGTGTTAGAATGGCCCAGTCAAAGTCCAGACATAAATCCAATTGAGAATCTATGGCAAGACTTGACAGACGCTCTCCATCCAAACTGACAGAGCTTGACTATTTTGCAAAGAAGAATGGGCAAAAATGTCACTCTCTAGATGTGCAAAGCTGGGAGAAACTTCCCCAAAAAGACTTGCAGCTGTAATTGCAGCAAAAGTTGCTGCTACAAAGTATTGACTCAGGGGGGCTGAATACAAATGCACGCCATGCTTTTCACATATTTATTTGTAAAAAAATTTGAAAACCATTTATCATTTTTCTTCTCCTTCACAGTTATGTGCCACTTTGTGTTGGTCTATCATAAAATATTAAAATGAAATACGTTTACATTTTCGGTTGTAACATGACAAAATGTAGAAAATTTCAAAGGGTATGAATACTTTTTTAAGGCATTGTATCTGTAAAGGTGGCATTCTGACTACTACTGTACGGGGGAGGGCATTTTCCCTCATTTACATTCATTGAATTACTTTAGCAGGGGTTCCTTAAAATGCAAAAGAGATTTCAAGGGTTCTTCAGATTAAAATGGTTGAGAAAGGCTGCCACAGAGTATTTTCTATAATCAAGAAGAATTGGCATCTACTTAGAGAGAACTATCCAAGCATATCTGAGTTTCATGCTCCCCCTTTACAATTGTTCTATAGAGATAAGACCATACCTGACAGAGTGATTAGTGCTGTATTCCTTATGGAAAATCTTGAAGAACCACTTACGTTTGTAGGACCTAAGAAAACAGGCTGTTACCCCTGTCTCTCCTGTATACACTGCTCCAACCTGATTATGAAGGATTCTTTTCCTCCTCCACTCATGGGTAGAAGGATTCAAATTAAACAGTTTTACACATCATAGTGAATTTGCCATTTATGTAGTGTATTGTCCATGGGGATTATACTATGTGGGTGAAACCACCTAAAGGCTGAGGAGCACATAGCAAGATACAAATTTTAAGAATTCATAAACAGAGTTGCCAGTTGCAAGACACTTTATTAAACATGGACACAAACTTAAGTCCATGATTATAAACCACCCTCTCTCACCCAGGATTCTTCGGAACCCTAAGTTTACTCCAGAGGTTGCTAGGGGTTCTCCTGAGCAATGAACAATTTCTGCCTCTCAGATAAGTAACCACCAAAACCAATAATCTTTTTAAGCTATCCGTAAGGTGGAGAATCTTCCCACTGATCACAAGTGTAAGGAGCATTCTTCCCACTGACTACAGGTGTAAGGAGCATTCTTCCCACAGACGACAAATGTAAGGAGCATTCTTCTCACTGACCACAAATGTAAGGAGCATTCTTCCCACTAGCCACAGGTGTAAGGAGCTTTCTTCCTACTGACAACAAATGTAAGGCGCATTCTTCTCACTGATCTCAAATGTAAGGAGCATTCTTCTCACTGATCACAAATGTAAGGAGCAGTCTTCTCATTGATCACAAATGTAAGGAGCAGTCTTCCCAATGGCCACGAATGTAAGGAATATTCTTCCCACTGACCACCAATGTAAGGAGCATTCTTCCCCCTGACCCTCATGCTAATGTCCCATGAGCTGTAGAATAATTATTAGCAGGAGTTTCCCAAGAATGGAAACTTATTTCAAGAGTTCCTCTATGTTAAAAAGGTTGAGAAAGGCTTATCTGTAGTCTGGCCACACATACACTTTAAAAGTCTTGGGGACTCAAACACAGGACTGCCAACTTTCCCCCCTACTACCCAATTCCTTCTGCTGCATTTACCATAATGTAAAAAAAAGAAAAGATCCAAAATGGGAGTGTGACCATGTTTTAATAAGTTTGGCAAGTAAACATAGCTGGGAGATGTAAGTCCTTAGGAAGCTGGTAATTTCACCAGCCAGCATCTGTTCAAAATTGAAATATCATTTTGGATGAACTGACTTTTTAATAAAGATAATGAAGTTTCTGCATGCTTCAGGCTTCACCCAAGACACGGTGAGCTGTTCTGAAGTGTTGCAAGCCTTGTCACCGGAGATTCTTGGCTTGAGCCTTGAAGTGTGTAAACCTAAATGAGTTTGTCATTAGCTGATGAGCAATTCCTGCACATGGAACATGATGGCACAATGTAGATTTTAATGTGACCTTTTGAAAGTGAGAATGTGTTGTTAGAGTAAGAACTATGCATCTAACATCTATCCAGTGTGTTCATTTACTCCTTCGCTGCTGGCTCTAGAAGAAAATGGCATCATTATGTAGAGATAAATACTCTAGCCTTTTTGAAGAAGATAATCCAGAATACCCCATATTCCTGAACATCTGTCCATCAGCCTCATTGCTCTTTTCATGTCTAAAACCCAAACTTCAACTCCTTGTGTTCAACATCTCCATCTTCAAAACACTTAATTGAAAAACAAGATTGGAAGGCATGTAAGTCTTCTCTTTTCTGTCTATAGTTTAATCATTTGCAAAAGAGACTCTATGGGGTTTATTTATAAAAAGTACATACAAAGTACCTTTGTTCTATGCGAATGGGGCAAACAAACAAATGTTATTAGGCTATTTAATTTGCTAGACGATAGTTTGTTATTGATTTAGAAAGGAAATTACTGCATTTGGCCACTAGCTGGGGCTAAGTATCTATACTTAGCTAGTTGCCAAATCTGGTATTTGCTCACAGAATTCATTTACATGCACTTTCATTTGGTACATTGCTATACATTTTATTTAATAAATACACCTCTACGTGTTTTCAGCATAAATGCTTCTTACCTGCCTGCCCCCAGTGTTCCTTCTGAATGTACACCAAGCCCTGTATACACAGCTTAGTGTACATTCTTGGCACGTCATTGTGTCAGGATGAATTAACTCCTATGCATATGTGTAGGAGTTACACCACCCTGGGCTTGCTTAAAATTTTAAAGGAAAAGATGACTATTGGAGAGTCCTAAATATAGAACGTACTTTTTAGTCACCAAATTTCAGCTTCTTGTAGATGAGTATCATGGTGATCACTGCAGACTGTAAAACTGTGTTCATCCAATATATATATCTAGAAATTGCAGGATTTGAGTAACCAGAAGGTGGCCCTCAGGTAAGTATGTATATGTATAATTTGGGTAAAGAAATCATTATCATGGGGTTGCCGTGCTCTTACCACCACACTGTCCACCTGATCACTATCCGTTGTCCACCCGATCACCAAGGCCATCCGCTTCTGTTCCTTCAGTGTTATAAATATACCTCTGCGGGATCTCTCTAACGAATTTCTTTATATTTCTGGAGATGAGCGTAGGGTAACCCATGCATGAATTTTAGTAGGAGAGCTTAATGTACAAAATCTGAATAATAAATCATATGTCCAATGTATTCAAGTCCAAACACCCATTAAAATAGCCTCTCCACCACCATAATTGTTTGTGAACAAGGATCACATATTTATAATCTATGTTTAAATCCACCAGAATGTCCCATCTCTGGAGTCCCCACCCTCTAAAATGCCATTGTCTTTCACATGAAGCGGGGGACACCCAGAACTTGCCAAAATTTCTCTCTTTGTTTTCCATTCCTTTGCACCTTGTACTCCAGAATCCATACCTGAAGCAAGAGCCAAAACATGCATTGCTTGCTGAATGAAGGGTTGGAGGAATTAATCAATTTCAATTTTCTAGTAAGATGCAAGATTTATGGCTTACTTCAGGAGCAGTGACCTTATCTAAACTGTGGTCACTCTATGGACCACTGTTCTATACCAGTGACTGCATTGTTTAAATAAGGAATCTCCAAACTTTCTAAACAAAGGGTCAGTTTACAGTCCTTCAGACTTCAGGGGGGCCAGACTGTGGTCAGCGGTAATATAATTTTTTCTGGCATCAGTGGGAGTAAACAGTGCCAGATCTTTGGTATTAAGCTGGGGTATAGTGCCTGATTGTTGGTATCTGTGGGAAAAATAGCATCCCATTGTTGTGAGTGGCAGGAATTATTCCCCATTGTTGGTGTGAGTGGGCAAAATAGTGTCTCAAATCAGTAGAATAAATAGTGCCCCAAGGGCCAAATAAAGGCAAGCAAGGGCCACATCTGGCCCCAGGCCAAATTCGCATGGACAGTGCTTAACATGTATTCCAATGGACCCAATTTAAACCAGTACAGTGCATTCCAGTGCAGTCAACAAAAGTAGAACATGTTGCAGTTTTTCTGTATAGAACGCATCTGGAATGTGGCAAAGCGCATGAAAAATGCACATATCCTCAATTGAGTTAAAGAAAAAAAAGAGGGGAAAACGCACCAGAACGCATCAAAAAGTGCATGCACATATGCATCAAAAGCAGAAATGATAGTGTGAACCAGCCCTTAAAGCTAGGTTTACCTAAAATAAGTAACTAAAAAAATCAGCACAAGTGGTATTATTTACATTTTGAGATGTGTCTCTTGTGCTGCTGTGTCCTGGTTTAGCAGAAACTCGTCCTGCTCTGATGCCCCAGTAATCTTCTGGTGCGACAAGAGTTAAAAGAACTGAAGGCACTTTGACAGACAACCCTCAAGAGCAAATGAGCTGTTTAAGGTCCACTAAATTATATAAAATTGGTTGTCTTTCCTTGCTTGCTGAGAAGAACACCACCGCCTTTCATTCCAGTTGAAGACAACCAATTAGCTACAAGTTCTCCTATGGACCAAACATGAATCTGGGGACAACCTGTGTTGGATATTATTCCTTTTCACCCAAAAAGTGCAATATGCAAGAGAGTGGCACATTCAACATACAGTACCTCTATTTTTGTAAGCATTTTTGTAACTTCTTAGATCTACTCAAGTCTTGAATATTCAAATCATTTTCCTTGGGAAGCTGAACAATTGTGGGAAAGCATGGGAGAAAGTATGTAGATTCTAGTAATACTCAGCATTTCTATTTCAAGGTCTTCTCCGATTGGTGCTCCTGATCATACACTTCTTATGTACACAACATAATCCAACGATTTTGTAAATTTTTGATCCAATCTTGAGATTTACTTGATGCTTTCTGAGGTTCTTCTGTAAGGTCTATATTTTGTAGTATTTTGTTCAACTTTAGGCAGGCCATACATTATACATTTTTGACGTTCAGCCAGTAGGTTGAACAAAAAAAAAAACATGCGCCTATTTCCCCATCCACGCATTTGAGATGGATGGGTGAATCACTACCACTGTGCTATTGTGTTCTCATGGTGTGGAGCCTTCCCGAACTTCAGAACGCAATGATCAGTGTTGCCAGCTATGGCCGGCAGCACTTATCATTCAGAAGAAACCCAACAGAAGTCAATCTAACAATTGATAGATTAACTTCTGTCCAACCAGTGTTGTGAATGGCCCAGTCAAAGTCCAGACCTAAATCCGATTGAAAATCTGTGGCAAGACTTGAAAATTGCTGTTCATGGTCACTCTCCATTAAATCTGACAGAGCTTGAGCTATTTTGCAAAGAAGAATGGGCAAAAATTTCACTCTCTAGATGTGCAAAGCTGGTAGAGACATCCCCAAAAAGACTTGCAGCTGTAATTGCAGTGAAAGGAGGTTCTACAAAGTATTGACTTGGGGGGGCTGAATACAAATGCATGCCACACTTTTCACATATTTATTTGTAAAAAATGTTGAAAACCATTTATCATTTTCCTTTTACTTCATAATTATGTGCCCCTTTGTGTTGGCCTATCAAAAAAATTCCCAATAAAATACATTTACATTTTCGGTTGTAACATGAAAAAATGTGCAAAATTTCAAGGGGTATAAATACTTTTTCAAGGCACTGTATAAGCAAAGGGTTCCCTGAGATTGGAAAGGGTTTTCAAGGGTTCCTTTGTATTGAAAAGGTTGAGAAAGGCTACTTTAGAATATCTCTGAGGTTCTGGAGTTGGGCCTTGATATTCCTATTTTTAAAAAAGTGGTGCAGCCTTTTAAATCAATGATTACAAACAGGATTCATTCAGATGGCATCATAAAACAAACAAACAATATCAATGAAAAGACTAGATAGGTCTAGATAATTACAAAAGATGGATAATTACAAAAGAAGGACAATTTTTTTAAAATTTGCAGTGAATTTATTGTAGCCTGTTTAATTAAAACTTCCAAGGTTATACAGTAATTCATGCAGATATACAATGCAGTACCCTATATAAAAGCATTTTTATGTTGTACGTATACACTTTTTTACATTAATATGTTATCAGAACAGAACACTACCAGGAATTTACTTTATATAGTCAAAATTTCAAAAGCTTGTTTTGCATTATACCCCATTCTTCTACAAGAAAAAAAATGATATTTTGTACCCTTCTTTACAAGGCGTATAATGTTACCCACTTTTGAAAGTATAGTCTAAATTTTTGGAGCCACACAGCGGGTAAGGGTTCAGGTAATTGCATAAATGCATTGCCCCAGTATTGCACATGAAAATATTGAGATATATCTTTCCTCCACTTAATAGACATTTGTTATTCTGATCATTCTTAAATGCAAAACAGAACACATAACTCAATATGTTAAGAGGTTAATTGGTTGCTACCACTTCAAAGCCGGCAGTCGGGTTTAGTTGACTTCCACCATGAACAAGCAGTTTGGTCCACTACATGTGTCCTTGCTCACATAGGTATTTCAGACTTCAGGGCATTTAGCTTGAAGGATTCAAAAAGGATTTTTGGTGAGAGTACTTTGAGGTCCTTATCCAGATCTAAAAGAGAAACACGTCTTTTACAATGAAATATTGAAAAAGGAGCTAAAACACCACTTGCTGGGTAAAAATACAGTGCAACATTATTACACATTACCAAATACAATAGAGGTATCCAACCTGCTGCCCAAGATGGGTATGAATGAGGCCCAACACAAAATTGTAAACTTACTTAAAGCGGAGTTCCACCCAAAAATGGAACTTCCGCTTTACGGGAGGGTGACCCCCTGACATGCCACATTTGGCATGTCATTTTTTTGGGGGGGGAGCGGATACCCTCTTTTTAGAGGGTCCCAGCTCTCATTTCCTCCCGGCGCACCGCGGCACCGGAAAGGAGATCACCTCTCCCCCCTCCCTCTCGGCAATCATCTGGGACACGTCACAGGTCCCAGATGATTGCCCGGCCAGTCACGGTGCACCGCGCGGCTCGGGCATGCGCAGTGTGTGCCCGGCTGTGAAGCCACAGCCAGGCGCCGACAGTTACAATGCCGGTGCCGCAGAGAGGAGGGGGAGACGAGCGGGGCTTCGTTCCCCCGCATCGCTGGACCCTGGGACAGGTAAGTATCCGATTATTAAAAGTCAGCAGCTGCAGTATTTGTAGCTGCTGACTTTTAATGTTATTTTTAAGCAGAATTCTGCTTTAAAAATGTTGATCTTTCGGGAATTTTTTGTAAAAATGCATTTACCCTTAGCCAACGCATGTGGCTGAAGAAAAAATTGACAGTGTCTGTTTGCTGGACTTTTATCTTCCCAAAGAAAAATATCCCACTCTTCACAATCACGCCTTACTCACGTCATCAGTTTTTGGCAGCACCTATATTTGTGAGCAACTATTTTCAAGGATGAAGCAAATGAAGGGCAAAATTAGAACCAAGATATCTGATGAGCATCTTTGAGAATTAATTGAGAATTGCTACTACATCCATTCAACCAGATATTGATGTGTTCGTTTATCAAAAACAGCGTAATATATCGCACTAGTTTTATGTTTCCCTCTTTTAAAAAGATTACAAAAAAAATGAAGTTTTATTACCGTACTCAGAGAGGTACATTATCTACATCAGCGATCGTTAACTTGTGATCTGCCTGACTTTTCCTGCTCATCACGGGCCCTGTACAGCCTTCCTGGCAGGCGGCCTACCCCCCCATACCCCCCCGAAATTATCAAAACAATATTTTCACTAAAAATACACTACAATCCTTATTAGTGGACACAGACATAACATAACTTACAAAATTCTGGCTAAATCTAAAAGACAAAACTGCATTGAGTTAATAAAAAAAGTTCTGTGTGTAAATAGGGTTTTTAAATGTGGCTTATGCTGTATGCAAGCAGCCTATGTTACGCTATGTATGAACGCAGCCACAGGTCCTATATTGACAGGCGTGTGGGTGCAGGTGTATGGCCAAACACAGACAGTGTGCAATCGGAGCCACTCACCCGCACCTGCACACTTATCAAATTTGGACATGCGGCTGTGTTCATACAGTCACTGCAACCTCAAAGAATAACAGGCGGCTCCAGCCACACAAACAAACTGCTTTTCACACTGTATGGGCCAGAGAACCCGTGTGAATGAGCCCTTCATTTCTGTATAATTTTTTTACAATTTTTTAAAAATATGTTTTACAATTTGTTATTTATTTATTTATTTTTTTAATTATTCTTTTGATTATGATTTTTTTTTTTTTTTTTACAACGCTGTTGGGGGGGGGGGGGCTTTGGTGAGAAAGTGGTGGTGTTTCTCTGTCTCCCTTCTTTGAGACAGAGAAAGGAATTGAGGACACAGATTCTTCAATTCCTTTCTCTGTAGCCTCAGTTGCACTGAATTTGAATAAACAGGAGACAGAGGCTCCTGTTCATTCATAAACCGAAGCAGTTAACACAGTTTACTCTGCTTCAGGTTTGAATGGACACAGGAGAGATTGGTAGTGACTGCTCACAATGTCCAATTCAGAAAAGGAAGGATCTGATAAATTAAATATTTATTGGCCCCTTCCACTGTCCATCTCCCTATGTACCCGCAGCAGCCGGTGAGAGAGGAAAGCAGGCAGCACAGGGGGGGCTGGGCACATGAGGGGAATGGGGGGAATTAGATGTGGGCAGCACACAGAAAGGAATCAGTGTGGCAGGGTAGGAGGACAATTACAGAATGATGCACTGTGTCTCTCCCTCCAGCAGCTGAAAGCCGGTGGGAGGGAGAGGGGAGAAACCAACTTTCAGCTGCTGGAAGGAGAGACATAGACACAGTGCATAATTCTGTAATTGTCCTCCCATCCCGCCACACAGATTCCCCTGCTGTCCGGGCCCCCTGTGTACAGGAGGACTGCTGGTAACCCCCTGTCAGCGGCCCTGGAAGGGGACACTCCGGTTTGAGAACTGTGTTGGGGCATATGCAGTGGATGAAGAGGACAACTGGCAAAGCCTACTAACATTCATTTTTTAAAAAGTATTGTTATCCTAAAACTTATTGTGAACTGTTAGACAGAGTCAATTTGGTTTGTTGCAGGCTGGCCGGAAAGTGAGCTGGGAATTTTTGTTTGTTGTCTTTCGAAATGCGTTGCCCTTCCATGTGCTCCTTGCTGCAAAGGCCAGTTATAGGTTGGGGTGGTTGCCATTTGTTTATTGTAAAACTTTCACTGAACTAAAGCAAGTATGCATATCGAAAATTATTTTAGGTCAATGATTCTGAAAGGTAAAGGTTATTAATAGTGGCCTCCATAATTTTCTCACTACAGGTTGCTCTTAGATTTATCCATTAACCTAACCCTAAAAATAACACCTAAAAGTGAACCTGTGTCCAGAATATGCACATAAAACTATTTACATATTCGGAACAAAGAGTAGAAACACTGGAAGTAGACGTCTTTTTGAGTCCACATGTTTAGACATTCTCGCATTCCCCCTGCTTGTTCCTAGCAAGAAGTGCTGCTGGACGCTTCCTCTGAGGCCATGTTTCGAAAAGCTATATAAAAGCTAAGTTCACCTCTCAGACCATGTTTCATGCTACACCCATATGCACAGATTTCTAAGCCTGAACCCCCTGAAAGTGTGATAGCAGCAGACTGGCATTTCAAGTAGCTAATGAGAAACACGGCGAAGTCTTAATTTTGCGTCCCTGCCTTAGAGACTGTATAATATATAAAATATGTGCTGCCACTCTCACTCAACTGCACTTACAATTTTCTCTTGGTACCCCTGAGAAGTACTACAAATACCTGTTGATCCAGTGAAGCCCATCTAATGCAGCTTTCTGAGATGGGGTGGCAACAGTGCTGCACTGCTCCTGAAGCAGAGTTGATATTCTTATGTAGGCTGTGTCTACTTTAGGCAGGGGCAATCTGTATTTCCCTCTGTAGGTGGTGCTCGACTGAAGCGGCAATGCAGAAGGGGAAGGAAGTTGTGAGGAACTTGGTTCCTCTATGATTTCCTTGATCACAGGGAGACAGCTATCCAATTGAATGCTGGCATCCAACGTGATTTCAGTTGGCCATCTTTGGTCAGGCAGAGTCTATTTAAGACTCCGGCTCCGGGATTTGGCACATTTTATGCGAGTGGCTATTGTAAGTACAGGTCCCCGTCTGGCAGATAGGGAAATGTTCTGGAGGAAGACGGCAATGTGGGGACTACGTCTACCTCACTTCTGGAAGCCTCCTCTTTGGGTGTGGACCAGCCAGGCCAAATTCCGCTCCTCATTGCAGATGCTGTTGGCATTTTTCAAGTCTACAAACTGCTGTTACAATTCATAAGTGGCTCCGGAAGGTCATGCCTACCCTCCAGGCCTAGTTGTACTGTGTCTTCAATAGATTACGCTTGCCTATATTGAACTGTGTGTTTACTGCCCGCCACACCAACCTGCACCTTTCTCACATGCTTGTACCACAGTGGGTTGAAAAAATGTTGCAAGGGGTGTGACTGTCAGCATTGTCACTGCCGATTAACAAACCTGTAGCTTGTCAATCAGTACTTCGCCACACCTAGCCCCACCCACTGCTTTCTGGATTGACAGCACTGCCTCTGCTGATAAAACTCTTCCACTGTGAGCTGCAGTGTTGGAGGGGAAGTGTGTGAGACACAAATGAAGGAGGATTTGGCTCAGAGAAGTTATAGGAAGATTTTTACTTTTTAAGTGTTTTGCATCACATAATAACTGGATTTGGTAGTTGCTTAGGCTGTCAGACAGGAGCATTTAGTGTTATTTTAAAGGTGCAAGAGCTGCAAAGAACAGCAATACTTAATTACCCCCCCTAAGAGATATGTCAAGCAAATTACAGGAGACCTTTAATGCTACATATTAATTATACCACTGATTTAATAGCAGCAAAAAACAATAGGTTTTCACCCAGGCTATGTGTGTTCCTGTCATGTATTCACAGCGGTATAATTATGTGCTGCTCTGGATTGCTGCGTATGAATGTGACTTGGACTTTTAAAGTGTATTTTTAGCCTGTTTCAATATACTTAAATCGATGCATTTTTGCTACAAGGAATTAGACAACATAAATAAAAGCCATGAGGCTTAGTTCAGATTGTAAAGGAAATCTATCATGACTAAAATGTGAAATATCCATTGCTGACATTTTTTGAAGGTTCATGCTCCGGATACTCACATCCCTGCCTAATATGTGATGAGCCTAAAACAAGCATGTGCAAATCCAGAATCTGGATAAGAAGAT
The DNA here is from genome assembly GCF_042186555.1 of Aquarana catesbeiana. Classification (NCBI taxonomy): domain Eukaryota; kingdom Metazoa; phylum Chordata; class Amphibia; order Anura; family Ranidae; genus Aquarana; species Aquarana catesbeiana. Next base: position 213,853,946 of record NC_133335.1, read on the forward strand.
TGTGATCTGACAGCACCACCATAACATGCCGCCATCCCTAATATGTACATACAAACAAAAATTCTGGTCATGGGACTTTAAATGAGGCATATCACAAAATAAAATTACAAAAATAGAAAATGTATTATAAAGTTTATTTAAAAATTCATCGTAGAAGCACATTTCATGTTTAGCGAAATACATAGTACAGAATAAAAATTGATTTATGAATATAATTAAGAGCTGAAAAAAATGGCACATGATTATTCTAATAAATTCATACAAAAATAATACATGGTACAATAGACTAGACAAATGCATGATAGATATAAAATGTAAGGCTCAGACTGACATGACGTATAGTAACTCTACGCGTTTCGTCACTCATGTCCACTCTTGAGAAGTATGTTGCCAAAATTCTCTGTGAATATAAGTATTTAATAAAAGATGTGTAGGGGTAAATATCCCTATAAGGGGAACAAAAAATAATATAACAGACTTTGTTATATTATTTTTTGTCACCCATATAGGGATTTTTACCCCTACACATTTTTTATTTATTACTTATATTCACAGAGAATTTTGGCAACATACTCCTCAAGAGTGGACATGTGCCACGAAACTCTCATGCCCCGTACACACGATCGGACATTCCAACAACCAAACCGTGGATTTTTTTCTGACGGATGTTGGCTCAAACTTGTCTTGCATACACACGGTCACACAAATGTTGTCGGAAATTCCGAACGTCAAGAACGCGGTGACGTACAACACGTACAACCTGCCGAGAAAAATTAAGTTCAATAGCCAGTGTGGCCCTTCTGCTTGATTCCGAGCATGCGTGGAATTTTGTGCGCCAGAATTGTGTACACATGATCGGAATTTCCGACAATGGATTTTGTTGTCGGAAAATTTGAGATCCAGCTCTCAAATTTTTGTTGTCGGAAATTCCGACAGCAAATGTCCCATGGAGCCTACACACGGTCGGAATTTCCGACAACAAGCTCACATTGAACATTTGTTGTCGTAAATTCCGACCATGTGTACGTGGCATTAGAGTTACTATACATCAAGACAATCTGATCCTTACATTTTATAGCTATCATGCATTTGTCGATTCTATTGTACCATGTATTGTTTTTGTATGAATTTATTAGAATAATCATGTGCTATATGTCAGCTCTTAATTATGTTCATCAACAATTTTTATTCTTTACCATGTATTTCGCTAAACATGAAATGTGCTTCTACGATGAATTTTTGAATAAACTTTATAATACATTTTCTATTTTTGTAATTTTATTTTGTGATATGCCTCATTTAAAGTCCCAATACCAGAATTTTTGTTTTTTTGTAGGTGTGTGCTTATTCCAGGTCAGTGACCAAATAGACAAATGGGCAGAGCAACAGCAAAAAAAAAAATGGGTACAAAACCAAATTGAGGGACAGAAGCATGGTCAAACAGGGTAGGAGTTAAGACAGGTTACGGAGAGAATCATGGTCAGACAGGCTAGGGGTCAAGGTAGGCTGCAGAAAGATTTGTGAACAGACAGGCTAAGGGTTGAGGCAGGCTGCATAGAGAATCGTGGTCAGTCATGCTCGGGGTCGAGGCAGGCTGCAGAGAGAGGCGAGGTCAGACAGACTGGGGGTCGAGGCAGGCTGCAAACAAAAGCATGGTCAGACGGGCTAGGGGTCTAGGAATGCTGCAGAGAGAATTGTGGTCAGACAGCCTAGGGGTAGAGGCAGGATGCAGAAAGAAGTGTGGTCAGACAGGCTGGGGGGCAAAGCAGGCTGCAGACAAAAGCATGGTCAGAAATGCTAGGGGTCGAGGCAGGCAAAAGGCAGAAGCATGGTCAGACAGGCTAGGGCTTGAGGCAGGCTGCAGAGAGAAGCGTAATCCAAAGTACTGTCAAAGGTCAGAATTCAGGAAACAGAAAAGGGATACCTTCATAGGCCAGGCTGTCTTGCTGCTATTAAACAGGGTTGACAATGTTGCGATTGCAGTGAGGCTGGCAATGGGGGTTCCACCAATGCTCATAGAATTGTTCCTCTGATCTCTGCTCCAGACGCTGGAGATACAGCATATACTCCTATAAAAGACAGAACAGGCATGCTTTATCTAAACCGTGCTTTAAAGCTTTTGTTTGTATTGCTCTACATCAAGTCAGATAGGTAAGGTATGGGTTAAACGTTAGTAAGGTGCCATGGTGAGCTTTTTTACTATGCTACATCAGAAACAAAGATCTTCATGACATCACAGTTACAGTCCAAGTGCTGCAAATAAGGTGACTGCCAGCAAGAGCTTAAAGGGTCAGTCTACCCAAAAGTGATATTTTTTTTCTTAAACAACTCTTTAATCATTTAAGAAGAGCACAGGTGAGGCAGTATAACAGATATACAATATAGCATATGCAGGTACACAAAAAAAAATAAAATGAAAAAGAAAAAAATCACTTGTAGTAGTAAACACAGGGGCATACAGAGTGCATAGCATTTATTGTGCAGGTATGTAACCACGTCAGTAGACCTTAGGGCAGTGATGGCGAACCTTGGACACCCAAATGTTTTGGAACTACATTTCCCATGATTCTCATGCACTCTGCAGTGTAGTTGAGCATCATAGGAAATTAAGTTCTAAAACATCTGGGGTTCCAAGGTTCGCCATCACTGCCTTAGGGTAAGAGGCACAAGTGAGGGATCATCCCGGGGTTCACTGACTGGCGCATTCGTCCAAAGCATAACAACATGTGTATCTAAGGGAAAACCCTAAGTACCACACATGGGTCCAGACTATGCTGAATGAAACTGGCAGCAGTTGCTCTACACATCAGCACTATCTTCAACATCCCAGTAGAGGCAGTTTCCAGCCATTTTTCCCATATTTTGATATACTTGGCGGGGCACCCTCTATGAGCATACAATATTTTCTTATAAGGTAAGGTAGCGTTAACAGCAGCCATCCATTCACAGATGGGAGGCAGCACCCTAAGCACATTTCGGGCAATTAACATTCTAGCCATAAATAGGGATTCTTTTAGGAAGATGTGAAGGAATTTGTCAGTATCAGGATCCGGAAACAAGCCTGGTAGGCTTTGCTTAGGGTATAATGTGAGAGGGGAGCCTATTTGATCATGCAGAAATTTGATTACCTGAGACCAGTAGCCCTGTATAACTGGGCAGGAAGAAGTCTACGCCTTGACAATACGCCTATAGGGGGCGGGGCTTACGTATTGACATCACATCACGTCCATCTCGGGAAACTGATGCTTGTATGCCTATCCAGCCAGCATGGCTTTAAAGTTTCATTCTTATCCCATTGGATCCACTATAATCAGTCACTTGTTATTTTTTTATGGACTATGATACATATATATTTCTTATGGACTCTTAGAGATTCATGGATTGTTTGTGCATGGTGATAATGATGATTTATGGTTAAGCACTGGATCACACACATATATATTGGTTTATTATTTATTATAGCATACTTTGTAGCGCACCACTGTATTGGTAATTTTATTATTGTCCCCAAGTCGAGTGAAAGCACTTTTTAGTGATAGTGGCTACTTATATATCCAAATTTTTTAAAATTGTATTTCTATTCGCATTTCTTTACACTTTCTATTTGATTGTGCTGATTGATATTTGGTTTAATAAAAGGTACCACTAGATTCTCCACACCTTGGACATAGAGGGCTGTGATTTGCACAATATCTCGCTAGACGGGAAGAGGTCAGGTAAGATCTATGTAGTATATATAGCTGTGTTAGGCAGTCTGAGAGTTTAGTGGAGACCAATTTGCAGGATTCATCCCATTCCTCATCCTCCAGCAATACCCACGTCTGCCACCCATCAGCTTCTCAACTGATATGTTAGGGTTGTTGTAGTTAGTGTTAAAAGCAAGGTAGGCGTGGCGCTATTACTCTTTTGTACACCCTTCATACTTTAAGGCCCCTCTGATTTGGCAAAGGCAGATTGTGAAACACACTAAACCCCCTTTTTTGTTTCTGATTAAAAGGTTTCAATTATGGGATGGTCTCTAAACAGGTTATTATTATTTAGCTCCCACTTATATCACCAGGTCCTAATCCTCAACACTTTCATAAATTCTTTTATTTCCTGATATTCTTTCATAATTAGATCAAAAGAGTAATAGCGCCACGCCTACACCTTCCTAATTCATCTTATGCTCCACTTAAGTGGTAGTAATTTGTAGAGGCAGCAAGTTTTCTCTTTTGCAAACACTAGGGCATTCATTTGCCCATTCATATTACCTTTACTTTATATCCTATTTTATCTTATTTAATTTATTGTCACACTGTGTTTGTGGAATCTGTGGCGCAGTATCATCTAACGTTTCTCAGTCAGTGTTAAAAGACAATTATAGAATGTAAAGGTGAGTTTTGTGAAAGGCGCCTTAAGTCTCGTACACACTGCTAGTTTTTTTGTGTTTAACCCAGTGGGTTGAATGGAAAGAACCTGACAGGTCTTTCAATGCTGGTTTCTCCCATGGCCTCTCATGCCCTGACAATTTGGGACACTTTGAATAAGAGGGGAAGGATTGCTCCGTCGACTTCCCCTCTGGCACCACTGGGTGGCTTCCCCTGGTTTAATCCAGGGGAACATCTGTCCTTCTTTCGGGCGTGGGCAGCTGATGGAGAGTCCAGATGTGGTAGATTTATCCAGGACCAAGGCTTGCTGCCATTAGCGACCCTAAGGGAACAATATGGCACCTTCCCAATGGACGAGTGGCGTTATAGACAGCTCCAGCATTTCGTTAGGAGTCTACCCCATGGAGTTCGTTCTCCCACTCAGGCATCACCCTTCGAGCGCTTATGTATGTCAACCTCCGCTATCCCTCACTCAATATCGGTATTATATGACTTACTGCAATCCATGCACAATGAGGGAAAGCCGGGATTCATTAGGGATTGGGAGAGGGACCTTCAGCACGTTTTTACTAAGCCTCAGCTGGACCATCTGTATAGCCTCACACACTCCAGCACAGTAGACACAGAAATGCAAGGGAACAGCTACAAAGTCCTAACCAGATAGTATAGGGTCCCGTCCAAACTTGCTAAGATATACCCATCTCTTTCAGACACATGCTGGAGAGAATGTGGCCTTAGAGGCTCATTTCTCCACATCTGGTGGGAGTGTCCCAAATTAAGACCTTATTGGCTGAATATTCACACTCAGATGAAAATCATTTTAGATCTGGATCACCCGGACTCCCCTATGGAGTCTCTTTTGCATTTCCCCACCATTCCTTTCGGCCATTACTGTAAGTCGATACTACCACATTTGCTTAATGCGGCCCGAAGGCTAATCCCAATATATTGGAAGAAGCCTCAGGTACCTACCCGCGCTGAATGGATAATTTTAGTCAATAATATCATGGCTGCGGAGGAATGGATGGCGAAGTATAAGGACAGATACGAGAAGTTTTATTCAATCTGGGCTATCTGGATACAATATACCAGTCTGGCAGTGTCATCCGTTCCGGGACCCTCACATACGAAGTTAGTTTACCATGCTAAAAGGTGTAACACCCCCTTCTTTTGTTTTTAATTTTTGTTTACAGTTTATTTTGTTTTCATTCTGATTTATGTTTCTGATTTCTTTGCTGGGCCTGATCTCTGCTCTTGATTGAAGGTTCTAATCTCCCTCAGGGATGTCCCGGAGGGAACTGTAGGGGAGATTCATAGATGTGTGAAATCATATGATGCTATAGTGAGATGACGATCATACATCCCTCTGAAATGATCCCTCAATGTGTGTATCCCTGAGTTATGTTTTCTTTCTGTGAAAATGTATCCCAAAAGGCAATCTATGTAACATACTTTATTCCTTTTCTATCTGTATGTTGTTTAATGAAAATTTGCTTAAAATAAAGATTATATAAAAAAAAAAGAAAGAACCTGACAGCTCAGGTTGGAGCCGCTGTACTAACTATCCAATGTTATAACGGTGATTTCCCCTGCAGTGTTATTGTGTTCTGACAGGGGGGCGGCCCCCCACCAGAACAGTCCAGTCAGCGCTCTCAGCCATTGGCTGAGAGTGCTGAGTGAGAGCTGGTCTGCAGACCGTTTTCAAGTCATGACCCTTCAACAGAAGCCGGGCCGACCGGCTGCCATACACATGGGCTTAGTGTCGGACAGTTTCTATTGAACCGGCCGGTGTCACCTGACATTTGGCCACTGTCTACTAGCCTTTACAGTCCTTTCACATGTGTGTCATAAGTTCACTCAGGTTTTTTGCTTAAGAAAAAAACTGATGAAACAGTTTGCATAAGTTTGCACATCCATGTTCAGTTCAGTTTACATCTGTTTTTGAATCTGTTTATTTTAGCTGTTGCAGAAAGCAATTATAGGTGACAAACAATAAACAAAAAATGTTTCTTACCTAAAAGATAGACATAAACAGAGCAGACCTAAGCGGATGGCATCCGTTTACATCCATTCAGATCTGTCTAAACGTAAAAGGACGCAGCCTTGTTCCATTTAAAAAATCGAGCCTGAATGGACACAGATGTAGGCAGATGATCATCCATTTACATCCGCCCGCCCATAGACATACATTGTGGTTCAGCCTAGACTTGTCTGAAAAACTGACAGACAAATCCAGACTGAACGCCCGTGTGAAAGGGCCCTTAAATGCAAAGAACAACAAACCTGGAAGAACGTTAAAAGAAGTCACTTACAATTACCAAATTAGTACTTGTAGCTGACATATGATGATTGTTCTGTATTCTATAAAATGACATATAACCAAATTACCGTAATTTTAGCATGAAAAGGAGTGAGGTTTTAGTTAAGATTGTTATTACATTCAAACTTTGTGTATGTCATACATGTATGAGGTAATCAAATTTCAATAAAATATAGTACATACTGTATATTCATTGCATGCAAAGTTGTGTTTTTGTGAATATTTCTGGGGAGGGGTCCATAGCTTTTATCGGGAGATGCCGGCCACCCCTGCCCGGGACCAAGCCGCAAGCCGCGCGGGGAGATTAAAAATGGCTGTCCCAGCCGGCCAGCTTGGGTTTAGTCTGCGGTGCCTCCTAGAGCCGGGGCCGGCCCTGGTTGCCGGATTGACGCCGGGGACCATGCCGGCCACCCCTGGCCAGCCTGTGAACTGCCGTGGGAGCCGCCTGGAGCCCGGTTAACTCCGGTCAGCCCTGGCCGGTCTATGATGGGTCCTGGGTGCCTCCTGGAGACGGATTGACGCCGAGGTCAATTATCAAAAAGGTATAAAATATTTATTGTAGTCAAAAACATGTGGTACTCACCCAAAAATTAGGTCCAGGGTATGAGAACCCCCAGATAGGGAAACACATAAAAGCACTTAAAAAAAAAAAAAAATGCATGACAGGCATACTGATGCCAGCGGCAACAGTACTTCTGAATTTATGACGGACATCAGCGTCATCCTTTCCTCCAACACCCCATGAGACGGAAGGGTCCATTAGGCATTCGGCACATATAGGAATACCAGCATTCACTTTAGCTGCCCGTGTGCCAAGGGACTAACACATGAAAGCACTACCTTTGGAAATCCTAATTGTCAGAGTATACGGCATTAGTACCCCTTTGGCCAGTACACTTGGCGTCCGGACAACTCTGTTCATTGTTATATATTATTTGTTTGTCTTTTGTTTATGTAAGTATGCCTGTCATGCATTTTTTTTGAGTGGTTTTACGTGTTTCCCTATCTGGGGATTCTTCTCACACCCTGGACCTAATTTTTGGGTGAGCACCACATGTTTTTGACTACAATAAATATTTTATAACTTTTTGGAAATTGACCGGTCCACACTCTTTGTCTTAGCCATCTTGTTTCCCCACACTAGGGGGATATTTTTTCTTGTATGGTATAAGCATATGTAGCGCTGGTAGATTTTTATCTACCGCTGATAGGTAAATTTAGTGGGTCGCTTATTATAGGAAGTTAGATTTGCCTCTGTTCCAGCTTGGCTGACGTTGCATGCAGTTCCACATTGTGCCGGTGGGTGTCGTTGTCACCATCGGCAGGTTTTGGAAAAGCAACGTGTTGAAGCGAATGAGTGCTCCTCTTTCCCGGAGATAACTTGGTGGAGGTGGTCCTCCGAGTTACATTCTGGGAGAGGGTATTTATGGGACAGACGCCATGTTTTAGGGTTCGTTTTCAGCCACCTGCTGGCCCTCCTGGCCGACAGGTATGCACTAGAAATACCACCTCATGGTCCTCCGTTCCGGAGGCCCGCGTCGCTGCGGCGTGTGGGTGGACCCAGAAGCCTGTCTGGGGCCTACCACAGCAGCGGAGGAATGGTCCTGAGCTGTCTATCCTGAGTGAAGAAGCTGGACAACCGAGAAGATCCCAGGGGAGGACCCGTCATGGAAGGATCACGCAGAGTGCTGGTCTGGAGAGGGGCCTGGTGACTCTGTTGGAGAACGCATTCCGAAGTAATCCTACAGTATAGAACTGCCGGGTTGGCTTAAAGGTTCAAGTACTGTATCTGACATTCACCACAAACCAATACATCCTGTGGCAGAGGATCGTATGGGTTTTATTCCAGATAAGTATGTGGCAGAGACTTTTGTTCGTGCTACATACTGGCAGCTAGGCAAGTGAGAGATGTCTATCCAGACGGGCAAAGATTGAATCCTACGAAAGGGGGACTATTCAATTGCAAGTGTTCAATTACAAAGAATGTTCTGAAGAAATACAACAGAAGGGTATTTGAGCTTCCCTGCAGCTTTCCTACTACCTCTTTCCTGCTACTTCCCTTGTTCGTTTTATTAAAGCATTGGAAAACCTACTCAAGTGTTTGGTGCTTATATCGTCCAGAAGTAAACTCAACGGAACCCTAGACCCGGTGCCGGTGAAACAGAGGTGTCGAGAGTGAAGGTAACAAGTCCGCTTAAACCAGCAGCTCCACCGAGAGTTAGTGTTACACATAGTTACATTGATCCAAGCTAAACCATGTAAAAAATGAAAGCTTTAATAAAATATAAAAAATCCACTCACAATGCGGTATCCGTTGAGCTGTATAAGGATTAGCGGATTCGCCACACAATCACTTTTATCGGAGGCGGGAGAGGACTCCCCCTCCCGCTGCTCTCTGAGGCCCTCCGCCTCTTACCGGAGCCATCAGTAGCGATGGAGGCGATCGGATCCTTGTCCTTGCTGGGTATGGAGACGAGTGAAGGGAAGATGGCTCCCACCTGTCTCCATATCATTGCAGGGCGGAAGTGACGTCAAAACGTCTCTTCCGCCCATAGCTCTTAAAGGACCATTTTTTTTTTATTATTGCAGTTTAGTGTAAATATGAGATCTGAGGTCTTTTTGACCCCAGATCTCATATTTAAGAGGTCCTCTCGTGCTTTTTTTCTATTACAAGGGATGTTTACATTCCTTGTAATAGGAGTAAAAGTGACACCATTTTTTTTTAAAAGAACAGTGTAAAAATAAGAAATAAACGGCAAAATAAATAAGAAAAAAAAATATATATATTTTTTTAAACGTGCCCGGTCCCGCCAAGCTCATGTGCAAAAGTGAACGCATACGTGAGTAGCGTCCGCATATGAAAACGGTGTTCAAACTACACATATGAGGTATCGCCGCGATCAGTAGAGTGAGAGCAATAATTCTAACCCTAGACCTCCTCTGTAACTTAAAACATGCAACCTGTAGAATTTTTTAAACGTCGCCTATGTAGATTTTTAAGGGTAAAAGTTTGTCGCCATTCCACGAGCAGGCACAGTTTTGAAGCTTGACATGTTGGGTATCAATTTACTCGGCATAACATTATATTTCACAATTGGGCTAACTTTACTGTTGTCTTATTTTTTAATTCAAAAAAGTGTATTTTTAAAAAAAAAAGTGCACTTGTAAGACCGCTGCGCAAATACAGTGTGACAGAAAGTGTTGCAACGACCACCAGTTTATTCTCTAGGGTGTTAGGAAAAAAATGTATAATATTTGGGGGTTCTAAGTAATTTTCTAGCAAACTAAAACAGTTTTTAACTTGTAAACAACAAATCTCAGAAAGAGGCTCGGTCCTTAAGTGGTTAATTAATCTGATAGCTTGGTGCTTCAATTATATGGATCTTGACATTATTCTGCTCATCCCTTGGGACCCCCTTGGAAGTTAATCAGCTCTACTGATATCGCAATGTAAGTGAACATAGTTTTTATATTTTATTAAAGCTTTCATCATGATTAACACCACTTTTAACCCTGTGTTGCGGCGGCAAAATGGGGACTTCCTGTCCTGTTCCGGTAACAAAATTGAGTCAGGCTGAGTGTTGCTCTGCCATTCACTAGAAGCTTTGTATTTTTTAGAATGAATACAAGGCTTCCTCTGATTGGCCGAGGTAGAGATTGTGACATCGTCACCCATCTCTTTACCTCCACCACCAATCAGAGGAACATGGGGTAACATGTTGTCACTGCACGCATATTGGATATCATTGTCCTGGACCTTGTATAGCCACTTGCCGACCGCAATACGCATATATGTATATATAGCAAGGATAACTTGCCACAAGTTTGTGGCAGTGTTAAATCGTAAGTCTGTTAACTTGCTGCACAATTTCACTACAAGTTGTACACTTGCAGAGCACTTCAAGCACAGTTCTAGTTGACACTTTTCCAATTTGTAGCAAATTTGCGTGGCAAGTCTCTAGCAAGAGAAAAGTTGCAGTAGTGAGTCTACAGCAGGAGCTATGCAAGTCTACAGCATGGAAATTCAGCCACAGTGACCCCTGTGGTGGGATGACTATTGCACAACAAAAACTGAACCAGAACTTGCAGCAGCCTTGCAGAATGTTTGCAAAGAAAGTTCATCTGGAGTCATGCAATACGGACTTGCAATTGTGCAACAAACTTGTGAAGCCTGGCAAGTCTAGCAATAGCTTAGCAAGTCATTTTCAAACTTGCAGCTCAATTGCTTGCTATCTGGGCATAACCCTCTGTATTTATTTTTAGCAGCCGGGGGCTGGCTTTCTCATGAAAGTGGTCCGAGCAGCTCATTAGCCGCTGAATCGCTTTCAGAAGCAGCGGGAGTGTCACGAAGATCCTGCCAGTAACCGGCGTCCCAGGCGCACGGGAACTCGGCCACGGGTCCCATTGCGCATGCGCGCGCGTTCACGGGTGCGGTCACGCACGGGCACACGCGCGCGCACTCCCGCTGGTGTCAGGCGGGCTATTTAAACCTGCCTGTCACACTCCATCCCTGCTGTCTGCTCTACAGCGTTCTGTGAGTGTTACCTGATCTGATCTGTGTTTCCTGTTATCTGACCCGGCTTCCTGTTTGACGATCCTGCTATCTGCCTGCACCAGACCCTCTTGGCTTGCCTGACCATCCCTCTGCATTACCCCTGGTACCTCTGCTGTCCGAACGTTACTGACCACCGGCTTGTTGACCCTCCGCTGTGTTCATCAGCTTCCAGTCTGCTATTACCTGCTGTTGTTCCTGGTTCCAGTCCAGCGTTCCAGGCTACCTTCTGCTGTGTTCCAGTCCAGCGTTCCAGGCTACCTTCTGCTGTGTTCCAGCCCAGCGTTCCAGGCTATCTTCTGCTGTGTACCAGTCCAGCGTTCCAGTCTATTACCTGCTGTTGTTCCTGGTTCCAGTCCAGCGTTCCAGGCTACCTTCTGCTGTGTTCCAGTCCAGCGTTCCAGTCTATTACCTGCTGTTGTTCCTGGTTCCAGTCCAGTGTTCCAGGCTATCTTCTGCTGTTGTTCCAGTCCAGCTTCCAGTCTGCTATTACCTGCTGTTGTTCCTGGTTCCAGTCCTGCATTCCAGTCTCTGTCCTCAGTCTACTCCTCAGACTACTGACTCCAGAGGGTGCCACCACTACTGGACTTTCAGCAACTGTTGATCCTGCCAGGCACCCATACCACTCTTCACTCCTGGCCCTCTGTCTCCATTCCAGGGGAACGGGAGTGGGAGCTGTAAGGGAGGTCTTTTCCTGCACTTCAGGCTCACAACCTACCAGGTACGTGACAGGGAGGGGACGCCCCCCCCCCCCCCCCCTCCCACCACTCACCGGTGTGAGCATACCATTTTTACTGGCATGTCCATTAAATGATCCGACGGTGTGGCTGGCTGGTCAAAGGCAAACAGGGACCTGAACGGCCTTTGAGGACCGGAGTGATATAATGACGTCACTTTGAGTCTGGGACGGAAATAAGCATTTTTTTTTAAATCTTTTGCTTTTAAAGGTAAAGGAGAGCTTTGGGGTCTCTTTGACCCAAGATCTCTCCATAAAGAGGACCTGTCATCCCTATTTATATTACAAGGGATGTTTACATTGTTTGTAATAGGAATAATAGTGACAACATTTTTTTTTAAAGAACAGTGTAAAAATAAAAACCAAAAAGTTAAAGAAATAAGAAAAAAATAAATCAAAAATGTTAAACCGCCCCGTCCCGCCGAGCTCACGTGCAGAAGCGAACGCATACGTGAGTAGCGCCCGCATATGAAAATGGTGTTCAAACCACACATGTGAGGTATCACCGCGTTTGTTAGAGCGAGAGCAATAATTCTAGCCTTGACCTCCTCTGTAACTCAAAACATGCAACATGTAGAATTTTTTAAACAGCGCCTATGGAGATTTTTAAGGGTAAAAGTTTGTAGCCATTCCACGAGCGGGCACAATTTTGAAGCGTGACATGTTGGGTATCAATTTACTTTTATAAAAAAAAATAAAATTAAAAGGACAGTGTAAAAATAGAAAATAAAGAAAAAAAAGCGCCCCATATCACAATGCTCACAATGCAGAAGCGAACGCATACGTAAGTCGGACACACATATGTAAATGGTGTTCTCACCACACATGAGGTTTCGCCGCAAATGTTAAAGTGAGAGCAATAAGTCTAGTGCTAGACTACTTCTGTAACTCTAAATTGATAACCTTAAAAAAATGTAAGCATTGCCTATGGAGAATTTTAAAGGGTAACTCCACTTTCGTGGGGGAAAAAATGGCAAATAAAGAAAAAAATAATATAGCGTATACAATTGCGACACAAGTCATATTGTAATTGAACGGTATTAAAAATGACCTTTCCTTTTCAATCTGCAGCCGTTGTAATTTTCTGTCAATGCAGTGCAATATGGCTACCTGGAGTTGTTCTGTACACAGAGTTTGTACTGACCACCCCCCAGAAGCATAATTTTTCTGCTTGTGTGATTGGCTCACCAATTTTCCCAGAAGTCTGCCTAAGATACAAGTCAGTTTTCAGGTATCCCCTGAAACAAAAATGTTGTTTTTGGTGAGATACTCCCCATAGGAACACATCTAAAGGGATGCAGGCCCTAGCAGCTTTCCTCATTAGTGAACAGATAGTTTGTCGTGGATAATACAGCCAGATAATGGCACCAATCCCCAGATAGACTTGAAACAGTAGAAAGGAAGGGTGGGGATTTTTTAAGGTGCAAGAATGTCATCAAATGTATTCAATAAAAAATATTTATTTTATTTCTGATTTTGAGGGGCAAAACAGAAAATATGTACATAAAACCAAAGGACACAGGCATGTACAATACTATTGTTGTGATGTTAAACAGGACAGCATAAAAGATCCCAACATGTTTCGCCCATAGGTCGGGCTTCTTCAGGGTAGCTGTCTTTAAGGAGGAACAGGCCTTCTGTGTCTCCACTCCCAGGGCAGTGCTTCTATCCCAATTCACCCGAAGCAACAGGGGCAACGGTCCTATCGCAGTCCCACCCAAAGCTGACTATGCAAGTCAGGACCACAGGTGACTGGGGGTCACAGAGGGGACAAAAGGACCAGAATGTGGACCCAAGAAAAACTTGAAACCGAGGGACTTGACAAGGCCACCTCACAACACTAAGGATGCTCAGCAGGCTGTTGGAGCCACTTGGGACATGATGTGCCATCGCACGCTTACAGCATACCAACCTACTGAGCATCCTTAGTGTTGTGAGGTGGCCATGAAAAAATAAAAATAAAAAAACAACGGTTTACTCCCGCTTTAAAGTGTATTTTTTGCCCAAAAATTGCGTTTGAAAAACCACTGCGCAAATACTGTGTGACATAAAAATTGCAACAGTCGCCATTTTATTTCTTAGGATCTCCACTAAAAAAAAGTATATAATGTTTTGGGGTTAGAAGTAATTTTCTAGCAAAAAATACTGATTTAAATTTGTAAACAAAAAGTGCCTGGTCTTTAAGTGGATTGGTAAATTACATTTACTTTTACCTTGTGAAAAAGTAAAATAGAATAAAACGTATTTAATAGAAAAAAAAAAAAAAGAATTTCCCCTTAAAAGTTCCTCTTTTAAAGGATGCCAGTGCCTCGTATGAATCATCCTTGTTGCTGTTAAGCAAAAAAAAAAACTCCTACAACTTCCTCAGTAAAGCTTGCCATTTGCAGCCTGACTCATAGATTTAAAATCTCACAGCTTCTAATTACCATTTGAAATCCTACTCATCAACTAGCGCAGATCTAATTTCTCGCGGACGTTGCCATTTCAACCTCATATCGCTTACGCATCTTGTGATGACAAATGAGAGTAGACCAATGCACATTGCAGGGAATGCAGTCACGGCTCCGGGTAAGTAAGTATTACGCAGATCCAAACATCAAATTGTATTAGGCTGTGCTCAATACCGATCTCACATACATCATCTCATTGATGAAATAAACATAATGCGATGACAGGCTTCCATGCTGTTACCGCAACGTGACGTGCCGTTGACAAGGCCCTTGCAATGTGCGTCTTTAAATGCATTAAGTGAAATGTCAGTCGATGCATCATGAACTAACCTTCTCTCTTCTTGGATATCGCTAAAAAAGTTTTGTTACACAAGTAATTTTAGCGCTTGTAGCTTCTGGTTGGTATATTAGAAACATTCCAAACAGTGTGACCGACCTGTAAAGCAGGGGTGTCAAACTCAATTTCATTGTGGGCCGTAGCAGCATTATGATTGCCCTCAAAAGGGCCGGTTGTATCTGTAAGATTAGATGTCCAGCGCATCCCCTCCCCTTACATTAGAAAATAAAGAGCGACCCCACCATCAGAAGTTGAGTCCCCTACTCTCCCTTATATCACAGTGCTCCCCCCTTTCCTTATGCTGCTGCTGGGAAGAAGCTGGATGCATTGCTTGAAAGCAGAAAGTAGGGGTCTGGAGGAGGACCAGAGGAGGGCTGGAGCTCCCCTGCAGCTGCAGGAGAGGTGCGAGGGCCACATGAAATGGCCTGGAGGGCCGGATTCGGCCCGCGGGCCTTGTGTTTGATACCTGTGCTGTAAAGCCTTCCTTGTTTAGACATCCAATGGCATGAAATTGCTGTGGGGCTTCCACCATCTTGGATGTTATGTCAGCAGTCCCAGCAGACTCAGAACTGCCATTTAAATGGCACTGTGATATGAAGGGGAACTGCAATGTAAAGGAGCATTGCGATGCGAAGGGGCACTGCGATGGAAAGGGGCATTGCAATGGAAAGGGGCACTGCAATGGAAAGGAGCATTTGGATATAAAGGAGCACTGCAATGGAAAGGGGCACTGGGATGTAAAGGGACAATGGGATGTGAAGGGGCACTGGAATGTGAAGGGGCACTTTAATGCAAAGGGGCACTGTAATGTGAAGGGGCACTGTGATGGAAAGGGGCTCTGGGCACTGTGATATGAAGGGCACTGTGATGTAAAGGGGAACTGCGATTTAAAGGGGCACTGCGATGTATAGCGGCACTGCGATGTGAAGGGGCACTGCGATGGACAAAGGGGCACTGCAATGTAAAGCAGCATTGCCATGTGAAGGGGCGCTGCTTCATTCCTCTGCCATCAGCATGGGTCACCTCTGACAAGTTTTTCTGACACCAAGAGGTGACATGGTAACAGGAGAGGGACCTACAGCACACAGCCTGTGATTGGCAGCCTCATATCTGTTCTTGTGTGCTGTGTGTGGGGGGGGGGGTGTTCCTTCCCTCCAATGAGCTCTCAGCTCTGCAGAGTGTAACTTCAGTTTACCGCTCCCTGTTTTCTGACAGCTCAGTAAAGCTTTATAAATTCTGAAGTTTGAATGTCTGTAGAGAAGAGAAGACAGCAGATAAACAGGTACAACTTATGTAGGAGGATTTGTTATATGTTTTATCTCTGTGTATCACCTGAGGCCAGTCACTTCACTTGGTATATGTAAGGGTTTACAACAACTTTAAAGTGACACTAAGCAATAACCTTAGTCTCCAAAAATAATCCATACACATTCACTACTTAATGGCCCTGTAATCTATTATTCATGAGACTGTTACTTACCGCCCTTCAGCCTGACTCCTTGTAATGTCCTCTGTGAGTCCTCAGACCTCTCCTTTTCCCCCTCTCTTTTGTTTGGAATGATAGTGTATGGTAGTTGCAGTCATGTGCACTGCTGTTTGTGCACTACAAATCCTATAGTCCGTAGTCCATGGCAAGAGCAAGCAAGAGAGTATGACTACTAGAAATGGGCAAACGGGACAGGCCGAGCATAGGTTCGGCCCGGACATTGCCCAGTTAGGTGTTCACTGAACACCCCCGAATTTTCTGTGCGCTCAGCAGGATGTTCGCACAGTTTATAGGTCGTTAAGGAGCGGGAACAGGAATCCGGCAGCTGCGTCCTTAACAACGGATGAGTCATCAGCTGTCAGCGAGCTTCCCCGCTGACAGCTGAACGAAAAAAGAAAAACATTGGTGAATTGGCCGGCAATAGAAGATAATAAATTGAGAAAAAAAAACGGTGTGGGGTCCCCCTCAAAATACATACCAGACCCTTATCTGATCATGCAGCCTGGCAGGCCAAGAAAGGGGAAGACGAGCCCTTGAACCATACCAGGCCACATGCCCTCAACATGGAGGGGTGCTTTAGGGACAAGGGCCTCTTTCCCACAATCCTGGGCGGTGGTTGTGAGGGTCTCTGCGGGCAGGGAGCTTATTGGAATCAGGAAACCAACAACCACAGCTCAGGATTGTCGGGAAGAGGCCCTTGTCCCCATCAACATGGGGACATGGTGTTTTGGGATGGGGGGCAGAGCCCCCCTGCCCCAAAGCACCCCCCCTAGTTGAGGGCATGTGGCTTGTTCTCCCCTTTTCCTGGCCTGCCAGGCTGCGTGCTCAGATAAGGGTCTGGTATGGATTATGGGGGGGCACCACACCGTTTTTTTTATAAATTTTGGCATGGGGTTCCCCTTAAAATCCTTACCAGACTCAAAGGATCTGTTATGCATGGGGGGGACCCCATGCATTTTTTTTTCTTTTTTGTTGTATTGCCGACAATAGCTTGCAATCACAAGTTTTTTTTCTTTATAAATGTCATTTGCTGCAGCAGGTTCTATACACAGTACAGATGTGCCACTTTACAGGCAGACTAATGGGACCCCCCAGGCATTATATTTAAAGGAATTTTTCATTTTCATTGTTTCACTTCAAGCACCATTACAATCATTTCTACGTTAACAATGATCTTTTTTTAAGTTTTTTTTGGCTTTGATACATGTCCCCTAGGGCAGTACCCAGATCCCCATACCCTTTTTTTTTTCTATTCAGGAGCTCTGGTGCGAACCCGAATTGGGGGGGGGGGGGGGGGTGCAGCCCAATTCTAGTGACTACGTTCCTACATATAGTGAGAATATGGAGAATAAAGGTAGTCACCCTCCAACAGGAAGTCAGATCACAGCAACAAAATTTAAAAAAACAGGGAGGAGGCTGAGAGCAATAGAAGGGAATTTTTGAGTTAAAAGTACATACTTGAATATCATTTTTTTTTTTTTAAATCAAAGTTTAGTGACACGTTAAGGTGTTACTAAATTCACAACAGTAAAATCAGTCTGTAGTCTTTTAGACTCCGATCCCTCCATAAAGAGTACCTGTCACCACCTACTACTGTCACAAGGGATGTTTACATGTTTACATTCCTTGTGACAGCAATAAAAGTGATCAGAATATTTTTTTTAAAGGGACAAATGTAAAAAAAAAAGAAAAATAATAATCATTTTTAACCACTTCAGCCCCGGAAGAATTTACCCCCTTCCTGACCAGAGCACGCTTTGCGATTCGGCACTGCGTCGCTTTAACTGACAGTTGCGCGGTCGTGCGACGTGGCTCCCAAACAAAATTGACGTCCTTTTTTTCCCACAAATAGAGATTTCTTTTGGTGGTATTTGATCACCCCTGCGGTTTTTATTTTTTGTGCTATATACAAAAAAAGAGCGACAATTTTGAAAAAACGCATTATTTTTTACTTTTTGCTATAATAAATATCCCCCAAAAATATATAAAAAAACTACTTTTTTCCTCAGTTTAGACCAATACGTATTCTTCTACATATTTTTGCTAAAAAAAAAAATCGCAATAAGCGATTATTGATCGGTTTGCGCAAAAGTTATAGCGTTTACAAAATAGGGGATAGTTTTATGGCATTTTTATTAATAAATTTTTTATTTTTAAATGGCGGCGATCAGCGATTTTTATCATGACTGCGACATTATGGCGGACACATCGGACATTTTTTACACATTTTTGGGACCATTGTCATTTATGCAGCAATCAGTGCTATACAAATGCACTGATCCCTGTGTGGCAGTGAAGGGGTTAACCACTAGGTGGCAGTGTAGGGGTTAAGTGTGTCCTAGGGGCGTGTTTCTAACTGTGAGGGGCATGGCTGTGTGTGACACGTCACTGATCTCTGCTCCAATGACAGGGAGCAAAGATCAGTGACACTGTCACTAGGCAGAATGGGGAGATGCTTGTTTACATTAGCATCTCCCCATTCTTCCTCCCCGTGAGGCGATCGCAGGTATCCCCGCGGTGATCGAGTCTGCGGGACAAGCGACCCAACTCAGGGAGCTTGCCGCGGGCGTGCGCGCACGCCCACTGGCCTCCTCCTAAAGGGGAACGTACAGGTAAGTGATTCTGCCTGTACACGCCCTTCTGCCGCAGTATATCTGCGTGAGGTGGTCGGCAAGCGGTTAAAGGATCCCCGTCCCCGCAAGCTCACGCAGCAAAGAAAACGCATACGTAAGTCGTTCCCACATATGTAAACGGTGTTCAAATCACACGTGAGGTATCGCTACGATCGTCACAGTGAGTTGCGTTTAAAAGACTGCTGCCCGAATACCGTGTGACATAAAATATTGCAACGATCACCATTTTATCTTCTAGGGTCTTTTCTAAAAAAAAAAAAAATCTCTCTCTCTCTCTCTCTCTCTCTCTCTCTCTCTCTCTCTCTCTCTCTCTCTCTCTCTCTCTCTCTATATATATATATATATATATATATATATATGTATATATATGTATAGTCAGGTCCATAAATATTGGGACATTGACACAATTGTAATCGTTTTGGCTCTATACACCACCACAGTGGATTTGACAAGATGTGCTTTAACTGCAGACTTTCAGCTTTAATTTGAGGATATTTACATCCAAATCAGGTGAACGGTGTAGGAATTACAACAGTTTGTATATGTGCCTCCCACTTTTTAAGGGACCAAAAGTAATGGGACAATTGGCTGCTCAGCTGTTCCATTGCCAGGTGTGTGTGATTCCCTCATTATCCCATTTAAAAGGTCCAGTGTTCATTTCAATTGTGCTATTTGCATTTGGTATCTGTTGCTGTCAACTCTCAATATATGGGTTCCATAGAGTTGTCACTATCAGTGAAGCAAGCCAGATCAAGAACACTCTCCAGGAGGTAGGTGTATGTGTGTCAAAGTCAACAATCAAGAGAAGACTTCACCAGAGTGAATAAAGAGGGTTCACCACAAGATGTAAACCATTGGTGAACCTCAAAAACAGGAAGGCCAGATTAGAGTTTGCCAAACAACATCTAAAAAAGCCTTCACAGTTCTGGAACAACATCCTATGGACAGATGAGACCAAGATCAACTTGTACCAGAGTGATGGGAAGAGAAGAGTATGGAGAAGGAAATGAACTGCTCATGATCCAAAGCATGCCACCTCATCAGTGAAGCATGGTGGTGGTAGTGTCATGGCGTGGGCATGTATGGCTGTCAATGGAACTGGTTCTCTTGTATTTATTGATGATGTGACTGCTGACAAAAGCAGCAGGATGAATTCTGAAGTGTTTCGGGCAATATTATCTGCTCATATTCAGCAAAATGCTTCAGAACTCATTGGACGACGCTTCACAGTGCAGATGGACAATGTCCCGAAGCATACTGCGAAAGCAGCCAAAGAGTTTTTTAAGGGAAAGAAGTGGAATGTTATGCAATGGCCAAGTCAATCACCTGACCTGAATCTGATTGAGCATGCATTTCACTTGCTGAAGACAAAACTGAAGGGAAAATGCCCCAAGAACAAGCAGGAACTGAAGACAGTTGCAGTAGAGGCCTGGCAGAGCATCACCAGGGATGAAACCCAGCGTCTGGTGATGTCTATGCGTTCCAGATTTCAGGCTGTAATTGACTGCAAAGGATTTGCAACCAAGTATTAAAAAGTGAAAGTTTGATGGATGATTGTTAATCTGTCCCATTACTTTTGCTCCCTAAAAAGTGGGAGGCACATATACAAACTGTTGTAATTCCTACACGTTCACCTGATTTGGATGTAAATACCCTCAAATTAAAGCTGAAAGTCTGCAGTTAAAGCACATCTTGTTTGTTTCATTTCAAATCCATTGTGGTGGTGTATAGAGCCAAAAAGATTAGAATTGTGTCAATGTCCTAATATTTATGGACTTGATTGTATATATATAATGTTTGGGGTTCTAAGTAATTTTCTAGCAAAAATTACAGATTTTAACCTGTAAGCAACAAATGTCAGAAATAGTCTTAGGCGTGAAATGGTTTTAATGAGGTTTCAGAAAACGAGCGGTCTAATAAAAGTCAATGGGAGCGCATAAAAATGAGGATACAATCACCTTCACCTGTTTGAACTCGGACTTACAAACAGCTACAGCACAACATCTGTAGTCAGCTACAATTCGCCAGAGAGAAAACTGTTGTTTTTTTGTTGTTTTTTATGGTTGTTACAAATCTGATACAATATTACTATGATTTGGTCCTAGTGGAAGATACAATTATAGATAGTATATTTGTAAAGCTATACTGCCATCTTGTGGGCTTGGGTGGAAGTGTTACTGGAATGCTGTGGCTATATGAGGCCTGCTATTGCAAACCTCCTTCTAGAAATGCTATCTGACTGGCTGTTACTATGATTTTCTGGCATCAATGCTTCTGAGTCACTGGCCTAGAAGGATTATGTAGATCACCTGAAAGGAATATGTAGATCAGAAGGGGCCTTCAGAAATCAGAGGTCTTTATCTGCAGACTAGTTTCGGCTCTGTAACTTCAGATGTTGAAGCTAAAGGGTCGGAACGAATGCCAGGCAACAAGCATTTTCAGAAGTGTCAACAAGAAAGAAAGTGAGGGGAAATCCAAAATTTTAGAGTTGCCCCAGAACAAGAGGTAAGTGAAACTCTTCCAATGGGGACACCTGTTTCTGGGAATACTGTCTAACAAGGGAATTCTCCTTATTTTGGAAATTCCTCTAACTTCCTGTTGTCCCCTTGTAACAGGAAGTGCAGGGAAATTTCGCCAATGGTACACAGACAGCAAACAATAAAAATAAATAACTCAGAGGATATAACCATTCTCTGTGCTATGAAAAACTTAAAAAAAATAACCAAAAAAAGTTTTAACTTTACATATGGTTTATATGGTGCATGTTCTGTTGACGCATTGAAGGTTTTTTTGTTTTTATGTTCTGTTTTGTTATTTTGCTGCATCAAAATGCATTACAGGGCCTATTGATGGCAATGGCAGTACATGAAAATGCATGACTTCTGATTACGCATATAAAAACCCTGGAAGGTATAAATCCAGCCTTAGTACAGCCTTGCATTGCGACTTGCTTGCGACTTCAATGCAAATGTAACCACTTAAGGACCGGAAGGATTTCCCCCTTAATGACCAGGCCATTTTTTGCAATACGGCACGGTGTCCCTTTAATTGACAATTGCGCGGTCGTGCGACGTTGTATCCAAACAAAATGTATGTCCTTTTTTCCCCACAAATAGAGCCTTCTTTTGGTGGTATTTAATCACCTCTGTTGGTCTTTTTTGTTTATAAAGACCGACAATTTGGAAAAAAAAACAATATTTTTTTACTTTTTGCTATAATAAATATCCAAAAATTAAAAAAAAAATAAAAATAAAATTCTTCATCAGTTTAGGCCAATATGCTTTCTTCTATATTTTTTTTGGTAAAAAAAAAAAAAAAAAAAATCACAATAAGCGTATATTGATTGGTTTTCACAAAAGTTATAGCGTCTACAAAATAGGGGATAAATTTATAACATTTTTATTATTTATTTATTTTTTTACTAGTAATGGCGGCTATCTGCGATTTTTAGCGGGACTGCAAAATTGCAGTGGACATATCGGACACTTTTGACACTTTTTTAGGTCCATTGACATTTATACAGCGATCAGAGCTAAAAGTAGACACTGATTAGTGTATAAATGTCACTGGCAGGGAAGGGGTTAACAGTAGGGGGCGATCAAGGGGTTAAATGTTTACTAGGGAGGTGTTTCTAACTGTGGGGGGGATGGGACTGACAGGGAGAAGAGAGAGATCGCTGTTCCTGATCATTAGGAACAGACAATCTCACTCTACTCCCCTGACAGAACGGGGATCTGTTTGTTTACATTGACAGATCCCCGTTCTGACTCTCTGTAGAGTGGCACGGCCGCCGGCCACGCGCATCGGCTCCAGCGTCGCGCCGCCTATCGCCCTTACAGTGGCCGACGTACACCTATGGCGATTCGCCCAGGAGAGCTGACCTGCCGCAGTATATTGACAGCGGCTGGTTGGCAAGAGGTTAATGTAACTTTATGTTTTGCAACTTTGGCTTTGGCAAGTCATGACAATACAGAGTGTGACACATATTATAGAACTTGCATCACCCTCTGAAGTGGCAGCCAAAGTTGCAACGATAAGACAAAGAAACAAAGAAACTGACCATGTTTGGTCAGTTAAAAAACTGCTCCAAAAATGCACCTCCCCATTGAAATGATTGAAAACTAAGCAAGAACACATCAAAAACGTACGCATGTTGCATTTTTGATACGAGGTAAAATCCCGGCAAAACCGCGTTTTCGGCAGAAATTATTGCCGCCTTTTTTTTCTATCGGCAAAACGCCAATAACCCTATTTTCGTACGATAATTTTCTGCGTCCGAAATTTCAGTGTATCACTAATTGTAACGCCTGTTAGTATTTTTGGTTTCCTTTTGGGGAGATTTCCCTTTACTTCCTGTCCAATAGCTGAAACAGGAAGTGAGAGGAAATCCCTCCAGAGTAGGGAAATCCCAGGTAGTCACCAAAACTAGTGTCCCCATTGGAAGATTTCCTCTCTATTCCTGTTCAGATGACAACCCAAAAAACTGAGGGCGAATCTCCCTAACGGGGCCACAGACCAGGCAGCAGTAAAAATCAGGGATTCTAATCCAAAACTAAAAAAAAAAAAAAAAAAAAGTTTGGCCTTTAGTTATACTGTAAGCACGGTGTTAGATTCCATTGTATGCTGAATGTTCTAAAGAGAGATTTGTGATCAATGAAATAAAAGAGGATTTGGGGATATTAAACTTCAGGGACCGTGTATAAGAAACCTGCAATGATAAGAAAAGCCCGGTTATTAGAATTACCCTCATTGGTTCATCGGGATGTCCAGCTTTCCGTTCTCTCTCCGAGCGCTTTGTACGCAGAATCTGTTTGGCTTGCTTTTCTGGAACAATTGGCGAGGCGTCTAAAAACAAATGCAAGAGGAAGATTAAAGTCGAACTTCAGAAATTTTTTTTTAGCATTTGGAAAGCCTGGGGAACAGTTAAAGCCCAACTTCGGGCAACTAAAAATGCATCACTTGCAGTGGGGTGTGCCTGCACTGCAAGTGTCAACTTCTCGGATTGGTCTAGGGCAGTGGTCTCCAAACTGCGGCCCACGAGCCAAATGCGCCCCTTTGCTTGCCATTTTCCGGCCCTCGGACACATACAATGAGCCACAATTCCTCCCACTGACACCAACGATGGGCACTATTCCTCCCAATGACACCAATGATGGGCACTATTCCTCCCAATGACACCAACGATGGGGCACTATTCCTCCCAAAGACACCAACGATGGGGTACTTTTCCTCCCAATGACCCCCAACAATGAGCCACTATTCTTCCTAATGACACCAACGATGAGGCATTAGTCCTCCAAAACCAATGACAGAGCTCTATTCCCACTTCTATGTCTTTTTGATTTCCTCTCACTTACCACCAAGTCAGAGGCAGTGTTCACTCCCACTGACCACAGTCCGGCCCCCCTAATGTGTGAAAGACAATAAACCCAATATTTTCTACTTTCTGCTATAAAACATATCCAATAAAATTAAATGTCTTCATTAATTTAGGCCAAAATGCCTTCTGCTACATGTAGCAATTGATGGTAGTGATCGGGGGCTGATCCTGCCATAACTGCATTTTTGGGGACACTATACTATTGGGGACACTTGTATAGTTCTAACTGTGACCAGGATACGGACCTGGAGAGACACTATACTAGTAATGGCGGTGATCACAGGGGCGGATCCAGGGGGGGGGCAACAGGGCAATTGCCCCCCCCCGAAATAATAGCACACTCTGAATGTTATTGTATCCTGGCTGCCGCTCCGCTGCCGGCCCGAGTCTCTCTCACATGTGCCGATCAGCGGCGCCGAGAGAGAGACTCGCGTGTGGTACGGGCAGCGACGGTCACTGTCTGACACTGAAGGAAAGAGGTGGGTGGAGCCTCTTCCCTGCACTCGTTGCTAGACGCCAGGCGGCCCTGGCGTTAGCAACGAGTGACGTCAGTCACACTGCAGTGTGTGAGTGAGTCACGGCGTCACGTCGGAGGTCGGACTCGAGTCTCTCAGAGCCGACCTACCCGGTCCCGACGTGACGCCGGTGACAGCGTGACACAGCCTGAAGTGGCGCCTCCTTACAATAATACAGCAGACAGCAGTAACTTACTAACTAACAAGTATGAGTGCACTGCACAGCACAGCACACGTCCATGTATATGTGGGTTGACATGTGCAGGGGGGGATTCTATATTAATGGGGGTTCTACACTGAGGGGGGATTCTATATTAATGGGGGTTCTGCACTGACGGGGGATTCTATATTAATGGGGGTTCTGCACTGAGGGGGGGTTCTATACTAATGGGGGCTCTGCACTGAGGGGGGATTCTATACTAATGGGGGGCTCTGCACTGAGGGGGATTCTATACTAATGGGGGGCTCTGTACTGAGGGGGGATTCTATACTAATGGGGGGCTCAGTACTGAGGGGGGATTCTATACTAATGGGGGCTCTGCACTGAGGGGGGATTCTATACTAATGGGGGCTCTGCACTGAGGGGGGATTCTATACTAATGGGGGCTCTGCACTGAGGGGGGATTCTATACTAATGGGGGCTCTGCACTGAGGGGGGATTCTATACTAATGGGGGCTCTGCACTGAGGGGGGATTCTATACTAATGGGGGCTCTGTACTGAGGGGGGATTCTATACTAATGGGGATTACAACATCTCTCTGCTGCCTGTCTCTGGGACACAAGAGACCACCTTAGCAAGTGGCAAGTGACAATCTTCATCTGGTGACAGGCGATGTGGCAAGAGACAATCCGCAACATGTGGCAGGCGACGTGGCAAGTGACAATCTGCATCTGGTGACAGGGGACGTGGCAAGTGACACACTCGGGGCTTCCACTGATTCTGCATTATGGTGAGTTAAACTATTTAATTTTTTACAACAATGTAATAATAGTAATAATGCGCTTCAATCATCCTGACACCATAACAACCATGGTGCCGTGATGATTGAAGCGCCAACACCAGCCTTTTCCCCGATAGATGTACCCCAAAAAAATATATTTTCTGGCAGTGCCCCTCCCGAGACTAGACTCTGGATCCGCCCCTGGGTGATCAGCGACTTATAGTGTGGCAGGCAATCAGGGACTGGAGCTAAGGGACATTGAATGGGAGAGACGCTATCAGACATCTCTAGTGACACTAATACAATGATCAGTGATAATACTGCACACAGTCGCAGTACTAATGGCACTGGCTTGGTGACAGGGCTGATCAGGAGGGCAACAAAAGGGTTAACTGTGTGCCTAACAAGTGTATGTGTGCTGATTTTACTCAC
Organism: Aquarana catesbeiana; assembly: GCF_042186555.1. NCBI lineage: Eukaryota > Metazoa > Chordata > Amphibia > Anura > Ranidae > Aquarana > Aquarana catesbeiana. Next base: position 213,880,099 of record NC_133335.1, read on the forward strand.
TTACAGACTGGCTGGCTTTTCTTCCTGATTTCAGCTCTGAATGGTAAGTGAAATCAGGGAGAAAAAAAAAACAGCCAGATCCGTGTTGTGTTTACTAACACACACAGATCTGTGCTATGAATCACCACAGAAATCAGCAGGCTCACAGCCAAAATTATTGGCTGCAAACCTGCTGACGAACTTGTGCTGTGTCCAACCACAGTGCGAGAGGCAGGGGGCACACGCTCCTGTAGACCAGGAAGTTTGGTGCAACGTACGGGGACATATCGGTGCACAGGGGAGCCGCTGGCCAGAAGTAAAATTACTAATGGCTGGTCGACAAGTGGGTTGACAGATTTGTGGAGAAAAGAGGTGGTCAGGAACATATTGGTAGAAGAATGGGATTGGCTTCCTGCCCACAATGATAAAAAAAAAAAAAAAATTAGAGAGGAGGACCAAGAGAAAGCATAAGATAGGAAAGGGAGAGCAAAAAAAATGAGCATTTGGGGGAAGGTTGGGAGGAGTTGTGCTGCAGCCGCTTCTCCATAGGCCTCCAAAAAGGCCTATTTCCTGCAGTCCACCTCCTCACTGTGTCAATACTTCATTGCACATTACAAGATCATTTATAGTGTTGGGTAAAGGATTAAAGCTGGTCACAATGTCAAAAAGATATCTGTTCCTCCGTCTACCATCTATGTCCAGATTAAGACTTTTGCCGCATACACACTGTCGGACTTTCCGGCAGGAAAAGTCAGACGGAATCTGTGTGGGCCTCATCTGACTTTTTTTTTTTTAAATTCTGACGGACCTAGAAATAGAACATGTTTTAAATCTTTCAGACGGAATCAATTCCTATCGGGAAAACCGCTCGTCTGTATGCTGTTCCAACGGACCAAATACGACGCATGCTCTGAAGCAAGTACGAGACGGAAGCTATTGGCTACTGGCTATTGAACTTCCTTTTTTCTAGTCCCTTTGTACCTGTTGTACGTCACCGCGTTCTGGACGGTCGGACTTTGGTGTGATCGTGTGTAGGCAGCGGAACTCTGTCGGAAAAACTTTCAGAGTTTATTCCGACGGAAAAACCGGTCGTGTGTATGCGGCATTTGGTAAATTTAAGGCCTACAGGGCAAATCAACAGTTTCCTTTTAGACAGATTTTTTATTAAAGCGAAGTTCCACCCACTTTTTCATCTGAACACTATCAGCTTCAGAATTGACCAAAAAAACAGCATTGGGCATTTATTTTTTTTCTCTTCCTTTACCTTGTTTCCAGGGCTTTAATTATAGCTTCTTGTTTCCCCCGTCCGCGGCAATTTACGTCACCTCCTGTGGCACACTGGCTCTTGGGAGATGTGTGTCATGATTTCCAGGAGTCAGTGGGCATCTCTGCTATATACAACAGAAGTGACATTGTGTTGCGGCCATCTTGGTACACCCACACTCTTCCGCAGTAAGCTTAAAGTTAGAAGTTGGCAAGCGGACATCTTTATACACCCACCAGAGTCTTGCTTTTCACAGTTATTTTTAAACAGTAAACTCAGCTTATATAGTGAAATACCGTATTTAGAAGTCCATCTGACTGTTTTGATGTTTAATTTTAAAAGTAAGACTCCGGTGGGTGTATAAAGATGTCCGCTTGCCGACTTCTAACTCTAGTCTTACTGTGGACAAGTGCGGGTGTACCAAGATGGCCACGACCCAACGTCACTTCGGCTGCATATTCTGATGGGCAGCGGCTTTCTGATAGAACATTTTTTAGCATCACAATGGCAACCAGAGACAATCTCTTTGTTGCGCCCTGTGTGTAATGCGCATTAGTGAGATCGGGAGGTGCATGCTGGGTAGCCAGCAGCACCTTATCCTGGAAAAGAAACCTAGTGGGCTTCACAAGCCCAGAAGCAAGATGGAAACGAGCAGCAAAGGAAAGACAAAGGTCCGTTTAAAAAAAAATAAAAACAGGAAATACAGCGGTGGTTTTACTGACATCATCATTTATAAAATGAGATTAATAACAGCAGAATGGGTGCCTTTAAAATAAAAAAAAAAAAAATGTGGGTGAAACTCCACTTTAAGGGCCATACTGACAAGCAAAGCTCCTAGTGACAATGTTTTCCCATCCCTGAGGAAAGAGAGAAAGATTTTAGGATTGGCCTTAGGGTGAGCTAAGGGGTTAAAATGTGAGGGGAAGTTGGTTTGCTTTCCACTCTAGCACAACAAAGAACTACAGGAGGTCTTGGTGCCAAATACCTAAAAGCTCTATTGTGTTATGCTGAATATACTTCAACATACAGAAGTACCCCATGGATTCAGTAGATGTACCCCCTGTGGAACAGGTACTACTGGTTCAGAATAAACAGCCCAGAAAATCCACCAAAAACTGTTAACATAGGACAGTGGTTGTCAACTTATGAGCAAAAGGGGGCCTTAAATGCGGGCCCAGACATCACCAACGGAACATACATAATATTCAATAAATGTAAAGCTTGAGGGGACTCTCAGATACTGCAGACCTAATAGAGAAAATGAGGGTCAGAGAGTGTGGACATGCTACATATTCATAGTTGCCAACAATCCCGATTTTCCCGGGACATTCCCAGAAATCAGAACAATATCCCGGTCTGAGCCTGTCCCGGGCAAAATCCAGAAAATCAGGCTCCGTCATGGACATTGGAACTTTTGGCACTGACACCAGATGATCCTCCCCCTACCTCCTCTGATTAGTCAGTACTAGCGAGCGGGGGTGTGGCTAGCTGAGGGTTATCACACCAGCCCACCTAGAGCGGATCATTCATGTGAGCACGTGGAGAGGCAGCCGATGTCAGAGTGGGAGCCGGCAGCACTGACGAGTCCGTAGGTGCTGAGCTCGGCTGGCCAGGCCCAGATAGATCCTTCTCCTCACTAGGCAGTAGACTTCCAGGGTAGAAGAGAAACCTTGACCTGGGCACTGATGAGGCTGCACTGATGGGCACTGATTAAACTGTACTGATGAGGCTTCACTGATGGGCACCGATGAGACTGATGATACTGCATGGATGAGGCTGCACTGATGAGGTGACATTGATAGACTGCACACATGGGCACTGATAAGGCTGTACCAATGAGGCTTCACTAATAGGCACCTAACTGTCAACTAACATCACTCATTTACTTATTTCTTTTAGACTTTTAGATTAAAGTAAAAAATTGCTGTTAGCTGATAAAGATGATATCTCTCTTTTTCATGTAGTACTGTCCTGACTGTGAGAAATTGAGCAGTGCAGTTTTAGTTCTAGTTTCTCACAGTCACTCCTTGATGACAACATCACTAAGGCCCCTTTCTTTGGACACGCGGATGTAAACAGACTATATATAACCACACGCCCTTTTAGCCACACCCAATATTTAATGTACTTTAAACCACGCCCATTTTTGCCACAGTCTGCTTTTTTAAAATGTCGGCCATGCCCACAAAATAATACTCAGCTCATAATTAACATACTAGTCCATCTACACTGGCTTTCTGCAAAAATGTGTCCCTAAAATTTTTTGGCAAATCTTGGCAACTATGCATATTTGATGGGGGATATGCTACAGAAGATAGTACAAAACTGGGAGCATGTTACATTAGGCTAGTGCAGATCAATGCTATTGTCCCAATCAAAGTTCCCACTACCGATTGCTGAGGTCTGAAGTCCCCACATTATATACTAAAGGGCCACATTCCGTCCTCGGGCCATGGGTTTGGCACCATGGACTCCATGCACGATTGCCTTATACCAAATGTACCCCATTTCCCCTCACTGTGCTCAGTGATCCATAGGAGACCTGTGCTTGGATATGGTTAGTAATCACACATATGTATACCATGCCAATGTCCATCTGAACCAAGCAGACCAGTGCACACAGCAATCACACTAGTCAAACGAACTGGACTTTGGAGCACCAAGTGTAATTTCTGTCTGCTGCTTCCCTCCTCTGCTATCAGCATGAATCACTTCTGACAAGTTTTCCTGACACCAAGCGAAAAATGGTGACAGGGAGAGACCTCCAGTACACAGCCTGTGAAGAGTCATGTATTTGTACTGAAATATGGGTGTGCTTTGTGTATTTCTTCCAGATCTGTGCAGTAATCCCGTGTGAAACTCTTATTGTAATAAAGACCGGTCACTGCTGCTCTCTCTTCTTGTGCAGGGTGACTGGTCTTGTCTCTGCCCCCTCCTGTAGTTTTTTTTTTGCAGGAAGCCTATAGTGGGTAGAGCTGCTGAACCCCACCCACAGCTCTGCCCTTTGAACAGGGTATGTGCGGCATAGTGATGGTGCCACTGCTACTTTTATGAAGTAATATCTGGCTTTTAGAGGCATTTGGTGTTTTAACTTCCTCTAGATTAGTATTTTTATTTTTATTTGTTTTGGAAGTTGGACTTCATGGACATATGTGTTTTTTTCAGTATGATTATGTAGCTATACAGGTTTTAAATAGGCCATCTAGATCAGCGTTTTTCAGCTGGGGTGCCCAGCCTGGTGTGCTGTAGCAGCTTGTCAGGGTTGCCATGCTATTTTCACGCAATGGGGGTTATTTACTAAAAGCAAATCCACTTTGCACTACAAGTGCACTTGGAAGTAAAGTTGCTGTAAATACGAGGGGGACATGCAAGGGAAGTAAAAAACAGCATTTTAGCCTGCACATGATTGGATGATAAAATCAGCAGAGCTTCCCCTCATTTCAGATCTACCCCTCAGATTTACAGCGAGTGCAAAGTGGATTTGCCTTTTGTAAATAACCCTCAATGTCTTGCTTTTCCATGATGCAGGCCCCAACATTCAGAAGGATACTGGAGTCTGCCTCCATCTAAGACCTGCTCTACCTCCTGTCCACTGCCGTGCTGCCACAGACTGGGAGGTAGTGAAAAGGGAAGGGGGGAACTGAGGACTCTCATGTAAAGGAGATGGGGGGGGTTCTGATGTGAGGGGGAGGGGACTGAAGACTCTGATGTGAAGGGGGGGCTGAGGACTTTGATTGTAAAGAGGGGGAGGACAGAGGACTCTAATGAGAATGGGGAGGAGCTGAAGACTGATGTGAAGGGGTGGGGGGGAGGGGGTATGGAAGACTCTAATGGGAAAGATGGTTGGAATGAGGACTTTGATACTTTGATATGAAGGGAGGAATCTGTGAAAGGGAGGAAAGACTGAGGGCTCTGATGGGAAAGGGGGGGGGGGCCTGAAGACTCTGATTTGAAAAGGGGGGTACTGAAGACCCTAAAGGTAAAGCTGGGGGGGATGGAGAGAAATGTGATGTGAAGGTGTTGGGGGGGTGCTAAAAATTCTGATGTGCAAGGAAGAGACTGAGGACTCTGATGTGGATGGGGGATGAATCTGTGAAAGGGTGGGGGGACTGAGGACACCGATGGGAAAGGGGGGGCTGAAGATTCAGATGTGACAAGGGACCCCATTTTAGACTGAGGTGCCTCAAGAGGAATCTGTGAAAGGAAGGAGGGACTGAAAGTTCTGATTGGAAAAGGAGAGTATGGAGGACTTTGATGGGAAAGGGAGGGGCTGAGGTCTTTAAAGCAGGGTGGGGGGTGGAGGACCCTAATGGGAAAGGGGGGGTGGGGGACTCTGATTTAAAAGGGGGGTACTAAAGACTCTAACTGTAAAGATGGTGGGAATGGGGAGAAATCTGATGTCAGGGTGGGGCGGGGGGTGCTAATAATTCTGATGTGCAAGGAAGAGACTGAGGACTCTGATGTGGATGGCGGACGAATCTGTGAAAAGGGGGGGGGGGGGGGACTGAGGACTCTGATGTGGATGGCGGAGGAATCTGTGAAAGGGAGGAGGAACTGAAGGATCTGATGGGAAAAGGACAGGGGACTGAGGACTTTGATGGGAAAGGGAGGGCCTGAGGGCTCTGATGGGGGAGGGGGGTTTAGGACTCTAATGGGAAAGGGGGGGCTAAGGACTCTAATTTGAAAGGGGGGGGCTGAGGACTCTAATTTGAAAGGGGGGGATTCTGATGTGAAGGTTGGGGGGTGCTAAGAATTCTGATATGACAGGAAGAGACCGAGGACTGATGTCGATGGGGGAGGAATCTGTGAAAGGGAGGAGGGACTGAAGGATCTGATGGGAAAAGGACAGGGGACTGAGGACTTTGATGGGAAAGGGAGGGCCTGAGGGCTCTGATGGGGGGGGGGGTGGTTTAGGACTCTAATGGGAAAGGGGGGGGCTGAGGACTCTGATTTGAAAGGGGGGGCTGAGGACTCTGATTTAAAAGGGGGGATACTAATGTGAAGGTTGGGGGGTGCTAAGAATTCTGATATGCAAGGAAGAGGCCGAGGCTTGATGTGGATGGGGGAAGAATCTGTGAAAGGGAGGGGGGACTGAGGACACTGATGGGAAAAGGGGGGCTGAAGATGTGACAGGGGACCTCATTTTACACTAAGGTGCCTCTAGATTTTGCATACTTTCACAAGGTGAAAAAAGGTCGAGAAACTAATCTAGATGAACCCTGGAACAGTCACATTCCCTCTATCTGTCTGGAATAGTGTAGTAGCTTTTTACGGGGCACACAGACAAGATGTTCCACCTATGCCTTGCCTGTCCTTTATTTTTTAGTAAGCTATTTACAATAATGAAATAAATGAATATGGTGTCTAAGAGTGTACTTCAGTAATATTACATCTGGTCTGTTGGGCATGAATGGACAAAAGTCTTCTTTCAGAAAAGCATTCCCAGCAAGTCTGTAGTCGGCTCAAGCTCATTAAGCTCAGCTGTCTATGGGAGAGTACAGCTCCTCCAGGTGCATGCATGTATCCTCAGTGACTGACAACTATGAAACCCGGGTTCCAAATATTCTTTACTTTTAGGAAGCCTCATCCTTTGCGTATGCGTGGCCTGAACGCCATTCACTTCACAGAATGCATTAAGGTGAAAAACCTAAGGCTTTACAACCACTTTAAAGCTGAAAACTCCTATTCTTGCATGACTTGTTCTCTTTAAAACCATGCTTTATAAAATTATTTATAAAATAAAATATTATATATATATCAAATATATATATATATATATATATATATATATATATATATATAAAATATTTGCTAACACCATTAACATTTCTAAATATATTTTGCTTTCCTTGTATCATCTAGGAAATGTATCAAGATTCACTTATTGAATCTTTCAGGGACCTGCCCCATACATTGGGATTCAGCGCACCAACAGGAGAAGGCTTGTTGTTCCAAGGATGTTGACTTAAGGCTGCTGAAAAATGAATGGACAAAAGTCCTCTTTCAGAGAAGTAGCATCCTCCTGGGAACAGAGCGTCCAGAAGATATGAGTGGAATGCTCAGTCTGCTTAACAAGCTGCTGCTACCTTCAAGATGGGTTAGAGAAGAAGAAGCAGTTTATTTCCGAGCGTATACAGCTACAGTCAAGGAGCATTTAATTGGTAGTTTATGGGACGCAGCGCTATGGGGGGAGATCTACTAAAATTGGAGCACACAGAATCTGGTGCAGCTCTGCATAGTAACCAATCAGCTTCTAACTTCAACTTGTTCAATTAAGCTTTGACAATTAAATCTAGAAGCTGACTGGTTACTAAGCAGAGCTGCACCAGATTCTGTGTGCGCCAATTTTTAGTAAATCCTTTGTATTTTATGATTGCTGTTGGCACCACCTTACTGAATACGGCTAAAGTACACAAGGGCATTTTTTAATCCTCCTTCGGAAGCACAAATCTGAGAAGGATCACATGTAGAAGGCATTTAAGCTGTGACCATACTCAAGTCGATTTTTAAACAAACGTTCGTACGAAAATTCTCAGTACATTCGATGACTTGATGAATGACGTTCGAAAGTACTTCAAAATTTTTCTGCATTTAACATTCGCATAAGAAAGAAGAATGATTGACTTTTCTTGTGCAAGATACTCTCAGACCAAAATTGAAAGTGGTTGTAAAGACTCAAGGTTTTTTTACTTTCATATATTCTATGCATGAAGGTAAAAAAACTTGTTTGCAACACCCACTAGCCCCCCCCCCCCCCCCCCATTATACCTACCTGAGCCCTATCTTGATCCAGCGATGTGCATGAGAGCAGTTGCTCTCCCGGGTTTCTTCCTCAATGGCTGAGACAGTCAATCACAGTCAGTGAGCCAATGAGGAGAGAGTGGGGGCGGGGACGAGCACTGCTGCATGTGTAAATGGACACGCGGAGCAGTGGCTTGGGAGCAAGCCTGCTCAGGTGTTCCCATAGCAAGCTGCTTGCTGTGGGGGCACTCGGCAGAAGGGAGGGGCCTGGAGCACAGGCTGGGACCCGAGAAGAGGAGGACCGGGGCTGCTCTGTGCAAAAGCACTGCACAGAGCAGGTAAGTGTAACATGTTTGTCTGCCTTTAATATAACTGTAAAAATTCACAGCTTTGTTACAACATAATAATGTTAAAAATATGTAAAATCCATACAATTACAGTTTGTATACAATGCCTCCCTGATAAACATTGCCCAATAGAGCAAAAATCCCCCCAAATTAAGTGGATACTTTATAACATATAATCGTGTGGTACAACGTCTCTACTCATGGAGAATGCTTCCACCACGGAGAATACACCTCAACGCGTTTCGCTTTTAACATTCACTTTTGAAATGAATAGACTTTCCTGAGCAAAAACATACCCTGTTACACGCTCGATAAACATTTCCATCCTACTCTTTTGCATTTTTTCCTCATTATGGTAAAAATCTAACATAGTTTTGGCCCCACTATCCATTAGAAAATCAAATGAACATTCTTAAAAGGAAAACATTTTTTAACTAAATTCTATTGCATGGCATAACATCAGCACAGTGAGCACCAAGTGCTTGCAAAATGCCTGCTAAAACCCGCTACATGGCTGCTGCAAAAAATGCCTAATAAGTGCCTGCTGAAGCCTGCTAAACACTTTTGAAAGTTAAAGGAATTACTCCTGTTAAAATTTTTATAAGGCAAATTATACATAAGTTAAAGAAAGACCATCTTATTCAACAAATAAAAAAATATATAAATAAATTGAAAACTTCCAAATATAGAACCCTATACCCACAGTTGATTCAGAGGAAGGCAAAAAAAAAAAAACCTTAACATATGGCTCATTGGGAAAAAATGCTTCCTGGTCCCTTTTCTGATCCTGATTTAAAGGATGTCACTCTTCAAATTTATGTTCCCAAGCAACTATTCCAAAATGCCCATGTGTACTCAATCTAAGGCCACTTGTGTGTTTGACCCTCTGTTGTGTGTATGATAGTGATGGACAGATAGACGTGAAATTTGGTTGCAATGGATATACCCATCATCTCACTTGTAGGACTTCTGGAACATTTAATGGCTCAAAGCATCAAATACAGCCAACTTGTTTCAAGAAAAAAAGCCTGCTTCTTCTTCAAGGCTTGAACACTAGAAGTTAATAAAATCAGGACAGAATGCACTAGGGGATTTTGCCTTTATTGCCAACAGGAGACATTAGACTTCATCAAGCAATCTTGATTATATTAACATCAACTGCTCAAGCCCTGAGGAAGAAGGAGGCTTTTCCCCTGAAACGCGATGGCTGTATTTAATGCTCTCAATCATTAAATGTTCCCAAGGGTCCATCAAGTGAGCTGAACTTTTGTACCAATCACTCTTCTGTACACATCCAAGAATTTTTTGTTTTGTTTCTTTTTTAAAGCGGAGTTCCAACCAAAAGTGGAACTTCTGCTCGTTGTACTCCCCCCCCCCCCCTCTGGTGCCACATTTGGCACCTTTCGGGGGGGGGGACAGGATACCCCTTTCCTCATTAATGTAAAAACAGCACCCCATATTGACAGAAAAACACAGAATTGTTGACATTTTTGCAGATTTATTAAAAAAGAAAAACTGAAATATCACATGGTCCTAAGTATTCAGACCCTTTGCTGTGACACTCATATATTTAACTCAGGTGCTGTCCATTTCTTCTGATCATCCTTGAGATGGTTCTACACCTTCATTTGAGTCCAGCTGTGTTTGATTATACTGATTGGACTTGATTAGGAAAGCCACACACCTGTCTATATAAGACCTTACAGCTCACAGTGCATGTCAGAGCAAATGAGAATCATGAGGTCAAAGGAACTGCCTGAAGAGCTCAGAGACAGAATTGTGGCAAGGCACAGATCTGGCCAAGGTTACAAAAAAAATTTTTGCTGCACTTAAGGTTCCTAAGAGCACAGTGGCCTCCATAATCCTTAAATGGAAGACGTTTGGGACGACCAGAACCCTTCCTAGAGCTGGCCGTCTGGCCAAACTGAGGGGGAGAAGAGCCTTGGTGAGAGAGGTAAAGAAGAACCCAAAGATCGCTGTGGCTGAGCTCCAGAGATGCAGTCGGGAGATGGGAGAAAGTTGTAGAAAGTCAACCATCACTGCAGCCCTCCACCAGTCGGGGCTTTATGGCAGAGTGGCCCGACGGAAGCCTCTCCTCAGTGCAAAAAAATGTCAACAATTCTGTGTTTTTCTGTCAATATGGGGTGCTGTGTGTACATTAATGAGGAAAAAAATGAACTTAAATGATTTTAGCAAATCTATATATAAATATATATTTGTGTGTATGCAGTGTGTATGTATGTTGTATACATGTGTGCTGTATGTATGTGTATGCATTGTGTATGTATGTTGTATGCACGTGTGTGTATGGTGTATACATGTGTATGCAGTGTGTATGTTTGTTATGTATATTGTATACATGTGTGTTGTATGTATGTTGTATGCATTTGTATGTATGTGTATGCAGTGTGTATGTTTGTTGTATATATGTTTTGTGTATGTATGTTGTATACGTGTGTATGTATGTATGTGTATGCAGTGTTTATGTACAGTATGTTGTATGCATGTGTATGTATGTGCATAGGTGGTACGGCTGTGCTATGCATAGAAGCTGGTGGAGCAATGTGCAGTAAAACTGGTCATAAACTGGTAAATTTTAGTAGGAACATTTGTATGAAAAAATCTCGTCAGTACATTCGACATTGCCATCAGAGGCTAGAAAAATGTTGTTCCCTTCAAAAATGTCATTTTCTTTTGACTTTAAGTTTTGGAATGAGTGGAATTTCCCAAATTTATTATTATTTTTATTTATTTCAGGTACTTATATAGCACCATCAATTTACGCAGCGCTTTTACATATACAATACATTGTACATTCACATCAGTCCCTACCCTCAAGGAGCTTACAACCTAAGGTCCCTAACTCACATTCATACTAGGGCCAATTTAGACAGGATCCAATTAACCTACCAGCATGTCTTTGGAGTGTGGGAGGAAACCGGAGTACCCGGAGGAAACCCACGCAGGCACAGGGAGAACATGCAAACACCAGGCAGGTAGTGTCGTGGTTGGGATTCGAACCAGCGACCCTTCTTACTGCTAGGCAAAATTGCTACCCACTACACCACTGTGCCGCCCTAATGAAAAGTCCGTACACTGTTAGAAATTTGTTTGTTCAAAAAAAATCCATCCTGCTCATCATCACTACGGTTGAAAACGATCATGGATTTGACACTACTAGCATATAGAAAATCAAATCCATGTTCCAAAAAACTACAATTTTGGAACATTTTACTTGTGTATGGTCAGCTTAACCCACAGCAACCAGACACTAGTTATCTTTCATTGTTCTGATTGAAGAATGGTGACATCTGGTTGCTCTATCACCCACAATACTTTAAGAAGCCAACTCATTAGCGTATAGCCAATAACAAAGAATAAACTGAATTTGCTAACAATCATTTTTAGAGTTAAAAGTAAAATGATAAAAAAAAATAATATAATTTGCTAACAATAATTGTTATACTTTAAATAAACCTAGTTATCTCTGCAATTTTACGTCAATATTACGTTTGGTGCTTACCAGTGAGAACTGCCAGAAGCACCACAAGAAGGATCAAGGCTACCGAAATCTTCATTTTGACTCTCCTGTCCGCTTGCCGTTTCAAAAATGAACACTACTTAGGAAGAAACAGACCTCTTAAGGTCCCAACGTCAGCAAAAACTGGATTTTTTTTTTTTTCACTGGAGACGCTACAGTGTGCGAAGGCTCAGAATCCACATAGGGATGTGACCATTCCAAGAATTTATGAGTGGCTCCCCCTCCCAGAACTGCAAGTAGAAGGAGTAAAGAAAATATAGAACTTTGGAGTCCTGTTACTGGAATTCAAATAATGTCACCTTTGCAAATTCACACTGATGGCACATTTATCAAAAAAAGTAAATGGCACAAAAGATGACCAGCTTTATTTCAGGGTGGATTTACACATCTGTTGCATTAAAGCGCACATTGATGGTGAGTTGACATGCACTGATATCTTTTTTTTTTTTTTATGTACATTGCATTGATGTGCAGATTTTTTTTTTTAGTAGCCACCAGCAGCCAAAAAACATTATTTTCTTTAAACGCTTGCCTGTTGGGCACGTTTACCCTCTTCCTGCCCTGGGCCAATTTTCAGCTTTCATTTGTTTCACACAAGTAGAGATTTCTTTTGGTGGTATTTAATCACCACTGCGGTTTTTATTTTTTGCTAAACAAATGAAAAAAGACCAACAATTTTGAAAAGAAAACAAAAAATTTTCGTAGTTTGTTATGAAATTTTGTAAACAGGTCATTTTTCTCCTTCACTAACGGGCACTGAAGAGGCAGTACTGATGGGCACTAATGAGGTGGCACTAGTGGGCACTAATGAGGAGGCACTGATGAGGCTGCACTGATAGGCGGCACTGATGGGTACTAATAGGCGACACTGAAGGGCGCTGATAGGTGACACTGATAGGCAGCACTAATGGGTACTGATAGGTGGCACTGATGGGTACTGATAGGTGGCACTGAAGGGCACTGATAGGCAGCACTAATGGGCACTGAAAGGTGGCACTGATAGGCACTGGTAGGCGGCACTGATAGGTGACACTGATGAGGAGGCACTGATGAGCACTGATTGGAGCACTGGTGGGACTGCACTGATAATCAGTGTAGATGTCCCTTTAATATAAGCCGGTTATTGGCTCTCTTCTCCTCTTCTCACGCTGTCAGCTTGAGGAAAATAAAGCCAATAACCGGCTTCTGTTTACATTGTGAGAAGCTGTCATTGAACACAGCTGATCACGTAGTAAAGGGCCTCTGTGATTGGCCCTTTACCCCGATCTGTGATCAGCTGAGTCCAAAGGACTCAGTGATCACAGAGCACACCGTCCGCGCACCACAGGGGGCACACGGGCAGCAAGATCACGGGAAGACATCATAAGAGGGCCTCAAGGCAAAGTAAGCCCGCACTGTAGCCCTCATTCGGTTATAGCGCAGGCAGTAACTGGTTAAAGTGATATTCAACACACACTGTTTAATTTACATATTATTCCTTCTATTTCTGTATGCGGAAGATGGCACTGTAATTATTTTATTTAAAAAAACATCTAACCCTTTTTCCTAATCAAAATACAGCTGTCACATGACCCAGAACTTTCCCAGCCTGTCTACAGGGAAACATAAGCAGGAGGAGCTTCTAGTCCTCTGCTGCTGGTCACATGTTAAAAAAAAAAAAAAACCTTTGGGATAAAGGGTAAAAATTAATAATTCATTTCTATAAACTGTTTTTAAATTGTCATACAAAGATATACCATATTTGAAATCAAATATTTATTATTTTTTGCCAATAACATGTTGTGGACAGGTTTCTGCCAGTCATAGGCTGAGTCATGTCCCTCCAGCTTATAATAGGAGGGAGGTGAAGCTTCCATTAATCTACATGTAAGATCCCAACTCCATTGTGTTTAGCTGGTTAGTGGGCATGGAGGAGGAGGGAGGGAGGGGGCTGTCACTTACCACTGTGTATACACCCACATGTGTGACTATAGTCACATGGGCTGCTCAGATGTGATGAGGAGGAAATGCTCAACATAGAAACCCACTGAAAACTGAGCATGTGCAGAGTTGTCACCGCAGCTGCAAAATCCCTAGATGAATTGGGGACATGGACAGAAGGGGGAGATAGAGGGCAGCAGGATCAACCAGTTTTTTTGAGGAACAGCATGTGGGCGGCACAGTGGTGTAGTGGGTAGCACTCTCGCCTAGCAGTAAGAAGGGCCACTGGTTCAAATCCCAACCAGGACACTACCTGCCTGGAGTTTGCATGTTCTCCCTGTGGGTTTCCTCCGGGTACTCCGGTTTCCTCCCACACTCTAAAGACATGCTGGTAGGTTAATTGGATCCTATCTAAATTGTCCCTAGTATGTATGAATGTGAGTTAGGGACCTTAGACTGTAAGCTCCTTGAGGGTGTAGGGACTGATGTGAATGTACAATGTATATGTAAAAGCTCTGCGTAAATTGATGGCGCTATATAAGTACCTGAAATAAATAAATAAAATAATACACCATTTATTGATAGGTTTTTATTATGTGGGTTTAGTGACACTAAAGTAGACCTTCACTTTTTTTACACTCCTCCCCTCTCCATATTGTAAGTAAATACCTTAAAAAAAAATTACATGTAGGTTCTTTTTAAAAGAAAATAATCTGTGTTGGAGAAAAAATCCTAAAAAAGATAAAGCTGCCAACACTCAATTTGTGATACCAAATTCAGAATCTGTTAAAATAAATAGTGTAGCCCTATATCAATCTCACTATATACACATAGATACAAATGTTACCACACAAACTGTAAGATGCAAATTGTGCAATATCAAAAAAACATAAAATACAAATATATATAAATCAATCTATAAATATAACAAATATGAAACATGAGAAAGTGTGGAATGCAAAAGTGCTGATAAAGTGCTTATGAAATCATCAAGTGAATGGTGGTTAAACCAATAATCCAAAAAAAAAAAAACTTCCATAAAACAACAGTTCAAAATTGTGTTGTTTTCACTGTATTAACCACTTCAGCCCCTGAAGGTTTTACCCCCCTTCCTGACCAGGCCATTTTTTGTGATACGGCACTGCGTTATTTTAACTAACAATTGTGCGGTCGTGCGACGCTGTACCCAAAGAAGATTATAAAATTTATGTCCTTTTTTTCCCACAAATAGAGCTTTTTTTTGGTGGTATTTGATCACCTCTGCGCTTTTTATTTTTTGTGCTATAAACAAAAATGAGCGACAATTTTGAAAAAAAAACTAATTTTTTTTACTTTCTACTATAAAAACACATCCAATAAATAAAAATTAAAAAAATCGAATTTCTTCATCAGTTTAGGCCAATACGTATTCTGCTACATATTTTTAGTAAAAAAAATCCCAATTATAAACGTTTGCGCAAAAGTTTATCACGTCTATAAACTATGGGATATTTTTATGGCATTTTTATTTTATTTTTTATGTTTTACTAGTTATTGCGGTGATCAGCGTTTTTTATCGGGACTGCCACATTGCGGCAGATAAATTGGACACCTAACTGACACTTTTGACACTTTTTTGGGAGCCAGTGACATTAATACAGTGATCAGTGCTAAAAATATGCACTGTTACTGTACTAATGACCCTGGCTAAAAAGAGGTTAACATCAGGAGCAATCAAAGGGTTAACCGTGTGCCTAGGGGGTGCTTACAAACTCTGTGGGGATTGCTCTGCTTAGCAGAAATACAAGATCTCTATCTTCTCCGCTGTAATGCCCCGTACACACGGTCGGATTTTCCGATGGACAATGTCCGATCGGAGCATGTTGTCGGAAATTCCGACCGTGTGTGGGCTCCATCGGACATTTTCCATCGGATTTTCCGACACACAAAGTTGGAGAGCAGGAGATAAAATTTTCCGACAACAAAATCCGATCGCGTCAATTCCGACCGTGTGTGGCCTGTTCCGACGCACAAAGTGCCACGCATGCTCAGAAGAAATTCCAAGACGGAACAGCTCGTTCTGGTAAACTTAGCGTTCGCAATGGATACAGCACTTTCGTCACGCTGCAATGGTAAAAATGGTTTAATACAGCGCACTCTCTTCTTCTTTATAATGTGACAAGAATTAAGTAGTTTTGCTGCTCATATTCACACACACTTCTCACAAAGTTTTATTTTTGTTTTTTTATTTGGATTCCCTGAATATATTGTTATTAGTTGTCACATCTGACAGAATTTTTTTTATTATTTAATTTTTTGGGGGATTTTAAGCCTTTTTTTTTTTTAATGTTTGAATTTTTTCAAAGGCTGTTCTTTGTTCAATGTTATTTTTATTTTTACTCCAGAATATTTTTGTGTGTGTTTTGTGTGTGAAGTTACCCCAACACCATTGATATCTTTTATTATTTAATCTCCAGGAGATTGTTTGTTGTTGGTGTCCCTTGTTCATTTCACATTGTATATTTGAAATGTACCTGAATCCTCACAAAAAAACTGTCATTTTTGAAGTAAAACACATAGGAGAGTATAATTCAAAACAAAAATCCTTTATTAAGGGATCAGAACCAAACAAAGAGGAAGGCAACACTGGATCAACAAGAGAAATTAGCAAAGCCTGGGACCCCCAGGGCAGACATCAATTCTTGAACATCAAAATTGGTGGCCTGAGGAATCCATATGTAAGGGAGGGCAGTCTGGTCCAGAATTTGCAGAGATCCGGATAGCAGCAGATGACATCTGTGTCCCCAGGCTGTGGTACCACAAGAGGCTGCATTTTTTGGCCGACCAGACTGGATCCAGGGTCCTCACTTTCTGGTCTTCCTTTCACGCTTCCTTCCGGGCTGTGGCTGTGCAGTTGGAGATGTGGCAGGAGGAGGAGTAGGACCTGGAGGAGGACTGTGAGGACCTGAAGGAGAGGGAGGACGAGGAGGAGGACCTGCAGGAGGAGGACCATCACAAAGGTGTGTCTGAGCTGTCATTTGGCCCCTCATACCTTTGTTAAGAGCCTCCAATATGAGCGCCTCACACATGACTTGTTGGCCCTCCTCCATCCTCTGCATTTTATATGCAATGACGGCAGCAATGTCCTCCTCCACGGTCTGTCGTGCTCCCAGGACCTCTGTAGCCCTCCAAAAGAGTCCTCTGGTAGCCTCCTCTAGGGCACTCCTCCTACTGCCACTTTCTATTTTCGGGGGGGTGGAGGGACCTGCAGATCAGCCAGCCAGCCGGCTCGGCCCGGCCACCTCCTGGCTGAGACTTCCTTGTGTATGAAAAAGGGACATGGTTGTAATGTTTTGCATCATCAATCACAATCATAAATTAGTACTCCAAACTAACATCTAGTTAACATCATTGATTGGACAAGCAGAAATATTTAGAGGAATGCTATACCTGGCTCAAGCTGGGCTCCTCCACATGTTGCCTGGAAGGCCCAGGTTGGGCGTCAGAAGCCTCAGCCGGGGGGAAAGGAAGCGTGGAAGGAAGACTGGAGAGGGATGGCCTGGGTTCAGTCTGGCATGCCAGAAAATGCAGCCTGTCGTAGTACAACATCCTGGGGACATAGATGTCATCTGCTGCTCTGGATCTCTGTGAATCCAGGACCTTCTTGCGCTCCCTTACATATGTGCTCCTCAGGCCACCAATTAAGATCTTTAAATAGGTGATGTCTGCCGTGGGGATCACCTGGTTAACAATTTCACACAATTGCACACCAGTGCTGCCTTCCTCTTTGCTTGGTTCTTGAAATGGGGGTGTTTAATTTCCCACAGACATGGCAGCTCCCTTAACATATCTATGAATACTGACATGAAGTCATTATCTTTCATTAGCATATCCATGTTCACTGCAAGACACAACACAAGACAAAGCCTAACGTCAGACAAAACTCTCCTAATCTTGTTACAATATAGGCTTCAATGTAGAAGCAGTATAGGCACAAGTTTGTCTCTTACCTTCGTTCTTACGATCGGCGCGTCCAATGCTCCTTCATCCGCTCACAGATCGTACGTAATACGCACGCGTGTTACGCTTTATACACACTGCGCATGCGTGAAACTCCGCCCGCCCCTGATGTTCTTTCTAGTCTATTCCCCGCCCCTTTTCGTTCGGCGCAGTGGGGGAAGAGCACATGGCGGAGTCACAGCAGGTGCGTGCTAATTGCAGGAACGAGGAGGAGGAGGAGGAAAGCCCGGATCCGGACACGTCCCGATCCAGAAGGAGACGTTTTAAGGCCACAAATATGTCCTTTGGGGAGATGTTGGAGATGGTCGACATCATGAAGAAGTCCGACTATGACGGAAAGTATGGGCCTTACCCCAACCCCAATATCAGAAAGGCAAAGATCATGGCGAAAGTGATCAAAAGTCTGCAGAAGAATTTCGGGGTACGACAATCGAAAGATCAGCTCAGGAAGCGGTGGTCGGACCTGAAAATGAGAGAGCCAGAGCAGTACCGAAAGATCCGGAGAGTGCTGCAAAAAAGTAAGTAGTTGTGCTGTGTTCCTATTCTTTCTGTCTTTATTGCGTTCGTGCTGCTCCATATGCTTTTATTAATTGTAACGTTTAAAAGGGCAACTTTAATGTTCATGGGCCCATTATTCGTTCGTATCAAAAATTTTTCTTTCGGCCTCTAAAACACCATTGTTTAGGCCATATGCATTTTCCCACATTTTTTTTGGGCCTACTTGGATGCCAAATAGTTGTTTGTGTAGATGGGTTTGTTACTAGAATGAAATGCCAACTAGATTGTGTGTAAGGAGAGGACACTGAGCAGCTGTTTTCACATCTGGACACTGGAGCACTAGTGTGGGACACAAGAACACCATTTTTATTAGGGGGCCACACAGGTGCTCCAGTGTATACTATAGGGGGGTCTCCATCTGTGAAGCTTGTACTAAACAGGTAAAGTATTGCAGCTTGACAAAGGCCAATAAAAAAAATACATCTTTGAACTCGGCTAAAATAGACAATTGTACCCCACTTCCAAGCAATCTTTCCTATTTCTAGTTCTGCCATCAAATATCTGTGTGCTAATTATACCATTTTTGTTTTACATAGGGGAGAAAAGACTCGGAGGACACCCCTCATCCGAGGAGACCACAGACCCCCCACCTCTGGAAGAAGGGGAACTAACACCAACACAAGAAGAGCAGGAGGAAGAAGAAGATGTGGTGGAGATTGGCACCACAACAGGTGAGTGTCTGCGACCACAGGCTCAGGTAAAAGAGATGGATGGTGGCAGATTTTTGATACCTGTTTTTGTTTTCTTTCTCTCTTTTTAGGTGATCGTGAGGTTGTGGATCCAGAACGTTTCACATCAGAAAGTGCCCAGATCCTGATCGGGGAGATCATGGGGTGTAATGTAGAACTGCAAAACATACAGCAAAAAATCAATGATGTTATTAAAAAAAATAATAACATCATTGATGTTTTGGGGCGAATTTAAAACCCCACAAAATCACTTTTTGGATTGTGGTCCAATCTTTTAAATATTTTTGCAATGTTTTGAAAAGCCAAATTTGGAGGATGCACAGTGTGCCAACATGTGCTATCTGCCATCACGGGAGATCAATGGTTGCATTTTGGGGGTGCAACCCCTTCCTCAATTATAAAGTAGCGTTGAGGAAGGGCTTGCTCCCCCAAAACACGTCCCTTGATCCCCCCTGATGGCAGATAGCACATGTTGACATTCGTAAATTGGTGTGCATCTTCCAAATTTGGCTTTTCCAGGGGTGATTTCCCTATATCAAACCCAGTTCCTAAATACTGATGTCTGATATAGCCTTCAGGTTTTACCTAATGTGAACTTTGTAAGTTCAAGTTTTTTGGCTTTCTTGTTGGTTTTACACAGGCCTGTTTTATCTGAAATGGACATTTCGATTTTTGATAATGCTACTGCAAAAATTGTTATACAACAAACATGTTGGTTTGTTTTAAAAGCCTTTGGTAAATGCACATGTGATTGTGCAGGTATAAAAAAGTTGCTTACTCAAGAATGTGTGGATTATTGTCTCAACACTACAATACAACACTTTTGGGGTGATGTAATTGCTGTTTTCTGCAAAAATGGGTGTTATTTTCTAGGGGCAAATCCTCTTTGCACTACAAGTGCAGTTTCAGTGAAATGTGTTTTTGCATTTAGGAAATAACAGCCAACAGTGCTTTGTATAAGGTTACACAATCACAACATTTTCTGGACTCAACACATTTCTGTCAGGGTCAGCTAAAACAAACACAAGCAGTAAATGTCCACCAAGAATTTCTTTTTTTTTTATTATAAAAAGGCTTCACAGATTGTCTGGCATATTGATAGCCCCCCTACCCGCAAAGAACTCCAGGTAGCGTAACCGGACATCACAGGCACTCAGGAAGGGCAAGCCAGGACAGCCGCTTTCAAGCGCCGTCAGTGTGGTTTGATGTAGGATTCCGGCCTCAGGCCCAACTGAGCCAGCATAGTTGGCCAAATGTTTCCTTAAAAAGTTATGGAGAACACAGCATGCCAGTATAATATGGTTCAGTTTATACTCCGCCATATGGATGGGTGTCAGAAATAGTCGGAACCGGCTGGCCAGGATTCCAAATGTGTTCTCCACCACTCTTCGAGCTCTGGCCAGCCGGTAATTAAAAACCCTCTGTTCCGGGGTGAGGGTCCTCATTGGGAATGGCCGCATCAGGTGGTCCCCCAGCGCAAATGCTTCATCAGCAACGAACACAAATGGGAGTCCTTCCACATTGTCCTCTGGAGCTGGCAAGTCCAAGCTGCCATTCTGGAGACGCCTGTAGAACTCCGTCTGGGCGATGACTCCACCATCGGACACCCGGCCATTCTTCCCCACGTCCACATACAAGAAGTCGTAATTAGCCGACACCACCGCCAACATCACTATACTATTAAACCCCTTGTAATTATAATAGTACGACCCCGAGTTGGGTGGTGGGACGATGTGGACGTGTTTCCCATCAATTGCCCCTCCGCAGTTAGGAAAGTCCCACCGCTCGGCAAAGTGGGAGGCCACAGTCTGCCATTCCTGTGGCGTGGAAGGAAACTGTTGAGGAAAAAACAATAAACATTACTATTTTTACTCAGAAACATGGCAAGCAGATTATACACAAACATTATGGGGCAACCTCCAGATAGCATTTATTAAGGGGAATTTAACAAGGCCAAAGTATAAGGTACACCTATCATATTCCCCCTCCCCCCCTCTCATGGGCCATTTCTAACATTATAGGGGGTGTGTGGAAATCTTGGACAGGTAACCCTATTCACTTCATTGAGAGATGAATGCCTAAATAATGGGTATTACTTTGAACAGCCCCTCCTTAGTTACACTATTGGCAGCCCACTGGACAGGTAAGAAGTGTCATAATACAAAGATATAAATACACACTGTACACATTTGAGGACATTTGGACATTCTGCTATTACCTATCAAGATAATAATAGGATACAAAAACTTTAAACAGTACCATTGGAAAGTATACAGGCAGGCCCTTGCACTACATGCTTTGGGGAATTCATCCATAAATCTGACCAGTAAAGAGGTGGGTATAGTGTGTCTGGGTTTGGCAAAGTCAGCAGATAGATGATCGAGGATAGAGAATTGGGATCAGCTGACTTAGCAGTTGGGGGAGGGAGGGTTACTAAAAATTTTTTGGGGACACCACCAAAAAAAAAACTCTGGCACTCTGCCTGAATTTAAATAAAAAATAACATTACCAAACATTTTAGGGGGTGTTTGGGGTAAAGCACTACTATGGAGCAGATAAAATACATTGTTAAGTGACTACATGAGGTGAATATAGGGCAGGAGACACCATGCTGGGGAGGTTAGTGAAGGGCAAATATGTATGAAGGACCTAAAATACTAATTACATAAAAATCCAGCATGTATGAGGACAAAGGGGACATTCACAGCATATTACAATCATGGTAATTAGGGAATGAGGAAAGAAATACAATATATTAGCAAACATTCAATACAATAAAATGTGATATAAAAGGATAAAAATCTTACCTTCATATACTCCTTCTGCAGGACCTGGATGATGGCAGAACAGGTCTCTGGGATAATGATCCCCAGAGCCTGGGGGGAGATGCCTGTCGAGAACTTCAAGTCCTGCAGGCTTCTCCCTGTGGCCAAATACCGCAGGGTAGCGACCAGCCTCTGCTCCGGAGTGATGGCTTGCCTCATGCAGGTATCCTGCCTGCTGATATAGGGGGTCAGCGAAGCCAACAAACGGTGAAACACGGGGTCCGTCATCCTGAGAAAGTTCCTGAAATCATCAGGATTATTCTCACGGATCTCACGGAGCAAAGGCATATGAGAGAACTGGTCACGCTGAAGCAACCAATTCTTGGTCCATGAACTCCTCCCCACCCTGTTCATGGACTGGACTTGTGTCAAGGTCAGGACCCCAACACCAAGCCCCCGCACAGCACGAACTCTACGAGAAGTACGCATACGAAACATGGCTAGATAACGGTCGGCTGCTCAGAACGAAGTAACAGAACGCACTGAAGAACAGCAAGGCCTGTGAAGAGTGACCTGAAAAACAGTAACGAATGAACAAGAATACAATGACTACTTAAAGTCACGCAGAACTTGCTTGCACGCACTGAAGAGCAGATACAAACCCACAAGCACAAACTGAACGGCAGAAAACGATCTGAAAGCCACGAGTCTGAAAAAGCGCGAATTGTCTCTCACCAAACTTTTACTAACACGAGATTAGCAAAAGGAGCCCAAAGGGTGCCGCGCTTGGTTCTGAACCGGCCTTTTCTAGTCTCGTCGTACGTGGTGTACGTGACCGCGTGGTTGGCGATCGGAAATTCCGACAACTTTGTGCGACCGTGTGTAGACAAAATAAGTTTGAGCCAACATCCGTCGGAAAAAATCCTAGGATTTTGTTTTCGGAATGTCCGAACAAAGTCCGACCGTGTGTACGCCCTATAAGAATGGTGATCTGCCTTGTTTACATAGGCAGATCGCCGTTCTGCCTCTCTCGGGAAACGATCGCAGGTGGCCAGCGGACATCAGGTCTGGTGGACCCGCTGATTGGCTCCCCCTCTGTCCAATTAGCGCACAGTTCGCCTTCGGCCGAAATTGTCCTGCTCAATAAATACTCGAATAGATAACTCAATAGACCACCACAATCTGTACATTACACATCTGACCCCTACACTATGTACATTACCCAACCCAGAGCCCCACAATCTGTATGTAGCAAAGTTCCGGGACCTTTAGGCCTAATGGTGACCTCCAGAGTTAGGGACAGCTGACATCCTTCTGTGTAGAGTGGGTTACAAGGCATGGTGGGTGTAATGCAAGATGAAACGGTGGGCGCCAGACACTTTTTGAATGCAAAGAGACTTATTGGGGGTTATTTACGAAAGGAAAATCCACTTTGCATTGCAAGTGCACTTGGAAGTGCAGTCGCTCTAAATCTAAGGGGAAGATCTGAAATGAGGGGAAGCTCTGCTGATTTTATCATCCAATTATGTGCAAGCTAAAATGCTGTTTTTTATTTCCCTTGCATGTCCCCCTCGGATCTACAGCGACTTTACTTTCAAGTGCACTTGCAGTGCAAAGTGGATTTTCCTTTCATAAATAACCCCCACTGTCTCTTAAACAGAACTGTGGAAAAGAGGGTTGGGGCCAGGACACCCTTAGGTAGATGCAATGTTAATTGGCAGACTCCGAGACTTCTATAGGTAAACTCATGACTTAGTACTTGGTGGAGAAACCCTTGCTGGCAAGCACAGAGGTAAGAAGTTTCTTGTAGTTGGTGACCAGGTTTGCACACATCTCAGAAGGGATTTTGGTCCATTCTTCTTTACAGATCTTCTCTAAATCCTTAAAATGATTGTAAAGGCTTTTTTTTTTTTTTTAAATACCAAACATATCATAGATTAGATATATGTGATGGCTGCGCTTAGGACAATAGTTAGGTGTGCAGCCCCCCTGAAAAGAGCTTCCCTAGGGATTCTCCAACTAATTGCAAATATAATCTATAATGGGGTGTGGCGCTACCTATATAGGTTTATATGGGATGGACAGCTATATGAGAAGGCTAACAACTGTCTAAATTAGTGAGCGTGTCCCTCCTGTGCCCAATAATGTGATAGTTACAAACTAAATATTACCCAGTGAAGGTTATAAATACCATCATTCAAGTGTTCCAAAGCGTAGGCTTCTCTGTGTGATAAAATAAATCATAGTTACATAGTAGGCGAGGTTGAAAAAAGACACAAGTCCAACCTATGTGTGTGATTATGTGTCAGTATTACATTGTATATCCCTGTATGTTGCGGTCATTCAGGTGATTATCTAATAGTTTCTTGAAGCTATCAATGCTCCCCGTTGAGACCACCGCCTGTGGAAGGGAATTCCACATCCTTGCCGCTCTTATAATAAAGTTTAAGCCCGGGTTCACACCTATGCGAATTAGATGCGGCTTACACCGCATCTAATTCGCAGGACATTTTAAAATACATTCATATGAATGCATCTGGTTCACATATGTGCGTTGCATTCACACTGCGCATTGCACAAAAAATGTGTGCGTTTTTTGGGCATTGCGGTGCGAACTACAAGCCTATTATCTCCTATGGGAACGCATCTGATTCGCAGATGCATTGCGTTCTGAACAAGGATTTTCTCTTTCTCCTCACTACACCTCCCCCTCTCCCCCCCCCCCCCTCCCTCCCCCTCTCCCTGCTCTCTAATCCTGAGCAAAAACGCAATGAATCCGTTGAACAGGAGATTGTTATCTCCCCAGTGAAACCTGAGCTTCAATTCGCACCGCACAAGTGTAAAACAGGGCTAAGGTTAAACCTCTTTTCTTCTAATTGTAATGAGTGGCCACGAGTCTTATTAAACTCTCTTCTGCGAAAAAGTTTTATCCCTATTGTGGGGTCACCAGTACAGTATTTGTAAATTGAAATCATATCCCCTCTCAAGCGTCTCTTCTCCAGAGAGAATAAGTTCAGTGCTCGCAACCTTTCCTCATAACTAAGATCCTCCAGACCCTTTATTAGCTTTGTTGCACTTCTTTGTACTCGCTCCATTTCCAGTACATCCTTCCTGAGGACTGGTGCCCAGAACTGGACAGCATACTCCAGGTGCGGCCGGACCAGAGTCTTGTAGAGCGGGAGAATTATCATTTTATCTCTGGCGTTGATCCCCCTTTTAATGCCAATATTCTGTTTGCTTTGTTAGCAGCAGCTTGGCATTGCATGCCATTGCAGAGCCTATCATCTACTAGGACCCCCAGGTCCTTTTCCATCCTAGATTCCCCCAGAGGTTCTCCCCCCAGTGTATAGATTGCATTCATATTTTTGCCACCCAAATGCATTATTTTACATTTTTCTACATTGAACCTCATTTGCCATGTAGTCGCCCACCCCATTAATTTGTTCAGGTCTTTTTGCAAGGTTTCCACATCCTGCGGAGAAGTTATTGCCCTGCTTAGCTTAGTATCGTCTGCAAATACAGAGATTGAACTGTTTATCCCATCCTCCAGGTCGTTTATGAACAAATTAAATAGGATTGGTCCCAGCACAGAACCCTGGGGAACCCCACTACCCACCCCTGACCATTCTGAGTACTCCCCATTAATCACCACCCTCTGAACTCGCCCTTGTAGCCAGTTTTCAATCCATGTACTCACCCTATGGTCCATGCCAACGGACCTTATCTTGTACAGTAAACGTTTATGGGGAACTGTGTCAAATGCTTTTGCAAAATCCAGATACACCACGTCTACGGGCCTTCCTTTATCTAGATGGCAAGTCACCTCCTCATAGAAGGTTAATAGATTGGTTTGGCAAGAACGATTCTTCATGAATCCATGCTGATTACTGCTAATGATACCGTTCTCATTACTAAAATCTTGTATATAGTCCCTTATCATCCCCTCCAAGAGTTTACATACTATTGATATTAGGCTAACTGGTCTGTAATTCCCAGGGATGTATTTTGGGCCCTTTTTAAAAATTGGTGCTACATTGCTATAAATCGTAAGCGTAAGCGTAAGCTTCTCTGTGTGATAAAGTAAATCGTGATGGATACCATGCAGGTTAGCATATGGTTCCTTCTAAAACTGAATAGGTGTGAAACTAGAAAACTATAATAGTCCCCTATAAATAATAGTGATGTGCCATCAAAAAATTTTTTCTAAAATAAACATCATACATATACATAGTAGGGTTACACTGTACGAAGCCATAAACTGCAACCCCTTCAAATCAATTAAAAAAACAAGTAATCATAACATCAAACAGAATTGTGTAGTGTTCATAGTCCATAAATTATATAGGATTTCTACAAAAGGTGTTCAAGTTCTTCAAAAGAACCGTGACTGGGGTGCTCTCAATGTTCTTGGTGACTTTTGTGCTCCCCCTCAAGGGTCCCCACTCACCGAATCCAATCACCCCAAAGGGGCAATGTGCGTATGGGTATATCCTTAACGATTTCCTCACCACCGCAGTTGTTAGGGCACCCAGGGTAATCTCCGGCTTCCGTATGGATAGTTAAACCTTATTCATGGTGACTCCCTCATAAAAAAGGAATATAGTCTCCCATAGTGTAGTAGGTAAAATTTATTTAAAAATAAATTGATAATGATTCCAAATTAAAAATTAAAATAAATAAAAACAAGTCCAGCAACAGATAAATACACAAGTCCAGGTACAGCTAGTGTGGAGTAGCTGTACCGTGCCACGCACGCTACGTCATTTCCGGGTACGGACTGTTGGAATGCAGGTGGAGTGCAAACACTTAGAACTGTCTCCATCTAGCGTCACGCATGCCGGTATTCACTTGCCTAGTTCATGGATGTAATTCTACTCCACACTAGCTGTACCTGGACTTGTGTATTTATCTGTTGCTGGATTTGTTTTTATTTATTTTAATTTTTAATTTGGAATCATTATCAATTTATTTTTAAATAAATTTTACCTACTACACTATGGGAGCCTATGTTTATTTTAGAAACATTTTTTGATGGCACATCACTATTATTTATAGGGGACTATTGTAGTTTTCTAGTTCCACACCTATTCAGTTTTAGAAGGAACCATATGCAAACCTGCATGGTATCCATCACGATTTACTTTATCACACAGAGAAGCTTACGCTTACGATTTATTTTATCACACATAGAAGCCTACGCTTTGGAACATTTGAATGATGGTATTTATAACCTTCACTGGGTAATATTTAGTTTGTAACTATCACATTATTGGGCACAGAAGGGACACGCTCACTAATTTAGACAGTTGTTAGCCTTCTTATATAGCTGTCCATCCCATATAAACCTATATAGGTAGCGCCACACCCCATTATAGATTATATTACCAAACATATCATACTTACCTCCACTGTGCAGCTCGTTTTACACAGAGTGGCCCTGATCCTTGACTTCTGGGGTCCCCCAGCGGCTCTCGCGGCTTCTCCTCACTTCAGATAACCCCCTAGGAGAAGCACTCTCCTGGGGGATTACCTTGCGGGTGCGCTCCTGAGTCCAGCATTTGCGTCCATAGACACAAATGCTAGATTCGGCCCCGCCCCCCGGCTCCTGCATCATTGGATTTGAGTGACAGCAGTGGGAGCCACTGCTATCAATCTATTCAATCAAGAGCCGGGACTGCGTGCAGAGAGGGACAGCGCATCTCCGGCGTGGGAATTACGGGGCTCAGGTAAGTAAAACGGGGGGGGGGGGGCTGGGGGGCCGGTGACTGCCAGATGTTTTTTCACCTTAATGCATAGGATGCATTAAGGTGAAAAAACATGAGGGTTTACAACCCCTTTAAGGTTTCTTGGCTGTCGCTTTGCAACTTGAAGTTTCTGATCCCTCCATAAATTTTCTATAGGATTAAGGGCTGTAGACGGGCTAAGCCACTCTATGACCTTATTGTGCTTCTTCTTGAGCCACTTCTTTGTTGCCTTGGTGGTATGTTTTGGGTCATTGTCATGCTGAAAGACCCTTCCATGACCCATCTTCAGTGTTCTGGTTGAGGGATGAAGGTTATCATCCAAGATTATACAATACATGGCCCCTCAATGCAGCAAAGTCGGTCTGTACCTTTAGCAGAGAAACAGTCCCAAAGCATCGTATTTCCACCTCCATACTTGACTGTAGGGATGGTGTTCTTAGGGTCATAGTCAGCATTTTTCTTCCTCCAAACATGGTGAGAGTCAAGTTAATGCCAAAGAGCTCAATTTTGGTCTCAACTGACCACAGCACTTTCTCCCAATCCTTCTCGGATTCATTTAGATGTTCATTGGAAAACTTCAGACGGGCCTGTACATGTGCCCTCTTGAGAAAGGGGACCTTGTGGGCGCTGCAGGATTTCAATCCATGGCGGTGTATTGTGTTACCGATGTTTGTTTGGTGACTATGGTCCCAACTGCCTTGAGATCATTCATAAGCTCCTCCCGTGTAGTTCTGGGCTGATCCCTCACTTTTCTCATGATGATCCTTACCTCATGAGGAAATCTTGCATGGAGCTCCAGACCGAGGGCGATTGATGGTTTTCTGTATTTCTAAATTTTGTATTTCTTACATTTGCAAAAAATAGCTCCAACAGTTGTCTCCTTCTCACCAAGCTTTTTGCTGATGGTCTTGTAGCCCATTCCAGGCTTGTGCAGGTCTACAATCTTGTCCCTGACATTCTTTGGTCTTGCCCATGATGGTGGGTTTGAATGGAAGAAAGATTCTGTGGACAGGTGTCTTTTATACACATAACGAGTTGTCGTTAGGAGAACTTTCTTAAATTGAGAGGACAAATCTGTGTACCACATGAGCACCTACTGTAGCCAGTTTGTGGGAGCCAGAATTATTGTTGGTTGGTAGGGAATCAAATACTTATGTAGCAATAACTCTCGGTGGTGCTGCTGGTTTAAGCGGGCTGTTACCGTCACCTTCGTTACCTTTATTTCACCAGAATCGGGTCTAGGGTCCCGTTGAGTTTAACACCAGTCAATGTAGACACCAGACACTTAAGCATCTTTTCCAATGCTTTAATAAACATGAATTAAAGGAAGTAGCAGGTAAGAGGTAGAAGCAAAGTTGCAGGGAAGTTCAAATACCTTGTCTAATGCCCCGTACACACGATCGGACATTGATCGGACATTCCGACAACAAAATCCATGGATTTTTTCCGACGGATGTTGGCTCAAACTTTTTTTGCGTACACACGGTCGCACAAAGTTGTCGGAATTTCCTCTTGCTAAGAACGCGGTGACGTACACCACGTACGAGGAGACTAGAAAAGGCCATTTCAGAACCAAGCGCGGCACCCTTTGGGCTTCTTTTGCTAATCTCGCGTTAGTAAAAGTTTGGTGAGAGACGATTCGCGCTTTTTCAGACTCGTGGTTTTCAGATCGTTTTCTGCTGTTCAGTTTGTGCTTGTGGGTTTGTATCCGCTCTTCAGTGCGTGCAAGCAAGCTACGCGTGACTTTGTCATTGTGTTCTTGTTCGTTCGTTACTGTTTTTCAGGTCGCTCCTCACAGGCCTTGCTGTTCTTCAGTGCGTTCTGTTACTTAGTTCTGAGCAGCCGACCGTTTTCTAGCCATGTTGCATATAGGTACTCCTCGTAGAGTTCGTGCTGTGCGGGGGCTTGGTGTTGGGGTCCTGACCTTGACACAAGTCCAGTCCATGAACAGGGTGGGGAGGAGTTCATGGACCAAGAATTGGTTGCTTCAGCGTGACCAGTTCTGTCATATGCCTTTGCTCCGTGAGATCCATGAGAATAATCCTGATGATTTCAGGAACTCTCTCCAGATGACGGACCCCGTATTTCACCGTTTGTTGGCTTTGCTGACCCCCTATATTAGCAGGCAGGATACCTGCATGAGGCAAGCCATCACTCAGGAGCAGAGGCTCGTCGCCACCCTGCGGTACTTGGCGACGGGGAGAAGCCTGCAGGACTTGAAGTTCTCCACAGGCATCTCCCCCCAGGCTCTGGGGATCATTATCCCAGAGACCTGTTCTGCCATCATCCAGGTCCTGCAGAAGGAGTATATGAAGGTAAGATTTTTATCCTTTTATATCACATTTTATTGTATATAATGTTTGCAAATATATTGTATTTCTTTCCTCATTCCCTAATTACCATGATTGTAATATGCTGTGAATGTCCCCTTTGTCCTCATGCATGCTGGATTTTTATGTAATTATTTTTGTTGTCCTTCATACATATTTGCCTTCACTTACCTCCCCAGCATGGTCTTCTGCCCTATATTCACCTCATGTAGTCACTTAACAATGTATTTTATCAGCTCCATAGTAGTGCTTTACCCCAAACACCCCTAAAATGTTTTGAAATGTGATTGGTGCTTCAAATTCAGGCAGAGTGCCAGAGGCTTTTTTGGGGGGTCCCCAAATCATTTTGAACCCTCCCTCCTCCCAACTGCTAAGTCAGCTGATACCAATTCTCTATCTATCCTCAATCATCTATCTGCTGACTTTGCCAAACCCATACACACTATACCCATCTCTTCTGTGCTCAGATTTATGGATAAATTCCCCAAAGCATGTAGTGCAAGGGCCTGCCTGTATACTTTCAAATGGTACTGTTTAAAGTTTTGGTATCCTATTATTATCTTGATAGGTAATAGCAGAATGTCCAAATGTGCTAAAATGTGTACAGTGTGTATTTATATCTTTGTATTATGACACTTCTTACCTGTCCAGTGGGCTGCCAATAGTGTAACTAAGGACGGTCTGTTCAAAGTAATACACATTATATAGGCATTCATGTCTCAATGAAGTGGAGAGTGTTAACTGTTAAAGAGTCCCCCCCCCCCTTATAATGTTAGAAATGGCCCATGAGAGGGGGGGAGGGGGAATCTGATAGGTGTACCTTATACTTTGGTCTTTAAAAATTCCCATAAATAAATGGTATCTTGATGTTGGCCAAGAATGTTTGTGTCTAATCTGCTTTCCATGTTTATGTGCAAAAAGACTAATTTTGTTTTTGTTTTACTCCACAGTTTCCTTCCATGCCACAGGAATGGCAGACTGTGGCCTCCCACTTTGCCCAGCGGTGGGACTTTCCTAACTGCGGAGGGGCAATTGATGGGAAACACGTCCACATCATCCCACCACCCAACTCGGGGTTGTACTATTATAATTATAAGGGGTTCAATAGTATTGTGATGTTGGCGGTGGTGTCGGCTACTTATGAATTTCTGTATGTGGACGTGGGGAAGAATGGCTGGATGTCCGATGGTGGAGTCATCGCCCAGACGGAGTTCTACAGGCATCTCCAGAATGGCAGCTTGGACTTGCCACCTCCAGAAGACAATGTGGAAGGACTCCCATTCGTCTTTGTTGCGGATGAAGCTTTTGCACTGGGGGACCATTCCCGATGAGGACCCTCACCCCGGCCCAGAGGGTTTTTAATTACCGGCTATTTCTTACACCCACACATATGGCGGAGTACAAACTGAATCACATTATCCTGGCGTGCTGTGTTCTACACAACTTTTACTGCCAACTATGCTAGCTCAGTTGGGCCTGAGGCCGGAATTCAAAATGAACCAACCCTGACGGCGCTTGAAAGTGGCCGTCTTGGCTTGCCCCCCCTGAGTGCCCATGATGTCCGGCTAAGATACCTTGAATTCTTCGCGGGTAGGGGGGCTATCAATATGCCAGACATTGTGTAAAACCCTTTTCAAATAAAAAAAAAAAGCAAATCTTTGATGACATTTACTGCTTGTGTTTGTTTTAGCTGACCCTGACAGAAATGTGGTGAGTCCTGAAAATGGCGTGATTGTGTAACCTTACAAAGCACTTTTGGGTGTTATTTACTAAAAGCAAAGACACTTTGCACTACAAGTGCACTTGAAACTGCACTTGTAGTGCAAAGTGGATTTGCCCTTAGGAAATAA
Source organism: Aquarana catesbeiana (assembly GCF_042186555.1). Classification (NCBI taxonomy): domain Eukaryota; kingdom Metazoa; phylum Chordata; class Amphibia; order Anura; family Ranidae; genus Aquarana; species Aquarana catesbeiana. Next base: position 213,911,826 of record NC_133335.1, read on the forward strand.
CACCCATTGTCACAGAAAACAGCAATTAGAGCACCACAAAAGTGCTGTAGCATTGAGACAATAATCCACACATTCTTGATTAACAATCTTTTTAATACCTGCACAATCACATGTGCATTTAGAAAAGGTTTTTAAAACAAACCAACATGTTTGTTGTATAACAATTTTTGGGGTCACATTAGAAAAAGTAGCAATGTCCATTTAAGATAAAACAGGCATGTTTAAAACCCACAAGAAAGACTCAAATCTTGAACTTACAAAGTTCACATTTGGTAGAACTTGAAGGCAATATCAGACATGAGTATTTAGAAACTGTGTTTGATATTGCATTCAGATGGGGTGAAGTCACCCCCGGAAAAGCCAAATTTTGAAGATGCACACAAATAGCCGAATGTCAACATGTGCTACCTGCCATCACGGGGGATCAAGGGAAGTGTTTTGGGGGTGCAACCCCTTCCTCTCAGCTACTTTATTATTGAGGAAGGGGTTGCACCCCCAAAACGCGTCCATTGATCTCCCGTGATGGCAGACTCTCCCCAAAACATCAATGATGTTCTTATTTTTTTGAATAACATCATTGATGTTTTTCTTGATGTTTTCCAAGTCCCTATTACAACCCATGATCTTCCCGATCAGGATCTGTGCACTTTTCGAGGTGAAAGGATCAGGATCCACAACATCATGATCACCTAAAAAGATAGAAAACAAAAAAAAAAACATGTATTATAAATATGCCGGCATCCATCTCTTACCTGAGCCTGTGGTCGCAGACACTCACCTGTTGTGTTGCCAATTTCCACCACGTCTTCCTCCTCCTGCTCTTCTTGTCTTTGGGGGATTTTCTCATTTTCTAGAGGTGGGGGGTCTCTGGTCTCCTCGGATGAGGGGTGTCCTCCGAGTCTTTTCTCCCCTATGTAAAAAAAAAACGGTATACTTAGCACACAGATATTTGATGGCAGAACTATAAATATGAAACATTGCTTGGAAGTGGGGTACAATTGTCTGTTTTGGCAGAGTTCCAAGATGTTGCATTTTTCTTGTCCTTTGTCAGGCTTCAATACTTTACCTGTTTTGTACAAGCTTCACAGATGGAGACACCCCTATAGTATCCACTGGAGCACCTGTGTGGGACCCCTAATAAAAAGGGTATTCTTGTGTCCCACACTAGTGCTCCAGTGTCCAAATGTGTAACCAGCTGCTGAGTGTCCTCTCCTTACACAGAATCTAGTTTGCATTTCATTCTAGTAACAAACACATCTACACAACCAAATTAGTTTCAGACAAGTAGGCCCTAAAAAATGTGGGCAAATGCATATGGCGAAAACAATGGTGTTTTCTAGGCGAATAATAACGAATAATGTGCCCATGAACATGAAAGTTCACATTTAGAAATGGATAACAGTTAAGAAAAGCACATGGAGCAGCACGAACGTAATAAACATAAAAAGAATCGGAACACAGCACAACTACTTACTTTTTTGCAGCACTCTCCGGATCTTTCTGTACTGCTCATGCTCTCTTAATTTGAGGTCCGACTACCGCTTCCTGAGCTGATCTTTCGATCGTCGTACACCGAAATTCCGGTGCAGGCTCTTGACCACTTTTGCCATGATCTTGGCCTTTCTGACATTGGGGTTGGGGTAAGGTCCATACTTCCCATCATAGTCGGCCTTCTTCAGGATGTTGACCATCTCCAACATCTCCCCAAAGGACATATTTGATGCCTTAAATCGTCTCTTTCTGGATCCAGACGTTTCAGGCTCCGGGCTTTCCTCCCCCTCCTCCTCGTTGCTATAATTAGCACGCACCTGCTGTGTCTCCGCCATGTGCTCTTCCCCCACTGCGCCGAACGAAAAGGGGCAGGGAATAGACTAGAAAGAACGTCAGGGGCGGGCGGAGTTACACGCATGCGCAGTGTGTATAAAGCATAACACGCGTGCGTAGTACATACGATCTGTGAGCGGAGGAAGGAGTATCGGAGGCGCCGATCGTGATAACGAAGGTAAGATCTAAACTTGGGCCTATACTGCTTCTAGATTGAGGCCTATATTGTAACAAGATTAGGAGAGTTTTGCCTGACATTAGGGTTTGTCTCATGTTGTGTTTTGCAGATAAAATGGATGGCTTCAATGACCACAACTTCCTCCCCCCTGTTCATAGACAAGTACAGGGAGCTGCCCTGTCTGTGGCAGGTGAAACATCCACATTACAATAATAAACAAACGAGGCAGGCAGCGCTGGAGAAACTGCTGGAGTTGGTGAAGCCGGTGGTCCCCACGGCAACCATCCCCTATTTAAAAACCAAAATTGGTGGCCTGAGGAGCACTTATCTTAGGGAGCGCAAGAAGGTCACGGATTCCCAGAGGACAGGGGCTGCAGCAGATTACATTTATGTCCCCAGGCTGTGGTACTATGAGAGACTGCGATTTCTGTCAGACCAGACTGGAGTCGGGGAATCCCTCTCCACTCTTCCTTCCACTTTTCCTTCCACCCCAACTGAGGCTTCCGATGTCCAACCTGGGACTTCCAGCCAGGAAGAAGTGGAGGAGCCCAGCTGGAGTCAGGTATAGCATTCTTCTACAGATTTCTGGTCAATAAATAAATGATGTTTACTAGATGTTATTATTGATCACTAATTGCTGATTTAAGAAAGTGTTTTACATATCAATAGACAGTAGTGGCCAAAAATAATTGGGACAAGAATGAAAAATGCTGGGATCAGAAGGATAGTCTGTTATATTTGTTAACATTCAATTTGCAACAATCATGAGCTGAAAATTGGGGGTATGGCGCTCCCTTGTGGGGGGTATATAAGTGATTACAGTAAATACTGATAAGGATATTATAATGAATAGTATATTGATTAGTATATACCATACGCAAAGGGTGAAAAAGTACAATAACTCATAAATGGATTAAAACCATAAAAAATTATTTAAAAAATTGTGAGACCAAAAAAATGTGATGAAAACACCCCATACACATATAATTCATTCACATATAATAACAAGTGTGAGATATTGGTCAGTTGCAGGTGATGACCACTAGGTGCTACTACTATATATAAACTGTGCAACTCTTGTGATGAGTCCAACGTGTTCCAGAAGTAAATGACAAATGCAATCCAATCGGAAAAATAAAGGAAAAAATAATAAAAAATAATAAATAATAAAAAATAGTAAATAAAAATCCAAATGAAGTGAAAATACAAAATGCAAAAAGTCTATTCAAAAGTGATATATTCCCAAAATGTAAATATCATGACAAAGTTCCAAGAGCTTTAGTGACTGTAGTGCCCACAGAGGAGAATATCCGTGACTTCTGTGCTCCCCCTTTTGGCTCCCCACTCACCGGCTCCCAATACCCCTGCAGGGGTGACAGACACTTTAAGATCCCAATGCCGTCCTCTTGGTAGGTATCCCGTGGTTGCTGAGATATGGTATCCTCTCTCCCAGGATTTCCAGGTCACTCCTCCATATGACCTTATCACCTTACTCCACGTCCAAGAAGGGGATCGCCAGAGAAATCCTCATAAGAAAAGATGCCACCTCATAGTGTAGTATAATTAAAAGCTTTATTAAAATAATAATCCTCGATAGGGAAAGAATAAAATCCGCAAAACACTACACTACAAGGCGGAGCTACGCACTTACGTCATTTCCGGGTACGGAGCGAGAGAGCTTGGAACGCAGCTGGACCGCACGCTGCGGGAAAGCTCTTCCTGGTTTCGGCTTCACCCATAGTGTAGTGTTTTGCGGATTTTATTCTTTCCCTATCGGGATTATTATTTTAATAAAGCTTTTAATTATACTACACTATGAGGTGGCATCTTTTCTTATGAGGATTTCTCTGGCGATCCCCTTCTTGGACGTGGAGTAAGGTGATAAGGTGATATGGAGGAGTGACCTGGAAATCCTGGGAGAGAGGATACCATATCTCAGCAACCACGGGATACCTACCAAGAGGACGGCATTGGGATCTTAAAGTGTCTGTCACCCCTGCAGGGGTATTGGGAGCCGGTGAGTGGGGAGCCAAAAGGGGGAGCACAGAAGTCACGGATATTCTCCTCTGTGGGCACTACAGTCACTAAAGCTCTTGGAACTTTGTCATGATATTTACATTTTGGGAATATATCACTTTTGAATAGACTTTTTGCATTTTGTATTTTCACTTCATTTGGATTTTTATTTACTATTTTTTATTATTTATTATTTTTTATTATTTTTTCCTTTATTTTTCCGATTGGATTGCATTTGTCATTTACTTCTGGAACACGTTGGACTCATCACAAGAGTTGCACAGTTTATATATAGTAGTAGCACCTAGTGGTCATCACCTGCAACTGACCAATATCTCACACTTGTTATTATGTGTGAATGAATTATATGTGTATGGGGTGTTTTCATCACATTTTTTTGGTCTCACAATTTTTTAAATATTTTTTTATGGTTTTAATCCATTTTATGAGTTATTGTACTTTTTCACCCTTTGCGTATGGTATATACTAATCAATATACTATTCATTATAATATCCTTATCAGTATTTACTGTAATCACTTATATACCCCCCACAAGGGAGCGCCATACCCCCATTTACATTCTGTTACATACGTTAGCCCTCTTTGAGGGCTTAACTAGGGGAGGCAGCACACCTTCTCCTTAGCTATTTCTCTCTTTTCTTGCTATCTCTCCTCACTGGCCTCTTTTCCCTCATCTTTTCTTTCTCTTTAGTGGGGTATACACCCCCTTGTTTCTTTCATCCCCACCTCTCCCCCCCCCCCGACCTCTTTCTTCTTCTTCTTTTTCTTCCTCTTCTCTCTCCTTTGTTCTCTGTCCTAAGCGCAGAGATTTTGTGGCTTTGATGAGCTGAAAATTGTGTGTGATTGATGAATAAAAAACTAAAACGATGTCCCTTTTTCATACACAGGAAGACCTCAGCCAGGACAAGGCTGTGGAATGTGGCAAACAGGAGGAGGCTGTGGAATGTGGCAGCCAGGAGGAGGCGGGGGTTAGTGGCAGCCAGGAGGAGGCGGGGCTAAGTGGCAGCCAGGAGAAGCCTGGGACCAGTCGTAGCCTGACCGAATCGCAGGTTCCTCTCCTCCGCCTTCCATACCAAAGACCCAGGAAGGGGAGTCACGTTCAGGATTCAGCGCTCAGGCTCATTCAGGGGGCTTCTGCGTCCCTCAGAGCCACCCCCACTCCTGAAGAGGCCTTTGCCTGCATGGCTGCCACCAAACTGCAGGGCATGCAGGAGGGTCAACGCAAGCTGTCTGAGGACCTTCTGTATAAAGTCCTAAGTAAGGGGGTGAGTGGCAAAATCACACCCAATACCCACCTGAGTGAGTTGGCCCATCCCCCTCCTCCTCCTGCTGCCACAACTCCACCACCACAGCCACAGCGTGGAAGGAAGACCAGAGAGTGATGACCTGGGTTCAGTCTGGTCTGACAAAAGATGCAGCCTCTTGTATGACCACAGCCTGGGGACACAGATGTCATCTGCTGCTTTCCGGATCTCTGGGACTTCTGGACCAGACTGCACTCCCTTAGATATGGACTCCTCAGGCCACCAATTTTGCAGTAAAATAATTGATGTGTGCCCTGGGGGCCAAAGGCTTCACCAATTTCTGCTGTTTCTCCAGCGTTGCCTCCCTCTTTGTTTGGTTCTGAGCCCTTAATAAAGGAATTTTTGTTTCAATTATACTCGCCTATGTGTGTTTTCCTTCGAAAAAAACAGTTTGTTGGTGAGGAGGCAGGTACATTTCAAAATACAATGTGAAATTAACAAGGGACACCAACAACAACCAACCTCCTTGAGATTAAAAAATACAAGATATCAATGGTGTTGTGGTAACTTGACACACAAGACACACACAAAAATATTCTGGAGTAAAAACCCAAAAAAGAAAAAAAAAACAGCCTTGAAAAAAATTACAAACCCCAAAAAAAATTAAACAGCCTTGAAAAATTTTTAAAAAAAATTAAAAACAACCAAACAAAAAATTGGTCAGATGTGACAAATCAAAATATATTGAGGGAATCCGGATAAAGAATAAAGAAAGAAGTTTGTGAGAAGTCTGTGTGAATATGAGCAGCAAAACTACTTCATTCTTCTCACATTATAAAGTAGAAGAGAGTGCGCTGTATTAAACTATTTAAAACATTGCAGCGTGACAAAAGTGCTGTATCCATTCTGAACGTTCATTTTACCAGACCGAGCTGTTCCTTCTCAGAATTTCTTCTGAGCATGCGTGGCACTTTGTGCGTCGGAACAGGCCACACACGGTCGGAATTGACACGATCGGATTTTGTTGGAAAATTTTATCTCCTGCTCTCAAACTTTGTGTGTCGGAAAATCCGATGGAAAATGTCCGATGGAGCCCACACACGGTCGGAATGTCCGACAACACGCTCCGATCGCACATTTTCCGTCGGAAAATCCGACCGTGTGTACGGGGCATAAGTGTAGTATTCGAAATTGTACGCTTGTAGATGGATATACTCTCTCTGTAGAGTCGAATCTTTGCCCGCCTGGATAGGTTTCTCTCACTAACCTAGCAGCCAGTACGTAGCACGAACAAAAGTCTCTGCCACAGACTTGATTGGATTGAAACCCGTACAGTCCTCTGCCACAGGATGTAATGGTTTAAGATGAACAGCAAACACAGCACTAGAACCTTTAAGCCGCCCCGGCAGTACTATGCGGTAGGGTTACTTTAGGATACGTCCTCCAACTGAGTCACCAGGCCCCTCTCCAGACCAGCACTCTGCATGATCCTTCCATGATGAGTCCTCCCCTGGGATCTTCTCAGTTGTCCAGCTTCTTCCCTCTAGGACAGACAGCTCAGGACCATTCCTCGGGCGCTGTGGTAGGCCCCAGACAGGCTTCTGGGCCCACCCACGCGCTGCAGCTACGTGGGCCTCCCGAACGGAGGACCACGAGGTAGTACTACTAGCACATACCTGTCGGCCAGGAGGGCCAGCAGGTGGAACGAAACGAACCCCCAAACATGGCGTCTGTCCCATAAATACCCTCTCCCAGAATGCAACTCGGAGGACCACCTCCACCAAGTTATCTCCGGGACAGAGGAGCACTTATTTGCTTCAGCGCGTTGCCTTTCCAACATCGACCCATGGCGACAGCGACACCCACAGGCACAGTGTGAAACTACATGCAACTCAGCCGAGCTGGAACAGAGGCAAATCTGACTATGTATGAACAGGTAACCCACTAAATTTACCTATCAACGGTAGATTGAAAATCTACCAGCGTTACACTTATTTTACTCACTGAACTGCAACTCCATTTATAACATTCGTATCGTGTGTTTTTTTCTGGGTTCTTAATTGATATCCTGTCTAAAATACATCTATGATAAAAATGATAAACCCTTCAATTCTCTGTAAGTGGCCAAACTTACAAAATCTGCAGGAGATCAAATCACTATTTTCCCCACTGTAGATGGATATTTGCTTCGCAGTACACATAGCCGGCCAGCAGGGGGAGCTCACTCTCCTCTCTCCATCTCCTGTGTTTTGGAAGGACCCTCAGGTGACGTCATCAGCGCTGCGTCCTCCGGTCGCCTTGGTTACGTCCTCCGGAGCTGTCAGTGGGATGCGGCGGTGTACCGGCGACGGCGGCGGAGGACATGGAGGAGGAGGAGGGGGCCGGGCTGCACCTGGCGGTGTGGACGGTGATAGCGGTAGTGCTGCCGGTGCTGATCACGCTGTGGTGCAGTGTACGGAGGGCGGGGCGGAGGGGCCTGTCCCGGGCCGGTAAACACACCTGGAAGGAGACCGACCTGTTCGGGAGACCTACCTACTGCTCGGTGTGCGGCCTACACATCCTCCAGGGGGGGTACTGCCTGTGCTGCGGCCTGTGTGCCGACCACGAGTGTGTGTGGAAGGCCAGCCGCCGCTTCCCGTGTAAGGAGGGCCTGGGGAGGGGAGAGGGGGCCCGGGGGGGAGAGGGGGCCCGGGGGGGAGAGGGGGCCCGGGGCCACCAATGGGTGAGGGGCAACCTACCGCTCTGCAACCTCTGTGTCCGCTGCGGCCTACAGTGTGGAGGGCAACCGAAACTCTGCGACTGGAGGTAAGTCGGTGTACCTACCTCACATCCTATATATATATATATTCTGTACATGACCCAACATTGTATATACATTCATTACTACCAGCCTGAGCTCTGCTACTGGAGGTAAGTGCATGTACCTACCTGACATTCTATATACAATGACAGCCCCCACTTTGTACATACATCCATCACTACCAGCCTAAGCTCTGCCACTGGATGTACCTACCTGACATCCTATATACATTCAATACTACCAGCCTAAGCTGTGTGACTGGAGGTAAGTGGATGTACCTACCTGACATTCTATATACTGTACATTCCCCAACATTGTACATACATTTATTACTACCAAACTAAGGTCTGCGACTGGAGGTAAGTGGGCGTACCTACCTGACATCCTATATACTTACCTGGCATCCTAGATACTGTACATGCCCCAACATTGTACATACATTCATTACTACCAGCCTAAGCTCTGACACCGGAGGTAAGTGTACCTGACACTGGATGTACCTACCTGACTTTGTATAGTCATCACTGACAGCCCGAACTCTGCCACTGGAGGTAAGTGGATGTACCTACCTGCCTTTCTATATACTGTACATGCCTCAATGACAGCCCCAACATTGGACATACATTCATTACTACCAGACTAAGCTCTGCCCCTGGATGTACCTACCTGACATTGTATATTCATCACTGACAGCCCAAAGTGGATGTACCTACCTGACATCCTATATACTTACCTGGCATCCTATATACTGTACATGCCCCAACATTGTACATACATTCATTACTACCAGACTAAGCTCTGTGACTGGAGGTAAGTGTATCTGACACTGGATGTACCTACCTGACATTCTATATACATTCATTTCTACCAGCCTAAGCTCTATGACTGGAGGTAAGTGGGTGTACCTACCTGACATTCTATATACAATGACAGCCCCCACATTGTACATACATCACTACCAGCCTAAGCTCTGCCACTGGATGTACCTACCTGACATTGTATATACTTACCTGGCATCTTATATACTGTACATGCCCCAACATTGTACATACATTCATTACTACCAGGCTAAACTCTGCCACTAGAGGTAAGTGTACCTGACACTGGATGTAACTACCTGACATTCTATATACTGTACATGCCTCAATGACAGCCCCAACATTGTACATACATCACTACCAGCCTAAACTCTGACACTGGATGTACCTACCTGACATTCTATATACATTCATTACTACCAGACTAAGGTCTGCGGCTGGAGGTAAGTGGATGTACCTACCTGTCATCCTATATACTTACCTGGCATCCTAGTTACTGTACATGCCCCAACATTGTACATACATTCATTGCTACCAACCTAAGCTCTGCCACTGAAGGTAAGTGCATGTACCTACCCGACATTCTATATACAATGACAGCCCCCACTTTGTACATACATCCATCACTACCAGCCTAAGCTCTGCCACTGGATGTACCTACCTGACATTGTATATTCATCACTGACAGCCCAAAGTGGATGTACCTACCTGACATCCTATATACTTACCTGGCATCCTATATACTGTACATGCCCCAACATTGTACATACATTCATTACTACCAGACTAAGGTCTGCCACTGGAGGTAAGTGTATCTGACAATGGATGTACCTACCTGACATTCTATGTACATTCATTTCTACCAGCCTAAGCTCTGTGACTGGAGGTAAGTGGGTGTACCTACCTGACTTCCTATATACAGTGATAGCCCCAACATTGTACATACATTCGTCACTAACAGCCTAAGCTCTGCCACTGGATGTACCTACCTGACATTGTATATTCATCACTGACAGCCCAAAGTGGATGTACTTACCTGGCATCCTATATACTGTACATACCCCAACATTGTACATACATTCATTACTACCAGCCTAAGCTCTGCTACTGGAGGTAAGTGTACCTGACACTGGATGTACCTACCTGACTTTCTATATACATTCATTACTACAAGCCCCAACTCTGTGACTGGAGGTAAGTAGACTACACAGCTTTATGTGTACTTACCTGGCATTGTATATACTACCCATTCATCACTGGCGGCCCCAAGTCTGTGACTGGAGGGAAGTGTGTGTACCTACCTGGCATTCTTTTTACTGTACATGCCTCAATGACAGCCCCAACATTGTACATACTTTCATTACTACCAGCCTAAGATCTGCCACTGGAGGTAAGTGTACCCGACACTGGATGTATCTACCTGACTTTGTATAGTCATCACTGACAGCCCGAACTCTGCCACTGGAGGTAAGTGGATGTACCTACCTGACATTCTATATACTGTACATGCCTCAATGACAGCCCCAACATTGTACATACATACATTCATTACTAGCAGCCTAAGCTCTGCTTCTTGAGGTAAGTGGATGTACCTACCTGACATTCTATACACATTCATTACTACCAGTCCCAACTCTGACTGGAGGTAAGTACACAACATGATATGTACTTACCTGACATTGTATTAAAGGGGAACTAATGTTATTAAGCTTACCTCCTTTCTAATGGGCTAAGGGCCAGTTCACACCAGATGCAGTTCCGTGCGCTTTTTTTTTCTGCACTAAAAATGCATGCACAGTGTTTTCCATGTATTCCAATGGCTCTAGTTCACACCAGTGCAGTCAGTTGCAGTCAGTTTCTACACCGGAAACTGACTGCACTGGTGTGAGCTGGAGCCATTGGAATACATGGAAAACACTGTGCATGCATTTTTAGGGCCAGTTCACACCACAAAAATGCACTCATAGGCTCCGAATCAGTTTTGCCTACAGTTCACACCACGCGCAGTTCCAGTGTGTTTTTGATACAATTTGCTAGGTTCCAGTACAGTTCTATGCAGGAAAAATGCAGCACGCTCTACTTCTTTTTTTTTTTTTTTTCTCATCAGAAACTGACTGCACTGGTGTGAACTAGAGCCATTGGAATACATGGAAAACACTGTGCATGCATTTTTAGTGCAGGAAAAAAGCGTACGGAACTTGTGTGTCTGGTGTGAACTAGCACTGAGTATTTTAACGGTGCCGGTCTTTGAGTGTCTCCATTGGCCAACTCAGGATGACATAACTCCTGCGCATGCACAACTTATTATAAAGAAGAGTTCCATTCTACTTTAAATCAGTGGGTTCCGCTTTAACACATAGATAAGGATCTTTTCATTTAGGCTGCAACTGTCATTTGTAAAGTGGAACTAAACCCTCTTATCCTTTTCTGCCAAGGAAGCCGCCATCTTGGCTTCTGTTTGATCTTCAACTGCTATGATGCTGCCCATGTGATCAGTTATGCCCTCAGCCATTGGATGGTTTGACAGGTTGACTAAAACCACAAGCAAATGTGACAGTAAGCAATCCCCACATGTAATGGTTTTTATTTAAAAAATAATAACATTGATGTGTTCAGTGCTGCTTTTAAATCTCATTGTATCCAAATGAAAGTAACTGTCACTTTGTGAAAATAAAGCTTCTCATCCTGGTGTGTCAGTGATGTGAATGGAACGTTCTATCACTCTGCCATATACAAGAGTGGAGTTGTATTTGTAGCGAAGACTGTTTTCAATAAATCCCACATATTACAGAATTTATAACTGTCATTTGATTCTGTGAATAGATGTATCTGGTGTCAGAGAAGCGCCCATGATGAATGTTTGCACAGTGACTTGAAGACCGAAGACTGTGATCTCGGAGAATTCCGAAACCTCATTATTCCACCTAATTATCTCCTGGCTGTGAAGCAGATGAAAAAGAGCAAGAATACAGATTACGAGAAGGTGGCATTCAGAGACTTTTTATTCATTTGCTTGATAATTATTCAATATTTCCAAAATTATTCTAGGAAAGATTTGCTCAAGGAAGACTTGGGAAATTCTGCTTTTCCTGGATATTGCATAACTTTTATTGAATCGCATGTTCATAAAATGAAATACGTTTTCTGCTGGTGATTAAAATAGTAAGTCGTTGTTTAAAATCTGCACCAGAGAAGGACAAGTGATGTCCCCGTTCGTCCAATCAGTATCTTGTTTTCTTTTTGGAGCTTGCACTAGAGAAATGACAGCTCAGTTTGGATTGATTGTTATTGGCACCTCCTTCTTTTTTCTTTCCTCCAGTTATTATGAAGGAGCTATGTTTGTATCCCAGGTAGATTATTGGCAACTGACCTGTAAAATGTATCTAGGGATTTAAAGAGGAAGTAAACCCTGATGGGTTTTACTTCCTCTTTTGCTCCCTGCAAAGCCTGCAAATTAAAAGCATAATGGGCTAGCCCATTATGTGACACTTACCTGCAAACTCATCCATCGCTGTCCCCTGTGCAGGCTGTGTCCATCTTCGCCCCTCTTCCTTCTGGGGGGCCGTGGACTCCGGCTCTGTGACTGGCCGGAGCCGCATGACATCACTCTCGCACATGCGCGCTTGAGCCGTCAGTAACGGCACATGCTGGAAGAAGAAACGGCACGGAAGTCCGTTTCTTCACAGCGCATGCGCTGATTACATCACCGGCGCACTACAAGTAAAATATCTCCTAAACGGCGCATATGATGGACCATACCTGAAGGATTATTCAGGTGATGCTGTAAGTAAGATATACAAAAAGTTAAAACCCAATTCCAGGCAGAAAAAAAGATCCCTTGCAGTGGGGCTGTGCCGGCACTGCAAGGGTTAATGGCTTGTTTTTGTAAAAATCTGTATTTTTTTGTTAGAAAATTACTTGGAACCTCCCAAACAAACCCCCTAGAGAAAATAAATTGGTGTGTTTGGCTACTGTTTTTTTTTTTTTTTTTTATGTAACACGATATGTGCGCAGCAGTTTTTCAACTTGGGAAAAAATACACTTTAAACTCTTAGTCCCGACCCTTTAAGAGGTTTATGATGCTGGGAGGCGGAGTGCGGCTTAAGATCACGTGACCGCAGTGATCGGCTTTCACGTTGTTGAAGTTTACTGGAGTCTGTCAAGCAAAATGTTGTTTGTCTTGCCCCAGTCTTTTTACATGCTGATCCGACTGACACAGGGTTGGGGGGGGGGGGTGATTTGGCTGCTATGTGTTCATTATCGTTATTTAGGTCTGGCAGAAGGCAGGACAGCCTCTATGAGGGCCTTACAGCTGGACACTGGGCTGTAGGTTCTGCTCAGCCAAGGAGAATACACAAGTAAATAACAGTACCCATTCCTTCTCAGGGTGCACCATTATCACAACTTAAAGTGTATACTGTATATAAACTCTTACAATGCATGTTTCTGAATTGTTCCCATTTGATCTGTGCCAAAGAATATATGTTGATCCTGCCAGCAATCTAGTGCTGCCCTTTGTCCCATGCACTCTGCAGTGTTCTTTCAAGCAGTGTTCTCTTCCTTCCCTAGTTATCTCTGTGAACTATAGAACACTTCTTCCCTATGTTCTGGAGTTGAGGAGAGGGGGAAGAGATCTGTAGTCTTAACACACTCCCTATGCAAGGGTGGCAGCACTCATTTTCTGTACTGTAGGGGAGCAGTATTGGGCTTCTCATTCCTGACTGGAGCTAATTAACATCTAACCTGTGTGTTTTGGAGGTGGGGGGGTGAAAATAATGAAAAGCCTGAGCAGCCAGCACATCTAAGGATGTGTACAGTGCAATATATTTCTTGTTTTTGGGTTCATATCAGTGGTCTCCAAACTGCGGCCCCTTGTTATTAGCTCACCCTTGGGGAACTATCGCTCCCACTGACGCCAGAAATGGGGCACCATCGCTCCCACTGACGCCAGAAATGGGGCACCATCGCTCCCACTGACGCCAGAAATGGGGCACCATCGCTCCCACTGACGCCAGAAATGGGGCACCATCGCTCCCACTGACGCCAGAAATGGGGCACCATCGCTCCCACTGACGCCAGAAATGGGGCACCATCGCTCCCACTGACGCCAGAAATGGGGCACCATCGCTCCCACTGACGCCAGAAATGGGGCACCGTCGCTCCCACTGACGCCAGAAATGGGGCACCGTCGCTCCCACTGACGCCAGAAATGGGGCACCGTCGCTCCCACTGACGCCAGAAATGGGGCACCGTCGCTCCCACTGACGCCAGAAATGGGGCACCGTCGCTCCCACTGACGCCAGAAATGGGGCACCGTCGCTCCCACTGACGCCAGAAATGGGGCACCGTCGCTCCCACTGACGCCAGAAATGGGGCACCGTCGCTCCCACTGACGCCAGAAATGGGGCACCGTCGCTCCCACTGACGCCAGAAATGGGGCACCGTCGCTCCCACTGACGCCAGAAATGGGGCACCGTCGCTCCCACTGACGCCAGAAATGGGGCACCGTCGCTCCCACTGACGCCAGAAATGGGGCACCGTCGCTCCCACTGACGCCAGAAATGGGGCACCGTCGCTCCCACTGACGCCAGAAATGGGGCACCGTCGCTCCCACTGACGCCAGAAATGGGGCACCGTCGCTCCCACTGACGCCAGAAATGGGGCACCGTCGCTCCCACTGACGCCAGAAATGGGGCACCGTCGCTCCCACTGACGCCAGAAATGGGGCACTGTTTCCTGCCACTGATGCCGGGGAATTTTCTACTCCCACTGGCCAAAGTCTGGACCCTCTAATTTGGAGACCACTGGTTTAGATACACTTTGAAAGTGGAGATTCCGATTTGTACAAATTCCTATTCCCAACAGGTTGTCTAAGGTATTTATACAACTTTTATTTTATTCCCACCATCTTTTCTTGTAGTTACTGTCCCCACTGGGCAAAGACTGGACTCCTTTGATAATTCTTGCTAACACACGCAGTGGGAACAATATGGGTGAAGTTTTGGTTGGAGAATTTAAAGGTCTTCTGAATCCTCTCCAGGTGAGTATATTGTCAAGATTAAAGTGTAACTGTAATGTGCTGATGGAAAGCAAAGCAACACTGCAGCTGTGTATAGCAGGTATTTTTCAGTGCTACCCCACCACCCCCTATGCATCACTTGAGTCCCCGCAGGTCAGTACTTGGGAGAGGTTTTTTCAGGCACTTACGACTGCATAATGGGATAGCAGAGGACATGAGGACATGTGCACCTTTGCTCCGTACCTGGAAGTTCAGGTTTTTCAGGGACATGTTTCATGGAATATTGTAAGCCTGGACACTGTTCATGCACATATGTGGTTAAATGATCACAAAATTTGTATCATTAATGAGGACCCCTGCAAGGTTTAACCATTTGAGCTCTGGAAGGTTTTACCCCCTTCATGACTGAAAATTTAGAAAAAAAACCCCCAATATGTTATACTTTTCTGTTATAAAACATATCCAAAAAAAAAAAATCAAATTTCTTCCTAAATTTAGACCAAAATATATTCTATATGTCCTTGGTAAATAAAAAATAAATGAAAAAATCCCAGTAAGTGTATATAAATTGGTTTGTGCGAAAGTTTTATAGTGTCTACAAACTATATTCTGGAATTTATGCAGCTATGACACTTTACTGGTAATGGCGGTGATCATCTACTTATTGTGGAACTGTCATAGTCTGGCGGGCAATCTGGCGCTTGCTGACGCTGGTTGGAAGGTACACTGACTGACATCAATAGTGACACTAATACAGTGATCAGTGCTAATACTATACACTGTCACTGTACTAATGACACTTGCTGGGATGGGGTTAAAATCTAGGGGCAATAAAAGGGTTAAGTGTGTGCCTAACAATGTGTAATGTGTGCTGCTTTTACATTACTATCTGTCTGTTTAGCCAGATCTCTGTTCATAATACACAGAGTTCTGTGGTTTTTTTGTAAACACAGAACTCTGTGTGTGATGGGCCACAGCCGATCAGCTGGCTTCAGCCAAAACCAATGGCTTAAATCGGCTGCCAAACTCATGCTGTGTCCAATCACAGCACAGATTGGTACGTCATGGAAGAAAGGCTGCGATGTACAGGTACGTCGCCCGATCTGGAGATGCAGCCCACTTGCAGTACAGCTACTGTGGGCAGGCAGCAATTGGTTAAAGATATTCTAGTGATGTGTAAATATAGAGTACCTTATCAATATTTATATTTTTCATCAAGATATTGCTGTCACGCAAAAGTCCACCTCAGTGCCCTGGGTGTCACTGGAACAGGAAGTTTTAGCAGGGACGCAGACTACGTTAAAATACTCTATAAGTGATGCATGTGTTAGGATTCTTTATGTCAAATGATTGAGAAGTTTTGGCATTAGGAAGGCTAAACCTTTTAAGGGTAGTATATAGTGCTTTGTGTATATTTTCTTTATTTAGTAATGTCAGGACAAAAAAATAAATTTACTTATGAATATAGTTCTCTGGGCTCCTTTTCCATATTTTCCAGCTTTCTGTTGTAAAAAAAATATTTTGTTTACAAAGCTCAATAGCTCATGCTGAAATGTAAACACACAAATGTAATTATCAAAATCCAACACCTCAGAGCTTCTGGTAATATGATCGTAGCACCCACTTGCTGTTGTAAAAAGATATTCCACCGATTTCGGTGTACTCCTTGGCCCTCAGCTCTTGCGCAGTCGGGGAGATCTGGGAGCACAAATAAACAAGTGGCGAAGCACCCTGGCTTTGTGAAAATCATAGGCTGTTTATTGATAAGATAATATATTTTTGGCAGGTAAAGATAGCCTTCTAAGTCCACCAGATATCAAGGCATATCACTAGCTAAGACAGTCAAACCTCCCCCCACCTCTTTATGACTTTGGGAGGTTTTGGTGAGAGAGGGTCTGAAAAGAAACAGCTTCTGCTCTTTAGAAAGCCCAAGATGCAGTGGCAGCCCTATTGTAGATGCACACTGTATTAAGTGTTCATTTGTAAAAAGAAGATTGTGTGTGTGTGTATATGTATGTGTGTGTGTGTATATTTATTTATGAAAATGCAACAATAACAAGCAACAAAGTCAAACCATTATAGCTTCTTTTTGCCCCAACTTTTTTGTTGTTGTAGGTGTTTGATTTGAGCAAGACATCTCCATTCAAAGCACTTCAACTATGTGCAGTTCTTCCTCCTAACTCGGCCAAAGTGCTGGTTTGTGGTGGAGATGGCACTGTTGGTTGGGTCCTTGATGCTGTGGATGAGATGAAGATAAAGGTAAAAACTTTCTATCACTCTTGCTGCATTTGGCTGGATACAAACATTTACTAAGGTCCAGGATTTTATCGGTGTCATAAAATTGTATTTGGACAAGATTACAAAAACATGTACAGACACATTACTTTTATTCCTATAAAATGATATCTGAAATGCATATTTCTCTAGTCATCTTCCAGGACGGCATAACCTGAGAGATGACTGGTCCACCTGACAGGAAACACAATCAACATACAAGGTTAAAAGGCCCCTCCCTTCCCCCTGCACCTCAGTTCTTGATTGTGTTTCCCGGCAGCGAAACGTTTGTTGTTTTTTCTCAGACCTGAAGCTAGGAGCGGATGGTCCCCCCCCTGAGGGCTGGACGCCAAAGCCGGGGAGGGTGGCGGGTCCAGCCATGGCCCTGTCCTTCTCAGGGGGTCCCCCCAATGGCCGGGGGAGAGAGTCTTCCCCGGCAAGGAGTCTCCCGGGTACAGAGGGGTAGCCCGGAACTCCTGTGAGCACATACCTCATGCTTTTTCCTTCCACCCAGTCAGGTACGGAGGTGATGAAGGAACTGGAGCTCAGGCTGGTGTCTAGGCCACAGAGGGGGTAGAGGACGCCAGCCAGGCGGTACCTTGGTGCCTTGTAGGGCTGGTGGAGGTCCGGGACTTCATAGGGAATGCTGAAGCTCCTGTGTTTGGAGCAGGCTTCCCAGGGTGGAGTAAGATGGCGGCATTTCCGGTTCCGGGCGCTGTAACTTCCGACTTCCGGTCTATGCCAAAATGGTGGATTCAGACACTAGAGGCCAAAATCCTCCCTCAGACAGTGGCTCTCCAACAAAATGGCGCCGATCATCGGTGTATAGGAGTAGACACTCAGCGCTCCAAGGAAAAGCAGGAGGCCTCACGATACTCCTCTCTTGAGGTCGGAAAACCTCACAAAGCAGCAGATATGGATGGAGAGGAGGTAACAGCTGCAACCTTAGCCCAGGAAGAGGCCAGTGGTGGTGAGTCCTCTTCCGTTTTTTTGTGGTGAAGTAAGAGGGGTCTTACCTACACCATAGGGGGGGGAGTGAGAGAGAGAGAGACACAGAAAGTCTTAGTAAACTGGTTAAAGTTTGGACTTTGTCTTTTTTGTCTCCCTAGATCCTGGCAGCTCTGCTCAAGGGGCTCACAAGATGAAGGGCAAAAATCCCCCCCCTCCCAGGTCAAAAAGATGTGGGAATTGTAATGATAAGCTCCCACAGGACCATGGGAAACCTTTTTGCTATAGGTGCATACAAAAACTGTCTAGTAAAGAAACCTCACAGGTTATGAGGGACTTCCTTGCGGTACAGTCGGAGATGCTTTCTACCCTCCAGTCTATTAAGACTGCTATAGCACCTAAAGCGGAGGATAGAGAAATCCTGTCCTCTAGAGAAGGCACTTCCTCTCAGGGAGGTTTTTCAGACAGGGGTCAGAAAACCTCGCAAGGACCCCCTTCCTCTGTCACTTCAGGAGTTGAGGAGGTTGAGGACCCAGAGGAGTCAGAGGAGGACTCATTAGAGGAAGGTGTAGACACAGACGCTGACAGCCAGGATAGTGACAGTCCTAGGGCTAGTAGCCACCTCTTTCCCGTGGAAGACATGGGGCAGTTACTTAGGGCGATCTATGCCTCTGAGGATATCCCAGAACCTCTGGTTCAGGCGTCGGCCCGGGACAAGATGTACAGGGGTTTGGGAAAGCCTCAGTCCAGGGTGTTCCCAGTTCATCAGGCTCTAAAGGAGGTGATTTTGAGAGAGTGGAAAGACCCGGAAAGAAAGGTTCTTAGACTCAAAACTTGGAAGAGAAGGTTTCCTTTTGGGGAGGAAGAAGAGCAGAAATTCTTTAAAACCCCTAAGTTGGACGCAGCCCTGTCGCAGGTTTCTAAAAAATCTGACTTGTCTTTTGAGGACTCGGGGAACCTAAAAGACCAAATGGACAGAAGGGCGGAGGCGCTTTTGCGCAGAGCATGGGATTCCAATGCGGCTGCCATGGCTCCTGCTTTGGCATCAGCATGCGTGGCAAGAAACGTGGACGCATGGTTAGGCAGACTTTCTAACCATGTTTCTAAAGGCAGTGATTCCAAAGAAATCACAGACTCCTTAGAAATAATAGGTAAAGCTGTGGCATATTTGGCAGATGCGGCTGTGGAGTCTGTCAGGAACACAGCCAAATCTGCGGCCCTTCTTAACTCCGCAAGAAGGGCAGTCTGGGTCAAATCATGGGAAGGGGACCATATGTCTAGATCAAGGCTATGTGGTTTGCCCTTTGAAGGTTCACAACTCTTTGGACCTGGCCTGGATCAGGTGCTGTCAAGGTCAGCAGAAAAGGGAAAAAAGTTCCCGGTCAAAGCTAAAGGAGCAAGGGGCAGGAAGTTTTTTCGTCCCTCCGTTAACCAGGGTCAATTCAAAGGAAAAAAGGATGCGAATAGGAGGTGGGGAAAGGGAAAGAGCGCACAAAAAGGTAGTCTGCTCTTTTCTGGACCTAAAGACGCCACCAAGCAGTCTAAGTGACGCCAGCATCAGGGTAGGGGGGAGATTGTCCCACTTTGTCCCTCAGTGGAAGAGAATCTCCGAAAGCCCCTATATCTTGCAGATTGTAACAGAGGGATATCGTTTGGAATTTCTGTCCCCTCCCCCTCAAAACTTTTTTCTGACCCGTCTCCCCAAGGAAACTTCAAAAGCTGCAGGGCTGTTGGACAGCTTGCAGGGATTGGTGTTCCAGGAGGTGATCATCCCCGTTCCACCGGAAGAGCTTTACCAAGGGTTTTATTCCCATGTATTTGTCGTTCAAAAACCGTCAGGGAAATTTCGCCTGATATTAAATCTCAGGAAATTGAACAGGTTTTTGCGACAAAAAAGCTTCCGGATGGAGAGTATATACACGGTGCGCAGGCACCTATTAAGATGTGCGTTCTTAGCCACGATAGATCTAAGGGATGCTTACCTTCATATCCCGATCACCAGGGAACACCAGTCCCTGCTGAGATTCGCAGTCCTTACGAGCGAAGGGATTCAGCATTGGCAATTCCGAGCTCTTCCCTTTGGATTAGCTGCAAGCCCAAGGATCTTCACAAAGGTCCTGGCAGAGGTTGTAGCTTACCTACACCTACAGGGGGTGTCCCTTATACCCTACCTAGATGACCTTTTGGTATACGGGCAATCCCTAGAGCAGGTGGAGATAGACGTAGGCAGAGTGATTTTCACTCTGGAGTCCTTGGGCTGGATAGTAAACAGAGAGAAATCTTCTCTGGCACCGTCCCAAATAAAAGTATTCCTGGGATATCTGGTGGATACAGAGGTTCAGAAACTGTTTCTTCCAGAGGAAAAACGATTAAAGGTGGTTACAGCAGTATCCTCTTTAAAAGAAACCAGGGAGTGCTCTCGCAGGCATATCATGAGGGTCCTAGGTCTAATGACCTTGTGTATTCCAGCGGTTCCCTGGGCTCAGCTCCACTCCAGGGAGCTGCAGTTCTTCCTTTTGTCCTCCTGGGACAAAAGGAGAGAGTCATTGGATGCAAGGGTGTCTATTCCAACAAGAGTAAGGACCTCCCTAGATTGGTGGCTGGATCAGGACAAGCTCAGGGTGGGCTTACCCTGGGACCAGTGGAATCCCACAAGAATCACTACCGATGCAAGTGCTTGGAGTTGGGGCGCTCACCTGGGGGACATCCAGGCACAGGGGGCCTGGACGCCTTCTCAGGCAGGGGCATCCTCCAACCACAGAGAACTCTTGGCGGTGGGCCAGGCGTTGGTATCCTTTGGAGACAGGATTCAGGGCTTGGAGATCCAAGTCCTGTCAGACAATGTGACAACGGTCTCTTACCTGAATCGTCAGGGGGGCACCAGATCCAGGAAACTACTGAGTCTAGTCCTGAACATCCTAAACTGGGCCGAAGAGAATCTTCAGTCCATATCGGCGGTTCACATAAGAGGAACCGCCAATGTGGTAGCAGACTTCTTAAGCCGGCAACCCATCCTTCAGGGGGAATGGGAGTTAAATCAGGAGGTCTTTCTCCAGATAAGTCAGATGTTCGGGACTCCGGATATAGATCTTTTTGCCCACAGAGGGAACAAAAAAGTGGATAGTTTTTTCTCTCTCAACAGAGAAGGGGGATCCCAGGGAGTGGACGCTCTGTCTCAGGACTGGGACTTCCATCTAGCATACGCTTTTCCCCCACTAGTCTTAATACCACGGGTCTTACAAAAATTGGCCCGCTCAGATTGCGGACTGATCCTTATAGCCCCATGGTGGCCAAAAAGGACCTGGTTTGCCACTCTGAAAAAGTGGTCAATTTCTCCTCCGCTCCGTCTTCCAATCAGACGAGATCTTCTCCTACAGGGGCCAGTCCTCCACCCCGACCCGGGATTCCTCAAACTGATGGCATGGTTCTTGAGGAGGAGATCCTTAGGGGTAAGGGGTGCTCTGATAGGGTAATTGAGACCCTCTTGGGCAGCAGGAAGCTGGTCACCAGGAGGATCTACTCCAAGGTGTGGAATTGCTTCTCACAGTGGTGCCGTGATAAGGAGGTGTCTTACCCTTCAGTACCAGTGGTACTGGAATTTTTGCAAGCAGGGGTGGATCAGGGGATTTCCCCGAACACCTTGAGAATACAGATAGCAGCGTTATCTGTATTTTTGGATCAGAGGCTCGCACTAGAACCTCTGATTAAGAGATTTCTTCTGGCAAGGGAGAGGGTAACCCCTGTCAGAATGAATGTATTTCCTCCATGGAATTTATCTCTGGTTTTGGAGGCGCTGACGAAAGCGCCCTTCGAACCAGCGCAAGAGATTTCAGTTAAGTTTTTGACTCTTAAGTTAGCGTTTCTGTTGGCCATAACCACGGCCAGAAGGGTGAGCGACCTACAGGCCCTGTCAGTTAAGGAGCCTTTTCTGTTGATTCTGGAGGATAGAGTGGTTCTTAGACAGGACCCACTATATCTTCCCAAGGTCGCATCTAAGTTTAATAGATCTCAGGAGATCACTTTACCCTCCTTCTGTGATAATCCTAAAAATGAGAAGGAGAGGAAATTTAATTTATTAGATGTCAGGAAATGTTTATTGACATATCTAGATAGAGTAAAGGACTACAGAAAGTCGAATCATCTTTTAGTTTTATTTAGCGGCCCTAGAAAGGGAGGGCAGGCGTCTAAATCTACTGTGGCTAGGTGGATTAGGCAGACAATAACATTGGCCTATGAGCAGACCGGTTCCCCAGTACCAGGAAACCTTAAGGCCCATTCAACAAGATCCTTGGCGGCCTCTTGGGCAGAGAGAGCTGGGGCCTCGATAGAACAGGTCTGTCGCACAGCCACTTGGGCGAAGCAGGATACCTTTTTGAAACACTATAGAGTGGAACTGCTGTCGCCCCAGGATCTGACATTTGGAAGGAAGGTGCTACAAGCGGTGGTCCCGCCCTGAGGTAGGCCTTGAACTCCTTGTCCATCCTCTCAGGTTATGCCGTCCTGGAAGATGACTAGAGAAAATTGACAGTTACTTACCGATAACTGTTTTTCTAGGATATCTTCCAGGACGGCAGGCCTACTTCCCACCCATGTTTTAATATAAGTACTACGGGAAGAGTTTCTCTCTGTCACCCGGATAACCTATTACTTTGGGAGAACTGAGGTGCAGGGGGAAGGGAGGGGCCTTTTAACCTTATATGTTGATTGTGTTTCCTGTCAGGTGGACCAGTCATCTCTCAGGTTATGCCGTCCTGGAAGATATCCTAGAAAAACAGTTATCGGTAAGTAACTGTCAATTTTTCAGATTTAATATAGAGATATAGCATACATAAACACCACATGAGATTTATCCATGCACACACTACCCTTTAACCATCTATTGTACAGATTAGTATGATCAATGGCTTCAAAGTGGTTCTAAAGGCAGAATGTTTTTTAATTTAATGCTTTCTATGCATTAAGGTGAAAAACCAGGAGTACTGGTGGAGTAGCCTAGAAGAGGAAGAATAGGCCTGCTCTGTGCAAAACCATTGCACAGAGCAGATACGTGCACCATGCTTGCTATTTTTCCGATGTTATCCATTGCAATCACTTTAAACTTCTAGGATATGGAGGTTGTCACAAGCTGATTGGAGGTAGCTTTTTGATGTGTTTCTCAGAACTTAGTCTGCTTCTTAAGAGAATTATGGGAAAGCATATCTAGTGTCATGCTTCATTGTGCATATATCACAGTGGACTAAACTTTTTGGATTTTTTTTTCCGTCTGAGCATGAGTATTTGTTTTTCTGGTGTTCAAAATAATATATCAACTTTAATAGAGTTAAAGGGGAGCTCCAAGTTATTTGACGGAGTTGAGAAGGAGGTTTGCTCTCTCTGTCTGGGCGGGTAAGCTGCCGCGATTATGTAGATCCATTTTGACACTGCCAAAAACAAGAGGGGGTATAGGGTTTCCAGGTCCGGTGAGGTGTTATGAAGCTGCGCATTTAACCAGAGTAATGGAATGGTGTGTACAATCAGAACCCAAACTGTGGGCTGATCTAGAACAAGCGACCATTGATTCCGCCCTGGTGGGATTACCCTGGTCTCCTCAACATCCTTACATCCTACGGTGGGAGCAACTTTACTGATAGTGAAACACCTTTTTAGGACCATGTCTGTTCTTTCACCTGACCCGAGTCCTCTCACGCCAATATTGGGATCATACGTGTGTTTTCGCCGGGTCTGACAGACCTGCAATTTCACATGCTTAGGAGACAAAACGTTTTCCAACACATGCCTTTCGCAGTAAACCATAGGCTTCTGTCTAGTGGCGAGGTCGAGACTCGTTTTCACAATGAGCTTGACTTTCTTCGAAGGGCACAACTAAATGCTTACCTTCGCTAGTTGCCTGCAGATCACCATACCTGTGTCAGCTAACGCCACTCGAGCAGATTTGTGTGGAGAGCGATCAGTTTCCTCATTCATTATCGCATTTTTATGCTCTTTTAATGAACCAAGTGGAGAGATCAGACAACCTTTTTACAACAATGGGAGAATGACTTGCAAATCACTTTCTCTTAAGCCGCAGGAAGACAAGATAATACTTTTTGCTCACAAGGCGTCCCTGGCTAGCAGATACCAGGAGGGAGGGTATAAGCTACTTACACAGTGGTACAGAACTCCTGCAAATTGCATAAAATGTATCCGCAGGTTCCGGATACTTGTTGGAGCTGTGAGTAGTCTGTGGGGACCCTTTTGCACTTTTTTTGGGAGTTCCCAAAATTTAATGATTTCTGGACTGATGTAGAATCTACCACTAAAACGTTGACCGGAGTTTCACTTGAGAGAAACCCGGCGGCCTACCTCTTAAACGACACACCGATGACAACTAAAAAATGTAAGAATTAATTGCTGAGGCATTTGCTTACAGCAGCTAGAGCCTGTATTCCAGCACCTGTGTATCTCAGATGACAGAGCGGGAGGGGCGGGGGTGTGAATTTCTGGCTCACATCGCCGCAGCACATCAGACCGGAAGTGGGAGCAGGTACCTGTTGAAACCAGGTACTTGCTCCCCCCCCAAAAAAGTGCCAAATGTGGGGGGAGGGGGGAAGGATGCAGAGAAGCAGAACTTCACATTTTGGGTGAAGTTCTGCTTTAAACTGGCCATAGATGGTTCAAATGTTGGCTGGTTCAGCAGGGACCGGTCAGCCGAGAATCAAACCATGTATTGGCAGGCTTTGATCCATCAATCGACTTGGGTACAACCAGCATGTTGAATTTTTGGGATGCGATTTATAGCCAGCTGCTATAGCCACTAGGAATAATCACTTGTTCACTTTTCTCCCTCAGGAACTGTTCCCCACGCCCCCCTCTCACCAGGAGAACACAATAGCTCTCCAACACTGACTTTGTTAATGGAAGAATCAAGTCATTTTCTTTTCTGCAACCCGTGGTTGCAGGAAGGAAAATCATATCATCTATGACCAGTATTACTCTTCAGTTTGTCATCTTTGAATGTTGAATGTGTTTGTCTCTTTATAGGGTCTCGAAAGTTTTGTTCCGCAAGTAGCAGTATTACCCCTGGGAACTGGCAATGATCTGGCTAATACTTTAGGATGGGGGGCCGGCTATGCTGGAGAAGTGCCTGTAGAGCAGATACTTCGCAATGTTATGGAAGCAGACAAAGTTAAGCTTGACAGGTGAGAAAGGATACAGCAGCTGAGAATTTGTGAGTATTGACCAACACAGACCGTCAACCCCCCCCCCCCCCCCAGCAGTATATTTAGGTAAAATAGATTTTTCACTCCATCTCTAGAGTTGTCCTGTTAAAAATGTAAGTTAATGTAGTTGTAAACCTCAGTCGTGAAATCTGAAAAAAGCACATATATCTGTAGTGTTTGCTTGTCTCTCTCCAAAGTGCCATTTCTCTTTGGTGCTTTGTTCCTCTGTTATCAGCATGAGTCATTTCTGACAAGTTGTCCTGACACCAGAGATAAAATGGTGATGGGGAGGAGAGCTCAGCACACAGCTTGTTTATTCAGAACACAGCTCTGCATCATGCTGTGTGTAAAAGGGGAGGGGTTGTCGTACACCTTTCCTCCAATCGGCTCTCACACACTATACAAGGGCTCTAGCTGCAGCTCTCTGCCCCCCCCCCCTCGCCTCTGTGCTACTGACAGATGCAGAAGGATTCCATCTAGAGCTGCATGATTAATTGTTAAGAATCTACATTGTGATCTTTTTCCCTTCCTGATCTTCAAAACAGCATGTCACAATTCTTTCTAACAATTGCAGAGAGTTCTCACAGCTGGAAAAAAAAAAAATCCAGGCAGCCTGCCAAGTTTTATCACAACACGCTTTGTTTCTGACATTTGTTGCTTACAAGTATAAATCATTATTTTCTGCTAGAAAATTATTTGGAACACCCAAGCATAATTTTTTTTTTTTTTTTTTAGCAGAGACCCTATAGAATAAAATGGTTGTTGCAATATTTTATGTCACACCGTATTTGCGCATCGGTCTTTCAAACGCAATTTTTTTTTGAAAAAATACACTTTAATGAATTAAAAAATAACTAAACAGTAAAGTTAGCCCAATTTTTTTGTATAATGTGAAAGAAGATGTTACACCACGAGAATCGTGATCTTTATTCTAAGCTAAAAATTCAGCACTTTGAAGGGGTGCAGAA